>NC_051851.1:6875000-7500000 GCF_905115235.1 Hermetia illucens | reverse complement strand
CACACCCTCCTTTCCTTTGCACAGTAGACAATTTGGGTCAGCTCCGCAGTCCTTGCTGATGTGGCCTTCCACTCCGCATCTCCTCCATTGCTTTGACCTGTCATTTGGGTTAGTGCATGACTTTGCAATGTGACCAAAGCCAAGGCATCTAAAGCACTGTTTTAACCCCACCTGTTCCCTAAGGCGACACATAACCCAGCCTATTCTCACTCTCCCTGCTGCTAACAGTTTGAGTGCGTTCTCCACTGGTAGGCTGATGATGGCAGTTTGTGTTCCCCAAAGGCTTTCCTTAGCGTTTTCACTGCTGACTCTTGTAGTCCGGCAAGATCGAACTGTTTCTCCAACGCTTCCCGAACCTCCTCCTTTGTCGTGATTTCATCTATATCTTTGCAGATTATAGTGATCTCCGGCCTGTTAGCCCTTATGTCGGCTTCCTGCCCTAAAGTTTTCCCGATTTGGCTTAAGAATTTGTCTGCGGTTAAATCCTTGGATTTCTTAAGTTCCAACATAAGATCTCCCTTCTGCGACCGTCCAATACGGCTGACGTTGTCTCCCAAATTGGTGAGTTCGGGGTCTGCCTTCACTTTCCTGAGAATGTCGGCGTAGGACCCTTCGCCTCGTTTGGAAATGAAAATCACCTCTGGTATAATCTTCTTCCGATAATTTCTTTTCCGCGGTTCTACCTTCCTCCAAGCTTCCGTATCCGCCTTTGAAGGTTCGATCCCTTTTCTCGAGGTAGCCACTGCAGTATTTTCACTGGTAGCTTCAGACGTACTTTTCATGAACTCCGTCTTTTTGGGAGTTGAGTCCTTTTTTCTTTTCGGGGTTTGCTGGCCTGTTGAGTCATTCAGCTTCTCGGTCAGCCTCTTCCCCGGTTTCTCCCCTTTTGTGTTTTGAACCGGCGTTACTTGAGTTGCCTGGTTCACTTTTCCAATCGGCGACTTCCCTACTCGTTCATCCTGGGCCTTGCCGTACGTCAAACGGATGCCTCTTATCATGGCCCTTATATTTTGGTGAATGTTCCTGCGCTCCTTTATAAACTCACACAGCTCCATGATCTTTTTACCGAGGGCAGTAAAGGCAGCTCCAGACTGATCATTGCCCAAAACATCGCTTGGGTGAATCGGCGTCAGCGATTCTTCCTCATCGAAGACTCCCGCTATACGCTTCCCAGTGGGGGTAGCGATCGTGGGGGCTTGTGCCCGTGTGGGAGGGGATCTGCGAAAAATCGAGCTCCTTCTGAACGGATCCATCACTGGAGCCAGTTCAAATTCCTCTCGTACGCTTGTAACATTAGATGCCACAGTAGCCAAGGTTGCCACTACTGAGGCACTGCGGTCGTTGGATATCGACGGCCGGGAGCCCGCTTGCTCACTCCCAAAAACCGCCGGCACTGGATTTTCGAAGCCCTGCACCGTAACTTCATTCTTCTTCTGCTCCTCCATGTTTGGTTTTATTTCTGGGTATCCTTCCCATAGCCAATTTTTATCCAAGGGTGGGCGTTTACTTCCCACCTACCCGGCCTGCGCATAAACATGCCCATACACGCACATCTCCGGATGCGTGCATGTGCATGGCCACGATACATTCGCCGAGCATTCCCTTATCCGCACGAAGGGACGCGCCTGATGGGAGATTTGACAACTCCACACTGGTGGTACTATCACAAGTTTTGCTTCCATGGTGGTTTATATCGTATCGTATCGATCCTAAGGACACGTAATGGAACTATTAGTTGCTGGAGCAATGCACCTGAGTCATCTAACATGAAGCAAGGGAATACCAATTAATCCATCATACGCAACCCCACATTGGGCGCCCAATTTGAATACTATGAGGCAACCCATAGATATAAAGGTCCTTCGTATAGTTTATTGAAAGCAATTTTGAGTTCCAATGGGACGACCCCTGAACTTTGGCTGCGTCACACTAGCTACAGACGTGCAACAAACCTTACAAGCAAGCTGCTGGTTGCAGCGAGATAGCACATCTGTGGGCAAATTCCTGCTGCGGTAGGGGGGGGGGGGAAGAGTCCAGAAAGATCAAATTTTCAGAGTCAACCGTTTGCATTGACGAAGGATAGCAACTCCCCCATCCTGCAACTAGAGATCTCTTTAAGATCCTCAAAAGATGGTTTACCTAGTGTCCATAGCCCGGCTCTATAGCTAGATCTGGGCAATGGCAAAGGAAGTGCTTTGAATTTTCTCCCCCTGCTTCACAGCTTTTACCATCCGAATTGTAGTGTACGTCAAGTCTGGCGGCGTGGTTCCTTATAGGCCAGTACTCTGTAATCTTGTATGCATTCTCGCGCATCAGGTACACGAGGTTTTGCGTTCGGGTTTTGTTTAAGGCGAGCCAAATTCACCTCTACTTGATATAGGTAGTGAGCTTTCGCCATCTGAAATCAGCGGCTGCTAAGTAGTGCGGCTAAATTCCGCTCCTGACAATCGCCAATGACGCAGACTGTGCTCACCGGGGGAACTACCAATAGCAAGGCCCCACATGGTCAGTTCGTCAGCCCGCACTTTCCAACCAATAGCAAGGCCCCACATGGTCAGTTCGTCAGCCCGCACTTTCCGCTCTATCTTCCTATTACCGGGAACTCAGAGATGGGTGACTTTGAACGTGCCACCTAGGTTGTTTAACACGTCCCTGAACTGCCCCACTAGCCTGGAGGGTGTCGCTACTAACAGAATGGCTATGTTACGTTTGGTCAGAATAGCTATGTTATGGATACAGGATAAGCTTTCAGTATTGCCACTTTCACCTGGAATACACTGGCGAATCTTGGGAGACCGTACCTCTCGGCTACGCTGTATGTATTCGAGAAAATTCTCGCACCGATTTCACACACCATCTTTGATCCGCCGGTGGAAAATACCGTGTTATAACCCTGCAACATATTGCCGGTCCTCCAGGCTACCCTCGTTGCAAAGTCCATAGCAGAGTTCCTCGAAAAGCTCGGCTTGCGTATAGCACGGCGAATACAACCATTAATGAGTCAATTTGAAAGGGATTGCTATGGAGGAAGTTTAACAACTGAGGGGCTTCATGGAAGCTATGCTGTGTGTAAGCGAAATGCAAAAATCATCCAGAACACCCTCCTCATATCTGAGTATCTCTAGAATGTTGGGGAGACTGTTGAACAATAGGTTTCTTTCGTTTACCGAAGCAGAGGCGAGAGCGGTCCATTCTCTGTAGGATGAGAAATTAATGGACGTGAACCTAGCTCGAAATGGCCGTAAAAAATTGTATTTATTCCGCCAAATGACGCTTGATTGTGGCGATTCTGGCTAACTTTGCTCGGATGATAAATAGATCCGGGATTCCACTTAATCTCCTCTGCCACCTGGTTAGATGATTACCTTCATCCTGTCCTCCGGAACCTGCTGCGGCTCTGATAATTACGCAGCCTTAAATATATAAGTTCCAACCAAAGTATTCACAATCGCCTACAGAAACTCTCTCCCGCGTCCGAAACTGGACTCCCAACATTTTAATTGTACAACTCGTCTTCTGCCGTGACTCCTCACCAACTTCCTGAGTGCAGCTCCATCACACGGCTCAGACCCCTCTAATTTTGCCATGGCTGCCCCTAACCTTGAATTTCAGATTCAGTGTAGCTGGAAGCCTAGCAAAACCGCCTCGATTTTTCTCAGCTTGTATGACCCGAATAAATGTCATTTACTTGTATCTTACGCTATCCGGTAGCAAACGCTGAGATTGCACCTAATAATATGCAGCATGGGAAAATTGATTTTCAGGCAATATTTAAATGAAAATGGGTGTTAGAGTTTTGGGGAAGGCACGAAGTGGTAGGTTTTTGTAAATAAAATAAAATTAATAGTTTTAAGTATTAAAAGTTGTTTGCAGTTAAAAAGCTTTACTTAATAGCCCTAAACCCAGCTTTTTGGTAATGGCTGCAAATAATATTATTCCATTCAAATCAAAATTTAAAAAAGAAAAATAATAAAGGGAAAGCAAAGGTAGGAAACAATAATTCTGAAGATATTCATGCGAAATTTTGAGGAGGACAGACAACAAAAAAAAAACCGGAAAATAAATATTAAATATAATAAATATAAATATATAAGATTCCGTGTCAATTGTTACAGTCGTTTCCCAGAAAAGTTCGTGTGACAGACAGACAGACAAACACTCCGATCGACGGTCGCCAGATCAGGCGCTTCCCCTCGTTCGGATGGGACAATGCGTATGAACATACCCTCCTACACATTTGAAAATGTGCATGGCCATTTTTATTCGCAGGTCGGGTAGGAGAGAGGAAAACACCCACCTATGGACAAAAACGACTATGGGAATGACACCCAGAACAAGAAACCAATATGAAGGAAGAAAGGAGAGAAAAAATTATTGTGCAGGTACTCGAAACCCCTGTACCAGCAGCTTTTGGAGGCAGACTCCCGGTCGTCGATATCCCTTGACTGCAGTTCCTCGTTGATGGATTACTTGCCCACCGTCCTATGCTACAAATGGCCTGGAGAAAGACACATATAAAGGGAGTACATTACTCCCGAGAATGCCTGTTTGAAAAATATGCAAAGATACTTCAGTCACCCTTGATGAAGGAAGGAAACCAGGGAAACTCTCGGAGGACTAATAAATACAGAAGTGTGCGATGAGAAAACCTTACAGAATAACAGTGTCAGAATGCGGACGAAATATCGTTTGTCAAAAAGTGTCAGCCCTACCGTATGTTTAGCGTTCCTCCATTATACTTAAGTGGCAAGGGTCGACCAATTAGGTTGGGACGGGCGTCGCAGGGCCAGCCTGTCACCGGACCCCCCATGAAGAAGAAAGAAAAATTGGGAGTGACTCGTCGCCTAGGTGAGTTACTCAACTCTGAGCTAATAATTCCCATCGATTCCTCAGCGCGTTAGTTTTTCTTTTATTTAGTCCCCTTCTTTGTTAGGCCATTAGGCAGTTTATCTCCCCTGGGAAAGAAATTTTCCGTGGTATTAACCCGACTTGAGACTTCACGTCTCTACTAGAATAGCTTACCCCGGGTGGGTTTAGTTGTTTAACTATTGAATCAATCATCACATGAGGGAATCTCTGTGACCTGACAGGGACATAATATGATTGAATCAAGGACCTCGGCCCGGCCCTAATCTCGCCGAACTGCTAGCAATCGAGTTAGCTCCAGAATGTCCCATCCGAATCAGCATATTCACTCGCGCAGCCGATGTTTACGCCTACAAACATGTTAAGCCTCTGGTTGATAACCTTTGGATACCATGTTGGTGCCAAGGTTATACAACATGCTGTTGTTTTCGTAACAGGGCTTTGCTGGAAGTAAGGGAGCCGTCGTTTCTGAAGAGAGAGCTGGTACTCTCTGAACCTGGCAGGAATCGTTAGTAAGAAAATCGAGAGGCAGATGGACCGAGGATTTTTTTAAAGGCATACGGTCGTGGTCAATCAATGGTTTCCAGGACAATAATTGATGCTATTCTGCATAACGAGGGCACCTGAAGAAGTTTGCTGCGTTTCACTTAAGGTGAAAAAAGGAGTTGGATATGAAAGACACCAGGGTAGCTGAGGCTCCTTGAACCACGAAGTTGTGCTACTACACTGAATAGAAAATTAGCGGGATCGGAACTGATCGGTTGACTGCAGAACAACTGAACCGGCGAGTTCATGGTGTGTCTCGGCGGGAGTCAGACGTTGATGAGTTAGAGAATGCTCTCTTGTTCTCCGTAAATGGTGTGCTTCCTCCGACATCAGTGACATGGGGATCACAATGCCAGGAACACCAAACGTGACGAGAACTTCAGTGTTCATAGTAGCATCGGATCAAGAGAGTCTAGCAAAGTTTTGAAAGGATGGTGAAGGGCTAATGGAGAGTTACTAAATACAGAAATGCACGATGGGAAAACCATAAAGAGTAACAGTGTCAGACGAATCATCGTTTGTCCTACTCGGAGAAATAATAGAGTTGTCCGAATTCATAAAAAGCAAACACCATGTGCACCAGGCCATCAAAAACATGGTTAAAGCCATTCGTGTACTGAACAATTATGCCAAAGGCGAAAAAATGCCATTACCAAAGCAACCATCACTCGAGCAACACAAGCAACGCCTCCTTAAAATCTAAAGGGCTATAAACTTGTGAAGAAGAGAAAAGAGAGCGAACAATTCTTTTGGTTCCTCGCAATATGCGAAAAGACAAAAAGGCCTCTCACTGGAAGATGGGAAAGCAAACTATATGACTAAAATTGTGGAAACAGCAGCTTTATTGACCCTAAGATCAGGACAGTCCCAAAAAAGAACGGGGGAAGGACGGATCAAGTTAAACGGAAAGAATTGCTAGAAAGGTCAAGTTCAATCCGAAGCTGATGGACCTTAGAGGAAGCGTCAGCCGAAACAAACGCTCCCAAAAATGAAAATCGACGCTGAAGCTGAAGAAGTCTCCGAGAAAACGACAATGTAGAGAAGTCTTTAGAGCAAGAAGCACAAGTACGGACCAAAAAGCAGGAGATTGTAATACAATGTAAAGACATTGACGAAGTCAGGATCAGGGAGGATTTCCCGTGACCCTAGAAAATCGGTTCGAACCACTCGATTTTCAAGATTGCTGAATTAAAGAACTGAGGAAGGCGTTTGGAGGCGCGTAGCAGGAGCGTCCAAACCGCTGGCGGTTGGTAAAACAAAAATAAGTTGAGTTGTGTAGCCACTCAGAGAGGAGGTGTCCCCCAAGTGCTGACTTAGATACCTGAAATTTGGCCATATAGCAGCAGGCGCCGAAAGTGTGGAAGGAACGGTCATTTGTTCTGGTAATGCAGGACTAGCCCTGAATACATGCTTTGCAAGTGGAAAAAGGGCGTCCACTGTTGGTACGTTACAGGCAGCAGCAGACACCTTGAGGTTAGGAGACCCTTGGATCATCATCATCAACGACGCAACAACCGGTATCCGGTCTAGGCCAGCCATAAGGAACTCCAGACATCCCCGTTTTCCGCCGTAGTCCACCAATTCGATATCCCTGAAAGCTGTTTGGCATCCTGGCCCACGCCATTGCTCCATCTCAGGTAGTATCTGCCTCGTCTTCTTCTTTCATTGATGTTGCTCCTACAGACTTTTCGGGCTGGATCATCCTCATCCATACGGATTAAGTGACCCGCCCACTCAAACCAATTGAGCCGGATTTTATTCACATCCAGACGGGCATGGTATCGCCCATAGGTGTCATCATTATGCAAGCTACGGAATAGTAAATCCTTATGTAGGGGGCCAAAAATTCTTCGGAGGATTCTTCTCTCGAAAGCGGGCAAGAGTTTGTATTTTTTTGCTAAGAACCCAGGTCTCCGAGGAATACATAAGGACTGGCAAGATCGTAGTCTTGTACAATAAGAGCGTTGACCCTATGGTAAGGCTCTGTGCCAATAGACGTTCGCGGATTTCATCATCATAGCTGTTGTCAGTTGTGATTTTCGTCCCTGCATATAGGAGAAATTTTCAACGATCTCAAAGTTGTAGTCTGATATCTTTATTGTTTTCGTTTGACCAGTTCCGTCCCTTCATTTTTGGCGTTGACGTTGCCACCACGTACTTCGTCTTACCTTCATTAATGTGCAGCCCGAGATCTCGCTCCGATTTGCGTTTGCTCGATCTGGATGAAGGTGGACTGTACATCTCGGGTTCCCATGATATCGATATCGTCAGCATAGGCCAGTAGTTGGGTGGACTGGTGGATCGTACCTCTTGCATTTACATCAGCATCACGGATCACTTTCTCGAGGGCCAGGTTAAATAGGACGCATGATAGGGCATCCCCTTGTCGTAGTCCGTTGTTGATGTTGAATGGTCTTGAGAGTGATCCTGCTACTTTTATCTGGCCACGCATATTGGTCAGAATCAGCCTAGTCAGTCTTATTAGTTTCGTTGGGATACCGAATTCTCTCATGGCCGTGTACAGTTTTACCCTGGCTATGCTATCATAGGCGACTTTAAAGTCGATGAATAGATGGTGCAACTGTTGTCCATATTCCAACAGTTTTTCCATCGCTTGCCGCAGAGAGAAAATCTGATCTGTTGCTGATTTGCCTGGAGTGAAGCCTCTTCGATATGGGCCAATGATGTTCTGGGCGTATGGGGTTGTTCAACCTAGCAAGATAGTGGAGAATATCTTATAGATGGTACTCAGCAACTTGATACCTCTATAATTGTTATATGCGGGATATCTCCCTTTTTTTGTATGGGAGAAATAATGCCTCGTTGCCAGTCGTCAGATATTGATTCGCTGTCCCGCACCATGAGCATCATTTGGTGAACCGCTTGGTGTAATTGATCGCCTCCATATTTAACCAATTCGGCTGTAATTCCATCGGCTGCTGGCGACTTATGATTTTTAAGCCGATGGATTGCACGGACTGTTACTTCTATGCTTGGTGGTGGCAGCATTTGTCCGTCGTTTACAGTTGGCGGGACCTCCAACTCGCCGCTGTTCTGGTTATTCAGTAGTTCATCAAAGTACTCAACCCATCGCTCCAATATGGACATTCGGCTGGAAATCAGATTTCCCTCTTTGTCTCGGCAGGATAAACATCGAGGCCTATAAGGTTTGGTTGGTAAAATTTCCTCACCTGGTGCTCCCTGTACTTTTCGAGTTCATAGACCTTTCGGATTTACCAGGCTTCCTTTTTCCGTCTACAAAGTCAGTCCTTGAGTAATCAATCCAGTCTGAGGCTCCTTTTGTGGCTTCGTAACTTCGGTTTTCCGTGTAGGATTGTCAGCCCTACCCAATCCCCCTCCTGGAGGACCAGTTGGTACGAGTTGTGTCGTTTTTGGGCGCATAAGACTCGCCTTCAGCTTTTCGTGAAGGAAGAGCTCCCAGCGATCAGCGATCACCACGTGGAGGCTGAGATATAGGATTTGGTAGTAGAGTTGTTGGTTCAGGAGGCGTTTCCCAGGTTTTGTGCTCCATCGTGGGTACCAATCCACGTTTCGCCTGGGAGCTATACTACCCTTTGACCATCTATTACGAAATCGCCATCATTTAATATGCGGTACGTCAGTGTGTTCCTCACGTTGTTTTATCGGTGGCTTAATTTTCAGGGCGGCAATCAACGGCCGATGTTGAAGTGCGATGGTCTCATAAGGATCGGCTTTGCAATCAGTGACGTTGGTAAAATATCCGCGTCTTATGAGAATATAGCCGATTTGCGTTTTACTGGCCCCAGTGTAAAATTTAGGAAGATGAGATAATCGTTTAATGAACCGAGTATTCATAAGTGCAAGGTCATGGATGTCCGCAAAATCGATTATACGCTAACCACCCTCATTGCGCGTCCCAAACCAGTTTGCCCATGGCACCTGTTATCGTCTGCTTTTTCACCCACATGACCATTAAGGTCGCCGACAATGATGATATAATCGTCAGCAGGTTCGTTACAAGTCTTTTCATCAAGAATTTGGCAGAAGACAATTATCTCAGCATCAGGTCGACCTGCCTGTGGTGCGTATGCGGTATAGAAGTGAATAGTGCGGTCAGCTGATAAATGGTGAGCTTCATCAGCCGATCATCAGATCATTCGGCTTCTTTAATGGTATCACGGAAATTCTCTGAGATGGCAATACCAACACGGTTTTTGGGTATTTGGGCTTACCAAAATAGAGTAGTTTATAACCATTTTTGCCGCGCTCGCCTTCTATGTCGTAGCTTTTGGCGCCAAACCATCGGGTTTCTTGCAAAACGCAGATATGAATGCACCTTTTCGAAGGGCTCTTGCGAGTTCCTCGGTCTTTCCAGTTAGGGTGCCATCATTTAGCCTGCAGATACGTATTTGTTTTGTTCGGGCTAACTTACTTACTTCCTAACTCAGTCCATGCGTCAAGAACCCTTGTCCATTTCTCGACTGACCGGGGCCCTTCCTACCACGTCAACTAAAGTGGACGCCCTAGCATTTTGCCGATCCAATCATTTTGTTTCTAGTGACATTTTATGCATTTTCTGACCAGCTGACCATGCAAATTCAATTGCAGCTGACATTAGACTCAATCTACAATATTTGCCTGACTGCAATAGGAGCAACCTTGAGGAATACTGGCAAAATGAATATCTTTAGAACCTCAGCTTTTTCTATGAACACTTTGCAGTCATCCAAAATTATTTTGTGGACTTTCTTGATGTTTTCGTCCATAACCGCCTCTTTTGGGTCGTTGGTTGTGTGTATCGTTCTCGGTGCTCTTTATAACTTAGCACACCACTTTTCAACGATTGATTTTCCTGGTGCAAAAGCCAAATTAATGTTAATCAAACCTTGGCTTCAATAGTACTTTTTTACCAAAAAATAATTCTTTATTAACACACGAAATTCATTTTTATCCATTTTCTTCAAACTACCAAAAATAGCTTCGCACAAAATGCACTATCCCACAACCTAATAGTCTGACAGCTGTCAAATTACATTACATAAAGTTGAGCACCTGTCTTTTGAAGGTTGGATGAACTAAAAATGATATGGATTATTAATTCCAGCAGTCTTAACTAGTGGCGCCATCTATGTGCTAGCAGACGAACTTTTCAGCTCAACTGTTACTGATACCTTAACATGTAAACAGCCTTCTAGGATTAACTTTTCATCACACCTACCCAGATTTACACCTTTCCCTTGTTAATATTATTTCTGTATTCACCATAGGCATTAATCTATTCCACGACTACCTGCCTTGCATATTACGAAGCAGATTTATTATATCCAGAAATCCTAATTTCTTTCATGACTTGCATAACGCAAATTTCATTTTAGTCGAAAAAGCAATGTTCGCCTCGCTCTGCGTGTAGGTCGATAAGTTGCACAATGAGAAAAGGGGGGAGGGGCGAGAAAAACGAAGGCTTTTAAATGGTTTGCCTGTAATTGCGCTGAGAAGGTTAAAACATTTACATCGTCAAGGATTTTACTAAATAAGAAAACGTTGCGAAACCATCTATTTTTGAAATTGGAAGGAAATTGTTTGGTGGTACAAATTAGGGTGTTTGGAATTGCATGGTTTGTTACGCAACGAATGAAAGCTTTGTCCTGAAAAAAGATGACGGTTTAACTAATGATTTCGTGATTACGTAGTTTGGAATCTGTAACGAGTTGTTAGTCAAGATTTTGTCCAATACGGATCAGTTAAGGACCAGTGCGGGGTACATTCTTTTAAATCCCGAAAATTGTTTAATAGAAAAGTAAAAAGGGCCATTTTCATCCCCTTCTTAGTTCACCTGTTTGCTTAGCTATTAAGAGTTCCTGAGTAGGTATCCATTTAAGGCCGGCCGGGCCCATACCAAACTTTGTAAAAAAGATACCCCACCGCTTTTATCAAGAGCAGAGGCCACTCATTAGACGCTGCCTCACCTCTGATCTGGGGGCTGCTTTCTATCGATTCTTAAAACCGCCGTATGGGTATGAGGACGAACACTGCCTAGCTTAGGTCTAAACATGGCCGAAGCAAGGTTCCCGGTTTACGAATTGAAGGGTCCTAAGTACGTATTCACTCCAAATAGAAAACATATTTTTTTGCTTCTAAGGTACTGGTAATTTGATAATTTACAGTGCATTGGACAGTATTATCTCCATTTTCAGAGCCTTTTTGTCAATTTCTAATATAGCCGCGAACTCTTCGACACATTTCGCTTTAAGTACTAGTAAGCGCAGTAAGCGGGTGCTCTGAAGTGATACTCCAACCCCATCAATAAGGAATCATAATCGGAAGGATTGAGCATTTCCAAAGGGGTTGGTTGCTGAGGAAATCTCAGCTCTTCTGAAATTAAGGTGCATGTCAACAATATTCAGAGGAACAGAATCCTAAGAAATGTTAGATCAGAAACGATTTATCACAACAACCTTTTGCCTTTACTAGAATCTACTAGATTAGATTATCCAAAAATGTTGTTTTGAACCCTCCCTGCCGAAACTATAATAGCTCCGAGTCATAGAAAGTATATGCTAGTGACAAAGTCCCTAATCAAAACTACTCCTTAGGGTGTGATGTCTCATTCAAGCATCCTTCGTCTATGGTCTTTAATTGGTTACTCAAAATTCAAAATAAGGGGAATGGCGTCCCCAATGGACAGGACAACTTGCACTGACCTATTTGTTGGCATTACGCCCGTGTCCTAGGTAGTAGTCTTGTGGAAGTTTCTCGGTGAAGAGAAATCCTTGAGTAAACAATACACGCCTGGACATACAGGTTGGTAGTATATCTAGGCAGTGACGTTAAGAATGCTTCCCGTCCAGTGATTGGGAGTCCCGTAGTTGGCAACAATTCTCTCCAGACGTCCATGCAAAGGTAGTAGATGCGTTTGATATCAGGGCCTAACCCTTTCGCGGTATTAGTTTGGTAGTGTGCATTGAATCGGCATTATTAAACCATCCCTTTTTCGGATTTCACCCTGAATTGCTTTTACAGCTCTTGAACTTGGAGATCCTCTATGAACCCTTTCCCACGGAGGACCAAGAACCCACGCTGGATCAAAAAGTGTCCAGGAGTCAGCACCTGCAATCCATTGCTATAATCTGGAATGTTATAAGGTTTGAACGGAAACTTAAAAACTGCCTAGCTGCTCACCCTTGATGGGTTGTGGTGCCTTTTTCATATGTCGATAATAGGTCCCAGGCTTCCTTCAAGATCCTGGATTAAATTCGTCCCATTATCATATCGAACCAAACTTGGCTGTCTCGGCAACTCATAGATCGTTGAAGTGAAAGTAGGTAAGCATTGGTACTAAGATCAGAGAAAGCTTCTAGGTGGAATGCCTTGGTAGTCATTCATAAGGATCTGATTAGATAAATCTTTGCCTGTGTGGAGTTGCCAAATCTCCCATCAGGCGCGTCCCTTAGTGCGGATAAGGGAATGCTCGGCGAATGTGTCATGGCCATGCACATGCACGCATCCAAAGATGTGCGTGTATGGGCATGTTTATGCGCAGGCTGGGTAGGTGGGAAGTAAACGCCCACCCGTGGATGAAAATTGACTATGGGAAGGATACCCAGAAATAAAACCAAACATGGAGGGGCAGAAGAAGAATGAAGTTACGGTGCAGGGCTTCGGAAACCCAGTGCCGGCGGTTTTTGGGAGTGAGCAAGCGGGCTCCCGGCCGTCGATGTCCACCAACCGCAGTGCCTCAGTAGTGGGAACCTTGGCTACTGTGGCATCTAATGTTACAAGCGTACGGGAGGAACTTGAACTGGCTCCAGTGATGGATCCGTTCAGAAGGAACTCGATTTTTCGCAGATCCCCTCCCACACGGGCACAAGCCCCCACGATCGCTACCCCCAGTGGGAAGCGTATAGCGGGAGTCTTCGATGAGGAAGAATCACTGACGCCGATTCACCCGAGCGATGTTTTGGGCAATGATCAGTCTGGAGCTGCCTTTACTGCCCTCGGTAAAAAGATCATGGAGCTGTGTGAATTTATAAAGGAGCGCAGGAACATTCACCAAAATATAAGGGCCATGATAAGAGGCATCCGTTTGACGTACGGCAAGGCCCAGGATGAACGAGTCGGGAAGTCGCCGATTGGAATAGTGAACCAGGCAACTCAAGTAACCCCGGTTCAAAACACAAAAGGGGAGAAACCGGGAAAGAGGCTGCGCGAGAAGCTGAATGACTCAACAGGCCAGCAAACCCCGAAAAGAAAAAAGGACTCAACTCCCAAAAAGGCGGAGTTCATTAAAAGTACGTCTGAAGCTACCAGTGGAAATACTGCAGTGGCTACCTCGAGAAAAGGGATCGAACCTTCAAAGGCGGATGCGGAAGCTTGGAGCAAGGTAGAACCGCGGAAAAAAAATTATCGGAAGAAGATTAGACCGGAGGTGATTTTCATTTTCAAACGGGGCGAAGGGTCATACACCGACATTCTCAGGAAAGTGAAGGCAGACCCCGAACTCACCAATTTGGGAGACAACGTCAGCCGTATTAGACGGTCGCAGAAGGGAGATCTTATGTTGGAATTTAAGAAATCCAAGGATGTAACCGCGGACAAATTCTTAAGCCAAATCGGGAAGACTTTAGGGCAGGAAGCCGACATAAGAGCTAGCAGGCCGGAGATCACTATAATCTGCAAAGATATAGATGAAATCACGACGAAGGAGGAGGTTCGCGAAGCATTGGAGAAACAGTTCGATCTTGCCGGACTACAAGAGTCAGTGGTGAAAACGCTAAGGAAAGCCTATGGGAGAACACAATCCGCCATCATCAGCCTACCAGTGGAGAACGCACTCAAACTGTTAGCAGCAGGGAGAGTGAGAATAGGCTGGGTTATGTGTCGCCTTAGGGAACAGATGGCGTTAAAACGGTGCTTTAGATGCCTTGGCTTTGGTCACATTGCGAAGTCATGCACTAACCCAAATGACAGGTCAAAGCAATGCAGGAGATGGGGAGTGGAAGGCCACATCAGCAAGGACTGCGGAGCTGACCCAAATTGTCTACTGTGCGAAGGAAAGGAGGGTGTGGACCATCGGCACATTGCGGCCAACAGCAGGCGTCCGGAATACAGGAGAGCCCTTAGCACAAATCGCAGATGAGGTTGATACAAATCAATCTCAACCACTGCGAGGCGGCGTAGGATCTACTCGCGCAAACCATCCGCGAGAAAAACATCAATGTGGCCATACTAAGTGAACCATACCGAAACCACGGTGGTAGCGTTTGGGTGAAAGACCAAACGGGCCAAGCAGCGCTGTGGACTTGTGGGGAACAAGCCTTCCAGGAAATAATGGAGCACCCGGAGGAGGGCTTCATCAGAGCGAAGGTGAAGGACATCCACATCTACAGCTGCTATGCTCCACCCAGCGCTACACTCGTCGAGTATGAGCGGATGCTTGCTGCTCTTGTTTTGGATGCAAGAGGACGTTGGCCGATCAAAATAGGAGGCGATTTCAATACGTGGGCTCTTGAATGGGGCAGCCGGGTAACTAATGTCAGGGGACGTGTTCTCCTCGAAGCATTCGCGGAGCTGGACGTGGTACTGGCGAATGTTGGGTCTTCGTACACTTTCCGGGAAGGGGCCTGGGGTCTATAGTGGACCTGACATACGTGAGTGCCACTTTAGCCAGTAGAATCGTTTGGCATGTCAGTGAGGACTATACTCACAGCGACCACCAGGCAATCTGCACAGAGATCAAGGGCGGATCGAGCTCGAAAAAGAGTTTTCGCAGAATGCCGGGTGGTATGCTTGGCTGGACAGTGAAAGCTTTCGAGGGGGACACGTTTTCCGCGGTGCTCAAATCCGACATATCCCTGAATGGTACGGCTGGAGAGAAAGCCACCCAGATCACTCGATGGGTGACGGAAGCATGCAATGCTACTATGCCCAGAAGGCGATTGCTCCCCAGTAGACAACCCAACTACTGGTGGAACAATGAGATCGCAAGTTTGCGAGCCGCATGTTTTCGGGCAAGGAGGCTTCGCCAGAGGCTCAGGGGAAACCCCGGTGGCGACGGTCGAGAGGAGGCACACAAGCAATTGCGTGGCCGCCTAAAGGAAGCCATTCGGAGGAGCAAAAAGAACTGCTTCAAACAGCTGTGCGACCATGCCGACATAAACCCTTGGGGCGAGGCTTACAGAGTGGTGATGAAAAGGCTGCGGAGATCACCCCAGATGACCTGTCCGCGCCTCCTGAAACACTCTACGGTGGGCGCAATTGGCATGTTGGTAAACCTGGCAAAAGGTGCACTGATTTCTGGTGGCTGCTGTGCCGTGGTGGCGTTGGATGTCAAAAACGCATTCAACTCGGCCAACTGGAATAGAATTAAACGGGCGTTGGCTGACATAGGTGTCCCCTGATACTTAGCGAATTTTGTGGAAAACTACCTCTCAGAGAGGACTCTCTGGTACGGGAGGGATGAGGGCCCCAAAGAGTACATTGTCACAGCCGGGGTACCACAGGGATCGGTAATTGGTCCCCTGTTGTGGAATATCATGTATAATGGGGTTCTTGCTCTTCCCGTCCCAGAGGGGACTACGATTGTCGGCTTTGCTGATGACCTAGCTGTGGTTGTTGCAGCAAAACACCCAGAAGATGTGGAGGTTTACGCAACAGAAACAGAGAGAGCGGTACACTACTGGCTAGAAAAGCCAGGCTGACCTTGGCGGACGCGAAAACGGAAGCGGTCTTAATAACGAAACGCAGGAAAAATAACACTGTAAAAGTGGAGGTCGGTGGGCATACGGTCGTATCAAAGCCGGCTATCAAATACCTGGGGGTAATAATTGACACCAAATTTAGTTTTAGGGAACACCTAGAGTATGCATGCCAAAAGGCAGCTAGTGCCACCACGGCACTTGCAAAAATGTTGCCAAATATTGGTGGGCCGAAACATTGCCGGAGGTTGGTGCTAGCCGGAGTGGTGCGCTCCATCCTGCTCTACTCGTCGCCTGTGTGGGCAGAGGCGCTTGAAAACTCTCAGAGACGGAAGCAGATGAACTCGGTTTACCGGCGGATGGCTTTGAGGGTTTGCAGTGCTTTTAGAACCACATCAGATGAGGCAGTATTGGTGGTGGCAGGCATGATCCCGGTTGACATTCTGGTCAAAGAAATGAGTGTCCTGTACAATGCAAGACATAGGGAGGGGCATGCACAGCGTAGAAGTGCGGCAAGGTCAGAGTCGCTTGATCTCTGGCAACGCAGATGGGACGAGTCTGCGAAAGGTTGGTTCACGCACAGGCTCATTCCCAACATTAGGGCGTGGCTTGAGCGAAAACATGGGGAGACCAACTACCACATTACCAAGTTCCTCACGGGACACAGTGGTTGCTACAGGCAGTATCTGCACCGCTTTGGGTTGGATGATTTTCCGAACTGTCCCAGATGCGATGGCATACCGGAGGATCCAGAGCATGTGATGTTTCACTGCCCACGATTTGCGATGTAGAGAAGGAGCTTAAATCAGGTGCTGGGCAGGAGCGGTACACCGGAGAGCGTGGTTACTGAGATGCTGGAGTCCGAGGACAAGTGGCTTGCGGTTGGCTCCGCAATCATCCAAATGCAGGAGGAGTTGCTAAAGGAACAAAGAAGGAGGAAAGCTGCAAATAGGAGAAGGATGAGTGCCTAAGAGCGGTAGGTTTGCTGCGAAGTAATACCTCAATGGTGGTCCCCAGGGGCTGGGCCGGGGGTGGAGAGACCGGGGGTGGTTTTTAGTGCGTGTGAATCCCACACGCGCCCGCTGTGGTTCCGCCCGCCGTTCGAGCGGCGGAGCTGCGGCGGACGTGTCTTTCTAAGATTTTCCACCTCCGTGTACGCACAAAAAAAAAAAAGATAAATCTTTGTGGTTTTGAATACGCCGTGATCCTCTTTTCTTTGGTAAGAATCAAATTGTTCTCGAACACCAAAGGCACCCCGTTCCACGGGGACGAACCGAAATTCTTGGCACTATTGCTATTCTCTCATTTGGATACTTTACGTATTATCTCCACTCTCAAGAATCTGTCTAATCGCTAGATCCATTAAAGGGCGTTTTCTTAGGTCATTGGTTGTACAGAATTAAAGCATTGCTCAATCTTCCTCCCACTCGGAGGAGACCGTGGTTTTCTTCCGCAAAAATATTTCTGAATTAAGAGCCGGTCCGTAGCCTACATAACGACGGAATCTATGAGCGATACCATGATCGTCCGATTGTGGATAAAATCCGGTTCAATAGATTACGGTGGGCGGGTCACTTAATCCGTATGGATGAGGATGATCCAGCCCGGAAGTCTATAAGGGCAATATCTATGGTAGAAAAATAAGACGAGGCAGACCCTGTTTGAGATGGAACGATGGCATAGGTCAGGACGCCAGACAGCTTTTAGGGATATCGAATTGGTGGACCTCGGCTTGAAACCGGGATGTCTGGAGTTCCTTATTAAGACAGGCCTAGACCGGATACCGGTTGTTGCGCTGTTTATGATGATGATGAAGAGCCTGTCTCATTTTCGAGAACCGTTTGCCAAAAATTTCAATAGCTGCATCTTATTTCCTCCAATTCTGCTTGCTCTGCGTAATATTTCCCTCTATACTACGGATTTTGGGGAGGGTTTAAGTGAATAGCCAGTTTGTTAACCGAGCATTAACGGACCAAAGAGTCAAGGTTGGATTGTAAGAGCGGACAGTCCAGCGGAGACGAAATAGAGGCAAATCACTTAAGGTTGCCAGTGTACAGTAAACATATATAGGTAAGGATGAAAGAAAGGTCATTGACAAAAAACAAGAATAGGAGGGGGTCAAGTATGGAACCTTGGGAATACCAAAGGAAGGAGAGAAGGAACGGGATGAATGGGCATGAAATGAGGTCTGCAAAATATATGGTCAGGCAGTCATAGACGAATCTTTGGATGATTTTGAAGCAAGACGAAAGAAGAAAGATGGGCCGGCTCTTGAGGATAGGGATATTAAGGACCTCTTTCCAAAGGTGCGGAAAGTAGCATCGTTCTGAAGTTTTGTTGAAGATAACACACAGAGGAAGTGTGTTGGAAATGTGTTGTTTACAGTTAGCAAGGAAAAGGTTAGGAAGCATATCGAGACCAGGTCCAACATTGGCGTCAAGATTGCCAATGAGAAACTTAACTAAGGAGGGTGTGGGTAGAGGAATGGCGAGAGATTCGGAGCAGGTTGGATCGAGGCGAGGAGACGAGGCGTAGAGTGCGCAGTGGTTGGAGGAGTAAATTTGAAAAACAGGTAAGACCAAGGGAGACCGCAGGATTGTTGTGGGAACTTTGCAGTAGAATCAGCAAAGTTGATGGATAATGGGAAAAATTGGGTGGAGTTACGGGAATGACGAAAGTGGAACCAAAACGGTTTGAAGTTACCCCGGGCAAGTGCGGCGTTGTCGCTCGACAAATATCTCTTATGCGCTTTTTTAATCATCGGTTTCATAGTGGAGCCCATAGCCTTGAAATGGACATGGTCTTCCGAAAAGCACGTTCCAGGTTGATCTTAGTAAGTATCGTCGTGGTAAATCAAATTGGGTAGGAACAAAGACAAGTAGGAGAAGAAAGGGGCCAGGAAATGGAGAGAGGTGACGCTCGGGGAGGTTGACCAATTCACGCTCAAACTTATGTTGATAACGAGGATGTGCTAGTTGTTGGTCGAGATTAACGGAACGGTGTGTAGAAATATACAACGTAGCCATTGATTTGATTGATAGTTGATGCCTCAAACATGGACTTTCAGTGAATCCAAATAAAGCCCAAGTGGTATTGTTAACAAAAAGATGGAACAATACTTCAACTCTCCGAAGAAGCAAAATATATGGAAGTTATTTCAGACAAGAAGCTTCGTTGGAACAGACATATAGAGGTAAAGATAAGACGGGCTCTAACAGCCTATAGGACATGTTGGCAGACCTTTGCCTGACTTAGACCTAAGCTGCTAATGTAGATATATATTGCAATCCATAGGCCGATGTTGGCTTATACATCATTAGTGTGGTGGATTAAGATGAATTAAAAGAGTTTTCGCTTCATTGTTTAGGGTAATGAGGGATTCTAAGTCAATATACAAAGGAGCGTTTTCCACCTGTTGCCACTTTCGATCACGCTGCTCCCAGGGCAGAGGTGAGACAGCATCTGATGAGTTACCTCTGCCCTGAACGGAAGCGTTAGTCCCTATTTTTGAGTTTTCGCTTAAAGCTAACTACAGTGCAAAGATGTGTGTGGCTGGATATCACCGGTGTCCTGAGCTTGACATCCTGTGCAACTATAAATGGATTAATCAATGTGCAACCCTTGAATTTGTTTATTCCGAGCGCTGCAATGAGAGCAGCCCCTACACTAATTCAATTAGATCTATGGAAAAACAATTGAGGTCGGGGGACAAAGTATCGGATGAGTTATTCAGAGAACTGAATCCTGTTTTCGCATTGCCGTCTGATTAGAAGGTATGAAGATATCTTAAAACAAAGAGAAATCTGGGACGAACCAGGAGGATATAGTAACGTTTTCAATACCAATAGCTCAAAAACAGTAGACCCTTTGATTAGAAACGATACGAGGATTTCTCCTTTCAGGCAATATATGTCCTAATGAAAGTTACATGTGTGGTTGACGAGGGATTGAATGGCAGGTGCATCGCAATCTGTAGCGGCAGTCAAGCTGCATTGAGGACGTTGAAATAGATTCAATACGACTACTCTGGGTATCCGGTCATTGTGATGCCGGATGCCTTAGCAAAAGAGGGTTCAATTTCACTCATACCCAGACCGGAATCAGCAATTGGAGTTTCGGAAACATTTTCTAACTCTGCTCGCCAAAACTGGGAACAAGCCTTTTTCTACCATAGATATTGCCCTTATAGACTTTCCGGGTGGGATCATCTTCATCCATACGGATTAAGTGACCCGTCCACCGTAACCTATTGAGCCGGATTTTATCCACAACCGGACGGTCATGGTATCGCTCATAGATTTCGTCATTGTGTAGGCTACGGAATCGTCCCAAGTTTCCGAGGAATACATGAGGACTGGCAAGATCATTGTCTTGTACAGTAAGAGCTTTGACCCTATGGTGAGACGTTTCGAGCGGAACAGTCTTTGTAAGCTGAAATAGCCTCTGTTGGCTGACAACAACCGTGCGCGGATTTCATCATCGTAGCTGTTATCGGTTGTGATTTTCGACCCTAGATAGGACCCTAGATAGGAGACCCCGCCTAAGATGGAGCGATGGCGTAGGCCAGGACGCCAGACAGTTTTTAGGGATAACGAATTGGTGGACCTCGGCTTGAAACCGGGATGTCTGGAGTTCATTATTAAGGCAGGCCTAGACCGGATACCGGTTGTTGCGCCGTTGATGATGATGAGTATCAACGGAAGACCAAATAAAAAGGAATTCCATTAAGGAATCGACAGCCCTGTATCGGAAAGTGATCCAAAACGGATCATTGAAACTGGACAGATGTCCGTGGATTTCATTGGCGTTTTTAAACTGAGGTAATGCTTTTCCACCTCTTGATCCTTTCTTCTACCACTAATTTTGCGGAATCTTGCTACTGCTAAGCGATGAGTCTTAAGCCAGTCGTCAAATTTACTAAGGTAGTGATAGTGAACTTTAAGTCCAATGCTTTCTCTTGCACTTCACCGATACTAACAACCCGCGTTTCCAGAACCGGGTCGAATGTCCAAAAATCTGTTTCGGGAGGAGAAAGGATTAGGTAGAGCATTGGGGAATCTTATGTCAATAACCTTCCTCTGGTAGCTCTCACGGTAAGACAAGTTCGGGGATAATTCTGGAGTTCCCTGTCAGAGATGCTGGAAACTAGGTCTATTGCCGGCTTCACCGTACCTATTTCGAATTTCGCCGTGGATTGATTTTGCAGCTCATGAACTTGGAGCTAACGCTTCTTTGCGGGTAGATCTTCTTTGAACCCTTCTCCACTGAGGAGTAAGAAGCCCACGCTGAATCTAAAAATGTGCAGTAGTCAGCACTTTCAACCCATTCCTATAATCCGAAAGGGAATGCAGTGGCTCACTATTGAGAATTTTATTTTCAATCTTCTTCTGGGACCGAATTCTTTGAGCCAAGTTCTAAACTGAGGAAAATACAATTCCATGTGTCCTCGCACCCTGGGAGCAGCGTGACGGAAGCGGCTTGAAAATGATAAACGCTCCATCATTTATTTCGCAGAGCACGACATGGCTGCGGACTATCATCATCATCACGGTGCAACAACAGGTATCCGGTCTAGGCCAGAGCGGAAAGTATTTTGTTTAAGGAATGACAGGCCTGATCCACTTGATGTAGGACCGGAACAAATAGGGAGTTGTGATTGGTTTCTGGAATGTGCGCATGCTCCTCGATAACGGTAGCGGAGGTCTTCCGAATGCTCGCTTTCTCCATCTTGAGCGGGAATTTCAGCGATATAAGTTTGGCATTCTACTCCTCTCCCTCTTGGGGCTATGTACTTTTACACTCTGGAAAGAAAGCTGGTAGTAGACGCGAATCCGGTGTCGCGTTACTTCTGACGGCTATCGCAAGGCGCGCTCACTTCACCTGGGAGCCAGTTTCTGACAGACTTCTAACTACAAGATTCCGGGCCAGGGTAAGGAGTATCACAATTGTTCCATATTACATATGAACGCAGACTTTCGATAGAGTGGAGGCTCTCTACGAGCCAATAAACACAATTGACATTGTGATCTTGATGGGTAATCTAAATGCCAAAGTGGGATTTGACAACACCCTACTCGGATATGTGATAGGGAAACACGATCTGGACGACCGCAAGGGTAATGATGCGAGGTTCGTAGATTTCTGCAATCTCCACCACCTCTTCATTGGTAGCACATTTTGAGCGCAGAGCCATAAGGTCAGTTGGGTTTCATTTGACCGATACCGTACGAACAACCAGATAGACCACTTCACCATCAGCAGTAAATCTAGGACTTGTCCCCTGGATGTGGGTAACAAGCGAGGCGCTGACACCGGGCTTGAAAGGCTTCACCATCTGATGGACGCTTACGTTCGCTTGCATGTTGCGTTCGCCACTTCTCGCAGGCTTGGGGAGCTGCGGCCCTCAAAAATCAGCATCAACCGCTTGTACGACCCAGCTCTCGTTCGACTGTGGGAGAGGTATCATGCTGCTGGAACGGAAGATTTACTAAGTATCACACCTGAGAATATGGATGAGCATTAGGCTGCTATCAAAAAGCTCTTTTCTCGGGTGCTGTCCAGGTCATCCAGAAAGGGGGTCATAATATCTGGCTAACTCTGGGATCGATGAAACTGATCAATGAACGGAAGGGGTTGAAGGCCCTCTCTCTGAGCGCAGCGAGTGATCATGATGATTTTAAGTGGTGGCACATTAAACTATAGATGATGATGAACAATTGAAGAGATAGAAAGAATACTTCACCGCTGTTCCTAACCGTATAGCATCCGGTAAAGTTCCTCGTCTGGTTGATGAAATATCTCACCGTAACTTTCGGATACGGATTGTACCTTCAAGCAGAAGAGAAATCTTTGTGCCAATGTATTTAAACGGACTAAAGTCGCTGGCCTTGCCGTTTTCCCCGTTATTGTTATATATCGCTGCACCTGCAGTTACTGCAGACCTGGTACTTGCACTCGTATGGAAATCTTGACAATTCGAGACCATTCCAAGAGGATGTGAGAAGGAGATGATCGTCAAGATCCCAGAGAAGGGGACCGGTGCGTGTTCTCTATCGTCGTAAAGATAGTATCTAATATAATCCTGGACCTCATCAAAGAACATATCGAAAAGTTGATCAGCAGAGGGTAGGTTAGTTTTCGCTCCGGATGCTCCTCAATCGACTACATCAACAGGAAGTATATCTGCAGCGCCTTACGCAGGAGGGGCATTCCGGAGTAACTAATAGCCATTGTCAAAGTGACATATGATAGCGCAAAATGTCACGAACTGCATAGAGATGAACTCTTGGAGGACTTTGAGGTCCAAAGCGGGGTCCCCCAGGGTTGCATCCTGCTACCGTTATTATTTCTTTCTCTTATCGGTGGTGTTTTTCCTTGCCCGGAGGACGTGGAGAAATTCAATGGACGATGACATTTTTCCTCAAACACCTTGACTACGCTGATGACATCTGTTTGCTCTCTCACCGGACAATGGACCTTAGAGAAATTCTCTGGATTTGGAAAGAGAGGCAAGTAAAGTCGGACTGAAGATAAACACCAGCAAAACCATGGTTTTTAGTCTGACGGGTGATCGCATCTCTCCCTGCATTAACGGGCAGGGCACCAAAAGCATCGATCTATTTGTATACCTAGGAAGCGTGGTTTCTATCGACAGCGGCACCGAACTAAAAGCTGCCCGAAGTATTAACAACGCTAGACCCGCTTTCACTGCCCTATCTAAAATCTGGAAATGCAGTTATCTCAATACTAAGATCAGGTTGAGATTGTTCTTTGCTAGTGTTCTTTCTGTGTTGGTATATAGGAGTAGCATTTGGAAAGTGAACTGCATTGTTACCTAAAAGCTCCAAGCTTCGCAATATATCATCGGGGTACGCTCGCCTGACACTATCTAAAAAGAAGACCTTGGTTGATCCACAGGCCTCGCATTCGTACTCGTATGATCAGAAGATGGAAGTGGTAGGGTATAGGTCACTCATTAAAGAAAGACGGTAATAGCATTACGGACTACGCTATATAGTGGAATCTACTCTCCCTAGATGGCCAACTAGTGGGTCTACCCAAAGACACTTAGCGAAAAGTAAAGTTGAGGAGGAGTGCAAACGTCTTGGGAAGTTGTGGGGAATGTTGGGGGCATTTCAGGTAACTAGTTTGAAATTGAGGAACTTTAAACTGAATTCGATTAGGAGATCCCAAGGAGGATAATACTTTTGCAAACTCCTGAATCTTGTCATCATAGTTATTCTGCCATAATCTCTAAAGTCTGATTCGTAGCTTCATGACAACTGTCAACAGCCTTTTAGTTGGATCAAACAAGGAGCAGCTATACTTAGTATTTCGCGCTTGGTAAATAAGGTGCACTGATCTGTTCTTACGCCATCCCGAAGATTGAAGCGTAACCCCGAGATTTTTGGGAAATACTCGGCTTTATGTAGACATCAATGGCGTGCTTTGCCTATATTCGCCAGTACCTCCTCCCGTTGGCCGCAAACTTAGGTGAGGGCAGTTTACTTTTTTGCACGGTCTCCGCCACCTTCTGGCTAATTAATTTGGTTGCTTTAACCCTTGCTGTCTATTTAGTAGATCAGCCATGTAAGAAGCGTTTTTATAATTTATTAAGCCTCTTATTATTCGCCAAGGAATGGGTACCACATACCGTCTATTCCGGTAGAGGTCAGTTCGTAACAATTGCTCGCCTCTTTCCTCACCTATTTCGCCACTATCCCCCTCGAAGGCAAGCATATCGCAAAAAAGTGTATGGCCTGCTATTGATACGTACGCGGAGGACAACCTGGGAGTGAGGACTTGAAAGCTGAACCTGATAGTCCCCAAGGAAGATGAGATTCAGGAGATGGAGGGAGTAGGTCGATGAGTTTCCAAAACCAGGTCAATTCTCCAAGAATCTTTGTTGGGAGAAGAAAGAAATAAGCAGAGGATCACGGCTGCTTGTGGTCTCAACCCTCTTGCGGGGTTCTCACGGCAGTAACAGTTCCAGGACAATTTTGAAGCTCCCAACCAAAGGTGCAGGTGATTGGATCTATGGCTGGGCTTCGCCTTCCCCCTTCCGACAGTAGCTGATGTACTGCTCGGTGTATATTATTGGTCTATAGGTAATGGGTTACCTATCGAAACCGGGGTCCTGGGAAATCAGTGCCTTCTAACTTGTGATTTAAGCCAGAGCTTAGCGAATCTAGCCCCGAGTTGTCCCGCAATTTTCGGAGCCTCTCTCGGAAAAGAGAGCCGATTATTGACCCTAGTCCCCAAGGGAGGGGGTCAAGAAGAAGAAGGAGATAATGGAAAGATTTCCTTTCAGTTTTTGAAAGTCCTGAGTTTACCTTCAGGAATTGGCGAATCATTAAGTGGGTAGAAAACCATTATAAGTAATACGATGCTATGCAACATACTATGAGGTGGACTGAAGTCATTCATATGGATCGGCTGCTAAGGGTGCACTCCTGGAGTGAGTGGCCTTACCCAAGCAAACAATGGGCTCCATTTGGCTCCGGTAAAGATACTGAGCGTGAGTTCCGTGTAAATCCTTCATAAACTGGTACCTGAAAAGAGCACGTAGGCAGGAATTTACTTTCGTACGAAAGTTGTATGTCTCATCTTTGATAAGAAACTCCTGAAGAAAGTTCAAAGTTCATTAAATCAGCTAAAATTAGAAACACATGGGAAGAATGAAGCTGGTTGGGTCCTTTCTTCTTGGAATTATAATCAAAGCTAAAAACAACAAGGAGTCCCCGGAAGGGCAGAAACGAGGCTAGGTCACTGACGAAATCATCAAAGAATGAATCGAAGAAGACCACGTGCGATGATGTTTGACAGCCCCCCCCCCCTGTCATCCGTTTCCATCTTAATAAGTTTCTATATATCTGAATGGATTGCTTGCGGCAGACGCACCGACAGATATTTTACACAAAACCCTAAATACCATCAAAAGATAATTATCTCCAAGATAATGAAGCGCGCTCTGAATTCAGCAAAAATTTAATTACATGCTACCAACATCGCCATTAAAGCAATAAAGCTCGCAGGACTCGCTATCTCGCCATTTTTGATAAATTCCCTGAAAACATTCGTTGGGTCGTGTAATTGAGAGAGGCAATTAAAAAAATGAAGTGCTCAGTCACTTGGCGCTCGTAGTAGCTTCCCAAACGCTTCACTGACCCATTAAAATTCTTTTGATTACATCGACAGCAAGGACATCATACCCCTGCCAGTGTGCCTGGCAAGCCATTCATTTGGTTTATAGACGCTGCTATCTAATGTTTTGTCCTTTGATTAAGAATATTGTCTCGTCAAATGCTTTGTATGAGTCATGGCTTTAAGAGGCACACGTAGAAGTGCCGCGGTCCTTACCTGTCTTGTATCTGGATGTAATGGGACTTGGCGAAATTATGGCTTGGAACGGCGTTTGTGGCATGAAATGTGCAACTCCGCCCAGCTCCCGTTTCTATCGGGATCTAATAAATGACAGGGAAGACATCTGGGGCACACTTTAGTGCTGAATATCGTTTGTCTCCAAGTCGAGAAGGTTCGCCGGATAAGTGTGTAAATAGATAAAGACAGAGCAAACTTAAAGGTGGCCTGCTTTTCTGGAACCTGCAGATAACAAGCTTCAACTATTGCGCCCATACATATATATGTAATTAGGCTTCCGGGTATCCTCTTCAATTACTAAAGATATTATTTACATCCACACAAGCGAACACCATTTCAAGAGCCTGGATCGATACGGATATCGCCAGTTAATTTAGTAAGAACGACCTGTGGCTGCACATCGTAGCGCTTCCTTCCAGGCAATCCTATCTTGATGATATCTTTGACGATTAGTTTAATCAAATCGATACTAAATTTAATTAGGCTATAGAACTTAATTGAAAGCTTATTGGGTTTTCTAGCATGATAGAAACCTATTATGTTGGGCATATCAAAACATACTGTCGGCATAGCTTCAGGTTGTATCTTTTGATTTTATTTGGCCGAGAATGTAGGGTATTATCGAATTAACATTTTATTGCTATTGTTTAGGAGGCATTTGGATCACTATGAGAGAATCTAGATGGACATCGATAAATTCATTAAGTTTATTATCGATTGCCGTTAAAATCTTGAAGGTTTCGGCAAGCTCCTCTTCCTCCTCGGTAAGATTCTCCCAAATAAATACCTCAACAGTATTTCCTCTGGACCGTCAGGGATATTTATGTGACTTTGAGAGCTTTCTTTTGAAGGAGGTGGAAATCTTGAAAATACTCTGGCCTGGGCACGCCAAAGTGTGGGATTTTTACCCACTAAAACACCCCCAACTCCCCCCTACTCCGTGGAACCACCTTTAGGTATTACATCACGTGGCCAAGTTACCTTACTTTAGCTAGGTCTCCTTCCGTCTTCCCGCGGGGTTCGTAATCGCGCCTTCCTCACTTCTTCTGCTTTTCGCAATTGTTCCTGGATTACAGCGATCATGGAATCATTCGCATCCCAGTCTGCCTGACAGGCTACCATTATCCGGACAAAATTTTCCGGTGATAGCACTTCACCTAGAGCTCCCTCTAGGTTCCTCCTTTCTTCCACGAATCTAGGACACTGGAAGAAAACGGGGGGGGGGGGGGGATGGGGGTCCTCCTCCTCCTCCTCGTCGCAGTTTGGACAATTAGGGCGGGGTGTCCAATTTAAACCTGTACAGGTATTGACGGTATCCTCCATGGCCGGTGAGAATCTGAGTGGGATTATAATTGATCTCCCCATGCTTTCTCTCCAGCCACTCCCTCATGGAAGGGATCAACCTGTAAGTCCAACAACCGTTTTCTGACTGGTCCCATCGCTGTTCATCATCATCATCAACGGCGCAACAACCGGTATCCGGTCTAGGCCTGCCTTAATAAGGAACTCCAGACATCCCGGTTTTGCGCCGAGGTCCACCAGTTCGATATCCCTAAAAGCTGTCTAGCGTCCTGACCTACGCCATCGCTCCATCTTAGGCAGGGTCTGCCTCGTCTTCTTTTTCTACCATAGAAATTGCCCTTATAGAGTTTGCGGGCGGGATCATACTCATCCATACGGATTAAGTGACCCGCCCACCGTAACTTATTTAGCCGAATTTTATCCACAACCGGACGGTCATGGTATCGCTCATAGATTTCGTCAATGTGTAGGCTTCAGAATCGTCCATTCTCATGTAGGGGGAGAGCAATTCTTCGGAGGATTCTTCTCTCGAACGCGGCCAAGAATTCGCAATTTTTCTTGCTAAGAACCCAAGTCTTCGAGGAGTACATGAGGACTGGCAAGATCATAGTCTTGTACAGTAAGAGCTGTGACCCTATGGTGAGACGTTTCGAGCGGAACAGTCTTTGTAAGCTGAAATAGGCTCTGTTGGCTGACAACAACCGTGCGCGGATTTCATCATCGTAGCTGTTATTGGTTGTGATTTTCGACCCTAGATACAACGGTCCCAAAGTTGAATTCTCCTATCCTTATTCTTGTTCTTGTTCGTGTTTGTGTTTGACCAGTGCGGTTTGATGTTGTTGGTTGATTCGTCTTCGGTGCTGACGTTGCCACCATATATTTTGTCTTGCCTTCATTGATGTGCAGCCCAAGACCTCACGCCGTCTGCTCGATCTGGATGAAGGCAGTTTGTACGTCTCGGGTGGTTTTTCCCATGATGTCGATATCGTCAGCATATGCCAGTAGTTGGGTGGACTTGAAGAGGATCGTACCTCTTGTATTTACCTCAGCATCACGGATCACTTTCTCGAGGGCCAGGTTAAGGAGGACGCATGATAGGGCATCACCTTGTCGTAGACTGTTCTTGATGTCGAATGGTCTTGAGAGTGATCCTGCTGCTTTTATCTGGCCTCGCACATTGGTCAGGGTCAGCCTAGTCAATCTTATTAATTTCGCGGGGATACCAAATTCTCTCATGGCCGTGTACAGTTTTACCCATCGCTGTTGCCATCTGCTTATGGATCTCTCTCTTTCGGCTTTTTTCACCTGAGATAAGGGAGAGATGGACTTGGTGTTATAAATGTTCTTCACTTCGGTCGTCAGGATGTCAATCGGCATCATTCCCGAGATGACGAACGCTGCATCGTCTGAGACGGTCCTGGAGGCAGAACACACCCTTAAGGATGTTCTTCTGTAAACCGTACTCAGTTTATGTGTATTGCCTAAAACCTGTAGTGCTTTTCCCCAAACTGGGACCGCATACAGCTCACCACCCTGGCTATGAGCAGCCTGCAAGTATGCCGCGGGCCTCCTACGTTCGTCATCATCCTTGCCAGAGCAATACTTATGGTGGATGCTGATCTAACACCTCTGCCGCAACTAAGGAGTACGGCACCCGAGTTATACAGCGCAACTCCACGCTCGAGCTCCGAGGAGCTCTGCCCGCGATATAGGCATAACCACAACCACCATGAAACTCCCACTAGGGGGCCAACCGCAACTAACCGGGCCGAGAACACATCCTCCAGGAATTCTCCTGGAGCATATGCTCTCAGAGGGCCATCCCGGTTCCCATGGTACCAGATAACCTCCGGTGAGGCTTCGTGGCAGAGCCACTTCAGATGAGTCCTTGCAGACTCGGGTCTGATCGCCCTCCTCGAGTACGTGGGGACGGAACTCCCCAACGGGTTAACTGGAATCAGCCCGAGAAGGAGAACCGCAACGGAACCTTTCACCAGCTAACTACCGCTCTGCGTACAATACAACACAAAAAGACATCACAAGACAGCACTAACATGAAGCCAGTCCTCCGAGTCAGCCGCACATAAAACACAACCCTGACTGGAGGCAAGGTTGCCCCACCAGCCGGGAAGATGTCGTCGTTGAGTACAAGGCCTTGATGGCCGCTTGGCTGTCAGTCAGAATGGCTATGTTACGCTTCGGGCTCGAATCACGCTCCAGCCATCGACAGACTTCCAATATCGCCAGTACTTCCACCTGAAATACACTGGCGAAACCTGGGAGACCATACGACTTGGATACACCGTGTGTATTCGAGAAAACCCCCACGCCGACTCCATAGGCCATCTTTGATCCGTCCGTAAAGAAAACCGTGTCATAGTCCTACAACATGCCGCCGGTTTTCCACTTTGCCCTGGTTGGAAGGTCCACAGCAAAGTCTCTCGTGAAGTTCAGCTTGCGTTTGACATAGTCCGTGGGGGATGCCCAGATTTCTCGAGGTATTTAATCTATTATAGGATGTTGTTGTGGCCGTAGGACTTCGCTGTCCAGCATCCGGACTCACGTAGTCTGACGGCACTGCACGCTGCAACATATTTGATGTGGAGGTCTAGGGGGAGGAGATGCAGGAGTACATTGAGAGCATCTGCCGGGCAGGACTGCAGAGCCCCCGTAGCACCTGCATACGCGGTTCGTTGCATCCTATTAAGCTTCGTTCTATTGTATTTCTTCTTCAAAGCCTGCCACCATACAATGGAGCCGCACTACAGTGGTGTACATCCAGAGAACCATCCTCGGCTGGAGACCCCATTTCTTTGCAAAGGTTCTCTTACACGCATAGGAGGCTATACAGGCCTTCTTAACCCTCAGTTCTATGTTCAGCCTCCAATTTAGCTTAGGATCCAGGATTACACCCAGATACCCCAGAGGAAAGAACTAATCTTTGTTCATTCAGCCGTGGTAGATGGAATTCGGGTATCCTTGTCTTGGTGGTGAATAGCATCAGTTGCGTTTTGTTTGGGTTTATGCTGAGTCCGTATCTTGCGGCCCGCAGGCACACCTTTCGCAACGCTCCTTCCAGGATGTCGCTCATAATGGACAGAAACATCCCTGATACTAATATCACCAAGTCGTCGGCATACGCCACCACCTTCACCCCGCTGCTGTCCAATGTACGTAAAATTTTGTCCATTACTATTAACCAGAGCACCGGTGAGATGGCGCCACCCTGGGGTGTGCCTCTGTTCACAGCTCTGGTCAAGTGATTGCCTCCCAGATCGGACTGGATTATCCTGGTACTCAGCATGAATATAATCCAATGCGTGAGATACCCCTCCAATCCAATACCGGTCAAGGCTTCCTTAATGGCATTGGTACTGCCGTTGTTAAAAGCTCCCTCTATATCCAAGAACGCAGCAAGGGTATACTGCTTGTATTGCAGCGACCGTTCAACCGTGCCAATTACCTCGTGGAGGGCGGTTTCTGTGGATTTTCCTTTGAGGTAGGCATGCTGGAACTTAGAGAAAGGCGTCCTCTCCATAATCGTCCTTAAGTGGATGTCCAGGACGCGTTCTAGGGTCTTCACCACGAAAGAGGTCAGGTTGATTGGCCGAAAGTCCTTCGCGGACTCATGACCGCGCCTGTCCACTTTCGGTATGAAAACCACCCGTGCGCGCCTCCAGGACTGCGGTACGTATCCTAAGGTGATGCAGCTCCAGTAAATCTCAACAAGCCACGGCACAACCCTTTCCTGTTGCTTCTGTAGCATGACTGGCATTATGCCATCTGGGCCTGGAGATTTGTATGCGGAGAAGCTGTTTATAGCCCAGCCGATCCTAAGCTACTACAAGCTTTCCCACCACAACAAGATGGGGTTCGAGGGGGAGACCAATGGATGTATCGAAACCCAAAACGTCAAACATATGTCAAACCTAAAAGGTCTGGCACATGCTGGAGCCATCGAAGTGGATGAATTTCAAGAGTACAAATGTCCGAATCAGCTTCTTATAAGGAGGAACACATGCATAAATTACTGAAAGCGATCTAGGATAATTATAAAACTTTGAAAAAGTAGGCAGCAGCAGTTGAGTTTGAAAAGCCTTTGAAGCAGCCTTGGTCCTCTCTTCTTTCTAGATCTCCACGTGTACTTCCTGGTATTGTTCCAAAATGTCAATCATCCCGGGTTCATGCTGGGCTATTTGGTCAGCGAAGCAAGATAAAATCCAATTCCAAAAATTATTAATTGGGATCTTCCGTTTGTAGCATATTCTGTGACAGGAAAATATTAACCTCTTTCCTCAAAGAAGGATATCCTTTCATCAAACTCGTATAAACTCCTTTACTCCTTGAACTTGAAAAGGACTCAAAGTACACATATCCTAAAAATATCTATCTGCATTGCTGTCGGCAAATGTTTATTAACGCAAAAATGTATTTGGAGGGAAGACAACAAGGACGTGTAGCTGTTGATCTAGCTCCTCTTAACTCTAGTGAAAGAATTTGCATCATTGAGAAGCGTAAGGATACATAAAAGCTGGGACTGGGAACACTTTGGAACAGACAACATATGCCCACTCAGTTTCGCACCTAAAAACTGGGAGCTTAACTACCTATTAAACATCATTCCTGGCAAATTCCATTTTCTTAAGAAGCCTTTTACCTTCCTATTCAATACACACACTATCTTTAATCCTTCTGCCAAAGATAAAGGCAAAATATGAAAAGACGTCCCGAAATTCCACCTTTCCTTTCGTTAGCAGCTCCTCTTCCGAAATATGAATAAAGCATGAATTAATAATGAAAAGCTCCTTCCATTCAATGTCTGAAGGGACTTTCTGCTTTCTGGAGAACTTTATTCCGGTCTCGAGCCCTGGAGGGGACAATAACATCCGTAATATCTGTGGTATAATCTATTAAGATAAAGGCGCTACCATAGACTTAAGTCAGCCCGTCCCGGATTTCCGACGCTCGTTTGAAGCTCGGCACAATGAAACGAGAACCCAACCGGGCATTCTCCGGGGAGAGATAAATAATATTCCCAACTGTCCTTTCAGCGTTGTCATTAGGGGTGTTTTATATATTAATAACAATAATCTCAATATAAGCCAGCTTCAAATAACCGGCAGAACTGTCTGACACTATCCCATCCTTTTGGGTTCCATTTTGCCTGACATTGATTCGCCTGGTCCCTTTTCATGAGTTCCCTCATTCCTTGGGGCTTTACCATTTGAATTGAAAGGACTCCCTGTCGGACAGGACGGGACTGATTTGGTATCTATATATCAACATGTAATGTTTATTTGTAAGGCATTGTGTGTCCTAGAACGTCTTTGAATGTCTGAATATCAGGTTCTGAATCTAATGCAATCCTTTTGTATCTGAAACGGATTAGGAGGCCATACTAACCCATCACAAGTTTACTGCTCTGTATCCTCTGGGAATGTATTCGGGCGCACGTGTACATGTTCGGATATGAAAAGCGGATTTGGTAACAATAAATTAAGGAGATTTGGATATACACGCATATATTAGCCACGGTCGTGAGCATGCAGTGTAGTCTGTCGTTATTTCGACGAACATGATGATTTATGAGCACTGAAAAATCCCAAATTTAGTGTAAAATGACTATGTCGGGATTTCGGGAGATTTAGAGTGTGGTCATGCCACAAGGATATTGAGAATGCTTTCTGGTTCACTACACCAGAGACGAAGCCAAAGGCATAAGGGTACTCCGAGAGTGCAGGGTCTCATAATATGACATTGTCTAAACCTCCTCCGTTGTAATACTAAGGTTTGGTTTGGGAAAATCGTCCCCCCCCGTCTTGTCTGGTTGTAGGTGTCTAGACGCACAGGAAAGGATCAAGCTATATCAACTAGATGTGTATATGAAGAGGAGATGATGTGGAGGTCATTCAAAAAGCGGAATTGGAACGCTACTTTCTCTCTTCTCCAATCTTGACGTGATGTTTGTTGAGTATATAATCGGCTATTTTATAACCACTTTAGGGAGGGTGGTCATATAGTCAGTACGTACCGCAAAACTGCTGTACATAAATTGCTGAAAGTAAGTTAGAAAACTTTCTTGGGAAGCTAAATCCTATCATAAGCTCTTCCAATTTGATGTTCATTGGTATGCCCAACCCACAAGATCTTAAATATGAACCTGTTTAGTTTTTGAATGAAGACTACACTCTTACTTAATGATGTCTTCACACTTTTGTCTACCAGCTGCTTCCCTTCCTAGACCTCTAGCAAAAGGTCTCACTTGCATAGTAGGCAACCGGAAAAATGGCCAAATTTCGTCCCATTGAAGAAAACTGATCCCAGACCCTCCGAGGTCCTTAAGCTGCAACGTGGTGATAGCCACACCTTGCACAAGATGATCCTATTAACAAAACGCTACGGATCTAGACTGGGGAAGCAAAAAGCACCCCCACCAAATTCAGGGTGTCATGCGAACTGATTGTATTCGAACGGAGCCTCACTAATACCTAGTCGCCTCAGTGAGTAAATTTGACCTTATCGTGCTACCCATATTAAAATTAAAAAAAAAATACAGCCTGACAAGCGGGACCCCGTACCGCACACAAACTCGCCAATCAGGCGCAGGCACATCTCCGAAATACTGAAAACTAGGTGATTACATCCAAGAACATACTGCGAGGACAACAACCAACAATAACCGCTGCTCAAAAAGAAGGCACATGCAAAAGTACGTCTGAGATCAATATATTAGACGTCAGGAAGAAGACAGGTGTCAGTGGTGCAAGTGTTAAATGGTACCTGTGTTCTCTGAAGGAAGGGCAGAAGCCAGAAGATGTTCTTGAGAAGACCCAGGACAGACCTAAGTCATCTTTAGCGAGGCGAAGAAAGCGGGGATCAGCGGAAATTAGTCCGCATGAAGGGAATGCGATGTATTTCCCGAAAGCCACATCCCATGGACCTCCTAATCGCTCAAAATGAGGATCTCCATACGCGATTATGGAGAGTCTTCAGAAGCAAGGTGGAGAGCAAGGGCAGACTCCTCACGATGGGGGTAGATGACAGATCCCTGAAGGCAATCAAACGTCGGAGTTGCCAAATCAATTTGACAACATATCTGTCCACGTGCATAGAGAAAAGCCCAGGAAAGACACCTTTAAGGAGAAAAACGTATTTGACAGAGAGACAGACAGTTTGCAGACTCTTAGACTGCATCTTGGATAAAACAAGACAATTTCAAGGGGTTTTCTCGATAAAAGGGAATCAAAACAAGGTAGTGTTAATTCCGAAGCCGAATAAGACTATGGGTGGTCTTTTATGTTATAGGTCTGTACGCCTATTAAACGGCGTCTGCAAATTTTCGGAACAGGTCCGAAAATAGACTTATAGATTTATATCACAGAAAGGCACGCAGTTTCTCAGTTAGGCAGTTCAGATCCCGAAAGCCGAGATCTACTGCCAATGCAATCAATACGGTAACGAAAATTGCAACTGACGAAATCTGGATATATATATATGGTCGTCATTTGCCCCTTGGTGGTGTAGGTCAACCACACCTATGAGCCATCGTTTGCGGTTACTTGACTTTCCCGCGACTTTCCGAGACGCTTATACTCCTTCTCTACTGTTCTGCATCAAGTGCCCTTCTTAGGAGAGTGGATAGCTCCACATAGAGTGGCCTGCAATGCGGTTGTCAGCCCTGCTTAATGTGTGACCCATCCCCTGCGACTTCCGTCTTCCGATCACAGTACGTACAAGTGGCAGGCCTGTGCGCCGACTAAGTTCTCCGTTAAAAATAGTGTCAGGCCAGCAGACTCTGATTATACGACGCAGATAGGTATTGACGAAAGCTTGGGGCTTTCGGGTAACAGTGGAGTTCCCTTTCGATGCGTTGCTCCCAAATAGCAACATAGAAAGAACATTAGCACAGAATTGTCTTAACTTAATTTTAGTGTTGAGGTAACTGCATTTCCAGATTTTAGACAGGACAGCGAAAGCGGCAGAAATCATGCTTGCTAAATGTTCAAATTGATAGACGAATTCGCTGCTCTGCTCATTAACGTAGATAGGGAGAGTGCGATAACCCGTCACACTAAAAATATCTGTTTTGTTGGTATTTATCTTCAGTCCAACTCTACTTGCTTCTCTTTCCCACCCCCCAACCGAGAGCCATTTAGCCAAGGTCCATGACCCGGTCTAACAGATGTCATCAGCGTAATCGAGTTGCTTGAAGAACGATGTCATCGTCCATTGATTTCCGTACGAACGGAGGCAGCAGATCTTCAGTGATTGCAGGTGCAACGATAAATAACTCTGCGACAAGACCGTCAAGCCTTACTCCGTTTGAGCGCATTAATGGCCGAGATAATTTCTCTTCTGCTTGGAGGAAGGATGTAAAGACCGCCATCCATGTAAAGTTTGGCCTGTCGGTTACGCCGGAAGAGCTCACAATATTCCCGCCCATCAGTTGAACTGAATGCTCCATCCACCTACCAGCAAGCCGCAACATCATTAGTTCAACCCTTATTCTGATCCCTAACCTTGTTAGAAGTGGCGGATGCAACACGCAAGCGAAAGTAAGCGACAATTAGATGGCGATCCCTTTCGAGGCCGATGCCAGCATCTCTCTTGATACTCTCATCCAGCAGTCAACTCCTAAATCTATTCCTGATACCGAAGTGGTCGATCTGATTGCTCGTACGGTGTCTGTCAGTTGAGACCGTTGCAGCTGTTAACACCGTGCTTCCCCATCACATGCTCGAGTAAGGTGCTGTCAGATCCCACCTTGGCATTCAGATCGCCCATCACGATTACAATGTCACTTTTAGGAAGCTTCCCCTGATCTGCATTTAATTGCTCGAAGAAAACCTTCTTCTCCACTATATCGGTAGTCTCCGTTGCTGCATAGCATTGTACAATTGTAATGCTTTTTAACCTGGACCGGAATCTTGCAGGTAGAAGTCTGCCAGAAATCGGCTCCCAGGCCAGGAGAGCGCGCATTGCAATAGCCGTCAGAAGCAACCCGACACCGAATTTTCATTTGCTAAAACTTGGGTTTCCAGAGTAAAAAAAAGCATATTGGCCTTCACAGCAAGGGGAAGAGGAGTACTCTCCAGGGTCCCAGCATTTTTCTTTACTTAGACCCAGAATGTGCATGTTATATTGCTGGAATTCCCGCTCAAGTTGGAGAAAGCGAGTATTCTTAGGATCCTCCCTACCGTTGCAGAGAAGCGTGCGCACATACCAGAAAGTGTGAGGTCAGTGCAGGTTTCAAGCCAACAGGCGGACAATTTACGTACGAGTCGCTGGTGGAGGAGGTTCCAGTTTGTGACAGAGTAGTTAGGAAGGAGTTCGGATTAGGGTTTCGAGAGATGAATGAAGGATTGCATTTTCGCTCGGCAAAGTGAAGGTTGGTTCGAGAGAAAGAGGGTTAGTTGGAAGGGGGGAAGTTTTGGGCGTACCAGTTGGCCAAGCTACTGCTATTCGGGTTTATGATGGTGTTGTACCATGAACAACGTTTGGCGTTTAGGTCGATTCGCACTGCGAGGGGTGAGCATTTATTGTGTGTTATCGAGAGGGTCCTGAAGTGGTGGGCAAGGTGCGTAATATCGACAAGGTCATTTGCACTACCTTTTCTAAAGCATTACGACTGGGATTATGGTCTCGAAATAGCATCTCTATGAATGCATCCTCTTCAAACCCTTTCATAGACTATCCCTGTTTTCCAATTTAGTGGGAACGCACATCGCCGCATAGCCCATATTCTATCTGGAGGTCGCTCATATTCGATCTGGTGGTTGCTATGAATATAATGCTCACTGACAAACCATGCCATTCCCCTTGCCAATACTCTCTCTCTCTCTCTACTACTCATGTATCTCAGATCGACTATTGAGCCCGACCCTGTCCTACGAAAAATGGACACATTTCCCATATTTGCAAGCACCAAGTCTAGCTCCGCGAAAGCGTCAAGCAAGATATGGCCCCTGGTGTTCATATTTCGGCTGCCCCAATCTACAGCCCATGCGTTGAAATCACCCGCTATAATCTTGGGGTTTTGACTTCTTACATTTGAGACCAGCATACCTTTCTTTTTTTATGGATGGAGGTGGAAATCTTAGAAAGACGCTGCTGCGCCAGGTTGCAGCAGTGTGTGGGATTCGCACCCATTAAAACCACCTCCACTCTTCCGCCCCTCCCCGCGGACCACCGTGAAGTATTACTTCGCGTGGAGGCTCTGGTTCGCTATACCAGCTCGTCCATGTCGCGTCTCCGTCGCGCCGCCTTCCGAGCTCGATCCAACTCCAGGAGTTTTGTCTGCACCACGGCTACTGCCTTATTTACCGCCATCCAGTTTTCCTCCGACTTCAACATCTCTTCCACCAGGTTGGAGGGCTCGATGTCCGCCCCTAAGATGCTGTTCAACCTCCTTTTCTGCTGCAGAAATCTGGAACAATGGAACATAACGTGCCCCGGGTCCTCGGGTGTAGCACCGCATTCAGGACAGTTGGGAGACTCGTCCAACTCGAAGCGACGCAAGTACTTCCTATAGCCACCGTGTCCGTAAGGAACTGTGTCAGGTGGTAATTCAACTCTCCGTGCTTTCGGTTGACTCATTTTTCGATACACGGGATCAATGTATGGGTCCACCGGCCCTTGTCGGAGTTATCCCACCGTTGTTGCCACTTGCCACACAACTCTCTCCTGATGGCTTTTCGGAAATCCGCATTCACCTCGGCTGGATTTGCCTTCCGTTTTTCGTAGAGCCAGTGTGCCTCGCTCGCTAGAAGATCTATAGGGATCATTCCTGCGATAACACACACTGCCTCCGCCGACGCCGTCCCAAATGCGCTGCACACCTTTAGCGCAATTGGTCGATATGCCGAACTTAACTTCCTCCGGTTGACAGCGTGGTTCAACGCTCCCGCCCAGACAGGGGCCGCGTATAGCAGGATCGACATCACCACTCCCGCGATGAGTAGCCTGCAACTATACTTCGGCGCTCCCACGTTAGGCATCATCCTGGCAAGGGATGAGCTAGTATTTGCTGCCTTCTCTCGCGCATAATCCAAGTGTCCCTTGAAACTCAGCTTGGCGTCGATCATCACGCCCAGGTATTTGATGACCGATTTTGAAACGACCTCACGATTACCCACCCGGATGGTAACGGTGTTGTTGTTCCTACGGTTGGTAATGAGGACCGCCTCCGTCTTTTCGTCCGCCTGGTCCAGCTTGGCCATTCGTAACCATGACTTGATGATATGAATGGCTTCATTTGCATAAAGCTCCACGTCCTCGGGATGCTTTGCAATTGCAACTACCGCCAGGTCGTCCGCAAAACCAATCAGCGTCGTCTCCTCCGGCACGCGAAGGCCAAGCACTCCGTCGTACATTATGTTCCACACCAGCGGTCCCAATACAGAACCTAGAGGCACACCTGCTGTCATAATGTACTCCTTCGGCTCGTTGTCCGTCTCGTACCAGAGAATCCTGTCCGAAAAGTAACTCTCGATGAGCCGAGCCAAGTAGCTTTTGACGTCCAGCGTCACCAGAGCACAGCATTTGCCCATGGCCATTGCATTTCGAGCCAATTCCACGACCTTTGCTATTGCAGCGACCGTAGAACGGGCTCGCCGAAACCCATACTGCCGCTCTGAAAGACCAGCCGCAGGCTCGATGAACGGGAGCAGCCTGTTGTATATCACCGATATGAAAAGGGCACGCCGGGTGGTTTTGGAGCTTCGGTAGCAACACCAGCTTCTGCCTCTTCCACTGGGCGGGAAACACTCCTTTCGCCATGCACGATTCGAATGTGCTTGCGAACCAGCTTGGTCTGGCCTTGGCCGCCACCTTCAGAGCCTTGTTCGGAATTCTGTTCAATCCCGGAGCCTTGCTGTCCCCAGTACGTTGCAGATTTCCTAAAGTTCATCTTCGGTAACATCAGGGATCGAGAAGACGTCCTGCTGAGCTGCCAGTTGGGGTTCTCTTTCGTCCTGCTCCTGCTGCGGGAAAAGAGTTGTAATTATTTGTAACAAGAGCCGCGGGCATGTCACTTGAGGTGATTTTCGCCCGCGGATCTTCTTCATTACAACTTAGTAGGCAGTACCCCACGGATTTGTATTAGCCTCCATGCCGAGCTTCTGGTAGCGTTCCCGCTTGCTTCTCCGAATGGCCTTCTTAAGGTAGCTTCGAAGATCCCTGTATTCCTCCTCACGCTCCTGGTGCTCCGGCCTTCCCCTTGTCCTGTGGGAAAGTCTCCTCACTTGGAGGCAAGGGGATCTTAAGTCAGCGATCTCCGTGTTCCACCAGTAGTTTGGCCTCTTGTCGTGGTGCAAACGTCGTCGGGATATCGTAGCGTCGCATGCTTCGGTTACACGCTGAGACAGCTGTGTGACCCTTTCCACCGCTGTTCCATCCGGATCATGGGCTCCCTCCAATGCGGCCAGGAATGTTTCCTCGTCGAAAGCTCCGATAGATCAGCCAACCGCCTTAGCCTTTCCACCTCCAGAGCGTCGTTGACTGGCTCCCCGGTTCCCAATGCGGAGGAAGATGGCCTGGTGGTCACTGTGGGTGTAGTGCTCACTCACTTGCCTCACCAGTGAAGTGCTAACAAATGTCAGGTCAACGATCGAACCCGACCCTCTTCCTCGAAAGGTGGGCACGCATTCAACGTTGGCCAGCACAATGTCCAGCTCGGCAAATGACTCCAACAGAATTTGACCTCTGGTGTTCGTCGATCGGCTTCCCCACTCCAGGGCCCACGCGTTGAAATCGCCCGCAATGATTTTAGGGCTGCGGTCTCTAGCGTCCAACACCAGACTATCTAACATCTCCTCACATTGTGCTAAGGTTGCACTAGGAGGAGCGTAGCAGCTGTAAATATGGACACCGTTGACCTTCGCCCTTATAAAACCGGCTGCCGGGGGGGCCATGACTTCCTTAGTGGCCTGTCTTCCACACGCCCAGATTGCGGCGTTGCCAGACGCATCCACAGCCCAAATCGCACCGCCGTGGTTTCTGTACGGCTCGCAAATAACCGCGACATCCACATTCGACTCTCAAATGGTTTGCAAGAGCAGGTCCTGAGCTGCCTCACAGTGATTGAGATTGATTTGTATCAATCTCATTTGCCTGTGCGGTTCAGCTCCCTCCCATATATCGGACATCTGCTGCTTCCCGCAACATCCTGATCGTCCACACCCTCTTTCCCACTACATAACATACACCGTGGATCTCCGGTGCAATCTTTGATGAGGTGGCCCTCTTCCCCACACTTCCTGCAATTCCTCGACCTATCATGCTGGCTAGTGCATGCCGTCGCAAAATGGCCTAAATAGAGGCATCTGAAGCATCTCTTTAGAGATATTTGCTCCCTGAGCCTGCACACGACCCAGCCTACTCTTACCTTGCCCGCGGTAATTAACTTAATAGCTGATTCCGCCGGCAAACTAATAATAGCGGTCTGTGTGCCGCCATATGCCTTCTTCATCCTTTTTATGGCACTTTGGTCTATATCGCTAAGGTTGAACTGTTGCTTTAGCGCAGCGCAGATGTCCTCTCGTAAGGTGACCTCATCTAGGTCCTTGCATTCAACCACTATCTCCTGTTTCCGAGCTCTTACCTCAGCTTCCTCTCCTAGTACACTTTCCACCTTTCCGCGGGAGTTATCGGCCGACTTGTCGGCGGATCTACTTAACTCCAGCATCCGATCCTCTCTCTGTGTTCGCCTGATACGACTTACAATATCCCTCAAATCCCTCAATTCCGGGTCTGACTTCACCTTTCGGAGGATGTCGGCATAGGACATATTTCCCTTCTTGAAAATAATTATTATTTCCGCGCGGAGCTTCTTTTTGTCCTTTTTCCTCTTGTTGCTCACCTTAGTCCATTGTTCGGGGGGCGTTGGTTTCTTCCACTTTTGTAGGTGTTGTGACTGCAATCGTGAGATTACCGACTTTCGCGGGTACTCTCGCCGGCTCCGCCTTCTTTGGTGAAGAGGCTTTTTTCTTCTTCGGGACTTGCTGTGGTCCTAGAGGCTCGCTGGTACCGTCTCTAGCCCGTTTTCCTGTCTTCCCGCCTGTCTTATCATGGGGTGGTGTCACCTGCGTTTCCCTTGTGACCTTGCCACCTGACGCTTGGGAATTGTTTTCTTCGAGTGCCTTGAGGTAAGACAATTTAATGCCTCTTATCAAGGCTCGAATATTTTGGTGGATATTCCGCCTCTCCTTGATGAACTCGCACAGTTCATTTATTCGTTCCCCGAGTGTAACGAAAGCCATTCCGGTATGTTCCCGTTTGCTTTCCCACTACTGAGGCACTGCGGTCGTTGGATATCGAAGGCCGGGAGCCCGCTTGCTCACTCCCGGCACTGGGTTTCCGAAGCCCTGCACCGTAAAAAAACTACTTTTCTCCTCTTCCATATTTAGTTTAATTTCTGGGTGTCCTTCCTACAGCCTCAATCATCTACTGTTATCTTTCCTAGTAATGCCATTGAGAATAAGTTACTAAATCTTATTGGAAGCGTTCCTCATGCGTTGAGTATTCCTAACAAACTTTTCCACCAAACTTTCCAGAATAGTTCTTCATATGAAAGCCTATATTTATGCAAAAATTGACGGGGCCTAGGATGAATTTAAGGGGGGAGGGGTTGGCAGTGAATTTTAAAAATAGAATAATACACTATTATTAATTTTATTACAGCAAATACCGGTATGGAGAGTGTTTCGGGATCTGCATTTCATATAAAGGCATCCTCATGATTTCGTGGGTAGTTTCTGAGAATGGCCCCCGTTTTGCAGCCGGCTCCAAAACTAATACCGAAAAGTATTAATTGAGACGTCTCATTTGATACCCCACATGACTATATTCGGTGCAAAAAAGTTTTACACCCCACTATTGTTTGTATAAGGGGGGGGGGGGGCTTAAATTCAACGTAGAATAATGTAACTCACTGGATGCGTGGGAACTTACAGTTGCCACCTTTGCAATACATTTCATTTCAATAGGTGTAACAATTTCTGCGAAACGTGCTTGTTACTGACAGACAGACAGACGGAAAGACCTGTGCATACTTGCCAGATCTGGAAGGAAATCACCCACCTGTGTTCCTAAGAAAAGGCACCCAAAGAAACCAATATTAAGAAAGGAAGGGAGGAAAAGTTTATAATGCAGGGACAAGGAACCCCAGTACCGACGGCCTTTGAAAGTGGGTAAGTAGACTCCCAGCCGTCGATATTCATCGACTGCAGTGCTTCGGTGGTGGATTACTTGGTCACCCTTACATCGAATACTATAAGGAACCCTACCCCGAAAAGGGAAAGCAAGAATCAAAGTTGGCGAAGAAAAAGTGCGAGACATAAAGGAAGATTACAATTCGAATTGATTGTCATCTCAAAAAAGGTGCCATGACATACGTCGATATCATTAGGAAGGTCAAATCCGATCTGGAGCTGAGAGACCTTGGAGAGAGCGTCAGTCCATGGTCCTTGTATGAGGTATATACAGGCTGCGGCAGCATAACTTCCTTTTTTAAAATGCACGCCACTCAGTTAGTTGATGTCATAGCGGAGCGCTAGTGGTGTCGTTCAAGAGGGGATACTGTAAAGTTTTGTCTCGACATGGTTCAGTCGCCATCATGCGTTGGAATAGTGAGGAGCGTGCCTTTGCCGTTGAGGTTTACTTTTCAAGCGGATGTTCGGTTATTGCAACACATCGTGCATTTCGGAATCGCTTTAATTTAGCCCCGCTGGCTCCCGTCCCAGAACGCAAATCAATTGTTACATGGGTCACTACATTCAGACAAACTGCAAGTGTGACAAAAAGAAAGAACTGGAGTCCCTCGGCCCGTTAGATCACCTGAGAACATTGAAGCAGTGAGGGCGTCAATGTTGCGATCGCCACGGCGTTCTGCGCGCAAACACGCATCTGCCCTTGGACTATCCGATCGTTCTGTGAGAAGAATTCTTCGTGATGATCTTCATTTTCATCCCTATAAGATGGCGATAGTGCAGGAACTTTCAGAACGTGACTTCAATTCTCGGATGAACGCGTGTGAGCTTCTTCTTGATGTCGTTCTCGAGGGTGCTATTGTTTTTTTAGCGATGAAGCCCATTTTCATTTGTGTGGATCGGTTCACAAACAAAACATGCGCTACTGGGCTGACACCAACCCTCGAGAATTGCATCAAAAGCCTTTGCATTCACCCAAAGTCACAGTGTGGTGTGCAATTTCCTCAGCTGGAATTATTCGGCCCTGGTTTTTTGAGGAAAATGAGGTTACAGTGACAGTGAATTCGGACCGGTATGTAAACATGCTACAGAATTTTTTTTCCCACGACTAGAAAATTTGGATTTGGGGGACACTTGATTCCAACAAGACGGTGCAACAGCACACACTTCAAGAGCATCGATGGCTGTTTTGAAGGAACACTTTCCAGAGCGCCTTATCTCAATTAGAGGCGATTTGGAATGGCCGGCACGCTCTCCCGATCTGTCCCCTTGTGATTTTTTTCTATGGGGTTTTTTGAAATTCCGTGTTTATGTCAACCGTCCAAGAACCCTACAAGATTTGAAGACCAACATCCAAGAAGAAATTGCCAACACAACACCTGCTATGCTAACAAGAGTCATGACAAACGCCAGAAATCAGTTTACGCAATGTATGGAGAATGGGGGACGTCACCTAACAGATTTGATCTTCAAAACAATATAAATAAAAACTTTAGACACGTACCTACATTATAAAAAATAAATAAATATTTTCCGATGCATACAATAGTTTTAATTGAGTTTTGAAAAAGGAAGTTATACTGCCGCACCCTGTACTTTAGCTCTTTGAAACTGAAGACTGAACCGGCTTGACCCATTGATTCTTGAATATCGGTATGATATGACGTGTCATTTGATATCCCACATGACTATATTCGGTGCAACAAAGTTTTACACCCCCCTTTTGTTTGCATGAGAGCCCCTCCGCCCTAAATTCAACATAGTATGATGCGACTCACTGCATGCCTGGGCGCTTACAGTTACCACCTTTGGACTAAATTGCATGTCAATAGATGTAACAATTTCTGAGAAAATCGCGTGTGGCTGGCAGACTGACAGATAAACATATCGACAGACCTATATGGTCTACCGGAGGACAGCCCTGAGGGTATGCTCTGCCTTCAGGACTGTCTCAGATGACGCAGCATTCGTCATCTCTGCAATGATGCCGTTTGACAGATGAAATGGCGAATATATACAAGGCGAAGCCAATCTCTCCCTTATCGCAGACGAAGAACGCTGAGAGGGAGAGATCCATAAATAGATGGCAAGAGCGATGGGGAACGCTCGGGAAAGGGTCGGAGGACTCACAGGCTCATTCCTGTCATCAAGGAGTGGTTGGAGAGACGACAAGGTTAGATTAATTATAATCTCACCCAGTTTCTCACGGGGCACGGAGAATATTGCCTATACCTGCACATGCTTAAACTGGACACCTCACCCGACTGTCCAAATTGCGATGGAGTCGCAGAGGACCCAGAGCATGTATTCTCCTACTGTCCGAGATTTGTGGAAGAAAGGAGGAATTTAAAGGAGATTCTAGGAGAGGTGCTGGTACCAGAAATTCTGGTGCTGAAAATGGTAGCACATCAACCACGTCAACCAAACTGCGAAAGTCAGAGTTGAGGAGAAAAGCGCGGTCACGTGCGCCGCGTATAGAAGAATGGTGACTAAGCTAGAATGAGCTGACTCTGCCCCATGATTTAATACCGTGTGGTGCTTCCGCGGGGCAGGAAGGGACTCGGGGGTGGTTTTAGTGGGTAAAAATTCCACACGCTAGTGTGTCCAGATCAGTGTCTTTTGAAGATTTCCACCTCCTGAAAAAAAAAGATAATAGATAGACAGATATGTAGTTGCCAGATTTCCCATCCCTACGTGTGGATAGGAGAATCTTTGGCGGATGCGTATGAATATGTACTTGTACGCATTCGAAGGCGTGCTTGCAAGGGCATGTTTATGCACTGGTCGGATAGGTGGGAGAAAAACACCACCCGCGGATAAAAATGGCTATGGGAAGGTTACCCAGAATAATAAACCAATATGAACGAAGAGAAGTTTATAAACTTACAGTGCAGGGACTCGGAACCCCAGTACTGGCGGCTTCTGGGAGTGGGCAAGCAGGCTCCTGGTCGTCGATATCCCTCGACTGCAGTGCCTCGGACAGTTTGGCAATCCTGGCATCTAATGTCACAAGCAACTTAGACAAGGAGGTTAAACCGAGCACATCGCTTCCTAGAACACTCATAGCAAATGCGTAGAAGGATGTGCCAACGGAGAACGTTGATCGTCGAGAATAAAGAGATAAGGGAGGCTCCTCAGTATCGAGAGCCGGATCCGTTTAGGAGAAGCTCAACGATTATGAGATCTCCCTCAATATCCAAGGCGGAATAGGACCTGGATCACAGGAATCCCATTGAAGTCAGGATATGTGAGGAAAAAATAATGAAGGCTTTGGAACAGAAGCCCGACCTGGAAGGGTTATTCATCGTATTGCTTGGAGCGAAAATAGTTGAGCTGTCGGAATTCATCAAAGATAAACACAATGTGCACCAAGCAATCATGCATATGGTGAGAGCCATTAGCGTTCTAAATAAGAAATCGCGGGCAGTTGAGAAAAATTTAAAGGAGAGCCCTAAAAGTACTCCTTCGGTGGTGACGCGGTCGACGCAGGTGACACCCCACCGTATATTCGTGGAAAAGGAAGGCTAGGTAAGAGGAAGACGAACATTCAGGAAATCAGCTGGTTCCCAAAAAACAAAAAGGCGTATCACTCGCTTTGAAGAAAGGACCTTAAACCTTGGTAGGCGGAAAATATGATAGTACCTAAAACACCAAGGTAGCCGATGTGTCAAAAGGTACACGACGGTTGGACTAAGGTTGGACCAAAGAAGCCAAAAAGAGGAAGGAGAGAATGAGGACCCGTCCCGTGGAGATCATCATTTCAAGCACGGGTAGTATGTCCTATGCAGATCTAGTGATAGCTGACCCTGATCTCTGAAAGCAGGATCCGGAGAAATCAAAATGGAGATCGCATACTGAAACTGAAAAGGTCCGAAGAGAGCGAAGCCGAGGGTTTCCACAGCCAAGTCAAAAATTTACTTGGGGAAAATGCTACCGTGCGTGCTCAAAAGCATGAGATCGCTATACAGTGCAAGGACCTAGATGAGGTCACTTCTAAGGCGAAAATCTTAACTGCCTTAGTAGAGCAGTTCAAGCTGCACGACTTGCAGGAGGTATCCATATTAAGCCTCAGAGAGGCGTATAGAGGTACACAGAGGACGACCATCCGGCTGCCAGCAGAAGCAGCACGCAAATTGTTGGATGTTGGGGAGGTCCGTATCGGATGGGTAGTTTGCCACCTTAGGGAGCAAATTTGATTGAAGAGAAACTTCAAGCGTCTCTCGTATGGGCAGCGAGAGTGCGCAGAAGCGAGATTGAAAAGTCTGGCCGATGCAGAGTGGTGGTGAAACGGGTCACATTGTTCGGGATAATAACAAGAATCACAAAGGCACGTTGTATGATGAAAAGGAGGGCCTGGAAGCGGTCATATCACCAGAGCAGGAAGTCTCACTAACTCAAAAAGGCGCTAAATGCATACAAATCAACTTCATTCCCTGTAGGGTCGGTTAAGTTCTGCTCTCGCAGACCACGCATGAATCAGAGGTGCCAAGGGCTATAACAAGCGAACCTATAGAAACCATAACAATAATATATGGGTGGCCGATTCAACAGGTGGGGCTTCCTTATGGGAATGCGGGGACCAAGTCATACAGGAATGTATGAGGCAGTCCACAAGTGGGTTCGTATGGGCAAAAATAGACGGCATATACATCTACAGCTGCTATGCTCCTTCAAGCCTGACGTCGGCCAAATTCGAGGACATGTTGGACAGTTTGGTTCTGGATGCAAAAGGATGGAAACCAAAAGTCATCGCCGATGATTTCAATGCATGGGCCACAAAATGGGGAAGTTCTCTGACGGATGCAAGAGGGCGTTGTCTCTTGGAGGCTTTCGTACAGTTAGATATTATATTGGCTAACGATGGTCAGGTTAATACTTGCCGGAAAGGGGGGTCCGGTTCGGTTGTGGATCTGACTTTTGTTAGTCCTTCACTAGCTCGCGATACGTCCTGGAAAGTCAATGAACAATACACCCATAGTGATCACCAGGTAATTGTCTTTGACCTAAAGATCAAGTCAAGCGGTTGGAAATCTTCTCGTCCAAAAATGAGGAGAACGTCAGGTTCGTTTGTGAAAGCAATTAATGAGGAAATATTCATAGATATGTGGTTGGACCAGGACACTATACAAGGTACAACCTTGGAAAGAGCCCTTCATATCACGGAGTGCATCGCAACATCGGCCAGACCTACTGCTCGGCATATTCGGCCTGAAAGAGGACGGTTTCCCTTCTCGTTGGAAGGTGGCGGGGCTTGCGCTGATCAGCAAGGTTGTCTTCATGCCGGCCACTTTGTATGCTTGACACTGCCGGGAAAGTGCTCGTAAAGCTTATCAGAAGTAGACTCGCTATAACGATACTTGCAACTGGAGACTTATCTCTACGGCAGTTCGGCTTTAGAGTAAGGAGACCCACTACTCACGCTGCCGTGGAAGTCGTGGATGCCGTTTATCGAGTGGAGACACTCAACCGCCAGTCTCAACGAGTGGAACACCACGTAACGCTTGACGTCAGAGATGCCTCTAATTCCGTAAGATCGAAAGACATTCTAGGCACACTAGACAATACTTTCCACTTACCGAATTATCTCTTACAGATATAGAGAGTTTATCTAGGGACTATTCCGACCCCGCTTGTGAACGGGACAAAGGCTGAAGAAAAAGACGAAGATCTAGGGACTATTCCCTGCTCTATGAAATGCTACAGGGTCAAAGGAGGGTGGAGGTCGCATCGGCAGTAGCACAGGGATCCATCCCAGCGCCGCACCTTTGAAATGCCTCCTACGATAGTCTGCTTAAACTCGGCATGGCCTGGTCAGTTATAGAGAATATGTCGCGGAGCTGATTGCAGGATATACTGTCGAACTGCTGATACGACGGGTAATCAGATGGTTTCAACCTTGCCCTGGAAAAAAAAAACCGAAGTAGTCATCCCGACTAAAATGAGAATTCCGACCCTGCGTCCCATGTAGACTGGCGAGTCGATAATAAAGGCAAAACCAACGGTGAAGTACCTTGGACTGACTCTTAACTCAAAGATAAGCTTTTTCCATGACTCAAATCAGCAGTAGATGGGGCTGCAACTGGAATTTCGACCTTAAGTCAGCTAACGGCAAATGTTTGGGGTGCCACGTCTAACAGGTGACGTCCCCTGATGAGCTTAACTCACTTTGTCTCGCTCTACGGCGCAGAGGTATGGGCTGACGCTTTTGGAAGAAGGTATATCCTAAGTGCCTCGTGCAAAGATAGAGACGGAAAGCCCTGGTGGCGTTAGCGTACCTCAATGTCTCTGAACCGATGATGATGTTGATTGTGTGAGTGATCTATGTTGCCTTTCCTGCTAAGGAGCCTATAGCCATATACAAGCGCAAGGGAGCAGAGTCAAGGGAGGTGGTTGCTCGTAAAGAATGGCAACGCACCCTAGATAAGTGGCAATCTTCTTGATAAAACGGGTCTAAAGGCAGATGGGCTGCGCGGCTGGTTAGCACGGAAACATAGTGCGATTGACTGTTTCCTTGTCCAGCTTCTAAGTGGATATGGAGGTTTTCAGTCTTAAGTGCATAAGATAGGAAAGGTATGATCTCTTGATTATGTGTTTAGCAATGGAGAGGTGGACGACACCCATAACACCTTTCTTTCTTGTGGAAGGTGGAGGGTTCTTCTGGTTGTAAGGAAGATTGAGCTCGACCAGTGGAGGGGCCGGATGGCAGGGGTTCCTTGTATTAACAGTTCCCTTCCTCCTTTTCTCCTCCGTTATGGAAAGAAATTCCCTGATTTGAAGGCTCTACAAGGCGGAATAGCTCAAGGGCTAGCCCGAAGTAACGAACAAACGTGACAAACGGTGCTAGGGTAGCTTTCTGACGATGGGGAGGTGTTTAGTTGATAGTCTGATGGCGTACCGTTGCGGGAGCCCAACACTCTATGTGTAAATGCATTCACTTACCCTACCCCCCGAAAAAAAGTGTCGTGGCCGAACCAACTTCAGATAAGCCCCCGTGCAGACTCGGGTCTGATGTTCCTCAGTAAGCCTTGAGGTATTCGCTACTGCATCACTACCAGCAAGTCAAAGTACAGGGTCTCCCCGTGCCACCACGTGTAGGTTCTCCTCGGTCACTTAGTTTTGGTTTGACCGACAGAGTTGCTGCCTTGTTGTCTTCGCCGACGACGTTTCTGGCTATCTATGGATTATAGGGACTTGAATATTGACGCTGTTCCCATGTACTACCTCTTACTGAGACGTGTGATATCCTCGATGAACTGGGAAATTCCCAGTATTTTTCCAGACTAGGCTTGGTACAGGGAATGACTGCCGTTTGGCATCATAAGAGTTCCAGGTTCTTCTCAGGTCTTGCTGAATCAGCTCCTAATAGGGTTAACGGAGAGAGTGTAGAACTTCCTAGATGAAAAAATTAGACAAGCAAAGAAGTTGAAGGTGGAAGGAGCTGAAGAATCAACTGACATTGCCACCATTGTTTCCCGAATTTCGAGGAGGGATTTACGTTAGTAGCGGATGCGGATGAAGTGGCAGGAAAGGCCGATTGAGTATGCTACTAGGGCAGTTATTTCGACGAAGGAAAATTAGCGCAAGACGGAGCGAGAGCGTCTGGCTATACAATGAGCGGTTAAGAATTATCGATACTACCTGCTGGGAAAACCTTTCAAGGTTACGACGGGTCACAAGCCACTTAGCGGACAGTTAAAAGCGGGACAACACCAGCAATCATTTGGAACCTGCGATATTTGGTGGGAAATGCAGATGCTTCATGAAGTATGGTAAGTGGTGACAGTGAGGAGGCTGGGTTGGATACTTGTTTGGTGGTGACTGACCCACAAAGCAAGGCGGCACAGGAAGGGTAGTCATTGGAAGATTGACTCTTCCCGAAAAGCTTTCCGATGAGGGGCCGAGGGAGGTAGAGGACTATAATGATGTTGAATTGGTCTGTCGGGACTATCGTGATTCCAAGTCCAGGGGCTACCTGGGTGCAGGCAAGAATTTTCAGGTGGCGTGGAAAGGAGAAAATGTGTACTGGTAGGTGTTGAAATGCGGAAAGTGCTAACAGAATAAGAGCCATCAGCAAACAAAAATCCTGCTGGTGTTTAGGCTCGGTTGCAACAGAGTAACTGACGAACGCTTGGCTTAGAACTTGACTCGCTAGACGGTGGTTTGAGGACCTCCTGAGTTGGCATGGACTGAGCTCACTGCTGAAGTAGGACACCTGATTTAAGTGACCCGACCTCGATAGTAAACGTAATCAAAGCTAAAGAAGAAGAAGATTTATGCCTTAGACGCACCCTTTTTTCAACCAATTCCAAATTAAATCCCATTTTCAAAAGGAAGTTCGTGATGCTTTTGGTTTGGTTGGTTGGCTTCATCTGAATGGAAAGAGGTCACATCCACCCTAATGTGAACATAGTGCTATTAAATTTTGTGGCAATAAAGTAGATACCTAACAAATAGGGTAGCTATGACGAACAAGCAAAATGTTCAAGGGGTAGCCAGACAATGAATCTATTTTACTTAGTCTTTATTGTCCACAACATCTTAAGACTGCTCCTGACTTTAAACCATCTTAGAATGGACCCAAATTCTGAATACGTCGCATACGTATGTAATCCTTAAACTACTTTCCTACACTCAAGCATTGAAATTGTAATTGCATAATGAATGAAATTAGCATTAATTTGGGCTCAAAGTTATGACTTATGTAATCCAAAGGCTGAGAGTCTTGAGTCCCTTGCCAGCAAAGTCCTTTATTAATTCACTGGCTCTATATGGGCATTATTAATTCAGGGAAAACCTTCCTTGCTTTCATTTCCCTACTGAATTCCCGAATGGATTACTTAAGTTATGTTTGTACAACACAAAAGGTGCTCATGCATGACGGAGAACCATATGAGGATAGAAGAGCACTTTACTGTTGCTTGCGATAGAGGACAGGTGCTGACTTTCGAGATAATTGTAGGGAACTGAATTTGGAATTTGCTGTGACTCTCACCATCAGTTGGGAGTGCAGAAGGATGCTGAGGGAGTTATTTAAGGTCAGAATCAAGTACTTGCTGAAGGCCCTTAGTGTAGGTGCTGTTCCTGACCCTCCTTGCTTACATTCAGGAGCAGACTATTTGTCAAACCATCTGGTATTAACTCCTTTTGGAGACTTTGTTCACGCAAGGTATCGGGGGAGATTCCTAGCCTCTGAAGGGATAATTGGGAAAATAACTACACATGCTTCAGGCAGTGGTATTCTTCAGTCCTTTCGACAGTTTCAAGAAGGCTGAGAAATATCTCAACTGGTTTCAGGTTCTCCTATCTCCACTGCACGTATCCTGTATATTATATGATATAATGGACAAATATTTCGACATTCAGCCCAGTGCAATTGTGCTTTCTGCTCAGCTTTTCCAATTAAGTTTTTCGGAGTGAAAACCGGGTCAACAATTTCACAATGCATGAGTGGTCGAACCTCAGCCTGACTTAGTGGAAATGTGGCCACTTTGTACACACTTGGCACATTAGGCTCCAGCACTGAGTGCAAGGATAATGTAGCCTACGTGGTGCAGAGCACAAGTACACACGTTCAGCTAGTTGTCCTTCCGTGCACATGTGGGTGTAACATGAGAGTCAACATTTCAGCCAGGCCTGGCCACGTACGGAAATCGATCCTGGGGAGTAGGTCCTGAGTATTTTGTACACACATGAATTGTTAATAACACGATTACACAGCTGGAATAGTCGGAAGTTTTCACAAATTGGTTGATTAGATTACACACTTCATGTTGATGATTTTCACACCTTTTATTTTGGACGCATTGAACGGAAGCACTAGTTTGAATAATTGAAATGATGATTCCGGGCCTTAATTAACTCGATGGCCAAGGGACTATCGTACAGAGTGTCGCAGTTGGGCCATATTTAAGGTAATATAACGTCAAATTACCATAATCTAATTCGAGAGAATGCATTCAATCCCGGTTAATTCGATGAAAGCTACCAGGTCATTTAAAATATCTCCCACCATGGTGGAACTAGGGTTAAACCAACATGTACGGTAGGCAGAGGAAAGAAGCGAATAATAAGAAAAGGAAAAATGTTCACCATAAGTCCTTCAGATAAAGTTAGAAGCCTCGGTCAAGGATATGTTCCGAAAACGTGAACCGCAACACTGGTGCAGTGCCAAAAATGCGGCGATCGACGTCGTCATCTGCGTGTTCCCGGCGGCTCAGGAATCCGTTAGACAAGACTGTGACTTCCGAAAAGGCGCTTCTTACTGTGCATAACAATGTAGCCTCAACATCATCTCAGCAGTCTATGCACCAGGCCTCTCAATCTGTGTTGAATTCGCCTGCGATGCCCTCCTACATCAGGGTTGCTTTCACTGGCTCTACACCCCTAATCCAGCGGCCCCCATGCGACGAGTTACGGTCCACCGAGCGTCCGATCCTGTCTCGTTCCATCGCGCCTACGACGGGACAATATCCGCAGCCTCCTCAGCAAGTTTCGAATCGAAACAAAGCCGCCCCACTTTCTCACATCGCTCCTGTCGCAAACGAAGCTCCGCTTCCCGCTACCGCCATATATCCTGGCACTTCATCCATCCATACCAGTGGCCCCAAGTTAAATGTGGTGTCTCCACCTAAACAGCTCTTCATCTCCAGGCTAGCGTTCACAACTTCTACGGACGATGTTCTGGAGTATATAAGGAGCAAAACTGGTTTACTTTCTCCTCTGTCCTGCATTAAACTCACAAAAGACGACAACACCGACCGGGTGATTGCATCTTTCAAGGTTACTTATCCACACGAAGTTGATATCCTCGGCAACCCTTCTTTCTGGCCTGAAGGTGTATTCATCAAGCCATATAAGCGCCCCAATTCGCCGGTAAATTTCAGGGCAACCCGCCTGCCTCGCCGAGCTATATAACTGGATCCATGTTCACTGTCCGTCTGTTTTATCAGAATGTCAGGGGTTAAAGAACCAAGCTGGGGGCCTTCAATTTATCCGCGCTGGCTCAGCAACACCATGCCATCTGTATCTCCGAAACCTGGCTAGACGATGCCATATTATATTCCGAGCTCCCCGAAGGGTACTCCACTTTCCGCTGTGACAGGGACCGGAATGCTTCTCATAAGTCCACTGGCGGTGGAGTCCTAATTGCTATAAAAGATTCACTCCCTGCTGAACTCGTCTTCTCCTCTGGCTTTCCTTTTGATTGTGTTGCTCTTCGTGTCTCCCCGCCCAAATTCCTCCCATTCATTGTTTCTTGTGTATATGTCCCCTGTGCTAGCCCTTCTCACCTCTATGAAGAATTGTTTGACAGTTTGTCTGAACTCCTTACCGTCAGATTCCCTTCCGTCCCTTTCTTCCTTTGTGGAGATTTCAACCTCCCCATGCTCAACTGGCCTAATCATCCTAGCCTTCCAATTCCTTCCAACAACCTCCCCCATTCTTCCCTCCCACTTTCTTCCTTTATGTATAGTTGCTTTGCCCTGAATTTCAATACCACCAAAAACTCCTTGGGCTGCACTCTCGATCTCTTCGTTTCCAACCTCCGCGAGCGCCACCTCTCTTTATTTCCTTGCACATCCCCGTATGTAAAAACCGACGCTCACCACCCCGCGGTTGAATTTGAAGCGGAGTTCCTTCGTTCAAAACCCAAAACCAAGCGTAAACCCACTAAGTTCAACTTCCGCAAAGCCAATTTTGACGGTCTGAACTCAGCTTTAGCGTCTTTCAACTGGGTACATATATTAAGCAATTCATCGTATGATCAAGCTCTTAACACCTTCTACAATATCCTCTCTGATCTCCTCTCCTGTTATGTCCCTTCTTCCTCTCCCTGCCTACGTTCGTACCCAACTTGGTTCACAACGAAACTTCATATTAACATTCGCTTGAAACATACACTGCAAAAGAAGTTTCGGGCTTCTAACAATGACGCCGACCTTGCTCACTTTAAGGCTATACGATCTACTGTGAAGTCAATGGTCAGAAAAGCGCGTAAAAGGTACCTATTGCGCGTCGAAGCCGCCCTTGCACGCGGTAACTTAAAACCCTTTCGGTCTCACGCTCGCAACTCTCGTAATCCAACTCAATCTGCCCCTTCTTCTATCAGCTTCGCTGATTCCACTGCCAACTCCCCACAACAATCCTGCGACCTTCTCTGCACCTACTTCTCTTCAGTGTTTTCTCCCTCGAACCGTTCACCCTCTACACCTTTCATAACCACAGACTCCTCTGAATCACTAGCCATTCTTCTCCTTACGCCTTCCTTGGTTGAGTTCCTCATTGGTAACCTTGACCCCAATGTCGGACCTGGCCCCGATGGGCTTCCTAATCTCTTCCTCCTTAACTGTAGAAAACACATTTCCCTCTCCCTGTGTATAATCTACAGCAAAAGTATAGACGAATGTTACTTTCCCCGTCTCTGGAAAGAGGCCCTTATCATTCCTATCCTGAAGAGCGGAGAATATTCCCTTGCTGTGAACTACCGCCCCATTTCCCTTCTCTCCTCTTGCTCCAAAATCCTAGAAAGATACGTCAACGACTGGTTGACCGCGCACTTCGGTCACCTCATTGTCAAAGAGCAGCATGGTTTCGTGAAACATAGATCAACGGTTTCAAATCTTCTGGTCTTTACCAACTTTGTTGCTAAACGCTTGAATTTACGACAGGAGGTTGATGCTGTTTATACTGATTTCTCCAAAGCCTTTGACACCGTTGACCATAACATTCTCCTCTCTAAACTTTCTCCGCTAGACTTCCCTCCCTCAGTCATCTCCTGGCATTCCTCCTATCTCTCATACCGTTCCTGCAAAGTTTCTTTTCATGGTCACTCATCTGGTTCCTTCTCTCCTTCCTCTGGTGTTCCCCAAGGCTCTACACTTGGTCCCCCACTCTTCCTGTTTTTTATCAATGACCTCGCCTCCATCGTATTTGCTTTACGTAGACGACCTCAAATTGTTTGCCTCTGTTTCGTCTCCATTGGGCTGTGCTCTCTTACAATCCAACCTTGATAATTTAGCCCGTTGGTGTTCGGTCAACAAGCTAACACTGAATGTCAACAAATGCCACTGGATGCGCTATTCCCTTAAACCCTCCCCACCATCCTTTTCCTATTCTCTCAGTGGTCAACCTCTTTCACTACTGACCTCCTTCAAAGACCTGGGTGTAATATTCGATGATAAACTTCGTTTCAATTCCCACTTCGTTGACATCATCAATAGAGCTTCCAAAATGTCTGGTTTTATCCTACGTTCCTCGTCCGACTTTACCTCAATCCAGCCCTCGTTAACACTCTTCAATTCCCTCGTCAAAAACATCCTTGAATATTGCTGTATAGTGTGGTCCCCCTACCGCATCCGTGACGGCCGCGCTCTTGAAGCTGTACACCGCAAATTCATCCGGTCCCTCTTTTACAAAAAGAACTTTCCACGGGTTGATTATCACGACTCCGCACCCTCAATCTCCCCTCCCTACAGCAACGCCGTATCTTCCTTAATATGTGTACTCTTTTCAAACTCTGCAATGGTCTGATGGACTGCTCCGCCAACTCGGATATTACTTTCCGTGTCGCCTCGTCTCATAACACACGTAATGCGGAACATTTTTGATGTACCCTTCACCGAGCTCGAGATTTACTTTCACTCTCCGATCCCGAGGTTTTGCCGATCCTACAGCTTGGTTCTTTTGACTCTATGTCCCTCTCTAGCTTTAAGCGCAAAATATGCCATTTACTTGCTCCTCCCTCTGAGGACAATATATAATAAGAAATTTGCTTTCTGTGTATTGTCCTCATTAAATAAATAAATAAATAAATAAACTGAGGGACTTCGAAGATGGGTTTTATATGTTGAAGCCAAGCATGGAAAACCTATTCCATATCTCTTCTTCTTGAAGTGACCAGCACTTTGGTTGAAAAATCCACTAAACTTCAAACACTTACCTTGCAACTTCAGATATCAGCCAGAGCGAGCCCTTTGGGACCACCATATTTAACAAAAAAAATTTTGAAAGGCGTAAAATTATGCATCAAGCGGGTAGCAGCTGTCAACGGGTTTGACAATCTTTTTGCTTGGAGGAAGTTCTCTAAATGGGTCGAATTCCTACATATAATTGAACCAAATGGGCTCAGACAAACAGAGCAAAGATGTTGGATGGCAACGATCCTTGCTTATTTCCAAACGAAGACGAATCACACCTACCAGTTGGTAGCCCCAGATAACCAGTAGTCAACGTGGTGGCGAACTATTGTAAGCAACAACGACTATGACCCGGCACGACACGGACTTATGATTTGGCAAACCAAATAGGCAAGGGAATGGACCAGAGTGAAACTCGTGAAAACGGATCTCAGGCTAATGTTGCAACTGCCACTGGCCATATAATAATCCTCGAAAGGCTGTACACTCAAAGCTATGACACCTTTCAGTTGTCAGTACAGGCTCCATTGAGATGGAAACCTAACTAGCGCTTCACCCCGATGTTGTCATCCCACTCACGATCCCCCTGCTCGCATAGGACCATCTAAGGCGACACCAATTTCTAGGGATGATAGCGGCTTGCAGTCCATAATACAACGACATCAACAACAACACTACCAACAACAGCAACAATAATTACGGCAACTCAACAGCCAATAGCAAGAAGGACTACCCAAAAAGTGTGAGGCGGTCTTGCAGAAAATGAAGGCTACTATCATCGCTCATGTCAAAACTGGTATAATGAAGTTAGTTGAACTCCTACACATCCTCCTCCTCATATATCATTAAAACTCTTCAGAGAGCACCGCTGCAGCCCCTAGCCATCTAAAATGTGACCTTAGCTCGCCAGGGAGGGTAGACAAATGACTACTGGGAACCAGAAAAAACTACGTAGATCTACTACCAAGGACGTAGCAAGAAGAATCCTATGATATGGTAACGAAACGGGCCAAGCAGTGCCATAAAAAGACCAAAATGCAGCAGCTGCAAAGTAAGTTGGATATCCATGACAATGACTCTACTGAAGCAAAGTTGAGGTCAAGTACCACTGCAAAATCACCCCCAAAAAAACAGAGAAAGGACAAACCACGATGAGAGACTCTTCCCGTCAAGCCGAACAAAGGAAAGCCTTTCGCGGAATCTCGTAGAGAAATTCGTAACAAAACCCAACCGAAAGATGGTGGGTACCTGAGGAACTTGGATCGAACACTGACCCTTCCTAAGGAGTGCTTCGTATCGGCAGCGCAATAATGCAGGGAACTGGAAGATCTCCTCGCCAGTAATCATTACCACAGTTCTTGCAGATTGACGATTGGCTCCTCCTAATGCTCCCACGTCCGGCAAATACCCGTAAACTAAACTCATCATCATCAACGGCGCAACAACCGGTATCCGGTCTAGACCTGCCGTAATAAGGAACTCCAGACATCCCGGTTTTGCGCCGAGGTCCACCAATTCCAAGTGAGAATGTTCCACCCCGCTAGAAGGTTGCAGGGCTCGTACTAACAAGAAAAGACAAAGACGACCCTGAGGCGCCGTTAGCGTATCGTCCTCTCAATATGTTGCAAACAGCGGGGGAATTGCATGTCAAACTTCTTCTTCTTTTTCTTCAGCCTTTGTCCCGTTCACAAGCGGGGTCGGCTCGTCGTGATCGGCTTCGCCATTTGGCTCTATCAAATGCCTGATCTGGGTGCAATCTCGAGGCATGTCAAACTCATCAAGTAAAGATCGACTGACACAACACAGTAGTGCATTTTTTCAAAACTATGGAGCGAAGCGGCTAGCAGATGTTAGACCCTCCATTTTATAGTTCGCAAAACAAAACAAAGGTGCGAATTATATCCACCTAAATTCCCCCAAAGTTGTGTTGTTGTGTTCTGCGAATTATAAAAGGAAGCGTATAACACCGGCGAGCCACATCGATCCCCTCCATAGTTTTAAAAAAAATTGCTCCCAACATTTCCACCACACTTACTTCTACCATTAATCACCGCCCCCTCAACGTCCTCTTCCCCACCGTTTGAAAAAGTGCTTGCATTGTTCCCATCCTAAAAAACAACCTTAACCCACTTAATCCTGATAGTTACAGGGCTATCTCAATCCTATCTTCTCATAGATGAGCACTGTGATTCCAATAACACTTTTCCCGAGTTCCAGTTCCCCAACCAACCTAAAACTCGGTTAAACACGCACTTCTTGTCCTCAAGACTGATATCCTTTCAAGTATCAATCGAAGGACACCCACCATAGCTTGTCTCCTTGAACTAAAGAAGGCTTTCGACTCCGTTTGGCAATACGGTATCGCGTATAAGCTTTCTAAGATCCTTAATTTCCACCTGCACTATAAGCTTACTCTTAGCTTTCTTGACGTTCGGAAATTCATAGCCAATATCCAACAGCACCCTTCCTCGTCCTCTACTTGCCCCTTCGGTATTCCTCAGGGTTCAGTCCTTTCTGTAACCCTTTTCTCCTATTTACCGTAGATATTCCCAAACCAACTCCACATCCATATCCTATCCGAATCCTTCAATACGCAGATGACCTCCTCCATTATACTTCCTTCAAACCTCTGAGACCATGGCATCGTGGTTACTGATTCCGGGGACTGTATCTAGGAAGGGATAAGTATTGGAATTGGGTTTCAGGGTTTGATTGTTGCTGATTAGGAAGTGGTCAAGGTAGGTATGGAATATCCTTTACTGAAGGTGAGAAGGGCCGGGCTGAAGTGCGATATGTTGATATTGGGATGAGAGATGGTGTGGAAACGATGAAGAGTTTCTCCGCTCTTGTTCGACCATATATCGAACCAGGATGGGTGCCTAGCGTTGTGGCTCCATCTATAATTATGAACCAGGACTTGCCTGTTCTCGGTTGCGCGGCGTAGAAGGATAGGATGCGACGGATGTCATGGGTATTAAAGGATTGATAGGGGCAGTAGGCAGAGGCAACGAAAAATAAGGACAATTAGGTTTCTAAGGATATATTTGACGCTATTGGGTGGAATGAACAATTGTTTAGAAAAGAATTTGTGAGAAATGGATCAAGATGGCTGTTCCACCACAGGCGTTTCGGCCTTGAGGGTTGGACGGAGGACGATCAGTACGGAAAAGGTTGAACTTAAGGAAATTGAACCAATGTTGATAGTACAGCCTGGTTTCACACAGGGGCACTATGTGGGGATTACGTCCGTCAAGAAATAGCTCGAGCTCGTGTTTGCGAGCTCGGCTGATGGTAGAGTTGATGTTCAGCACAATGATCCTTACGTCCATTGTTCAGGATGTCGTCTATTGCATTGAAGATCTGCAGGAATTCCTGCGCTTTCCTCGTAAACTCAAGGAAATCGGGGTTGTAGATGTTGAGGGTGACAGTTGGTTGTTGCATGACCCTGTCATTGGTAATTTTTACATTGCAATATCTGTTTATTCTTGATTCTTTCGAATCGCACCAGGGTGTGCTGTATAGCCCTTATGCCTGAAATATGTGGTTAAGAGAATGAGGAGTCACCAGCCATAGATCCAGCCGGACGTTCATGGTCTCCGCCCAAGTCGTGACAAAAGGTTTGACGATGATGACGCTGGAGGCTCCTTGTGTCTTCAGGTTTCTGCAATATCAGCAGGTGGTAACATAGCGTTAAGACCTCTGAGGATGAAGCTAGTTGTTTTCGAGAGGGGAGGATAAAGATGAACAACTTGTTCTTGCTCCCCACCAGGATTTTTTCTGCCACAAAGTAGTCTTTAGGGATCTTTGTCAGAATTTATTGGGAACTACCTGATTTTTAAGCAGGTAATTGTTAGGAAGGACACGGAAAATATTGTCCTTTCTAGATTTAAAATTGATGAGAGGCTCAACTACCCCGAGTGGTAGAATCTTTCGACGTATCTCCTCATTACCTAAATTGAAACTATTGTGTAATAAAATAAATAAATGTAGGTTGGGAGGTTCTATAGTTGATGGATGGTGTAGCTTGTTTCTTGGGCGGGGATGGAATGAGGAATTTATTGGGGCTGATAAATCTGCCATTTCTGGTTCTTCTTCCAGTTCGAAAGACGGGGACTAGCTAACCCAAAGGCCCGCTGGATGGTTAGCTTCAAGAACCAGGATTAACTCTCCTGGGCCCTTTGAACTTCCTCTATGCATCCTCAACAAAAAATTGTAGTGCAATTGCCAGACCATTCACCATAATTTGATGTTAGCATTCGACACATGATGGTTAGTGTAAGTTTCGGCCAAACCCACAATTACAACCTTCTATAGCTTAGTTGGTGGTAGTAGGATTTCAAGTAAACCTGCTTAGGATCTAACTCCTCAAACGACATTCTTGATCTGTTCCTCTTGTAGTTGAAGCCGACGATGGATAGTATCCCAGGTCGCGCAATAGCTTCCTCCAATGTAATATACTCGTATCTCTACGACCTCGACGACTTCGCCCAACCTTCCTCTTAGCTACGAGGAGTTTCCGTTAAATTTTGCCAAAGAAGAAATAATTAAATAAACAACCAGTTATTAGTTTAAGACTTTTCCAATATGTTAAGAGTTAGCTGCATAATAACCACTTTTGCAAAAAAGGCACTGATTACTAAGTCCTGGAAGGAATATCTTTCCAATGTCGCGGGCCCATAAGCATGGGGAAGACTCAACCCCTTTTGGCTCACATTTACAATACTTGTAACCCCTCAAAGGCATTCTTCCATTTCAGTGAGTCCTTTGCTGACTTGCCCCAGTTATCGTGAAACTTACTCTCCAATTACTTCTCCTCTATGTCTAACACTTCTCCATTGTCTTCTGGTCTTCGTCAACTGGCTGTAGGCTTCCCAGATACCCTGTCCCAATATAAAGCTGATGTAACAGCATTGCAGGCATTGCAGCATTGACAAACGCAACTCAAACACTGCAGCGAAGTTGAAACAGAACATCAGCGTCACTTTGAGAAACTTATTTTCTTCCTGCAGGCAGCTAAACTCCAGGTCAACTTGGACAAATATCAAATCGGCCAGTCTGGTTACCACATCAGCAAGAGCTTGCATCCAAAAGACAGTGCGTGCCGCACGTTGCTGAGCTGCAGGTTCCGCCAACTAAGGTACTTAAGGACTGGATGAGCAAGAAGTCCAAAATTAGTTACACAATAAAGGCTGACTTTGTATTTGAGAGTCGCAAGCGGGGCATCGCCTCTGTTGCTACTTCAGCTTTCCTATCATCTAGCCAAAGGATAGCTTTTGCGCACCGATGCTTCCAATATGGTTATCGGTACGGCCTTGGAGCAACAGCAAGCAGATGCACATGGGTTCCACTAGTCTTCTTAGAGGGGCACGATATACACCGACCGTTATCCACTATCCTTCGCGCCGACGCAACTTTCCGACAAGGTCTCACCACGTCAGGTGAGGCAACTTGAGTTCATCTGCCAGTTTGACACCCGATTTCAGTACATTCCTGCCAGCAAAACGTTGTGGCAGTCGCGTTTAGGCGGTCTCTCTGCCCATCACATTAAGTTCTCGAGCTATCACCAAGGCGCAGACGCGTTTTAAGCTTCATGCAGCCTAGTATGCGGAATTCAACGGTACGATCAAGCTGTATTTGTCGATTTCGCTTCGCTGTCAGGTTTTTGACACCGTTCACCAACTGCCACACAGCAGCCGGCCGGGCGATATTCAAGGACGCCTTACAGTGGGCCAGCTAATGTGTGCCATACCAGCGGTCAAAAGTTCTTCGCCACAACAAAACAGAGTTCGGTAATTTCAAAACTCCTGACGCTCACTCCGATCTCATACACGTGGATTTCATCAAGCTTCCTTCTTGCCAAGGCGATGGGAGTCACCTTACTATTATTGATCTATATACACGCTGGCTGCAAGCAATTCCAGACCAAGATCCGATCGTTCCCACCATTGCACGGGCCATATTTGATCACAAGATATCAATTTTTGGTACGTCTCTCTACACTCTCACCGCAGATCAAGGTCGCCAATTTGAGGCTGACCTGATCGTCCAGCTTAACCGGCTCGTGAGTTCAGAACACGCCTACACGACATCTTACTACCCACAGGTCAACGGAATGGTGGAATGGATGCAATGTACTCTCAAGGCCGCCTTAAAATACATGCCCAAGATTCCATAGTTCCGAGCTCTTCCAGCGGCCCTCCTTGCGCTACGCACTATTTTTAAAAAGGATCTTCAAGCCTCGCCGGCCTTCTCCCCAGCACTCCATATTTCGTACGAGTTAATTGTTTCCAGGATTAATCAGCCACCAGCCTCAAGGACTTTGCCTCCGACCTGCACAGTTTGTTTAGAACTATTCGCCAAGATTTAGCGTCTAAGCATCAAGCTCACCGCCCTTTCGCCATCAACGTGTGTTCAACTACGAATACGTTTTCCATCCAATGCAATTAAGATGCCCACGTCGAGTGATAAGACGATTTGATAGCCCCACGTTCCTCGTAGACCACCCGAAACCTGCTTACCTCGAGTGGGCAGATGCCGCATTCTCGCAGGTTCCACCATCTCAGCTGCCGCAGACGCAGACACCTTAGTAGCCGCAATCTCTGTCCGCTAAACTACAGCCTTTGGATCTACAGTTGATTTCATCGGCTCTTCGACAACACGATCCCAACATAGTGGCACCCAAAAGGAGAACTACATTTTCACTCCCTTCGGTCATTGCGGAAGGACCTGTGGTGTCGCTCGACGCAAGCCAGTATTGATCCCGTGCGAGAACGAGAATCCTTCGGCTATTCTTACGAAGTTCTTTTTAACATCGACCTCCGTTTTCGCGAAACTTCTATTAAAGAAAAAGACTAATTTCTCTTTTATTAGAAACGTTGAACTAAATATGTACAGCCCCAAACTCCAACTCAATGTCATCCCCATATTTCTCTACAAATACCTTCCCGATAACATCGACCCCAAACTCGCATTTCATACACCCACAAAGGAACTCATTCAAAACTTAAACCATAAATTCCATTCGAATAGACCCATCCAGACCAAGGCATTCCCTTGGCTGGGATCCACCTTTCTCACGGGTTAATTACGAGACAATTCGATGTTATACTCTAATTGCGATTGAAATTATTGCCTCGAGGAAGCACCCCCTCCACGTGTGACTTACATTAGAACGAATGGGCCAAGGAGCCATGACTTGATAAAGAGCGGCCATTTCGGCCCGAATCTTCTATCAAAGGTACTCCGGGGAATTTCTAACCTTGTCAGATCCGTAAGCGTTACAATATACGGTCGTCTTTCTTGGGGTTGAAAGACGGCATCAGGGTGGGAAGTTTAAAACAACAGAGAAATCTCTTAATTTAATTGTGGCCGTAATTATCCTTTTCGGACGTTCCAGAAGAAATTCCTCGAGGATACGAGGGTTGGTGTCCATTTTATTGTGCTTGTTGGTATGTATAATGGATTAATTGGCGATAATTTATTAAGTTAATAAGTTGTTGCACACGATTCATACAATTTGTTAGTGGTCGATCCGACATTCGTTCACCGGTCGTGCCGTTTAGACAGCTGGAGCACGGGATCGGGGACGAGCGTACGTGAACGGAGAGATAAAGCAATTTATTCGGTAATAAATGGATTTATTGTTTGCAAAGAAATTTATTTGGGGAGCACTCGGAATAGTTTCTACCTGCTTGCAGGGAATGGGGTTGAAAATGGATGATTATAGGAACAAATTTGGTAAGATTTTAGTGTTAATTAATCTGATGACGGATATCAATTGTCTTGTCTTGTCTTATGTGGAGGCTGCTGTCCATCAAAAACTTCTTTCTTCTGATTTACTTCAACACTAAATAGGGGATGAAGGCGTCCCACTAATAACCCTTTTCAAACTCATTCTACGCTTCCAAAACATGATTGGAGCGCAGATATTGAGTAATTTTAGGTTCGTACACTTGCACATGACATAATATGGCATAACTCGACTCCCATCAGGAAAGCTCTGAAGTAGGATCCCTCCTAGATAGTTCAAATATCTTCTATCTAATTTACTACATTTTATATTAAATACACGCGAGGGAAAAATCGCTGGTGCTCGTACTATTCTAGCACTCGAATCAGCAGCACAGACAAACCTTATTATCATATTCCGCCAGTAACTTGCATGCATACAAAATTACATCGATAAGGGTGGATGGAGGTCCTTTGGCATTCACATCGTGGCTCACATGTCTGCATACAAACTTGCAATCCTTTGACTATCATGTTACGGCTCCTCCTTTGAGGGCAATTTCGAGGGTTCATATGCAATTTGATCGCGTGCCAAAATGAATTTGCACAAGGAATCATATCGACATAAAACCATGGCTGGAATATGGAGCAATATTGAGTTTACCGACCATCGAAACATCCACGACGAAGTACCTCATTTTCTATGATGAATCGACTTTGATTGCTACATTTCATGATTCCAGGAGATTTGTTGGCATTTGCAATTTGAAGTCAAGAAGGAAAAATTTTTATTTGAGGTGGAAGGACTTATTTGCTTACATTCACGGGAATTGGAGCAAACATTGATTTTTGTGGGGAAGGTTGCGCATATAGTGCGGGTGGGGGTGGGAAATACTAACAATTTTTTAAGTAAAAACGGGCTAGTAGTGAGCGTGTAATCACAGCAGAATTATTGTATATTTCAAACTTTATGTCGGGTGGTTGTCCCCCTGCAACCACTAAAAATAAAAAGGACAACGTTAGGGAAGGACAGTCTCCAGCATGGTTGTCGCCTCCTCAAACAACAGAAATGTCGGCTGAATCTGGGAATGCAGCAGACTCGAGGAATTTTCGATCTTTAGTAAGATTACCGGAAGCCAGCTTAAGCGAACTGGCCCATCAGGCGGAGGCAAACATCCACAACACTGAAAGCCAGGTGATCATACCTAAGAAGAGAGAAGTTGGGAGGCCAATCAGTGGAGCCAAAGCTGGTCAACTGTGAACACCGCAACCAACAATGGTCAGGATACCAGACGCCAGGCAGAAAACAGACCTGAGTGGATTAAGGGCCAAATTGTATCCATCGCGCGGATTAGGGAGGCCTCAAATCAGAGGAGGTTCTTAAAAAGGCACTGAACAGACTTAAACCTTCCACATCAGAGCCAAGAAAGTGAGAAGCAACGGAAATCAGTCCGCAAGAGGGAAATACTCACAAGAAACCTGGACTCAAGTCTAAGAGAGGGGAAATCTCGGAGGGATCAATGAGGAAGGCAGGAGCCTGGAGACCCACTGCTAGCTATGCTATTGCCCAAAGAAGCATTCAACTACCCATACTGCCGAAAGTATTTCCAGAACAAATACAGTGAAGTCCTCGGTGTTTAAAGTAGGTACCTGTCTTGAGACTTAATTCTACGGCCCTCTTCAGGCACGGATTGATTTTGTGGCCACAATCAGAGCCCCGCTGAGACAAGCGCAACGGTACCAGTCTATACCAAGTGCACGGCTTAGCATTCATACCGCTGGATGCAAGAATTACCTAAATCTCTACCGAACTATGGAGTACGGTACCCGTGTTGATATGCAACACCACGTCGAGGCCCGAAGGTCTCTTCTCGCTCGAGCACAACCACAGCCCCCATGAAACTCCCACAAGGGAGCCAACCGCAACCAACCGAGCTGTACTTAGATACGACAGGAATTCTCCTGAAGTGTAAGAGTCCAGGGGCTACCTCGGTTCCCATGGTACCAGTATACCCCTGGTAAGGTTTCGTGACCAAAGCCACTTCAGATGAGTCCCGTGCAGACTCGGGTTTGATCATCCTTGCTAGGCCTTGGAGCATTCGCCTACTGCATCACGGCCGGCAAGCCAATGCGATACAGCGGTTCCCAGTGCCACCACGTAGAGGTTCTCCTCGGCCACTTGGTTTTGGTTCAGCCGACAGGGTTGCCACCCCGTCTTCCTCTCCGCCACCTCAGAGCACCCCAGAACAAATACAAATAAATGGAAGTAATGCCCATTGACACCTTGGTAGAGGAGATGACGAACAAATACGATGCGAAGTTTATCTCTCCTTTATCGCGGCCGAAGAACGCCGAAAGAGCGAGATCTCTAAATAAATGACAAGAGCATTGGAAACGCTCGGGAAAAGGTCGGTGGACACACGCGCTCATCCCTGCCATCAAAGAATGGAGAGACGGCACGGTGAGGTTAATTATATACAGGGTGCGGCAGCATAACTTCCTTTTTTCAAAACTCAATAAAAACTATTGTATACATTGGAAAATATTTATTAATTTTTTATAATGTAGGCACATGTCTAAAGTTTTTATTTACATTTTTTTTTTGAAGATCAAATTTGTTAGGTGATGTCCCCCATTCTCCATACATTGCGTAAACCGATTTCTGGCGTTTGTCATGACTCTTGTTAGCATAGCAGGTATTATGTTGGCAAATTCTTCTTGGATGTTGACCTTCAAATCTTGTAGGGTTCTTGGACGGTTCACATAAACACGGGATTTCAAAAAACCCAATAGAAAAAAATCACAAGGGGACAGATCGGGAGAGCGTGCCGGCCATTCCAAATCGCCTCTAATTGAGATAAGGCGCTCTGGAAAGTGTTCCCTCAAAACAGCCATCGATGCTCTTCAAGTGTGTGCTGTTGCACCGTCTTCTTGGAACCAAGTGTCCCCCAAATCCAAATTTTCTAGCCGTGGGAAAAAAACAATTCTGTAGCATGTTTACATACCGGTCCGAATTCACTGTCACTGTAACCTCATTTTCCTCAAAAAGCCAGGGACCAATAATTCCAGCTGAGGAAATTGCACACCACACTGTGACTTTGGGTGAATGCAAAGGCTTTTGATGCAATTCTCGAGGGTTGGTGTCAGCCCAGTAGCGCATGTTTTGTTTGTTAACCGACCCACGCAAATGAAAATGGGCCTCATCGCTAAAAAAACAATAGCACCCTCGGGAACGACATCAGGAAGAAGCTCACACGCGTTCATCCGAGAATTGAAGTCACGTTCTGAAAGTTCCTGCACTATCGCCATCTTATAGGGATGAAAATGAAGATCATCACGAAGAATTCTTCTCACAGAACGATCGGATAGTCCAAGGGCAGATGCGTGTTTGCGCGCAGAACGCCGTGGCGATCGCAACATTGACGCTCTCACTGCTTCAATGTTCTCAGGTGATCTAACGGGCCGAGGGACTGCAGTTCTTCCTTTTGTCGCAATTGCAGTTTGTCTGAATATGGTGACCCATGTAACAATTGATTTGCGGTCTGGGACAGGAGTCAACGGGGCTAAATTAAAGCGACTCCGAAATACACGCTGTGTTGTAATAACCGAACATCCGCTTGAAAAGTAAACCTCAACGGCAAAGGCACGCTCCTCACTATTCCGACGCATGATGGCGACTGAACCGTGTCGGGACAAAACTTTACAGTATCCCCTCTTGAACGAGACCACTAGCGCTCCGCTATAACATCAACTAACTGAGTGGCGCGCATTTTAAAAAAGGAAGTTATGCTGGCGCACCCTGTATAATCGGCTTAAACTGGATACCTCACCCGATTGTTCAAACTACAATAGAGTCCCAGAGGACCCAGAGTACATATTCTTCCACTCTCCCAGATTTGTTGAAGAAAAGATGAACCCAGAGGGGAGACTAGAAGAGGAGAGGAAGAATCTGGGGGAAGAATGCTTTCATGTCAGGAGGGCGTCCCAGTCCCCTACTGCGTGGTCACATCTATTCAGAGCAAACCGCAAAAAGCAGAGGTGTCAGGAAAAGTGCGATTACTTATGCCCGTAGAGACGAGAGGTGACCAAGCTAAAGTGAGCTGACTCTGCCCCGTGATGTAATGCCTTATGGTGATTTCACGGGGCATGGGAGGAGTCGAGAGTGATGTTAGCAGGTAAAAATCACACACGCTGGGCTGCCTTTAGCCAACAAAACCTTAAAAAGGGAAACAGAGGAAGATCGAAGTTAGAGTCTGAATGTGGCTCTCCTTATAGACCCGGCCAGGTCTATCCATGGAGACCAGTACACCGCCGCAAAGAGGCATAATAAAGTTTGTATACTTTAGTCCAGTAGGGAGCAATCCTCGGAAACTGGGCACACCGAGGAATGTCATGGTAAATTCCAACAAAGAACTCGTCTTTAGCCAAGGAAGTTATTTTTGTTTTCTTCGTGTTGCTCACCGCGGGCTATTTATCTAAGAAAGCAGAGGACGGGGGAGGAGGGGACTAGCCACCCTGTTGCGATTAGCAGCCTCACTTGCCATTTCATCATAAAAACTACCGCTATATCCAGAGCACCACACGACAAGGACATCTTTAGGCCAAGCTTTTCTCATTGCAACGTGCAGCTGTACCGCCAAGTATTTGGCCGGGGCCTTACTTTAATGGCCTAGAAGTAATACATTATTATGATAATTTTGTCGATCTTTGCGTCACGTGATAGCTTTATGGCTTGCCAGAGCCCAGCAGCTCGACCGAGAGGACCTTAACTACGGATGTCCTGGGCAAGGAACAGAGTTCACGAATATCACATTGTCTACCAGCACAAGGTAGCTTTTCCTATCTTGACCTAGAGCTTCACATAAGTTTGTATATCACACGTCCATTCCCCTCTCCCAGGCCTAGACCGGATACCGGTTGTTGCGCCGTTGATGATGATGATTCCCCTCTCCCACTGAAGGGCTACCATAAGAAACGTCTCCCTCTTCCTCTATGCCACCGGGTCAAAAATTCACAGACTCAACAGGGCAAGGTCTGCATGGTTCGTGATCTGAGGCAGAAGGTAAACCAGAAGCACGCTAGGAAACCGTCAAGAAGGAAAACCACGCCCTACTTTGGCGGGAAAGCTGCAAAGGTTTAGTTGGGCAGACCTGTAGAAAACAGCAGTTAAACCTGGTTTGACGAAGAAAAGTTTTGCCAAGTTGTTCTGAGCGAACTCTCCGGTGGTCACATTGGTAACGTGGCCACGGTAGAAGAACTAGAGTCAAAAGCGTTCAAAGTTTGGTCCTGTCCAAAGTAAATAAGCAAGTAAAGCAAAAGCATATTGCCAGCTTGGTGGAGTAAAGATCTGGGCAATCTTAGGAAACTGGTGAAGGAGTCACAAATGCTGGCAACCATACAAGGACTGTCTGAACAAGTCCAGGTCAGCCATCAAAACTGCATGCAAGCTGTCTTGACTGTGCTATTGTCAGAACATTAAAACTCGAATACTCTATAAAAAGTCCAGAAACGTAGGAGTCCATTCCTTCCTTAAAGGTCTGAATGGAATCTTCTGATGAAACTCTCGAACCACTAGTCCATATGTCAGCAAAGAGAACTGTGAGTCAGGACCTAGGATCGTGTGATATCATCAAATTGGTAATTACCGAGGATAAAATCAATTAATATCTTCTAGGCATATAAATCTCCGGGCTCAGAAGCAGCAAGAAAAGATTGTGGCGTGGTGATTCACCGGGGCTGTATTTCGTTTGAACACGAATCACATTTCCAAAAACACCCATTACGTGTTTTTCAAAAAGAGGCAGGCGTAGCCATGATTCGGCGAAGAACTTTCGTGTTGAAGAACCTAGACTGCTTCGTCGACACGAACTTAAAGCAATCAATGGCAAATAGAGAGAAACCGCTTTTCGCAAGGCAGTGAGTACTCTAGCAGCTTTCCTGGATATAGAGAGAGAGCATTCAGTAACGTTAGCATCGAAGCCATCAAGGAGGCTTTAACCATTAGAGGATCGAAGGGAATATCTTACACATTGGATGGTATCCACGGTGAGAACTAGGGTGATCCAGTTTGATTTGGGAGCTGACCATTTCACGAGAACTGTGAGCAGAAAGAAGCTCTAGGGTGACGCCATCCCTCTGCTACTCTAGATGGACGGGTTGTGATATTGGTGTCAGAGAAGTTGGGAAGGTATACTTGTGGCTGTAATATTCAAACTCGTTATAAATCCAACCAAAACAGAACTGATGCTAGTTATCACCTAGACTAAGGTCCCCGAGTTTCATCTTTCGCCGGTAAATGGAAAAAAGTTGGTATTTTCCTCCAACTTACCTGGATTTGATCCAGGATCCTAAGTAAAATTGGAGGCTGAACCTAGCAGTGTATAGCCCTACCTGCTTGCAGGAGGATCTTTGTAAAAAAATAGAATCTTCAGCCGAGGACGCTTATCCCATCTTAATGTACGCTAATGGCTGGTACTGAGCAAAAAGCACAAAGGAGCCAGCCTTAACAGGATTAAAAAAACTATGCAGGTGCTACTCAGGCTCATCAGTCATGCTCGCGGATATCATCAATGTACTACACTTTTCCCCGTGAATCTGGACATTAAATGTTGGGTGGAGTACTGTGAGATTGCGTGAGCCCGAGTGTTGGAGAGCGAAGCCTTACAGCCACAGTAACATCCTACAAGAAGTATCCCGCGACCTCCCGACTTTCCCAAGGGATTACGCCACACCCAAGCCTAGCTTCAAGAAAAACTTTGCTGTGGACTTTCCAATGAGCGCAGAGTGCAATACCGGTGAGGTGTTGCAAGACTATGACACAGTATTTCTCATTGATAGATGGTCTGTAGGGTCTCCGCGGGAGTGTTTTGGAATCCACAGAGTGCAGCTGAGTCGTACGGTATTCCGCCAATATTTTCCAGGCGAAGGTATTGGTGGAAGGCATGACCCATCCTCAAGCGAAACGCAATCATTCAGCTAAGCCTCCGGTAAGAGTCTGTACTCAGTACCGACGTCATCCAGGCTGGTGGAGCAGGCAAAGACCGCGATGAATAGTCTAAACGACATGTTCAAAGTCATCCACTTCTCGAAGTGTGAGTTGGCCCGGTCGACTTTGTTGATCAGTGCAGTCACCGTCCTACCGGCAACGGTGAGGAGTAAAATCTTCTCTCTTAATAGTGGCTGACTTCAGACGACAAAAGCTCACCATCCAGATAAAGTCAAGGACAATTCAGCGCTCTGATAACAAGATTCGATCCGGGGAATTTTTAGGACAAATGCGTGATCTGGTGTTGTTATTGACTGGAATGGTGGTTTCGCACTAGTAGCTGATTAAAATGTCTAGGAAGGAAGCTCTTCTCTTCCTGGACTGTTCATACCGTTCTAAGCTGTAAATTAAGGCGTACCCGCTGCCGGTCGGACTTTATTTGCCAGCGTTTTGGGTGAAAAGTTGGGACCGTCAGAGGAGCGCTTCCTCCTCGGCTTACCCTCTGCACAATCTTTATGTCCCGACCTTGGTACAGCGCGGTAATTTTGGTTAGCTCGAAGGCGGTTTACCCAGTCGCCGTTTGCCAGAAGACCTTGTTTTGACTGAAAAAGAAGAATTTGGCCGCAGCAAATAGCGCCTACTGGAGTCTAGGATTATAGGTCACTGAAGAGGTCTGCTCTGCCTCCTTCGTTAAGAACTTGGTCCCAATTGGATTGATTACTAATTAGATAAGATTAGAATCTGAGTCTAGAAACAGGCTCCCCTTGTTGAGCACAAGGTTGCGCTCCTACTTAGAGTTGGGTTAATCACGAACCGAGCTTATTTTTTGTTTTGTAGATAATTGATATTGTGCTACCATGTTTCTGTTTTACCAGGGACCATAAATCGATCTCTGCAGGTCCTCTTTTTGCAAGGCAAGAGTAGTTGAAGCTCGGGTAGGCCTGTTACCAACGGAACTATAACAATATACTTAGATAACATTGTATAAAAAATAATTTCTTTGAGGATCTAAGTTGGTTCTAAGTCTCCATCAGCTTAATGACGAACTACACTAGCTGGAAAGCAACTTCTTCTCAACTAAGGTATACGAAATAATCAAGTGTTTTCGAAACTATTGATTCTAAGCTGACGAGGTGACAGACAGGGCTGCGACCCTGTCGTGCCAACTTCCATGTGGTGGCAGCGGAGTCTACACAGAGACAGTGATATGAAATGACTTCGGGCACAAACCCTCATCAGAGGTTATCTGACATGACAGGAATCGAGATAGTCCTCTGAGTTCATATGTCTCAGGAGACTTCTTGGAGCATATGTTCTCAACCTTGGTAGGAGTTTCATGGGGTTTTGGTTATGTTCAAGCGGATAGGGACCTTCGGGCCTCAAACGTGGAGTTACCCCGCGGGTGCCGTACTACTTAGTTCGATAGACATTTAGGTAGGTCTTGCATCCACCAGTATGAATGATCTGCATGCTCTCAGTATAGACTGGTACCGTTGTTACTTGTCACAGCTGGATTCCGATTGTGGTCACAAAATCAATCCGTGTATTAAGAAGACCTCATGTTGACCCACCAAGACGTAACTGCAGCTCAAGTTTACCAAAGCTCCTTTCGTGTTTAATCAACTAGAGGTTAGTGCTCGCCTTAAATACAACAACCGCCCCTCCCCCCAAATCTGATCGAAACGTTTCTGCCAGATAGTCAACGACAATGTGTGATTCAAAACTGGAACATAGTTGATCCTGTAAATTGGTTAGTTAGATACATGGCTTAGCCTTCAGGACATTCGCAGAAAATGCCAACTCAACGTAGGCTTTAAGTCGTCGAGTATCTTCAATATAAGCACGTATGCAGGTCTGTCTACTCGACATATCCGATTTACTGGAAAACGAAAGGCACGCCTTTATGCTGACTTCCCTCACATACGGCATGAGGAAGTAAAATTATTTCCCTTAAAATATATTTTTTTGAAATATCAAACAAAACGTCTCCCTCAGAACTTAGCCTCAGAGTTCTTTTACAAGTTAACCAAAAACCTTTTGTATCTGAAGTATAGAGCTCCAGGGTTATTCCTGGCTCAAAGGTATGCCCATGTGTACATGTACACGTTAACTGACTACAATATTAAAGTCATTCCATGAATATTCTTCATTTTCACTTCCAATCACCCACCTCAATGCAAAGCACCCCTCTACAGTACTAATTAGCTGCCACTAAACCAAACAATCCTCCAGGAAACTACCAATCCAAAGCATTATCCACCTCTAGTATAATCATCCCCTGCAATGGCACTTATTCTCTCCCACCTTGAATAAATCAATTGCAATTAGCATGGCTGCATCCTTGACGGTAAAAGCTTGCATACTTAATGCGCTTAATGTGGCTAGTGCCATCCTGTCGTTGTAAAAACACCAAGACTCGGCTACCGTCACCAGGGGTGCGAAAGGTTTTCCAGATGCATTTGTCAACCCCCCTTCTCCTGCTTCAGTGGAACAGTCTCATTTTAATTCTGTCACTTCACAAATGTAAACTGACTCGCCTGAGTAATTTCTGCTGCAAATTCTATATATAATTGGAAGAAAGAAGGACACCGGCAGGAGAGTGATGGACGGGTGCGAATTTCAAGCTAATTTAAAAGCAGAAGTTAAGGGTGGTATATATCACGATGCACTTTTGAAAGTCATTGAAATGTCATAGCGGAATACATTGTACGTTCCAAGGATATGCATATGCATTCATTGTAAGTGGTTTCCATAAAAGAAATGGGGGTTGCAACTCATACCCACAGAGATACTGGTCAGTCACTTAGAATGGCATAGCGAGAGACCCCTTTAGTTTTGAAGAAGGTGTCATCAAGACTGCAGCAAGCTGGTGACTCGTCCAGCGCGGACCTTATGTAGATTTAAAAGAGTACTTTCTACCGAGGAATTATAATTTAAAAGTGGTACTCCCTGCCAAGGTGCTCCTTTCAATGGTAATTATTGTGACACTAGCAGACTCTTCTGGTTACTTTGTTAATAATTGTAATGGCTATTTTCATGGGTTGGCGTCATCTCCTTGTGACACTGTGACCGCGGTGACTTTGAACATATTTTTAGCTCCCATCACAGTACCATTTAGTTCATTTTCTCCGATATCTCTTCTTCTAATATTTTATTCAACCTAAACTAGATTGATTTCACGAGCGATTTCTGGCTTAATAGCATTTAGAGTCTAAACCAAGTTGATCTGGTTCATAATATTCATAGGTTCGCCTATTTCCAAAGTATACTCAGTCATTAGGAGTCGTTTGATTTCCTTTACTCAGCGATTTATTTGTTCTACCTGTAGGCACAACTGAAGCCTCCCCATACTGGCCACGGCATGTCTGCCAGTTACGCCTCGTGGCCGGAACATATGCGGGGTCCAGTTGGCCTATCAGTTTCGACTGGGCAGGTGGCCTGTTCTGGATTAAACCAGTTTGTCCTGGAGGGAGTTCAGGCAAGCCGGTATTTGGTTGGAATCGACGCTGGCCTGTTTACCATATGAATTTTATGTCCAACGCTTTTCATAACTAAGGCTGAACTGATGTTGCTGTCCGGCTTGCAATGCAATTTTCAGTTCAAGAGGTGGCCGGATGAACTGTGGACAGCAAACGACCAACTGTCAAGTTTGCCAGAACCTGTATGACTGGCTTAAAAAATGACCTCCTTAATAATTTGAATAGCCCGACATTGTCATAGATAGCATCGATCAGTAGGACGTCAGAGGAAGCTGACAATGCGAAAACCTCTGCACGATGGTGCCGAGCCATCCCACTTTGCTACCAACCAATAGAAGATTACCAACGAGCAGACCATGCCTGCAACTTCTGCAAAACTGGATTAACAGACAAATCAAAATACTGCCAATTATTGCATTCGGTACATCAAAATAGCCTTAAAGAATCTGTATAAAACTTCAGGGTAAATGGGATCCTTGGCTTTGTTGAGTCCGTTGAGGACCACACCAAAATATTGGCTGCAATATCTAATCAAAGAAAGGCTGCCAGTCTATCTTAAAACAATAGATCTTAGGGATATTAAAAGCTGATCAACACAGGACGCCAGACAACTTTTTGGGATATCGAATTGAAGGACCTCAGCACAAAGCCGGAATACCTGGAGGTCCTTATTAAGGAAGGCCTAGACTGGATACCGGTTGTTGATGATGATCAACCTTATATGAAAGTGAGCTTAGTCGCTAATATTAAAATGTATCTTTTGTGGAAGCCTGGAACATAATACAGGGAATATGAATTGACCTAAATGGACGGAGGACGCCCAACACGATCAGAAATTATTACAAGCCGATCGACAATGAGGTTGAATACAACATCGCTTTCCCCCTATTAAAAGCGAGCAGTTCAAACCAAACAAACTTCAGAGATAGCATTTCAGATGTAAACAACACCCTCAGGGGTCAAAGAAAGTACAGTGCGCCTGTGAAGAAAAGGAACCCCGTTACAACTTACAGGTCCTTTCCCCAGCTGGACCAAATAACTACAAATACAAACAAGGGTCCAGTGTTTGAACATTCGACCTACTTTATAGTATCTGAACATCAAAAATTATTGCATAAAATGATGAGGATTGAGGAATTTAAGACTAGATACCATACATCAGAGTTATGACAGAAAGGTTTTAAAACTCTAGCAATGTGCTATTCCTGGAAACCCCCGATGAGATTCCGAGACTCATAAACTTTCTCTGCAACCTGCAAAATGTTATTATCATGGGAGACTTCATTGCCAGATCTATTGCCTTTAAGGACTCGATTAACTTGGCAAAATGTCAACATCCTTGTAAATAGTATCTGTAATAACGACTTTAGACCTCTTCTCAACAGTAACATACGCTGGAGTGTGCAAGTCCTCAGTACCGGATATCTTCCTTTTCATCAGCCTTTGTCCCGTTCACAAGCGGGATCGGCTTGTCGTGATCGATTTCGCCATTTGGCTCTATCAAATGCCTGATCTGGATGCAATCTCGAGACTTAAATCCCCATCCAGCGTATCAAGCCACCGTTGTTTCGGCCAACCTTTTGGTCGTTTACCATCGACTTCGATGTTCAGACCAACCTTAGCAAGTGAATTCTTCTTAACGCGAATTGCGTGACCATACCATCAAAGACGCCTCTCTCCCAATTTTTCCACGATCGGTGCAACCCCCATAACGATCGCGGATATCGTCATTTCGGATGTGATCAAAACGTGTCACGCCACAAATCCAACGCAACAACTTCGTCTCCATTACCTCAAGACGCCGTTCATTGTCTTTTATAGTCGGTCAATACTCAGAACCATAGAGGGCAGTAGAACGTTAATACGTCAATCAATCAGTTGAGGAAAGCCACTTCATCCAGGTTGCCTTAAGGCATGGACAAATTTAATAACGCAATTGTCCATTGGCTGATAGTATTGCCCCGAGATATTTAAATCGCTCAGTTCTGGGCAAGTCACTGTCGCTGACAGTGATTATGCCTGTTTGATGGGGATCGGTCGCCAAAAACTCAGTTTTATTCAGATTCAATCTGAGATCGTGTTGTATGAGGCGATCATCCTATTCTCGGATTAAATCAGCTTAGCTAATGGGGCTCTTGAGAGTGCTTCTTTTCCCCTTGCTTTACCGCGCTACTGTACTACGGAAAGCCTGTTGAAAGTGAGTGAGAATCCGGTGTTGAATTAATGCTTGCAGCAATCGCAAGGCACTACCCTACTGCGAACAGGATACTAACTGCAGATCCCGGTCCAGAGGAGAAGAACACAGAAGTACCCACCTTGCTATCACTAGTAGATCTAGGAATTGTCTTCTAGATGTATATTACAAGATAAGGGCTGAGATCGGCCTGAAAAGAAGTCACCAACTGATGGTCGCTTGTCTTTGTTTACGTGTTGCGTCCGCTACTTCTCACGGGACTGGATAACTTCAACACCCCAAGTTGAAGATCGACCACTTATGTCATTCTGTTGTCGCTCGAAATAACTCGTCCCTCCATGATTCTGCCATCAAAAAAACTTTTTGCTGGCGCCGTACGCAGGTTGCCGATAACGTCCCGAAAAGGAATGGGGAAATCATGAAAGCAGATCAATAAGAAGAAGAGACTGAAGCCTCTGTTGACTTATTGATTTACGAGCTGCCCCAAAGCGTATGCCTTGCATTGCTGTCGCGGCCTATCAACAGGTTGCCCTCCTTTGTGTCCTATGGTGTTCGTCAAATATTGTAGTTTTTCCGGTGAAGCTGATCGGTCGTGAGCTATGTAACCCGAGGAATTATATACTGCTCCAGCGAGTTCCTGCGACCTAGTCGTGGTCAAAGACTAAGTCCCTGGAACTCAGATTCGGACACAGAAAAGCATGCAGACTCTTTTTCGCGAGAATACATGCTTTACGTCTATCGTGACAGCGTCTGCTGTACTGTGGAGTAAATTAAAATATTTGCTTTGGAGCCTTTTGATGGTTCGGTCGCTTCCGACCCAAGGCTCCTGTATAAGTGCGATGTCGATGTCCTGCTCTAAAAGGAAGACAAGCAGATTAGCCGAGGCGCATTTCGACACCTGCAAATTTATGTGTACTACCTTCAGCATGATTTGCTTGCGGGAGGGGTTCGTCAGTCCTCCAACAGCTCGTTGGCGCGTCCATTGGATCCAGGTCATCGTTTTTCAGAGCGGAACACTTTCATCTTTCCGTTGCTGACTCCGAGCCGCACTTTATAGTCGACCTTCTCCATTGCCTCCAGGCACTCTCTGTCTATACAGAGTAGAAAAGGTTGGCTATTTGTCTGGGATTCCTCCTCCCTGATAACCAGCCAGTCATTCATGGGAATCATGGGGTTTTGATTGCTTAGGGATTGGTCGAGCATATTCTTATCCATGTGGATTTTCGGCAACCAAATGCGAGCGACCGGGAATATTGTCGTAGTGGATGACTTTGAGCTGTACGCCCTCCCTAGCGTGGCTGATTTTAGTGACGTACGAACCGAGAAAGTTCCTGGAGAATTGGTCCTCGCAAGTTGTAACGTGTAACCCACGGAGCACCTGAGAGGAATCAAAGCAGGAGGTGGATCTCGTGCGTTTGGTTTTGGCGTACAGGAGATGCTCAATGACCATCTCCGACAGCCTGTCCTTAACAATGGTCTACCCCTTCGGCGCTAGTCTGCCGCTAGAGGAATTACTATCCGCCAGCTGGCATCGGCTGGCTGTTGCTGCGTCCGAGCTCTTGCCCACTCTGCTTCGCTTGCGATCTTGTTCGACCTCATCTTGAGATCAGTTGCGTATGAGATCATGGGCTTCGCCTAATGGTCGTCTGCCAGGCGTTTGCTGTTATTTCCCTTAACAATCGCCTGATGTTTAGCGAGGGTGTTTTCATCCCGCTCGTCGGCAGTACAAAGCAAAGAATATGCATGGTCTTCTGGTACTGGCTCTTGAGCAGTTTCCAACGACCGACGTTCTTGTTGGTCTTCATTTTTGAGGGATCCTTGAACGTCGAACATTTCGGATTAGGAGTACTATGTCTGGTACTCGCTACACCCAGCTTGACGGCAGTGGACTGCAGGCTTGAAAATCACTAGTCTATTTGCCACCTTGCTCCGGGAGGTCCCTGCGGTTGGTTTCAGCACAGCGGTGCTACGGCTGGCACCGACATTGCTGCTCTCGACCGCTACTGTCTCAGAATACAATCAAAATATTCCCTATTCTAAAGGTTGGTCACTTTGCGCTCAGCAGTAGATTTAGCAGTTGTCTTCAGAGTTTTCGTAACAAGGGAAGCTCTGACATTGGCCTAGAGTCCCAATCTAATGGTCGGTTGCCGTCACTTTCGTGTTGCGTCCGTCGCTTCTTACTAGTTGAAGAGCTGCGATCCCCTAAGTTCAACATCGATTGCTTATATGCTTTAGCTGTGGCTCGATAGTGAGAGCTATCTTGCTGATCGGACGGCAGATACCATGAGTAATCCACATGAGAATATCAAAATGCCGTGCGTCTGTTACATCCCGAAGGAGCAGTACCTGATCTGGCTGACTGCAGAATCGTGGAAGCTGATTGATGTACGAAAGGAATTGAAAGCTCTATTGGTTGCTGTGGGCGATGGTGGGCGTGATACCGTGCGAAATCTCGGGAAGTTCAACATAATTAACGCCTTTGGTCAGTGGAAGTTGCCGTAGATTGTAATCATTTCAGAAAAGTTTACTGGTCGTCAAAGTAATCACTCGACCAGAACTGCGAGCACAGGTACGCCCTAGGATGATGGGCGAAATTCTTGGCATATTAGACAGGAACGGGTTGAAGGTGGTGGTGAATGCAGACGACTTAGTGATATTGGTGTCAGGGATGTTTCCTCCCGTTATGAATTAAATCATGGAAGGAGCTTTGGGAAAGGTGCATTTGTGGGCTGCGAAATACGGACTCGGTTTGAACCGAACCAAAACAGAACTGATATTATCCACCGCTAAGAAAAAAATACCTGAATTCCTCCAGCGGCTAAAGGAACAAAGACTGGCTCTTTCCTCCAATGTATAGTACCTGCGTGTAATCCTGGGTTCTTTCACTTGTAACTCGTAAATTGCAAATAATTTCCCTCTCTTCTACTCTTCTGGAGGCGTAATCTTAGAGATTTTGTGGCGGCATATCGGAGGCATGAACTACGACCGCATTGCGATGGTGAATTCGCCTCTGCCGAGGCACTGTACCACCGCTAACTTTTTAAAGTCGTTCGGGAACATTTCCGCCTGCGAAAAGGACACTTTTCCTATTATTTTTGAGCACGTTGCCGACCATCGCATTCGCGCAATCCTTTGAAAATACCGCAAGATCACTAATGAAAGGAGCACAATGTGCAGCCATCATCGACTGGCTCCCAAACTTCTCAAAGGTGCATCCTATTTCACTCCAGAAGCTTACTGTCGTGAAAAAAGAGTTTGATAACTTAATGAAACAGGGTATCTGCAGACCTTTGGTCCCTAAGCCAAACGACAAATGGCGGCCATTCGGAAATTATAGGTGACTGAACCCTCAGTCGGTTGCAGACCGATCACCATCCCACACATCCATGATTTTACACACTCGCTTGCAAACTGCCCTGCTTTTACGATCTGTATCTAGCCGAGGTGTATCACTAAATCCCTGTCACTCCCGAAGACATTCCGAAGGAGACTATCTGCACACCTTTCGGACCCTTCGAGTTCACCAGGATGACTTTCGGCTTGTGCCACGCTGCGCAAACTTTCCAGAGATTCAGCTTCTCTACCTTGCGAAACATTAAACTTTGTTTCGTTTATATGCCGTGTTCATCGATGCCTCAGACACAGTGGTAGGCACCGTTCTTCACCAACGGGTTAATCAAACCTGGCAACCACTGAGCTTCTTTTCAAAACAACTCAACCAAGCTTAAAGTAACTAAAGCGCCTACGATCATGAGCTACTTGGAGCGTACCTCTCCATTAAATACTTTCGTTTCTTCTTGAAGGGAAGGCCGTTCACCATGTTCACGGACCACAAGCCCCTTACTTTCGCCCTTAGACAAAATCCCGACAAAGCCAACTCCGGCGACTGAGCTTCACCGGCCAGTTTACTTCCGACATCCGGCACATGTCTGGAAAAGGCAATGTTATTGCAGACCCTTTGCTTCGAATCTCGGAGGTCAGAGTCCCGTCGCTGTCGATTATACGGCAATCGCTGAAGCAAAGAAAGACAACGCGGAGCTTCAGAACCTGATGGCAAACTTTAAATGCAAGTTCAAAGAGTTTCCTACCTTCGCTTAAAACTCTTACTTACTCTGCGAGACCTCAGATAAGGAACCCAGGCCATTCATTTCGGCGAATTTTCGCAAGGTAGTATTCCATACAATACACGATCTTGCGTACCCTGATGCAGAACCGGTAAGCCACTGAAAAATACTCCACAAACAAATACGTAAATTTTTGGGCCAAACAGTGCGTGCCAAAGGTGCAAAATCAACAAGCACGTAAGAACGGAGTGGGCGTATTCCCTAGGTCGACCAAGCGCTTCCACACCATCCACCTCGCCATCATTGACCCTTTGCGGGACTTAGACGGATACTAGTATTGTCTCGGAATCATCAACAGGTTTACGCGGTGGCCTGAAGCAATACCTGTCACCGGCATTACGGTACAATCATGTGCCCTCTGTCGAGAATGGATCCCGCGGTTTCGTGTATCAGCCGATTTCATCACGGACCAGGGAATGCAGTTTGAGTCTACTCTTTTCTCGGAATTAGACAAGCTCCTTAGTCTCAAATGTCACAGGACTACTGCATACCACCCGCAGTACAATGGTATGCTGGAATCGGACGCTAATAGCCGCGAAATTGCCCCCCGACGATTCGTCATGGTCGCGGTCCTTGCCTTTCGCCCTCTTCAGCCTCCGCACAGCCCACTGGAAAGAATTTACGGCCAGCCCCGCAGAGATGTTGAACAGGGAAGAATCTGCGACACCTCGTCGACCCTGCGCTGAATATCAGAGCAGGGTTAAGTGACTCCAGCATACTGCGCTTGCTCAGGAACGCAGTTTCGAAACTGTGGCCGACTCCTCCTTCACCACACACGACGCCGGAGGTAAACACCCCCTCATTAGAGTGGAAGCTCCTCGGAGGCCGCCGCACCCATCATAAAAGGGCTCCCTTAAAGTCCTGGAGCGACGGGAGCACTCCTTTAAGATCGATGTTTGGGGCGGGCCCAAGTGAGTCTCTTTTTCTAGGCGGAAGGCCTTCGCGATAACTCCATCACGTCCCGGGTTCCTCCGCTAAATATACACGGTTTCAGCTGGGGCTGAATTGAACGGCCGAAAGTTAAAGAAAGGAAACGTTGTTGAATTGTGCAGAAACCGATGAAAAGTTCCGCTGGAAATTCCATGGAATCCCCGATCCCCCCGATTTGTTACTTTACCTCATATCTTTCTACATTAATTTCGTATCTTATTCAAAGGGACCCAAGCGCTACAATCATTTATTCAGTTCAACAAACAAACGTCGTGTCAACTACCCTCCAACGCTTGCTGTATTAATCATGGGAGTCATTAATGCACTGTCACAAAAGTACATACTCCCAACTTAAGTCAATTTCTAAGGAGAAAATGGTATATCAAATATTTGAATCGATAAAATATTCACTATCAAAATCATCACCTTATCCCGTAAGGTGAGCGAAACCAATTTAGAAAGCCGATAATTGGCCGTCGTTTTAGGCAAAAAGGTACCCTAGCTAAGGCCTTGCCTACGTACAAACACATTTATCGAGATGTTTACCTTGCCTGGATAAATCGGAGGAAATTTGATGATAACGAAGAGAACAGGACCAGGGATAGAAGGCAGTACACCTACAAAGTACTAATAAAGATAACAACGGTCTCAGATACAAACTGGTAATAGAACACTGAGAGGAAGTGCTTGGAAAAGGTCCGAGGGTGGAGCGCTTGAATATCAACCGATAGGAAATACGCTCAAAATTCGAATTTCCTTAATGGATCTTTTCAGGTGTATCCAGATAAGGCTAAGCACATATACAGCCCCCCACATTGGGCGCCCAATTGAGTTACTCCTTCAAAGGGAAATACAAGTATCTATTGAAAATATTTAGTCCTAAATGCATTAAGATGGACACAGTAGTTACCGTCACCATTTGGACTAATACGAAGTGTACCCATAAAAAACGTGTCCTGAATATACAACTCTTACCGTCTTTCCTTCTGGGATCCCTACTAGTCAATTCCTATACCTTTTCGTCCTGCTATGCTATTCATTGATTCATTATTTAGAAGGAAGCAAACAAGTTACCTTTTAGCCAATCGATTAGATAAATATTAGCAGCGTCCCGTTGATTGACAACTACATAATATCGGTGGTTTGCTAACATGAAGGTGTACAACAACCCCGTCTGCATGTCCCGGAGAAAAGACGGGGACAAATGCCCTACGTGGAAGTACCGATTATAGGTACCTTGAAGAAATGAGTAGTTTCCTAGTGAGTGCGCCATGTTCAGGTACAAGAACAAATATGTCGTAGTGAAAAGGACCTTGTATGGAAATTAGAAAGGATTGTGCACGTTATCTGCATAATTGAGTGGGGACCGACAATTTGCAAGTGGGGAATCAATTGAGAGATTCATTTGTAGGAAAACAGATTAGGGTAAAGGAACTATTGAGGAGGAGACGCTCTCATACCAGTTGACACTAGAAAGTATATTAGGAAGTGCTCGGAGGAAACTTTATCTTAATTCTTCTCCATCTAACAGCAATGTGTCTAGCTAGTTGGTAGTTCTAGAATGAGATGTTATTCCATAAGCTCTTTGGATCGAATGCAAACTTTGCCTTGATTACTCTGTTCCGAGCTGCGCTAGAAGATAGGGGTGGCTCCGTTGCTCCTTCCCAACGCTTAGTTCCTCCTTTCCATCGTGAATTTTGGGAGCAAAAAATTACAAGCTCTGCATTTGATGGTGCACCATCGCCTACAGGACAATTCGGAGAATCATCCAACCCAAAGCGATGCACATACTGTCCGTGTCTCCCAAGAAACTGGGGAATGTGGTAATTGGTCATTTCATGTTTCTGTCTAAGCCACACACTGATGTTGGAAATGAGCCTATACGTCAACTGACCCTTCGAAAACTCGTCCTATCTGCGTTACCAGAGGTCATGTGACTCTCACCTTGCCGTATTCCTGTTCATTCTCACACTGGGGACGTGTAAAATAGTAACAGTATGTTGGCCCTCCCACAGTCGGCAAATTTTTTGCAATTCAATCGTTAGTCCTAGCTATCTAATAGTCGGCTTAGAGACGGCCGATTTCCACCTTGACAGTGCTGTTCTTTCTACGGTTCATTAATAAGACCGCGTTTTCTCAAACGGCAGGATTAGCACGGCGTTTTCCAGCCGGGTCTTTACCGTTCCCCAAATGTCCGTTGCGTTCACCTCGACAGAATCCAAATATATCCAGGAATTTAGATCAGCTCCACATTCCTTGCTGATATAGCCCTCCCCTCCGCAACTGCTTCATTGCTTCCGCCTGTCAGCTGAACTGGTCTTGCCGGCATGACCGAAATGAAGGCACATCAATTTCCCTTTCAGTGTTACCCTAAAACGACCCCTCTTCTTACTCTTACACCGTAGGCTTTCCACAACTAACTATAGAAAATCAATAAAGTTGAACTCTTTTTCAAGTCCTTCCGAATCTCATCTTTCGTGGTGAACTCATTCATTTATTTGATATCCGCCCTGGTAGCGTTATGTCAACTTTAGGTCTTGAGGACTTCCCAATTTGGCTAAAAATTTTTCCGTGGTTGCATTACGGAATTCAGCAGAGCAAGACGACCCCACGCTCAAGAAATCCGATGATGTAATCACGGAAAATTTTTTTAGCTAAAGTGGGAAGTCCTTAAGATCTAAAGCCGACATCCGGCTAGCAGGCTAGCAGCTAACGTAACAAATTAGTAAGTTCTGGGACTTCCCTTACTTTCCTGAGAATATCAGTGTATGACCCTTCCCCTAATTTTAAGATGACGGTATAGGATACGGTCACATCGTCGTTTGATGTCTCCGTTTGCAAGGTACCACCTTTCCCCAGGTTCCATATCCTCTTTTTGGTTCCAATCCCTTACCCCAAAATTGCAGTTACTTGAGTTTCGTCGGAAGCGTCAGCCATCCTCATTATCTGCTCCATTTTTTGCGAGTAGACCGCGAAGCTTCTTCGCCAGTTTCCACTCGTAAGGCGTTACTTATGTCACTAGGCTTACTTTTTCGCTCGACGCCTTAACTCCATTTTTATTCTGAACTTTGCCGTACGCCAAACTGATGTTTCTTATGATGGCCATTATATTCTGATGAATATTACGGCATTTCTTGATGAATCCACAGCGCTCCATTATTAACCAGTGCAATTAAGGCAGGTCCTGTGTTGGTCAGGTGATTAGGCGTGAAACGTTCCCCCTTCATGTATTCTTCCTCTATACAGTTTCAGTCTCGTCCTGCCCTTGTAAAATTTGAAACCACAGAAGCTAAAGTTCCTACAACTGAGACCACGGGGTTTGGGATATTGAGGTCTGGGAGTCCGCTTGCTCACTGCCGAAAACCAATACTGGACTTCTAAGGCCCTGCAACGAAACTTTACCTCTCAGCTTCTCCTATATTCTCGGCTTTATACGTGGGTATCCCCACCCCCATAGCATATTTTTTCCCGGGTGGGGGTTTGATTTCCATCTACTCGACCTGCTCCTAAGTATGCCCATACATGCAAATCTCGGGAATACATCCCCCGAACGTCCATTTATCCGTAGGGAAGGACACGTCTAATGGGATTTAGGAGATCACAACACTGCATTTCCTTTCTATTGGAAACATTTCAAATTGATACTATTACAAAGGCTGAGAGATAAAGGTCCTGAGGAGACCAATCGCGAATCAAATGCAACCATAAGTTATAGCAAACATTTGACGACCCCGAAGTCTCCAAACTAATCATACTTCAGAAAAAAAAAAAGTCAAGCGACGACGGCTTTACGGTTTCTTACCAGGGCAGAGGCAAATCGTCAGACGCTGCCTCACCTCTGCCCTGGGAGCAGCGTGACCGTAGCGGCTCGCAGATGTTGAATGCTCCTTTTATATAATTCGTTCGCTTGACTTTTTTTTAAAAAAGTTTGGGTGCAAGCCCTAAGCGAGGGGTCCGTGGACCAGAAAAGAAGGAGTAAGTTGCTCCTCAATTGGTCCGGTCCTGCATTAAGTTGATGCGGACTTAGGACCCCCTTCATTCTCAAAACGCATACTTCAGAAGTTGCTGGCTAAGTCCTGCTCTGTTCAACGTATGGGCGGCACCTAAATGGCTAAAAGGATATTATAAGAGAGAACAGAAGGATAAAGACCGGAAGGAAAACCTCAAAAGTGTTCGGCAAATTCTTTTAACGAGGACAACGCATCACCACTTGAATTTGGAAATTGCAGGATGCGATCGATAGATCGAGATGGTTGGGCAAGAAGACCCGAAGTGGGCTATAGAGCCTCAGCAACGACCAAAGCTGAATGTATGCCAGTAAAGTATGCGCAATACCGCCTTATGTGCCTGCTAGACTCAATGGGAAATATGGTAGCGGGGGTAATCCATAACAAGATCACGCATTCCCGCACCCCAAAAGGCAGAAGAAAAGTGGCTACTTCTGACAGGTTTTGTGTAGTGATGGCTCCCACCTTCAAAAAAGGGTTTTATTCCAAAAACTGCAAACAAAGCAAAAACTCATTGGCTATAGCACAAGTAGCTAAAATAATCCTTCAACATACCAGAGAGCACCTCGAAAATATTTTCGGCAGAGAGCAGGTGGGTTTCCGCCCTACATCTTCTTGTACCGACCACCTTAATATGCTTTGGATCGTTGTAGAACAATGTGTGCAATTTAATTCTCCGGTCTACACTCCCTTCATCGATTTCGAGGAAAATTTGGAAAACGTGAACAAGGAGATCTGGAATGTCCTCTACCGGCGGAGTCTTCCGAAGAAAATACTAGCCAATATCAAAATGTCATATAACGTTCGGTGGCGCTAAGCCTTTGAGTAACAGTGGTGGCCCTTCTTCTTTATACTGGGGTAAGCTCTCCCCCAATCTTGTTTCCATATGCACTCTGTCAATCAAATCACCCATCTTGTTCGCAATGTTATCTTTAAGAAGTCACTTCTGGCCTGCATTTAGTTACTCATTTCCTTGCAATTCGCATCAGAAATCTCTGTTCATGGTTAAGACTGTGCAACTGAGATGTTCCTCACTCTGGACCGGAATTCCGAAGTTGGTATTCTGTCTGATACCGGTTCCCAGAGTCTGAAGGTGCGTCTAGCAAATGTGATAAGCATTAATCTGACACTGGACTGACGTTTATTTCCAACGGATTAGGCAAAGGGTAATACCGCGGTGCTGCAAAGTGGAGTGACGCCATCGCACCACGCTGGTGGCAGTTTCCGAAGTATAAGGAATTTCGGGATAGCAGGTTGCCAGCACATAAATCTCTATCCCTTTCACGACAGAAAGAGAATGCTACGAAAGAATTCTGAGGATTCCATCTCACTAGGGAGCCACCATCTCAGTGTAATGGTGTGTGTAGTCCGCATGAATTCCCGACGGGATCGACAGCTCGATTGCAACCTCCCGGTGTGCCGTGGTGAGTACCGTACATTTTTCTCACTCCGTTTCTTTCTCTTTCCTGTCGAGGTCACTAAAAGCTTTCCCCATATGAAGTTTCATGTACTAAATTTTCTTTCTTTAAGTTGCGACACTGATTCATGCTCCATCGCCAATTATTTATTTCCTGAAGTAAGGTTTTCCACGGTGTTCTGAGGATCTAGATCTTCCCTTCTTCAGTGGAATTTCTGGAAGTTCAAGTTCAGGACGCTCCTTTCATGACTGTTTAAGTGATATTTCCAGGATAGGGACTTGTTGTTGTTTACTAGAACAATGATCAACTATGACGCGAGACTAAAATTCTCTTCTATTTATTTGAAAATTATACTTAAAACTAAATCACTGCAAATTAGTTTAATACACATGACTGCTATCACTTTTTTGCGGGTCCGCGGACCGGACTAAAGTGAGTATAAGAAAGTTTACTAATTTCATTATTGACGTTTGTCCCCCAATCTCATGTCAGCCCGTCAGCTGTTTCTGCGGCCATTGAATGCAGCGGCGAAGGCGAATTCATAATGGTGCCTACATACGCGCCAATCTTGGTGAGTGAAACAGTAAAGTAACAACTGAATAGACAAAAAACCTAGATAATCGTAAAATGAGGTATGGAAGATTGGAGAAAACTTCGCCCCAAAAAGGGAGTGGTCTCACGTCTAGAACGTTTGACTATCAAAAACGGTTTATATTTTATTGGTTTCCTCAATGTGCGGATGCTCCTCAAAAATCGAACACCCCTAAAATTCTGGTGGTGCCTGGTTGAAATAAATGCTTGAATTTGAGAAAAAAATACTTTGCACCTGGGTAGACCTCATTCTAGGAAATATTTTGAACGTTATTTATAAAGCGAATTATGCTCTCTTAAATTTAGTAGCTCTTATGCAGTAATAAAATCCTCTGCCCACAGAGAAAGGCAGTCAATACTTTGGTAATCGTATCATATTAATTTGTATCTTTTTATCCAGATTCTCCAATTTATAAAATGAATCATGGGGCTCATAGTGATAGTTTCATCAAATGCAGACCGTTTTGGAAGCTGGCAATTTGCAGAATACAAGGTCCATTTCTCTTCAATTGACGTAACAATTATTTTCTGAGTCAGATGGTTAAGCATTTTCCACACGCCTGAAACGCTTTGTCCCCTGCGGTGGTCGTTGGGGCCAGCTCTCAACCACCGACTGTGCCCCACGAGCCCCCAATTTTTAAACTGCTTAATCCAAACAATTAAAAAGCAAAATGAATCCAATCAGCTTCAATATGCGGATGCTCTCGTTACCCATTAGGAATGCGCGCATAAATTTTAAAGTGCATGTGATCCAAGAAAGAAATTCTATTATTTTCCGGGATCTTTTCTCATTAATTTTCTATAAATATTTACTGCTTCACGAAACTGCAACCAAAATCATCTAAATGAGGGGAATGAACAGTAAATAAACTGAAAGACTATAAAACAATAAGTGGATTGATTGCAGATTTGGGAAGGAAAATATTGCACCGGCATTTTCATGCCCCGATGGAAAATGTGGGAGGAAATCGCCAACCATTGGACCAAAATGGCTACGGGAAGAACATGCAGGACAAAAAACCAACGAAGAACGACGAGATCCCAAACCAGGCGACTTTTAGCAGCTTTCCATCATCGATAACTTCCTGACTACAGACCCTCTGTAAAGGACAATTTTGGCCATCATTGCGAGAGGTGAGTTACCTTTCGGAGAGACTTCTTTGGTACGAACCGATGACGGGGCGAAAGAATATGTTGAGCTAGCAGGTCCTCCCCAGAGGGCCTCAGTTGTGAAATATATTATATGACGAAGTGTTTGGCCCTGGGAGAGAAGAATCCTCCGAAGAATTTTTGGCCCCCTACATGAGGATGGACGATTCCGTAGCCTATACAATGACGAAATCTACGAGCGATACCATGATCGTCCGGTTGTGGATAAAATCCGGCTCAATAGCTTACGGTGGGCGGGTCACTTAATCCGTATGGATGAGGATGATCCCACCCGGAAAGTCTATAAGGGCAATATCTATGGTAGAAAAAGAAGACGAGGTAGACCCTGCCTAAGATGGAGCGATGGCGTGGGTCAGGACGCCAGACAGCTTTTAGGGATATCGAATTGGTGGACCTCGGCGCAAATGTCTGGAGTTCCTTAGTAAGGCAGGCCCAGACCGGATACCGGTTGTTGCGCCGTTGATGATGATGATGATGAAAACACCAAAACATGGCTACGAATAGTTAAACTGGACCTAGCGGACGAAAAGACGGAGCCGATCCTTATAATCAATCGCAGAATAAGCAAAGATTGTGGTCGGTACTTAGGAGACCATTCCAAAAGCGGTAATGATCGATGCCAAACTGAGCCCCACTTGGACTACGGAAGAGAAAAGACAGCAAAAGTTGGTTCATGCCTAGCAGGAGAGCCAAAATATAGTCGCTGGCTACTTACCACGAGGGTATTGAATACGCTGAGGTGGGGGCACTGGATAACGAAGCGAGGGTGAGTTCAGCATTCCATCTAGTCACACTGAGTGTGTGTCATCACAGGATGATTCCCTTGCATTTTCTAACGAATGAGGCACAATGTCTCCACCAGAGAAGGAGCCAATCCAGCCAATGTGACTGCGGACTTCCGAAAAGCCACTATGAAAGGGCTATACAAGAGATGACAGTAAAAATTGGGTCATTTCGGGACAGACCGCTGGACCTATACACTGATACCGTGTATTGAGAGTAGGTCGAAAGAAAATACAGTGAATTGAATTACCCCCAAACACAGTTCCTTATAGTACGTTGTGTATACGATTCCAAAAAAAAAGTATTTTGAGCTCTGGCTAAGCTTTGGCCAATAGTATGGGCGGATTTGCGCTCAATATAATTCCTAGTCATGTTGTGTTCTGCGAATTATATAAAGGAGCACTTAACATATACGAGCCGCTTCGGTCATGCTGTTCCCAGGGCAGAGGTGAGGCAGCGTCTGACGATTTGCCTCTGCCCTAGTAAGAAACCGTAAAGCCGTCATTGCCTAATATTTTTTAAGTACTTATATCAGCTTGGATTGGATGAATCCCCCGACTATATCAAGTGCACCAGACACCCGAGGATCCCGGCCATGTTATGTCCCATTGCCCGACATTCGTGGCTGAAAAATATAGGTTAAATGACGCCCTCAACGTAGTTATCGGACCCCATAATTTCATATAGGAGATGTTGATATCGGAAAGAAATTGGAGGGCCGTAAATGCAATAATAGCTGTCATACACGAAAAGCTGGATAGGGCCTGCAAAGCGCGACAGCCGCGCGACTTAATCGTGTTGGCGTAGACCACAAACTGACCACCGGACGAAATGGAGTACCGGGGGTACATGGGAGAAGAAGTGGGGTTGGTTTGACTGCGTAAGAAGCACACACACTGATAGTACCTGGGGCAGCAGTATCTTTTTAAGATTTCCGCCTCCATCCATAAAAAAGAGGTGTTTAAGCTTGGGAGTCTCTCCCTAGAAAAGGTTGAACTAAAGTCCATAAATATACGCCCAGGGGGAACGATGGTCTGATGACACCAACCGCATCCGAGCGTAGGTATTGCAAGAGGTTCCTTAGGATGAGAAATAGCGCTTATATAATTCTGGCTATAGAACATACAAGCCTTAACAAGTCGAAGAACGGCTTTTTCTCCTGTCTGACCCTGGAGCTGCTAGTCCATACGTACTTCCTCGTCAGGAAGCAGTCTCAGTCGTTTAAGAATATTGAATCGGTTATTACCGAGAGTAAAATCCGGTGGGCTATAAACACCTTCTCCGCATGTAAACCTCCGGGCCCTAACCCACATCCAATGTCAGTGCACCTATCTCAAGGGCAAATCCACGGAGACCGTTTTCCTCGAGGTAATTAGCACAGTTGAGCGGTTGCTGCACTATAAGTAACTTACATTAGCTGCCTTTCTGAATATAGAGGAAGAATTCAACAAAGTCGGAACCATCTACAGGGCTCTAACCGAAATAGAATTGGAGGGATGTCTTATGCCTTAGTATTCATGCTAAGAACTTGGGTAATCCAAGGATCCAGGGAGGTAGTCAGTTGACCACATCTGGTAGCAAAAAGACCCCTAGGGTGGCACCATCTCTCCCATACTTTTGTTGATGGTATCGTGTGGATACTGCCTAGGAGCGGAGTTAAGATACGCCACTATCCGGCCGGCGTTTTAATGATGGAATGTTCTCCTCCGTTATGAATGCAATAATTGAGCGCATTGAACAGACTGGCACTCTCCTTCAATATAAAGTATCTGGGTGTGACCCTTCATTCTAAGTTAAACAAGAGACTAGAAGCAGTGCTCAGTACTGAGGTTAAGAAGGCTTTGAAGCCTGTAGAAGGACCTTGGTATCAAAATTTATATATTCGGCCTAGGATGATTTTCTGAATATACAAAGCCATGGTTTACCCAATTCAAGAATGGGCTCTCCAACATGTACCCCGATGCGATGTAAGGTTATGACATTATGTGCTTCATCGACGGATCAAATATGGTCTTCCAAGTTGATGTGGGAAATTTCTGGAATACGCACAATATAGTCAAGTCATATGGCCTTCCAGAGTTCACAAGATTATTCTAAGCGAAGGTACTGGCAATACTCAAGGCCTGTCGATGCCTGGGAAATGATCCAAACCTTAAGCGCAACATGGTTGGTTTCGTACTAAAAGACGACAGCTATTTCACAAACGCGGTGAACGGTCTCGATGGTATGCTCACAGTCACTCTTGTCTAGGCTCTCGTGGATAGCAACATTGAGAGGAATGAACTGATCGACGGGCTGGTCAGGCCGTACCCTGCTCTTGTTAGCATCTTGACGGCACAGTAGGAATCCCGCTGTATGCATGGAGGGATCTTCGTGCATTATTTGACAGCCACTAACTGCAGATGGAAAAGGCGCGCTATCTGGCTTAATTCGAGGAGGATTTGGTCGGCCTACAACAAGATTGGAGCGCAACACCTTTTGGAAGCCTGCAAATGTATGTTATGGTGATTTACACAGCGCGTTAGTCCATAGGAGACCATGCCGCCTGAGTCAACATATCTTATAATTGACATTGCTGTAATTGCGGAGAGCAAAAAGAAACCATTAGGCAATGCCTTTCCGTTTAACAAGCTCTAGTTGTAGCCAGGCTAAGGACCTCGAATAGATCTCAGGTTGTAGGGTGATAATTTGCTGTAGTCCGTATACTGACAGGTTCTGAAGATCTCATCGGGTTAAATTCCACAGCAGACAGGGTCTTAGAAGTCTTGGTATTAGAACGCACACCTCAATACTAATTAGACTTTCCAAACTTGTCACTGATACCTACCCACTTCGTTCTTCATGGTGCCTTGGCCAGAAGACGATGGACGGTTTTATCTTTTTCGAAACACCACAATTCTGCTGATGGCATCGAAGGAAGAGCAACACCAAGTCATGGACCTTGACCATATAACTTGGGATATTATGAAGAAGGCAAGCAGAATCGACTTGTAGTAGCATGCGGTGGCCAAAGCATATGAAACTGCATGACGTAGGTTGTGTCAGCCCTGATGAACACCGTACACGTGTATTGCTGCTGCGCTCCTCCAAGCCTTATGTTGAGAAGTTTGACAACAAGGTTTGGCGATCTACTCTCTGACATCCACATGATTGCTGATGACTAACAATAGCTGAAGGAAAAGCAGCTCATTGTTGACTTTTGCACAATTGTAGGAGATACCAACCAACGAAGGTGATAAAAAGATTTCCCAAAAAGGAGCATCAGAATCATTCATAAGACTGGGGGCATAGCACTTCTTAACACTCAACTGCAAATGTTTCAGCTAGAGATGGATCCTATAGGGAATCTGCAGAAGAACTGGCGCAGTCTCGAGATCGGAGACTGAAGATAGTTTTCGGACTCCACGGTGGGAAATTGTAGGTAATGGAGATTGAGGGTGCGATGCCGGGAAAGATAGTCCACATGGGCAGGCTTTTTTGTTAAAAAAGCGTGGTAATCATAGTTGGAAAAGGGAGACCAAATTACAAAGCAATAATCAAGGAACTTTCTAAGAAGGAAGTTGAAAAGTGTTCGGGTCAGCTGGTTTAAGGTAAGGTCGGAGTAAGATCAAAGAATAAAACCACATATTTTGGAAGTGCCGACAATGCCAACGAAGAGGGAATTAAAACAAAGCCTGTTATCAAGGGTGACATCCAAATCTTGAAGGGAGCTCAGACGTAATAAAGGTTGTCCACCAAGGGAGTAGGAAAAGGATATTCATCATCAGCGACGCAATAACCGATATTTCGTCGAGGCATGCCTTAATAAGGAACTCCAGACACCCCGGTTTTCTTGGCTGTATACAGTTTTGCTTTGGCTATGCCGCGTTCGAGAGAAGAATCCTCCGAAGAATTTTTGGCCCCCTACATGAGGATGGACGATTCCGTAGCCTACACAATGACGAAATCTATGAGCGATACCATGACCGTCCGGTTGTGGATAAAATCCGGCTCAATAGGTTACGGTGGGCGGGTCACTTAATCCGTATGGATGAGGATGATCCCACCCGGAAAGTCTATAAGGGCAATATCTATGGTAGGAAAAGAAGACGAGGCAGACCCTGCCTAAGATGGAGCGATGGCGTGGGCCAGGACGCCAGACAGCTTTTAGGGATATCGAATTGGTGGACCTCGGCGCAAAACCGGGATGTCTGGAGTTCCTTATTAAGGCAGGCCTAGACCGGATACCGGTTGTTGCGCCGTTGATGATGATGATGATGCTTAAAGTTAATGAAAAAGTGGTACAACTGATAGCCACATTCAAACAGTTTTTCCTTCGCTTGCCGCTGAGAGAAAATATGATCTGTTGCTGATTTGCCTGGAGTAAAGGCTCTTTGATATGGGCTAATGATGATCAGGGTATATGGGCGTAGAAAATGTGCAAATTGTTATTCCGTTTTTGTTGCTGAGTTCGTCGTTGTGTTGTCAGTCCAGTCAGAGGCTCCTTTTGTGGCTTCGTAAAAAGTTGTTTTCCATATAGGATTGTCAGCCCTACCCAACCCCCAACCTGGCGGATCAGTTGCAACAATTTGTCCCGTTTTTAGGCGTGGGAGACTCGCCTTCCTCCTACTCCGTCTGTAGCTTTTGGTTAAGAAAGACCTCTCAGCGGGATATAGGGTTTGGTAGTAGAGCTGTTGGTGCTGGTTTAGCAGGCGTTTCTTAGGTTTTATGCTCCATCGTCGGGTACCAATCCAAGTTTCGCCCTGGGACCTATACTACCCTTTTCATTAAGGCGTCCTATATCAGCAAGGCCCTGGCAAGTGTGGTATTGAGGGCTCGCGATGTGACCGTAATTTGCTTCTACCTAGAGTGTTGAGATCTATACTGCCCGTTTTTTTTTGGGGTAGGTTAGGTGAATGCATTTACGCACACAGTGTTGGACTTCCGATTTGGTACGTCGTCGGACTATCAACCAAACACCTCCCCATCGTCAGAGAGCTAGCCTGGAACCGTTTGTCACATTACTTCGGGCTAGTCCCCGAACTCTCCCGCCTTGCGGAGCCTTCAAATCAGGGATTTCCTTTCACCAAAGGGAGGGGAGAGGAGGAAGGGAACTGTTAGTTCAAGGAACCCCCTGCCATCCGGCTCCTCCACTGGCCGAGTTCTATCTTCTTCGCAACGAGAAGGGCCCGAACGTAATGGGCAACACGGTTCCACCTGTCAGCAGTCCTCAGCATCTCTTCCACAATGTTGTCTGGGGAGAGATCCCCTGTGTTTAAATAGAGCTGCTGACGAACCCCATCCCACCTTCCACAAGAAAAAAAGTGTGGTGGGCATCGTCCACAACTCCATTGCAAACCACCCAATCCGGAGAACGCGCCTTTACAATCTTGTGCAGGTAGGACTGAAAACTTCCATGCCCACTTAAAAATTGGGTAAGGAAATAGTCAGTCTCACCATGCTTCCGATTCAGCCACGCACCTAAGTTGCCGGTGAGCCGCGCAGTCCATCTGCTTCTAGTTTCATTTTGCCAAGAGAGCTGCCACTCGTCTAGAGTGTGTTGCCGTTCTTCGCGAGGAACCACCTCCCTTGGCTCGTCTCCCTTGCGCTTGTATATGGCCTGATGCTCCCTAACAAGAAGGGCAACGGGGATAACTCCCGCGATCACCATCACGGCCGGTTCAGAGACTGTGCGGTACGCAGAGCCACCCGTAAAGCTCTCCGTCTCTGTACTTGCGGCGTTTAAGATACACCTCCTTTTTACGAGCGCCGTAGAGCAGGACAGACTGCGTTGAGCTCATCAGGAGACGTCGCCTACTAGACGTAGGACCCCCAATCTTTGCCATTAGCCTACTTAACGCCGAAACTCCAGCCGCAGCCTTGTTCGCTGCTTCTTGGATCTGCTCAGAAAAGCTTATCTTTGAGTCAAGCGTCAACCCGAGGTACTTTACCGCCGATTTTGACTCGATAATCGACTCGCCGAACAATATGGGACACAGGGTCGGAATTCTCTTTTTAGTGAGGATGACTACTTCGGTTTTTTCCAGTGCAAGGTTGAAACCATGAGTAGTCATTCATCCGCTTACCCGTCGCATCTATATGCCAAGTCTGCTTTGCGCCTGTTCGACAGTGCGACCAGGAACAAGCGCTGCGACATCATCTGCATAGCCGACCAGGCGCAACTCTTCTGACATGTCGAGTTTAAGCAGTCTATCATAGGTAGCGTTCCAGAGGTCCGGCCCTAGGATGGATCCTTGTGCTACCCCCGACGTGACCTCCATCCACCTTTGACCCTCATAGAGAGTGTTTCATAGAGCAGGGAGCGGTTCCTCAGATAGTCCCTCAAAATCCGTAACAGATAGTTCGGCACGTTGAAGGTATTGTCTAGTGTGCCTAGAATGTCTTTCCATCGTACGGAATTGAAGGCGTTTCTGACGTCAAGTGTTACGAGGAACACCACTCGTCGAGTTTGGCGGCTATGTGCCTCTGTTCGTCGAACGGCGTCCACGACTTACATGACAGCATCAATTGTCGATCTCCCTGCCCTAAAACCAAACTGCCGGGGAGACAAATCTCCGGCAGCGCGTATCGCTTCAGCGAGTCCACTTCTGATGAGCTTTTCGAGCACTTTCCCAGCAGTGTCAAGCATACATATTGGGCGGTATGAAGACGGCAATTCGGGGTCGCCTTTCCCTTTAGGGATCAGCGCAAGCCTCGCAACTTTCCAACGAACAGGGAAATGCCCTCTTTCAGGCAAGCGTTGAATGCGCCGAGCAGTAGGTCTGGCCGGTGTTGGAATACCAGTTTGTATACCTCTGCTGGAATACCATCGGGTCCTGGCGCCTTCTTGTTTTTCATAGAGAGGACTGCCTGTTCCAACTCTCTTATAGAGACAAGTGGTCAGTCCTCTGCGCTCTCCGCGCCTACGTAACCATCCCATACGGGGTGCTTAGGGAAGGGTGCCCTCACAATGCGGTCCATCTGCTCGGCCTTAAGTGAACAGGGTTTCCGCAGAGCCCCGATTTTTCGGGTTACAAGTTTGTAACCGAGTCCCCACGGATCCCCGTTCACCTCGTCGATCAGATCTTGCCAGCAGCGAGCTTTGCGGAGTCTCCTTTTGGCTGATTTGTACCCCATTATTATGGTACGTGACTTCCCCCGGTCACCTAGACGTTGTGTTAAGCGGCGGAGCCTGTGACACTCCTTCCGGAGCTCTACGATTTCCACTGTCCACCAATACATGGAAGGTTTGCCGCGCCTGGATGTCTTCCTGGGCATGGAGGCTCCACAGACCGTCGTTATCAGGTTCATAACTGAATTTAGACAGTGTCAGCCGCGGCGCCGCCGCCCCCAGGAGTACCCTTCAGCGTGGCCCCACCTGTTCCCAGAGTTTCGACAAACTTCCCGGTGTTCACTTTCGCGACGTTCCATACACAGAAAGATCGCTGGGGTGGCGCACACCGTGAGTTTGTGTCCACCACTTCGAAAGCAATGTATTGGTGGTCACTTGCCGAAAAGTCTTCCAGAACTCGCCACCCGTCCACCAGCGACAGCAGTGATTCCGATGCGAAGGTTACATCTGGAATGCTTCCTTCGCAGCCCGGGCGCCGGAACGTTGGGGTGGATCCGGTGTTTAGAACTACCAGTCGTATTCTCGCCGCCATTTCCAGAATTCGTTTCCCTCTGGAATCTGTGTGAGGCATGCCCCATTCAAGTGCCCTAGCATTGAAGTCACCCCCGACTAGGATCCGCCCATCCGTGCTTAAGATAGCGTCCTCCAAAGCCTCAAGCCTCCGACGAAAGTCCGGCATCGTCTCATTCGGCGTAAGATAGACACTAAAAAACGTTATCCCTGAACACCGAATCCAGACAAAGCTATCCCCTCGGCCTTGGGCAAGAACCCCCAGGAGGGTGCCGTCCCGAACTCAGATGGCAGCGGTACCTGATATGTCTGGGTGCCATGAAACTAGGCCCTTGTTTCGGTACTACTCACTGATGAGTACTAAATCAGCTTTGGTCTCCGCAGCGAACTGCGCTAGCAACTCGTGAGCGGTTGCACTCCGGTGCATATTGATTTGTAGGATGCGAATCATGTTGACCGTATCCTAGCTCTTTCCAGTTCTGCTCTGAAAACTGGACACCGCCCCGATCCCGCAGTGTGTGCAATGCTCTCATCAGTCGCGCCACGGTCCCTGCATAGGACGCAGCTTTCCTTTTGATTGCAGGTGTTCGCTTTATGGCCAGCCTGATCGCATTTACGGCATGTTGCCCTTCTGTCAGGTCCCCGACAGTTTGCAGATGTGTGCCCATAATCCAAACATCTGTAACATTTGGTTGGGGCGGCCCGAATTCGTATCCTACACACTACCCAACCAATTCTTATTTTCCCGTTGTTTAGAAGCTTCCTCGCGTATTGCTCGGCAACTTTCACCACAGCGAGTTTTTAGCCTCGGGAGTTTGCGGAGGTGATACCAATCCGGAGATTGGTTACCTCCGGGCATTCGCGTTTGATGGCCTCTTCTACCTCGTTCTTTTCTGTGAGACAGTCAAGGTCCCGGATTTCCAAAGCACACGTGGGTTTCAGGCTAGAAACAGAAGCTTTTTCTCCTAGAAGTCCCTTGACTGCTTCACAGAACGTGACTTTATTTATAGTCTTCGGGCGTAGTTCGACTAAGACTCCACCACCCTTCGTTTTACGTATGGAAGACACTTCCGCTCCGGTGTCTTGGGGTTTGATTTTGTAACGGATTTCGCTGAGGACTTCCGCAAAAGTTTTGCCTCCCGTCGGCTTAATAAGCAAAGCTGGCCCACCTTTTCTTTTGGTACTCCGTCCTTCGTGTCCGCCTTAGTTTTAGGCAGAGGGTTTTCTGATGGCGCGACGTGTTGTTGTCTTTTGTTCCTCTTCGCCTTCTTCTTTTCAGCCCTGGAGAGTACCTGAGTGAAGTCTCCTTCAGATGTCCCTTCCTCCTTTCGTTTTTTACCAAGTTCGCTCTGCAATGGGCTGTCTGCGATCCGTTTGGAACTCGTAGTGTTCTCCTCGGGAAGCGCGGTTGTTTCTGCTTCCTGCGGATTTTGTCTTACTTTCAATGTTCGCCTATAGTATGAAATCCTGTCCAGGAGCTCTTCCAGTTCCATTAGCCCGTTTTTCACCCCCTTGCCGACGTTTTTCTGGAGGAACATCGCAGATCGCATTTCCTTAACAACTGCCGTGCATTTCTTAATAAGCCTTTCCTCTTCAGCTTGTGCCAGAGTAATCGACAGTCCTCCCACTCGGCTAATATTCGAAACCATTTTATTAGTTTCGGCAGTTTCCACTGTGCCTCTTTCCCCAATTATAGCACTGTGCGGTATGATCTGGGTTCCTATCTGTGTTGCAGGTGCCGTATCACTTTCCGAGTCTTTCTCTTCGTCCGCGCGTCCCGATGTCTCGTCGGGAATTTCAGCCCTTGTTGCGTCCTTCGCTGGGTGCTCAGGTGAACGGCGCATTTTCATGCTGCGAATAAACGCAGCCAGCTCACTCTCCATTTCCACTATCTCCTCGTTTCGTTCGTTTTTATTCTCCATTTAAGTTGTTTACCAGCGCATGGTGTGCAAGGGAGCGGGCCGCAATAGTCAGGAACGGGTATACCCTCGGGGACACAGCCCCTACCCCAGTTCCCTGGGGCCTGACCTACGCTTAGCTGATCCCGGAATTCACGGACGGATCAGCGCTCGCTGAGGGCAACGCGGTCTACTAACACCGGTTCAATGCACACTACCCGACCAGGATCCCGAAGGGGCTGGCTCCTGATACATGTCACAACTACCACCTTGGCAGAGCTAGGCTCACATCACCCCATCGACGTCGACAGGGAGTTGTCGACGGCTCCGGGGACTCCCAGTGTGTCCCGGCGTGTATCGGTCATTAGCAGTTCGATCTTCACCGAGAAACTTTCTCGAGGCTACTACCTAGGACGCAAGTATTATATTATGCCAGCTAGGGGGTCAGAACTACTTGCTCGGGCACCTCGAGGACGCCACTCCCCGTATCGTAAACGACCCGTGAAGGATCGTTGACGATACCTGAGGGCTGCCCTTAATGCCAAGAATCTGAAGAACTGCATTGATTTAAGGAAGATCACTTCCTCTAATTGGGACGAAGAAAACACAAAAAGGGAGAAATCTTTAGGTAAGTGGTAATAACGATTGAAATAAGAGGAAAAAGGTCGTTGAACCTATAAATTGGTTTCCAACATCAAGACATGGACGTAGAAACAGCACAGAGAGAATAACTATGATCTGACATATTTTCTCACGGATCATGACGAGGATTCCTGGAGGACCCGGGCTACATCTGCTCCCCCTTTGTCCTACATTCATATTGGAAAGGAAGAGTCTAGAGGAGACAATAGGAAGGACAGTAGCGTGACAAACCCTGACTGAGGAAATGCTTCTGAGCCAGAAGAACAAGTTGGGGTAAATTCAGTGTCAGAAAAGGCGTTTTCCACAAGACTTCGAGAACCTACTGTGCACCTTGTTCACTTTGGAGTTTGTCTCAAAAACTAGCCCCTGTAGAAGTGCCATCTTCCCATCTACAAAGGTAGATGTGATCCTTATCAGGTGATATACAGCCAGGGTTTACTCTTCAAGGATACTATATACAAAACTCAGCCTATTTCCTGTTTACTCATTAATTCAAACTTTAATCTACATAAATGCAGGACACTTAAAATAATATCATAATTCCTGCTGTCTTCGGTGAAATTATATCAAAATTCCACTTACATTATCAAGTAAAGGTTAATGATGATGAACCTATTACCGTCCATTCCACTAACAGCCGCTGCCGAAATATTCATGGAGTAATTATGACTAACTCATTTCTATAATGGTGGTATCGATCTGGCATGATATTCCAAAATAGCGACGAAGCTCTATGACTTTATGACTTGCAAGGACCCAGACGAGCTCGAGACAAACAATTTATGTGTGGGCTACTTACATTGTAAAGAAGGAACCTCACCTGGTATCCCATGTTAAATATTAATTCGACTATGGCGGTAGTAGCATGTCATTACTGCCGACATCATAGAGGTTCTAAGGAGTCTAAAGGAAAGGATGCAGGCCGTGAATGTGTCTCCGTCAACTTCCAAAAGAAAATGTCCCTGGATTTTTTGAAGCAGGAAAAACTTTTAAAAAAAGAAGTCCTTATTTCTTGTATGAAGATATAAGTAGCTGTTCCCCGTAGTAGTGAAAGGATCTTAAATTACTCATCTTTCAACCGGACTCCAATAAAAGAGCTGAGTGATTTGGGAGTGACGGTTTTCGTCCCTTTTTCGCACCATAAATAATCGTAGCCTTAACTAAATGCACACTCCCTAAACGGCCTTACTACGCTTTAACCTTTTCAAAATTTAGCTTTAAGTGTATCTTGATTAAGTACTGAACCACACGTTCGGTACCTGTATCGAAATAATTGGCGCACCCTCGGATACTTCGGGGCAAAAGTATTAATCTTGATATCTAACTTTCGAGAGCCCAATTATATTCGCCAATTTACAGGCAAACTGCAAATTACTTGCTTAGTACCGGCACCACATTAAGGCTCTAAGGCATTGTCCTAGTCTAGCGAAAACTATAAAAAGGCCAGGATTCAGTTTTTTTTGGCAATCGTTCCTCAAATTTAATTACACCCTCTCCACGGATAGGTCTAAACATAAAAGTACAACCATCAACTGCTCCTGAGCATGGCATTCTGTGAATCACTCCCAAATGAAGTCCATGACGGAACTCACAACCGACCGGGGAAATGAATAATGGATAACGATGATTGCCATTTGCATGACTTCAAGTTGCCACCTTTTCCCAACTTCCGGCGCCTCCTTCAATGTAGTTCCAAGGAAGCGGCATCAAGAGAGAAAATACCAAGTGGGAAAAGGTATGGCGGCAATAAAGTTCAGTGGTCCGAGAACCAACCAGCTTTTCGCCTACCTTGACTGAAAATTTTCGGGTACGGTCGTAACTCAAGATCCAGGACATCTTGGTTGCGAGATGGATGGCAACTAGTCGTCCTGGAATATGCAAATTTTGAGTAGTTTAAATTTGGAATGTGGTCATTTGGAAACTCTGTGCATGACATACGAATTCCTGGGATGTTGTATCTCCAACTGGTTTTATGGTAATGCATAAATTCGGAGGGGAGGGGGAAGTGTGCATATGAAATAGGCGGCACATTTCAACGAAGGATTTTATTCTGATAAATATGCAAGTAGCCGTAGGTCGCATTTGTGGAAGCAAATGAAAAAAAGTGAATGGTGAGACTTACATGGAAAATTTATTTTTCCAAGTAATAGGTAGTTGGGGCACTCTGTAGGGTATTCCAAGCCTGGTGGACTGACACACTATTGGCTCATGCCCCGAGCAAATTACTCTCGTGGTCGATCAGAATGGCTATGTTATCCCTGGGCAAGTAGGTAGGCATGACCGACCGTTCCAAAGGGCCAAATTAGCGCTATGGTGCGCCGCGTTGATGCCACAAACTCCTGAGGTCGTGACCGTTACTATGGAAGCAGGGAGGCAGGGTCCAGCCGGCTAAGATCTTCAGAGCCAGCCGGTAGCATTCTCGAAGAAAAGCAGCTCTCCCCCCTGCAGCTAGAAACCTCTCTGAGGTCTCCTAAGAATGGTTAATCCAATGTCCGTGGCCTGACTTTAACCGGAGCTGGGCAATCGCAGAGGAAAGGCCTGGAGGTTTGCCCCCCTCTCCTCCGCAATGCGAATTCTAGGGTATGCGGAGCCTGACGCATAGTCCCCTATGGGCCAGTGTCCCTTGCAGACTGCTCTTGTATGTATTTGCACGCGTCTAGCACAGGAGCTGTCGTGATCGGGTCATGTTATAAGCAGGCCAAATCCTCCTTGGCATGGCACAAGTGATGAGTCTTCGCCATCTTAAGTCCGCGGCTGCTAGAAAGTACAAGTAGATTTCGCCTTTGACGGTCATCAGAGCGACACCGATTGTCGCAGAGGAGGGTGACTTTGAGCGGGTCACCCAGACTGTTCAGCGCGATCCTGCACTGCCCCACCAGCCTGAAGAATATCATTGCTGAGTACAAGGCCTTAATGGCTGCTTGGCTATGTTACGCTTGGAGCTCGTGTGTGATCCAGCCATCCACAGACTTCCAGAATCACCAGTGCTTTCGCTTGGAGTACACCTGCAAAACCTGGGAGACCATACAACACGGATACACTGTGTATATTCGAGAAAAACCCCGCACCGACTCCAAAGACCATCTTTGATCTGCGGCGAAAAATACTGTGCAATACGCCGCTGGTATTCCACTTTGACCTGGTTGGAAAGTCCACAGCAAAATTTCTCATGAAGTTCTCCTTGCGTGTGGTATAGTCCGTGGAGAATGCCCAGATTTCCCGAGGTACTTCGTCTAGGATCCTACTGTGGCCATAGGCCTCCGCTGTCCTGCATTCGGACTCACGAATTCCGGCGGCACTACACACTACAACGTATTTAATACGAAGGTCAAGGTGAAGAGATACTGGAGTACATTGAGAGCATCTGCCATGCAGGACTGCAAAGCCACATTAGCACCTGCACCTGCATTTTTTGAATCCTGTTCAGCATCGTTCGATTGTACTTTTTGCTTAGAGCCGTACGTCAGGATTGGATGTACCACAGCAGTGAACCTCCAGAGAACCATTCTCGACCAGAGACCTCATTTTTTTGCAAAGGTTTGCTTGTAGGCATAGAAGGCTATACAGGACTTCTTAACCTACAAAAAGTTAGTTTCGAATCCAGGATTACATTCAGATACTTAAAATTGGAAGAAAGAACCAATCTTTGTTTATTCAGCCGTGCTAGGTGGAATTCAGGTACCCCTGTCTTAGTGGTGAATAGCATCAGTTCCGTTTTGGTTAGGTTTATGCCGAGTCCGCATTTTGCGGCCCACAGGCACACCTTTCACAAAGCTCATTCCATGATGTTACTCCTAATGGACGGAAACATCCCTGACACTAATATCAGCAAGTCGTCGCAATACGCCACTACCGTCACCTCGCTGCTGTGCAAGATTCGTCAGATTTCGTCCATCACTATTAACCAGATCACCAGAGAGAAGGCACCAACCTGGGGCGTGCCTCTGTTGACAGCTCTGGTCAAGTGGTTGCCTCCCATCTCTGACTGGATTATCCTGGAACTTAGCATGGAGATAACCCAATGCGCAAGATCCCCTCCAATCCAATACTGGTCAAGGCTTCCCTGATAGCGTTGGTGCTAAGGTTGTTGAAAGCTCCCTCTATATCCAAGAAGGCAGTTAGGGTATACTAATTGTACTGCAGCGACCGCTCAACCGTGGAGGTCGGTTTCTGTGGATTTTGCTTTGAAGTAGGCACTTAAAGAGAGGCGTTCTCTCCATAATCGCCCTTAAGTAGATGTCCAGGGCGCGCTTTAAGGTCCTCAACGCGAAAGAGGTGAAGATGATTGGTCGAAAGTCCTTCTGGGACTCATGGCTGCAATTGCCCGCTTTCGGAATGAAAACCACTTGTACACATCTCCAGGACTGTCGTAGGTATCCTAAAGAGATGCAGCTCCGGAAAATCTCAACAAGCCACGGCACAACCCTTTCTTGCTGCTGCCGTTGCATGACTGGCATTACCCTATCTGGACCCGCAGATTCATATGCAGAGAAGCTGTTTATAGCCCATCCAATGTTATCCTCGGTGATTATTGATGTGATAGTCTCGCACGACTGGGGCAACCGCAAACCCTCCAACCAAGGCTTTGACTTACAGTCCACCTCGCTAGCACCTCCAATTTTTCACCTGAAGATCCCGTCCAGGAGCCTTTCGACTTGATGGCCGACTTGTACTTCTTCAGGCAGTCCTTCTATGATTGCAAATATTTATCTCTGTAGCAGATATTGAAGATTTCCCTAATCAGCTTCCTGAGGCTGGAGAGATCTTCATTCCGCCATGGTGGCAGTGCCTTCTTGCTGTATTTAGCAGGGCACTTGACTTTAAAGGCGGCATCGAATGACTTTTCCAGAGCCCTGATCTTTGACTCCAGTTCGTCCATCGTGCCAATTTTACCAATTTGCGCAACGGAAAGATTGTTCTTTATTTCTTGAGCAAACTCTCTCCAGTCAATCCTTCTGGTGTCCCTGAAGAGTTTATTGACCTCTGAGGTGAAATCTAAACTGAAAAATATCCAATTGCTATCTGAAAAAGATCTCTGTTCAGACGCTCGCAGTTCTCCGCCATAAGAACCCTATTATCGATTAGTAGGGTGATAACAAGGACCTCCTCCCAACTGTCATCCCCATAGCTGGGGAAATGGAAGGTTGGTGTCCCTGCCCCTGTTACACACCGATAAGTTCGTAGTAAAAAATCAAAGAATGACTCACCTCTCTCGTTGACTTCCCAGCTGCCCCAAAGCGTATGCCTTGCATTGGCTTCCCAGTCTATCAACAGGTTGGCCTTCCTTGTTGCTATGGTGCTGGTCAAATGTTGTAGTTTTTTTAGTGGACTTCATCGGTCGTGAGCCGAGGAAATATGCACGTTTTCTGGCCCCGCCTGCTACAGTTCGATCACGACTAGGATGCTAGAACTCAGATCCAAACACAGAAAAGCGTGCAGACTCTTCTATCCAAGGATTCATGCTCTAGGCTCTATAGGGCTTTGATGGTTCGGTCCCCTCCGACCCAAGGCCCCTGTATCAGTACAACGTCCTCTTCCTCTATGGCGAAAACAAGCAGATTAGCCGAGGCGCACTTCGAGTGCTGCAGATTCATCTGCCTTAGCCTCAGCATGTTCTGTTTGGGTGGGGGTTCGTCGGTATCCGTCGGGCCGCCGATCCTCATCTTTGCCAACAGTTTGTTGGCAACGTGGATTGGGCCCGTCCGGTTTTGCAGAACGGAATAGTTTCACCTTAGTGTTCCTTACTTCGGACCTCATTTTATAGTCAACCTTTTTCAATGCTTCCAGGCACTCTTCGTTTATACGGAGCAGAAAAGGTTGGCGGTTTGTCTAGGGTTCCTCCGCCTTGAAAAAATCCCAGTCGCCCATGGGAATCTTGAGGTTTTGAAAGCACAGGGATTGGACGAGCTTATCCTTATCCATGCGGATCTTTGATAACCAGATGTGAGACCAGGGAATCTCGTAGTAGAAGAGAGAAAGTTCCTTGAGAATTGGTCCTCGCAAGCTATAACGAGGAACCCACGAACCACCTGAGAAGAATCAAAGCAGGGGATGGATCCCGTGTGTTTGCCTTCGGCGTCCAGGAAATGCTCAATGACCATCTCTGACAGCCTGGCCTCAACACTGGTCCACAACTCGGCGCTAGTTTGCACTAGCGGAATTGCCATCCACTAGCGGCACAAAAGTGGCTCCTGGCCACTTCGCTGAAGGGTGTTGTAGTTCGTGGGACGTCGGCTGGATATTGATGATCACTTTTCTCCTGAGGTTGCTAGCGTCCACGCTCTTACCCAGTCTGCTCCGCTTGTGTTCTTGTCTGACCTCGTCTTGAGATTGATTGCGATTGAGAGCGATGGGCTTCGCGTTCCGATGTTATATTCGCCAACAATCGCCTGGTGTTTAGCCAGGTTTCTTCATTCCGCCCGTCGACAGCATACACTATGAATATCCTTGCTCTGAACCCGAACTGCCTTGGGGGCAAGTCCCCGGCTGCGTGGAGTCTAATCCTGATGAATTTTTCGATCCCTTTTCCGGACATGTCAAGCATACACAGCTGGCACAACGGTTCACAACCACCATGAAATTTCCACAAGGGGGCCAAAGACAAATAACCAGAATTGAAAAAATCAAAAATTTTGACTGACGGTTTCGTCCAGGGCAGAGGCAATTCATCAGACGCTGCTTCACCTCTGCCCTAGGAGCAGCGTGACCGAAAGTGCCAACAGGTGGAAAGACGCTCCCTTTTATCATCGCAAAAACACCACAAGGTTGCGAATTATATTGGACTTGAAACCCCAGTCGTTGTAGTCTAAGCTAGACTAGAGCTAGGTTGTTTTTAGGATCTGCGGGATCCTAAGTCCCCATCCACTTGATGGTGGACCGGACTAAATGAGGAGCAACTTACTCCCTGGTTTTTTAGTCCATGGATCCCTAGTATTGGAGCGTAGCACCCCAAGCATTAAGAATTGAATTCGGTCACGCTGCTCCCAGGGCAGAGGTGAGGCAGCGTCTGATGAGTTGCCTCTGCCCTGGACGAAACCGTCAGTCAAAATTTTTGATTTTTTCAATTCTTAATGCTTGGGGTGCTACGCTCCAATACTAGGGATCCATGGACTAAAAAACGAGGGAGTAAGTTGCTCCTCATTTAGTCCGGTCCACCATCAAGTGGATGGGGACTTAGGATCCCGCAGATCCTAAACAACAACAAATAACCAGGCCGAGAGCACATCCTCTCAAGGGGCCATCCCGATTCCCATGGTACCAGATAACATCCGGTGAATTTTCGTGGCAAGAGCCACTTGAAATGAGTCCCTTGCAGACTCGGGTCTAATCGCCCTCCTCGAGTACATGTGGACGTTCCAGCGATAAGGAAAAATGCAAAATGCAAGTCTGACCGTTGACGGAAAACCAGTTTGTAATTTTCCGCCGGGATACTATCAGGTCCTGCGCTTTCTTATTATTCATGGTGAAAACTGCTTTTTCGAGCTCTTTTATTGTGAAATTAGGCAGCCCTTGACGCTTTCCCCCCTGTTGTTATCGATCCGTACGGGATATCTGAGGAATAATTCCCATACAATACAGTCCATCTGTTTGGTACTTAGCGCGCAGTGTTTCCGTAGGGCTCTCATTTTCCGGCCGACAAGTTTATAGCCAAGTCCTCATTTACCTCGTTGACGTAACCTATGGCGCTCCTTCCGTAGATCGGAAATTTCTGCCGTCCACCAGTACATAGAAGGCTTGTTACCATTGGGGCTCTTTCGGGGTATGGAAGCCCCATACGCTGCCATTATCAAGTTCATCACTGAGTTTACGACAGTGTCAGCAGCAACACTGCTTCCCACGACACTGCTTTAGAACAGGCTTCGACGAATTTCACGATATATTGCTTTGACGAATTCCACAATATATTGGTGATCTTTGGCCGAGAAGTCCTCTTAGACTCGTCACCCGTGCAATGATGGTGCCAGAGATTTCGACTCAAAAGTTCGAACGTTGGCGTGGATCCGGTTCTCGCCGCCATTGCCAGGATGCATTTTCCTCTAGAGACTGGCTGAGCCATGCCTAGCCCTAGCATTAAAGTCCGAACAAACCCATTCCTCCAGCCTTGGCAAAGACCGCGGAGTTGAACGTCGTCCCCCACCTAAATGGCAGCGATACCCGGTAAGTCTAGATGCCATGGAATTAGATCAGTCTTTACCTCGGCAGAGAACTCCGCTGGCAACTGATGAGCGTTTGCCTTCCGATGCATGTTAATTTGTAGGATCATAGATCATGGTAGTCGCGTCCTAGCCCTTTCTACTTCCACCCTAAAGATTGGACACCGTCTCGAACCCGCAGTGTGTACAACGCTCCCGATCACTGCAGAAAACTCAGTTCTCGCTTTCATTGCTGGTTTTCGCTTGGTGATCTACCTGACCGTATCTGAGGCATGTTGTCTACCTTTCCGGTTCCTTGCAGGTTGCTAACGTGTGTCCATAGTCCAGACACCTGTAGCAATTGACAGGGGTTATCCACATTCGTGCCCATAATACTACCCATCCAATTTTGATTTTCCGGCTGCTAAGGAGTTTCCTCGCATATTATTCGGGGACTTCTACCACACACAGTTTTTGGCCCCGATTCACAGGAGTGATACCTATCAGGGCATTGGTAACCTCCCGGAATTCACGCTTTATGGCCCCCTTGACCGCTTCGCAGAAGGTATTCTTGCTAGTCGTCTTCGGGCCTAGCTCGACGAGGACTCTACCAACCTTCATTTTTCGAATGGAAGACACTGCCCCACAGTCATCAGGTTCCATCCTGTAGAGGATTTCACTGAGGGCTTCCGCAAATATCTTGACTTCCGCCGGGTTAATGAGGCGAATCAACGGTCTAGTCCTTCTGCGTTTCCTCGTCTTTTCTCTTACTAGCTTTTGGTTTGGAGCCTTGTCTTGGTACAGACGAGTCTCTGGCGATACTCCTAGCATACCCGGAGTCAGTTAGATTTCATTTTGTTTCATGTTGAATAGTTGCAACCTTTGGATTTAATTCTTCCTTTAAACCTGCCAAAACTATCAATTTCATCATCTTTCATCGAACACATCACAATACTTCCATAAAATCCAATTTAAATTTCCTTTCAATAGCTCTTGACAACTGAGTGCATACCAGATTGCTTCCATAACTACTTCGACCATTCAAGGGCTCTGTGCAATTGTCTGAGAAGTAAATAAGATGCTTCAAGCGAGATGAGCTGCTTCTTAATTGCTTGTGGCTTATTCTCCAGACTTTGCAATGTAAAGAATATCAAGTGGACATTCAAGCTGCAAGTCAGCTACGAGCCCATGGGCATGACTACATAATCCCATCAACATCTAATGTCTATACGACTTGTTAGAGTAAATAGATACGGAAATATAAGCAAAGATCCCAATAATAGATACTTCCCATGCGAAATTAATTTCCAGAGGTAGATACTTGAATAGACATTATACCGTAAGTATCTACATGTGCATATGTTTATGGTACGAGCTTGCATCCATTCCTCATCACCTCAGTCCCGTCCCGTAAGCTGTCGACGTGAGCTATTTACATACCATTTTGGTATTTGCATATCAACTAATGAAAGGCAATAAATTGGTTGGAAATAACACTTCGGACTTCCACAAAACTAGATACAAAGGTTTCCTGTTAGTTCTCAACGTACACATGCAAGCTTAAAATGGGAAATCAGAGTGCCATTTGATGTTAGGATTGGAGAACAATAGATCCGAAATGGAAGAGCTAGAATCTTTTTGTTATAAAATTAGATACAATGAGAAAAGGACACTTTAAGCTTGTTGGTATGCCCTCCTGGTTTAGCCAATTGATTTTGTAGGGACCTCCCTGCAGGCTTCCTCACTCAATAATCTCCAATACGAGATTCGGCTCTATCCTCCTGATTGATTTAGGTTAAGGGCAAAACTAGGGACCTGGTATTCAATATGCTAGCGCGAAAACATGGTGGAATGACTCAACCTATAGCCCCTAAATTGTCAGATTGGAGGCATAACTATAATCTACCATTGAAAAGAAGAAGCCGAAATAGGATACTTCAGTGAACACACGAGTGCAAAATCTACCGAAACCTCCGACGGAATCAGGCGAATTATGGAAGCTGCAAAGTGCGGAAGCAAGAGAAGAGGTAGACCTGCTTCCCATTGAGGAGGAGAAGCTGGAAGATCGCAACCTTACTCTCCTAAGCCTTGTGACCTGGAGGAGTGGCCTTGATGCGTCGGAGATTGTCTTTCAGCAAACGCACCGACCCCGAGTGATGTGGCGCGGAGGAGTGGTCTTGATGCGTCGGAGATTGTCTCTCAGCAGACGCACCAACCCGAGACTTCCAAATGATCCGGTCTTCGACAAGAGATCGGGTCTCACAGAATCGGGGTCGGTGCGTCTGCTGAGAGACAATCTCCGACGCATCAAGGCCACTCCTCAGCCGCCTTAACAGCCAGTGTGGCCGAGATGCGGGAGACGCTGGACGCTCAGCGTTCGGGCGCCAGATCACGAGCTCACTCGCGGTCTGCCACCCGAAAAGGGCGATAGGGTAGCAGGTCGTCAGGACAGTCCACGGACCGAGGGATTTGCTGGTACCACCGCAGATTCGGCGATAAAGCCACTAAATGTACGATCCCTTGCAAATTCATGCTTGCCGCAAAACACTTGGTCCGCGGGGGGTCCTGGCGACGGCCACCCAGAACGCAGCGCCACGTCGCCTAACAATTTACGACCCTCTCAGCAGGCGCAACTACCTCATCGATACTGATGCGGAAGTTTCGGTTCTTCCCGTACCTCGGCAACATCAACTATTTCCACAACCGCCCAAACTGGCAGCAGCAAATTCCTCCCGCATAAACACATACGGGTATAGGCAAGTGGACATGAGTCTTGGCTTGCGTAGAACCTTTTCGTGGCGTTTCATCCTGGCGGATGTCAGCTTCCTCATACTAGGCGCAGACTTCCTGTGTCACTATGGATTGCTGGTAGACTTGCAAAACAAGTCTCTTATAGATTCCACGAACAACCTTAATTCGCTGGGACAAATGGTATCTCACCCAGGCAATAAGCTTTCCGTTCTTTTAGAAGACATTACCGATTCTCGTGTTCCGGCACTTCTCCCAAAGTTCAGCCAAATTACTACCGAGTGCAGTCTTTCCAAACCAGTGAAGCACAATGTGCAGCACCACATTATCACTACTGGTTCCCCGATCTTCTCGAAAGTGCGTTCTCTACCATCCCAGAAACTGGCTATTGCACTGAATGAGTTTGAACAACTCGTTCAACAGGGTATCTGCAGGCCCTCAAACAGCTGTTGGTCTTCCCCACTGCATATGGTCCCTAAGCCAAACGGCGAATGGCGCCCATGAGGGGATTACAGAAGGCTAAATGCACAGACTGTTCCTGACCGATATCCAATTCCACTCATCCACGACTTTGCGCATCACCTCGCGAATTGCCGCATCGTTTCGACCTTGAACTTAACGAAGGCTTATCACCAAATCCCAGAAGCTCCTGAAGACATTCCAAAGACGGCAATATGTACACCCTTTGGACTCTTCGAGTTCACCCGAATGACTTTCGGATTGTGCAATGCGGCGCAAACCTTTCAAAGGTTCATTCACTCAGTCCTGCGAAACCTCGATTTCTGTTTCGTATATTTGGATGATGTTTTGGTCGCTTCTTCCACTGAGTCTGAGCACTTAGTCCATCTCGAGTGCAATTTTCAACGTCTCCTTCAGGCCGGTTTAGTCCTAAACGTTGAGAAATGCACATTTCTTCAAAAACAGGTGAGATTCCTCGGCCACTTCATTTCCCCTGAAGGAATACAGCCCGACCCAGACAAGGTGCTAACGATAACAAGCTTCCCGCGTCCAAAGACAGTGAAGGAGTTGAGGAGGTTCTTGGGGATGCTAAACTTCCACCGTCGTTTCCTGCCCAAGACCGCCCATCACCAGTCCATTTTGAACGCGTACTTGTCTGGCCTCAAAGATCGTGTGGTCTGAAGAGGCTATCCGCGCGTTGGAGGAGTGGCCTTGATGCGTCGGAGATTATCTCTCAGCAGACGCACCGACCCCGATTCTGTGAGACCCGATCTCTTGTCGAAGACCGCATCACTTGGAAGTCTCGGGTTGGTGCGTCTGCTGAAAGACAATCTCCGACGCATCAAGGCCTCTCCTCCGCGCCACAACCTCAAAGGGAATATCAAGTCACAGGAAGAGGACTCTTACACTGGACAAGAGTTCCAATCATTAAAGGATCAAAACTCAATTAAAACTGATGAAGAACTCATAAGACAGTTCCTGCAATAGGGTGCTGCCAGGTTCAAATTAAGCCGACATTCTGTAAGCGTGATTGCAAACATTTAGGCTCTGCCCGTCTAAGCAGAACTTATTCTCGAAGACTACGGCGAGGTCTTGCATGAAGCAGCCAAGAGAGGTAGAAGGAAAAGATAGTTGCAGAAGATTTCAGAGAGACACGCATCGCATGGCACAAACAATGTTTAGTGCGAACTTATTGACAGAACGCCAGCGAACTGAGGTGTCTTAAGTCTACTGAAGGGAGCCACAAACTACTGGAGAAGCTATAGATTGAAAAAGATCATCTACACAAAACACACAAGAGACTTTGAGGAGGGGGGAAAGTCATCGGTGTAAAATAAAAATAATAATGGACCCAAAATGGAACCTTTTGGTAGACCATACGAGGGGTAAAGGAATAGTATATACAACCATAAACTGGAAACAAGATCTCAACAGAGTCATCATTCACGCTACTGAGGCCTGCTGTCCTTTTAAGTCACCCACTTCCTCAAGGCACAGAGATTGTCTGTTTTGACAGTAGTAGATATTAATTTTCGCGAGCGAACAGGTGGATGAGAAGGATGAGGGAGGGAGGGGGGGGGGCATTGGCCAATTTAGGCAGTCAGTTTTCGACCATTGAAGCCTGCAGGTCGCTTATACTTTGAAACCCTGTCGAAACGCCTTGTCAAGAAGAATCATGGAGCAGTGATACATGATCAAATTTTATGCAAAGCTTAGTAGAACGAGCGAGAGACTCACGACATGATTAATGGGGCCTACGGTGATCCTGCCATAGGTAGATCGGGTATTTTTGAGTGACACCAGCTGTTCTAAAAGACTAGAGAACGAGTGGAAGACGAAGACCGCGGGGGAGTAGAGGTGGGTCCGCTTAAACATAGCCGACGAGAATGTATCGCGTGTGAAAATGATGAGTATCTAAATTATTGATAATGACTTGAGCATTCCCCAACCCCAAGCTTTGAGATCGTGACAGAAAACTTAGTCATTAGGAAAGCTTGTGCGAAGCTAGTGCCGCGAGTGTTTTCAGAGGAACGGAAGGCCAGTCGAAAAGCAATCCCCAGGATCCTCTTCATCGTGCTTTTTTTAGACTTGATCTACTTCGTTCCAGGCTGAATATGAATCCCCAAGAGTGTCACTTAAAGAAGCGAACCATACCTTTTTTACGTACACGATGACGCACCTTAGAATGGTGAATCTAGTCCTCCGTGGACTAGATTTTGCATACTCCCCTCAGCAGACCCCAGACGAACTTAATAGGAGTTAGCGGCACAACTAATGTCCGCCAATACGAGACGAGCACCGCGAGGGACCATAACTGCCCGATTTTTACTAAAGCTCGCGCCCGCTAAACTCAATCTGTTCATCCTTCCAAACCTAGCCCAACAAATTTACATTCCTGTCGGCCCATCTCGGCGGAATTATCCGTCATATTCCTAGCTGGTTTCTGTTACTCTGTCCTATGGCACCACTGCTCCTACTGACCTTCCAACCATCCCAGACCTCAATGACCACGATAGTGTAGTGCTGCTAGTCAATTTTTCAGAACAGCTACCCAAAACCCAACCAAAATGTTTCCTTAATTATGCAGCCACTCACTGGAGCCTCCTCGAACAGTGTCTCTATCGTATCTATGTAGAAAGAGAAGACGAGGCAGATCCTGCCTAAGATGGAGCGATGGCGTAGGTCAGGACGCCAGACAGCTTTTAGGGATATCGAATTGGTGGACCTCGGCGCAAAACCGGGATGTCTGGAGTTCCTTATTAAGGCAGGCCTAGACCGGATACCGGTTGTTCCGCCGTTGATGATGATGAATCTTTTTATTATAAAATCAGATACAATGAGAAAAGGACACTTCAAACTTGTCAGTATGCCCTTGTGCTTTATCGAATTGATTTTATAGGAACATCCCTGCAGCCTTCCTCACACAATAGTTTCCAATACTAGGTTCAGCTCTATCCTCGTGATTGATTGAAGTCACTTCTTAGATAATTTTCTGATTTCCTAAAATCCCAGATCGCTGGAGGAACGGATTCCATTTTATGGAATTTTCAAATTTGTTCTCCCTGTTTTCCCCAATGTTTTCTTCTCCATACTACCCTCCTTTTATGCAAGTTACTTCAATATCTTAAGTCTGCCACGTCTAACCGTAGAAACGCAAACAAATAGCTGACTCCTCTTTTGAAGGAAGGAAAAAGACTCGACTAGGTCAAGGGCAAAATTAGGGACCTGGCATCACTTGTGTTAGCGCGATCAAGGGTATCAGGCTGGCTATTTTATCCAGCGCGAAAACTTACCCGCGAAGAGCAAGGAATGAGGGCGCATAGTCAAGGGACGGAGTGCCAGCGGTATTAGGTTTCAATCAGATCTAATAATGGTAAACTGCGCAGCGAAGACGCGGTGGAATGACTCAAGACATAGCCTCTAAATTGTCAGATTGGAGAGGGATACAACTATAACATAACATTCACATGAAGAAACCCCAAAAGGATACTTCAGCGAACATACGAGTGCAAAATCTACCGTGACCACTGACGGAATTACGCGGATTATGGAAGCTGCAAATTGCAGGAGCAAGCGAAGAGGTGGACCTGCTCCCTATTGAGGAGGAGAGGCTGGAAGTTCGCAACCTTACTCTCCTAAACCCCAAGATGAATTTCAAATCACAGGAAGAGGACCTTAGTACTGGTTAAGAGTTCCAATCATTAAAGGATCAAAACTAAATTAAAACTGGGGGGAGGACCTATAAGCAGCCAAGAGAGAAAAGAGGAAGAGAGAGTTGGGGAAGATTTTAGAGAGACACACATCGAATAGCAAAAATAAAGTTTAGCGCGAACTTATTTAGGGAACACCAACGAACCGAGGTATCTAAAATACTGAAGGAAGACACAACCTACGGGCAAACTAGAGATTAAAAAATATTAGGATCATCGTCGTAAAGCACGCAAGGGACCTTGATAAGAGGGGGAAGGTCTTTGGTGAACAATAAAAATAATAATGGAGCCAAAATGGAACCTTGTGGTTCACCAGAGAAGGGAGAAAAGGGAATAGTATACACAACGATAAACTGGAGACAATGGTAAAAGACCTCAACAGAGTCACTATTCACGCTAATGGTGCCTACTGTCCTTTTATGACAGTCACTTTTTCAAGACCATTGTCTATTTTAAAAGTAGTAGAATTAGTCTTTCCTGAGGGAACAGGTCGATGAGAGGCGGTCTTGGCGCCTCTCCGACTTGGTAAAACAGGCAAAGAGACTTACGACACGATTATAAAGTTCTACGGTGGTGCTGTCATAGGTGGATCGGATATTTTTTAGTGGCACAAGCTGTTTCGAAGGACTTGAGGACAAGTGGAAGACGAAGGCCATGAGGGGGTGGGAGTGAGTCCGCTTAGACATGGCTGACGAGAGTGAGTCGATAATGAAAAATTTAACGAACGGTCATCATAGAATACACAGGGTTACAGGGTCGGAGAGCTGCTTTCCTTCGTGAATGCTACGGGCTGGCTCTGAAGATCCGAGTCGGCTGGACTCCGCTTCCCTGTTCCTATAACAACAGTCACGGTCTTAGGAGTTTGTGGCATCAAAACGGCGCACCAAAGCGCTAATTGGGCTCCTCGGAGCGGCCACTAATACCTACCTACCTACCCATCATAGAATAAGTATCTGAATGTATCTGAGCATCCCTTCAACCCAAGCTTTTGAGATAGTGACAGGAAACTTAGTCGTGAGAAAAGTGTGTGCGAAGTTGTTGCTGCGAGTGTCGTCAAAGGAACGAAAGATCAACCAAAAAAAAACAATCTGCCAGAATCTTCTTCATCGTGTGAATGAGGTCCGCAACTTTTTGAACTTGTCATCGGCAAACTTTTTTCTATTCCTGAGAATAGAGTCAACGTTCAATAGGAAGCGTTACGGTTCAGTAGAGACGACTTAACAGGCCGTGACAAGAGATCAAAACAGTATTCCGATCCAGAATTTCCTGGAGGCATACGAAAAGGAACGAAAAGGAGGTGTGGCGCGGAATCGTGCTGTGTCAAGTACTTCCCTGCCAGTGATGAAGTCGCGATACAAATTTAGGGTTTTAATCATCAAGCAATGAGAAAAGTCTTCTCTGCGCGGCGAATGATAGGGAAAGGACCATCGCATGGAATTCGCATCATACCTTTGACAGCGTTGTGTCTTACGAGGACATGTCTCACAGAAGCAAGGTCCTGAAGATGTACGTTTTAGGTTCACCGTGTCGTCGCTTGGTTGTCGGCCTGAGCTGCTGAAAATGTTGACGCAGTCGGATGCTGGATGTTCAGACTGGACGGCCTAAGCAGTTCGCCAGGAACCCGGAGGGGAGGGTCGAAAACAAGGTCAGCGGTAAGGCTTTCTAAATCCCTGTACCACGCTACGCGAATGTCAGAAAGAATCGTTGGTAATACGCTCGTCGATTGTGCAATCTTGTGGCATCAGGTAGCGGCTTTAATGTGCTGATGAAAGCGCTCCGAAGCTCCGTTGGCTTGAGCGTGTTACAGCGTTGTACGAAAATGAGTCCTCCCTGTCAACTGACTGAGCTACTTGAACAGGTGCGATTAGAACTGTCGGTCCTAATTAATTGTTACTCGAAGAGGCATACCGAAACGACATATCCACCCGAAAAACGGTGTCAGCTTCTTGGTTCGACATTGTGAAGGCTTCAGGCTAGCGAAAGAATCTGTCTTCACACGTAAGACAACATCATTTGTCCTTTGGGCATAGTATGACATATGTACATGTTCAAAGCGTGATGATGGTTGTGAAAGTTAGCACTGGATACATGCTTGCGACCATGACCACGTGTCTGCTCGGATGGATGGCTAGATGAAGCGTTTACTGACAGCCTGTCCAATCACCTTGATGCATGGATGAGATAAGCGACGGATTGAGTCGAAGGCTCCTCGTCTCAAAGCTGGGGGCACATATGCTCAAGCAACCTTCGTGGAAATATCCCAGTGAATTCAAGCGTCCACGCCCGGAATATTTATTTCCTTCAGCTGGAGTGAAGATGAAGTGGTTTCAGCTTGAGATTTCCTCGATTTAAGGAGAACACATCGGCCAAAATATTGTCCTTCCCAGCAACGTGTCAGATGTCCGTGGGCGATGAAGTCTAGTTATCGAGCTTGGCGTGGTGAAGCTTGGGCGACCTTCTGATGAAGTCGAAGGCAAGTGGCTTGTGATCTGTGAAAATCACAAAGTCGGTCCCTCGTTCATGTGTCATGTGAACTGCTTGACAGCCAGGTAAGCAGCGAGCACGTCTCAATCGCAGGGCTAAACTTCTTCAAAAAAAATGCTTGCTACTGAAGAGCTGCACCAGCGCTGAAATCAGAGGCGTCCGTGAGAAGCGCTAATGGCGCTCGAGCATGAGGACAGGAAAGCAAGGTGGCGTAGGGGAGGTCGTCTTTTGCCTTGTGAAAAGCCATTCCAACTTCAGGAGTCCAACGAAGTGATGTCTTCATTTGATATTGCCGACGAGAAGAGGCATGCAGCTCCTGTAAAAGTTAATGATGCCAAGGAACTGACGTAACTCCTTGGAGCTAGCTGCGGATGGCTTCGGCCTTCTCGGGTGGTGGGCGAATACCGTCCGCGTTGATGAGATGGCCAAGAAAACGCACTTCGGACACGCCGAAAACACATTTTACCATTTTTTGTTTGGAATTGGGGAGTCCTAAGTCCGCATCCACTTGATGCCGGACCACACCAAAAGGAGAGCAACTCTTTATGGTCCACGGACTCCTCTTTTAGGTGTAATACCCAAGGATAAAAAAATAAATGAGGGACGAAAGTGGCTATGGTTTCGTACCAGGGCAGAGGCCGTCGTGCTCCAGCCTAGCTTTGGTCCGAACTGTGGGCAGATTTATGGTAATTCGCACTTTTGTCGTGTTTTGCGAATTATTAAAGGAAGCGGATAAAATCTGTGAGCAACTTCGGTCACGCTGCTCCCAGCGCAGAGCGTCTGATGAGTAGCCTGAGCAGCGTCTGATGTGTAGCCTCTCCCCTGCTATGAAACCATAGCCGCCTTTGTACCTCTTTTAACATTTCACCATTTTTACCACGATCCCGTAATCGTTCAGGCGTTGAAGTAAAATACGTAGGTGCTTCAAACGCTCCTCTTTGTCTATGGATGGGACGAGGATGTCCTTCATATATGTGTGGTAAAAATCAGGTTTCCAGGTAATCTCGTCGCATGTTTGTGCAACATTGCGCAATCCGAAAATTATGAACGCTGACTCGGACAGGCCAAATGGTATCGTGATGGCTGTCTTTCCAATGTCTTCCCCTGTCACTGGTATTTAGTTGAACGCTCGCACCACGTCAATTGTGGAGAAGATCTGTGTGATGTCGGCTATGTGTCATACCAGATAGCTATCAGGAATAGTGGTCGCGTTGAATACTCACTAATCCGCGCACGGTCGCCAGTCTCCATTGTTCTTCGGAACCATATGAAACGGAGCTGCCCAGCTGCTGGGTGATGGACTCATAGGCTTCGCTTGGGGGCGAGACGCGAGACGCGAGGTTTGCTGACAACGGGTGGTCCGGGAGTTGTTTCGATATTATGTCTCGTCGTATGTTTGACCACTGGAACACGGCAGTCGGTGCGAGTAATCTCGGGAAATTCAGCTAATAGCTGGTGGTAAGTCGATTCATCCAAGATTTTTACGCTTGGAACATCCCACACGGAGACACGTCCACAAGATGTACAATTTGTCTCTCCGTCGATGATCTGGCGGTTCGTCAAATCCACCAATATGCCGCAATGTGCGAAGAAATCTGTTCCTATGATTAGCCTCGTAACGTCAGCCAATACGAATTGCTAAAGGAAGTAGGGACAAAGTCCAACGCCGAGTCAAAGCTCAGCTCTGCATACGTATGTACGCACGTATTGTAATCTCTTGTCCATAGAAATAGGCTCTTACAATAAAGTGGAATAGAATGCTTGTGTTATCCACTGGCAACTCACTCATAGAATGTTTACACCATCCATCCGGTTGCTTATAGTGCCAGCAATACCACAATAATAACAAGGGAATTATAATATTCATTACACAATACAAAAATTGAAGATAAATTGATTGACAAGGTTATGGCAGATGGTAGTTCCTTCACATCTTGGAATCCTCGAGCCTCCTGGTTGAGCTTTGCAAAGCAGTCAGCTTGTAGTCTGCCCTCAAAAAATCCCACTTGGGACCACAAATAATAAGACTTCCGAATCTTTCCCCCATTGAGACATCCATATAAATCAGGTACTTCATGATCCTATTTGAAATCTGTCATCCGCCCCCCCCCCCCTCCTCATCCCAACCATAATTCTAGAAAGAAGAAGAAGAAGAAGAATAAATGGTTTCGGTCAACTTATGGAAAGGTAATAAACCCTCGTTTTGAGCCGAGAGTACATAACCTCGTATTCGTTACTAGCATCGTTCATTCCAATGGATTTTCAAAGAATCCTGTGAAAAATTCACTAATTCCAAACTGCAAAAACTTCATTTCCACCTTCCTCCAGGTGATTCATGGAGCCGTTCGCTTTCAAACAAATTTCTACCTGTGAAATGCAATGAGATATCTTCAAATACTTCACACTGTGCATAATTTTTCAACCATCACTTTCTGAATTGTTTATTTTTGAGGAAAAATATTGGTAACCTTTGATCGGAAATTTTTCATTTTCCCCAAGTGAAAAGCAAAATAAATAATGTCAGCGGTGGGAACTAGCACGTTTCCACCACTTCACCGTTGCAGAGAGAACAAAAACCATCCGCGGGGAGTATTTTAATATTTGAGTTATATTGATTTATTGGTTAAACAAATTATCGATATCATTTGATTGATTGCAATTCAATGGAAATAGCATTTATTTCATTGTATCTGCACAGTCCGACGAGAGAGATTAATTTATTTTTTACGCTTCGGGGGAGAATGAGTAACGCTCAGGTAGATTCGCTACTTTCCAGGCGATATTGTCACTGCAGGATTCACCATTGGAAAATACACTCTTGGGACAGTTGACTTACCCTACAAATTTTGACCTGGCCGACGGTGTTATTAGTGGTCTTCCAAATCCGCCTGTGGAGAAAGTGAGCGGACTTTACGAAGACCAGGATTTACATTTGGTAGTGGCTGCATGGGCATTTTTTGCTTTGGAACTACACTGTCTCCATGATCGTGACTGTTTCCCACTTGCAAGTTGATATCTTGAAAAGTGAGACCACCCAAATTGATAAGCAATCCAAATTCAATTTTCTCTACGTTGCTAGGGTACCAGCGGGTGTTGGACTTCCGCAACGATCCACCATTGAACTACCAACTAAATACCTCATTGTAACCAAAGAACTAGCTTACAGCCTTTCGACACATTACTTGAACCTAACCCTCCTTCTCCCCGGTTTTAATGAGCGTTGGTATTCCCTTTCACCAACGGTTCAGGAGCGGAGGAAGACAATTGGTTGAGTTCAATCTCTTTCCCAAAGGGACGAACCGCAACGTAATGGGCAACGCGGCTCCATCTGTCTGAGCTTCACGACATCTTTCCGACACTGTTGTCCAGAGTGAGCTTCCTGGTGTCTGCATAAAATTGTTGGCGAATCCCGTCCTCATCTTCCACGAGATAAAAGGGGAGGTCGGCTTCGTCCACCACCCCATTGTGGAAAACACAGTCACGTCCACTGGGTAAGAAAATAATCAGCCTCATTAGGCTTTCAAGTTAGGCATGGAGTAAGTGAGCAATGAGCCACGCAAACCACCTGAACGCTGATTCATTTTCCCAAGAGAATTGCCACTAATTTAGTGTACTTTGCTGTTCTTCACGAGTAAATAACTCCTTTAAATTTTTCGCTTTACGCTAATAGATAGATTTACATTCCTTAGCAAGGCGGAATTAGATCAAATCAGAGCCAGTTCTAAGACACTGCGATATGCAAACACCACCCTCAAAGCACTCCGTCTCTAGACTTATATAAGGCGCTTACCGTAGACAGGCAGTTCTGGATGCCCCTTCCTTTTGCTAATCAGTAGCAGCTCCGTCACCTTCCAGTGACAAGAAACGATGTCCTTCTTCACCCAAACTTTGAATGCGCGGAGGTGGTAGTATAGTTGTTGGCCGGGACATCTTCAAGGTTCGGCACCTTCTTATTTTCCCTTTGAGAACTGCCACTCCAAGCTCTTTTGTGATAAAAAGTGGCCAGTCCTCGACGCTTCCCACGCCATTGCCATCAGCCCATATGCGATGTTTAAGGAATAATGCACGTAAAATGGAATCCATCTATTCAGGGTCCAGAGATGAGGGTTTACGCAGATCCCCGATTTTCCAAGAGACAAGTTCATAACCGAGTCTTCCCGGATCGATGAGATCCTCCCAACAACGAGCCTTAATTGTGTGAGCTGTAACCTAAAAACGTCACAAAACACCGTCCTGCGCGGACACCCGCTCACCAGTGATTCCGCCGCTAAAATTGCCTTCCTCGTAACCTGGGTACTGGAATGCCGGCGTGGATTTGGTGGTTAAAACTACGGGTTAGGTCCTTGCCACTGTTTCTAAGGTCTCCAGAAGGGCCACTTTAAAAATCCACAGTAATACGATACGAGTCGTATCAGAGCTGAAATACCTGGGGTTATGGTTAAGTGCTAGCACAAACCATCGCCGGCATATGACGGAGACAGCAGGCAAAGCCAAAAGGATATTCAGCAACCTTGTTGGACTTGCTAACGCTGATTGGGGTTTAGGTCATACGGTCAAGACCATCATATATAGAGGATTGTCGGTTCCCATCCTAATGTATGGAGCGGTAGGGTGGGCACCATTCACGAGCGATACAAATATTGGGCCAGTTAAATTTGCTCAACGAATGGCGCTCATGGCAGTTACAGGGGCATACCAGACTGTCTCAACGGATGCTCTGTGCGTGGTAGCTGGTGATCTACCGATATAGCTTGCGGCAATTGAGAGACACTTTGCCTATAAGCTTAGGAGGGGAATTAGGTTCTCGGTTGAAGGAGAGGTCTTCAACGAGAGGCTGTCTGAGGGAAGGAAAGAAAAGGGGAGGCTGAGAGATGCCATCTTAAAGAAATGGCACAGGGAATGGGATATTAGCGAAAAGAGAAGAATCACGAAATGTTTCTTCCTAGATGTCGCAAAGAGAGTTAAGATGAAATGGCTCCTTATCAACCATTATATGAGTCGATTTCTTACGGGATACGGGGATTTTAGAAGCAAATTAACTCAATTGGGACTCAGCAGAAGCAGTGACTGCGGTGAGGAAGAGACTGCACTACACGTGCTATTTGAATGTCCCACGTACGAGGATGAGCATGAAAATTAGATGTAGAAGGGAGCTTGGGAAATGGCCTGTTTCCCCTGAGGAGCTGGTGGGGGAGAAAGTCTTACCCGCGTTTAATGATTTCTGCAGGGAAATACTTAAAAGTAAAAAGGCTTCTCGGGTTTTAGACATAAGTGAGTTGGAAGTTACGAATGAGTCAGGAAGGGAGAGAATAAAAATGCCAGTGAGTGAACGAACTTATCTAGGATATTAAGTGAGGGAAATAAGTTGGAGTGGGATAGTTGAATGAATCAACTAATGGGGCCGCAGGGAGTTTGAATGAGTGTTAAATGGATGAGTTAGGATGAGAATTAGAGAGGGTGTGTGAAAAGACTCGCGTAGCCCGCTGGCAAGGTCAGCGATGCGAAACGAGCATTGCCTGTAACTATTGTTGTAGGCAATGAGCCCACGTGGAGCTCGGAAATGAGTTTCCTTAATCTATGAGAATAGCCTAAAGGCTGTCGAACGGATGATCGCACCGGATGTCGAGGAATATACATCGAACGCGTACCTCGGGGTTGAGTAAGGCCCATTCGCGCCCTAGCGCGAAACTCAACATTGGTGTTGGACTCGAGGTGGTTGTGGTGTTAAACAAGTCGACAAGCTAGAGTCACATCCCCCGGTGAGGGACTTGTAAGGACGCATCCTTGCAAGAAATCTACCATCTGGCCCAGCCAGAAAACAAGCCATCCCGAAAGGGAGGGGGGTACGGCCGCAAGGCTCAGGCACTCCTAAGGCACAGTGCAATAGACACAGACTCCATATTTCTAAGATCTATTTGCGTCAGGAGTGTAGGTGAGGATATCCTAATCAAGCATTTTGGCATTCAAGATATCGACCTTTACGTGCCCAACATGGCACTCTCGAGAGCATCAAGCCTCCATCGAAAGTTATAGTTTCGTATAGTATCATCTCATTTGGTGTTAGATGGCCTTTAAAAACGTTATCCCTAAACACTACTTTGGGTCATTACCCGAAGTAAGGTACCGTATCTAAGCTGGCTCTTTATTCCGGCACGGATCGCTGATTAACAATAGATCATACTAGAAAGCCTGCCGCAATCACATGCGCAAACAGTTATTAGTCACCTACTGGAAAAGTAGAAAGGAGAGGAAGTGACACGGCATTGTCTAAGAGTGCTAACAACCAAAAAGGAGAGACACCATTGAATTAGAGTTCGAAAAAGGGGCCACGAGAAAAGATGTTATCTCACTGGAGAGTATGACCTCATCCGAAAAACAAAGGTAAAAGAGGAACTGCTTGACCTTATTGCAGACCAGGGAAACTCCTGGAAGACAGCCGAAAAGGAGTTAAAGAAAAAACATATCACACAGCATCTAGCTGCAGAAAATGCATTGCTCAATCGACGAAAGGAGGCAAGGAGAAAATAGCTCAGAACACCGCATAAGAAACTCCGCAAAGTGGTAACCACATGGACCAAACAATGTCGAAAAAAGAAGAAAATTCATCAACAACTCCCAAAATTGAATAGCGACGGCAGTGACTCCACTGTAACAAAGTCGAAGTCGACTACGACGCTAGCACCAGCGCCACAGAAAAAGGAGAAGGGCAAACCATTGTCGGGGACCATTTTCATCAAGTCGAACGAAGAGGGACCTTCCGCGGAAGTTCTTCGAGATTCCGTAAAATGCCAAACCAGAAGGCGTTGGAGTAGATGTTAAATCCATCCGGCGGACTCGAACTGAGGACTTACTTTCTGAGCTTGGGTCGAAGGGCGATTAGAAAAGTAACTTCTGCGGGGCATTCCAGATCATTCTAGCCATGAAAGCAGTGATTTCCAGCTTATAACCCATGTACGCCATTGGAATATGGGATTGTCTCACTAACACGGAAGAGGTAGAGGAAGCGATAAAAAGGGATTACTCAAATGTGGGTAACCTTAAGGTAAGAGTTACATCTGTCATGAGGCACTGTCCCTAAGCAGACAGGGCGCCGTCTCCATTGCGGTAAAATTAAGATAGAATGAATTATTCACAGAATAAGACTAAGAGCAGTTCCAAGGCGCTTTTTTAAGTCCTGGGCATATGGACACTTAGTGAGGAGCTTCAAAAGGTAGCACAGAAGCACAAATGTAGCGAGCGTGGGCACAAGGTGAAGACTTTTGAGTCGGAAAAGTGCTGCGTGCCTTTCCAGGACTATGGTCTATAGAAAGAAGGCGTGGCTCATGCACGCAATTCTGGGTGGTGCCAGGTTTTCAAAGAAGTGTTACAAAAAGCGAAAAGCCAAGCACCATGACTCACATCCTACAAGCAAACATGCACAACCTGACAGGGCAGATAGTGCAAAGAAGTCTTCTTTCTTGACTGTTGACTTACTGCATCTCAACGAACAGTCCCGAGATAGGAGCCCGCCATCGTGGTATGCCGATATATCTGGCACCGCTACCATCTGAGTGAGAGGTACGATTAACGCGAGCGCATGCCTATGGTCGAGGAGACGGCTTCATTTGGATTCGTTGTGCAGAAGTGACGACCAAATGAATCTATCTCCGCTTTTCGCCAAAGCCCTCGAATGAGGCATGCATCAACCAGATTTTCGAGGCACACAAATTAGAGACGGCCGCCAGGACAGCAGTTATGGTCCTAAGTGCCGGAAGCACTAGGGGTATAAGCGTCACTGACGTAACTTTTGCTACGGAGTCCTTTGAGTCAGCCATCCAACGATGGAAGATAGTGGGTGATTTCAATGCTAGTGATCATCAGTATATTTCCCTCGAAGTGACATCGGGGAAATTTCTACCATATGGAACATTGGACAAGTCGAACTTGCAAAATTTGTCGAAGCTCTCTTAAGAGGGAGAAATCATCGCCAAGCCTCCCTCCGAAGAATTTTTGGCCCCCTATATGAGGATGGACGATTCCGTAACCTACACAATGACGAAATCTATGAGCGATACCATGCCCGTCCGGTTGTGGATAAAATCCAGCTCAATAGGTTACGGTGGGCAGGTCACTTAATCCGTATGGATGAGTATGATCCCACCCGGAAAGTCTATAAGGGCAATATATATGGTGGAAAAAGAAGACGAGGCAGACCCTGCCTAAGATGGAGCGATGGCGTAGGTCAGGATGTTAGACAGCTTTTAGTGATATCGAATTGGTGGACCTCGGCTGGAAACCGGGATGTCTGGAGTTCCTTATTAAGGCAGGCCTAGACCGGATACCGGTTGTTGCGCCGTTGATGATGAGTGATATCATTGAAGAAGCTTTGGGAAAAGTATACCTGTCGGTTGCAAGATGCGGACTGCAAAGGGAATTGGGGAAAGTGCCGAAGAAGGAAGACGTCCTTGAAGGAGACTTTATCAAAATAGTTCCCAGTGGCCAGAAAAAGAAGGCGAAGAAGGATAAAAGGAAATAACTAACTTCACCGTTAGCGCGAAGAAGGATAAAAGGAAATAACTAACTTCACCGTTAGAGACCCGTCTGTTCAAAGACAAGAAAGCTTCAAACCAGAAGCCAGTAGCAGAAAAGACGAGGAAACGAAAAACAACTAGACCATTGGCTCTGTTCATTAAGCCCACGGAAGGTTAGACATTTGCCTTCCTTAGTCCTATTCGTTACGGGATGAAACACAAAGACAACGAAGCAGAGGTGTCTTCCATGGGCAATAAGAGCGGAGGCTGAGTCCTTGCCGAACTAAGCCTGAAGGCGACTAGGAAGAGTACGTTCTGCGAAGCGGTCAAGGGATTATTAGGGGAGAAGGTTAAGGCTCTTGTTTCTAGCCTAGACCCTACGTGCTTACAAGAAATCCTCACAGAAAAGTGGAGGAGGCCATAAAGCGTGAATATCCAGATGTAACAATGCCTGGATAGGTATCACCTCTGTAAATGTTCAGGGCCAAAAACTCGCCGTGGTGGAATTCCCCGAGCAATATGCGAGGAAACTCATTAGCAGCGGGAAAAATCAAAATTAGATGGGTAGTATACAGAGTACGAATGCATGGATAGTCCCTACCATGTGCTACAGGTGTTTGGACTATGGGCACAAGTCAGCAACTTGCAAGGGATCAGATGAGAGGACAGCATGCCGGAGATGTGGCCAAGTAGGTCACCAAGCGAAGACCTGCAATGAAAGCGAAAGTTGCGTTCTCTCCATGGATCGTGGCGCATCTGGTGAAAGCGTCGAACACATTGCAGGCTCGGAGCGGAGTCCAATCTTCAGGGTGGAATTGGAAAGGGCTAGAGTGGGAATAGCATGATCCAAATTTTACAAATTAACAGGCACCGGAGTGCAACCACTCATCAGTTGCTAGTGCAGTTTACTGCGGAGGTAAAGTGCTAATCAGCGAGTAATACAGAAACAGGGACCCCGCTTCCTGGCATCTCGACTTATCGGCACCGCTGCCATCTGGGTTCGGGAGGACGTTCGACTTCGTGTTCTAGCCGAAGGCCGAGAGAATGGGTTTGTCTGGATTCGGTGCTGAATGAGACGATACCGGACTTTCGGATTCTGGAAATGTCGGCGAGAACCGGGCTCGTAGTTTTGAACACCGGATTCACGCCAACATTTCGGCACTCAGGCTGTGAAAGAAGCATTCCTGCCATCATTTTTCCGTCGGAATCCCTAGCACCATCGGTGGATGGGCGGCGAGTCCTAGAAGACTTCTAGGCAAATGATCACCAGTACATCGCATTCCAAGTGGTTGACGCTACTTTCCAGCGAGCACCAACCCGACGCTCTCCCTGCCTGTGAAATGTCGCAAGAGTGAACATCGGGAAGTTCGCCGAAGCTCTTGGAGCAGGGGGGGGGGGGATAGCGCCGCAGCTCACACCGTCGTAAATTCAGTTATGAATCTGCGGAAACCCTGCATAATAAGCACCGATCAGTGTTGATGTCAATAGCGCGGAAAGCACCGAAGATTGCCTCCTTTTCACAATGAAAGAGCTCAAAAAAGCGGTTCTCGTTATGAAAAACAAGGAGGCGCTAGGTCCTGATGACATCCCGGCGGAAGTTTACCAACTAGTATTCCGCCGACGGCCAGACTTGTTGCTTGGGGCGTTCAACGCTTGCTTGAAGGAGGGCATTTTTTCTTAATGCTGGAAAGTGGCCAGACTCGCGCTGATCAGCAAGTGAAAAGGAGACCCGGAGTTCCCGTTTGCATACCGAGCGCTGTATATGCTTTACACGGCCGGGAAAGTGATCGAGAAGGTCATCAGAAGTAGACTTGCTGAAGCGATGCGTGCTGCCGGAGACTTATCCTCCCGGCAGTTTGGGTTCAAAGCAGGGAGATCCATAGTGGATGCTGTTATGGAGGTTGTGGATGCGGTTCATCGAGCGAAGGCACACAGCTGCCGGTCTCGACGCATAGTGCTCCCTATAGCGCTTGATGGGAGAAATGCCTTCAATTCCGTAACATGTACAGGTATGCTAGGCACATTAAAAAACTCAGTCCACGTGCTAAGCAGTCTCTTGTGGATATTTAGAGGTTATCTAAAAGATCGTTCTCTATTCTATGAGATGCTCGAGAGCCAGAGGAGGATAGAAATCACGTCGGAAGTGTCACAGGGATCCGCCTTAGGGCCGCACCTCTGGAACGCTTTCTACGATAGTCTGCTGAGACTCGATATGCCCGAAGAGTCGCGCCTGTTCCGTTATCTAGACGACGTTGCGGCGCTTGTTACCGGACGCACTGTTGAAGAGGCGCAAAGCACAGTTTGCATATTGATGCGACAGGTAAGAGAATGGATGACTGGTCATGGTTTCAGTCTTGCGCTAGAAAAAGCCGAAGTAGTCATCTTGTTGAGGGCCCTATATCTACTATGAGACGTCTCCTTATGGGAGCAACGCTGTCGGTTCTGCGCTATAGCGAGGAGGTATGGGCTGATACCTTTGACAAGGAGGTGCATCGTAAGCACCTTGCTCAAGTCCAGAGACGGGGACCTTTGCGAGTGGTGTCTGCTTATCGCACTGCCTCAGAACCAGCTGTGATGGTGATTGCAGGAATGAATCCTGTTGCCCTCCTTGCCAAGGAACGTAAAGTTATCTACCGCCGTAAGGGCGAAAACTAAAGAGATGTGGTTGCCCGTGAAGGGCAGGAATAAAGACTTCTTAACAAATTAAAATGCCATTTTACTGGTTACTTTTTAAGGGTTTTTTTTTTGACAAGAAGAAAACTCCATTGATTACTTTTGTCGGAGGAAATTAACTAGACCATCATAAGGGAGACCCAAAGTTTGTGTTTCCCACAAAACCCTAGTAACGAGCGAAATGATTCAAATCCGGTACTGTGCAATTATAAGGAGTGAAATTATGTATATCTAGCAGTAGACGTGCAACTGCAATTATATCATTTGCTAAACATCTTTGATAATATTCATATTTCAATTTTCCAATGTGTTATTGTTCATTATAATTACTCAAAGCTTTATTTCCTCTAAAAGATGCATCCATCAATCTGAATTGACGTTTAAGATGCCATAAAGGCTCGGATTTATTGCAAATATACATTACCGTGGAAAATTGGTGCTTCCCGAACAATAATAATGACCATAAATTTTCAATGCATTGTTCATGTTTATTTTGCGATAAATGAACACTTGCAGAACGTTTAGATTGAAGCTCATAATAGTGGCTCTATTATGACCGAGCGATAACTGCAAATGAAGTGAACACGAGGGGCCCCCAAAGAAATATTCTTAAATATTCTGAAATAGTCATTTTATGAGTTGATGCAATTAAATTTCAATTACTGCGAACAACAGCAGCACAACTGAGAAGGCGGATGAGAAGCCATAAATGAGTGGGTGATTTCGAGTTAACACACTTTTTAGCCCCCGGATAAGGTATGGAGCTCGTAGCTCTGAAGGCTGCTTTCCTGGAATTACCTGCCTACCTACCTTCCTTGGCTGTTATCAAATACAATTCAATCAAATTCGCAGCTCAAATTTCACCAGACATGACGGCGTCCAACCCGCACAATCACGGATCCTGCTTCAAGTCATAAAGTTGGCATCTTCCATTCATTAAAATCTTTTTTATGATCCCTTCAGTATTTGGAAATATTTACTGAGATCAAGAGCTACGAGTGCAATTGGCAATTACCCGTAGCTATTTTTGCTTCGCAAATACACCTTACTCTGCTGAGCAAATAGCCTGCTCTCAATGGAAATTTGTATCTTCTTTACTACGTGCAAACCGTACGCCCGGCCGTACACCTGAAGACAAAGAGCCTAACCAGGCAGGTATATTTACACACGTTCTGTATCTCGGCTCGAAAAAAAGCCAGAACAGAACCAAACACGCCAAAAAAAAATGTTTGTTCGAGTTTGATATAAAAGAAATTTGCTTAATAAAAGCTTTACAAAAGAATTTCAGTTATTTACATGGAGATTTGTTTGAATAAACGCGTTTGAAGTGCACGCGATCCCACGCTCAGCCATCGACTTTGGTAACTTTTTAACTTTTTTTTGGGCCCAGAAAAATGTAATGCAAAAAGCCACGGTGAGCGCAATGTGAATTCCTTTCAGGTTAATAATGTATCTGAATCTGCGTATATGCGTAATTGCATTCCGCAGGATGAAATTCATCAGATATTTTTCCGGGAGTTATGCATAAAACAATTTTGTAATCTTTCCGGGAGTCGAATTTAGGCAGTGGAGGTGAAAGAAATCTGAATATTTAAACTAGTAAAGAGGAGCGAAAACCAAGGAAAGATGAATTCTCTTGACTTTAAATTGAATGTAACGCGGAGGTGGAATTGAAACTCAGAATAGCTTTGTTCCCCAAGCCAGTCGAGATATGTCGAGGTATTCAATGCAGTAGGGCGAAAAGCGGTGAATGATGCCATCCTCATCTCCGAAAAATTCCTAGCGAAACAAATACACGCACCACCCACAACACCTTCTCAAATCAATTGAAGCCACCCTCATCTCTTTCGAATTCCAATCGAACTGGGTCTTCTTCGCCTCCATCTTACTGCCCTAATCAATCCTTCAGCACACATGGCTTCATCCGTATCATCCGTATCGCCTCTCAACTCCGCCATCCCGGAAAGCAGAGTTTCCCCACAGCCACCCATCCCGCCATCAACCTGGTCCATTTCAGCTCAGCCCTTCCAACGTTCAACAAAGCCTACTACCATTCCTTCCTTGACCACTTCCTGATTAGCAGTACCAATTGTTATTCCCAACCCGAACACCTTTCCCTTCCTGGCATCATTGGCCATGATGCCATAATCCTTGACATCAAACTCCCGGACAGAGTCATTGGTTCCACCCGAACTTCAGTCTCCGCATCGACCTGACCCTCAAATCTAAATTTCAAGGCCTCCTACTCCCATCCAGCAGTACAGTTTCCAACGACCCCATAGACCAAACAGTTCTTCAATACATTGAAGCAATGCAGAAAGTATATGACGAACTGATCCAATCCCGTCCCTTAAACTACTGCAACCTCATTAACCTCGTTGATCTCAAACGATATCCCAAAAAGATCCTCAGGCACAGACTACTTAGAAATAGTCTCCGCAACCCTCTCACCTACTTGCCGAAATTCGTGAACTGGACAAGTACATCCACGAAAGAGTCCTGTTCCTACACCAAATACCTCCACAACCGCCAACATCACCAACACTGAACTGAACCCTGGTAAATACAGGGAACTCAGGAAAACCTGTCCACCTTTAGGCAAATCAGTCCAACAAAACGCTTTTCCTACCCCAAAATACCCCTCTCTCCCCCACAGAAGAGGTGAACGTCCTCGCAGACCACTTCCTTAAAGCACACCACGGTACCCTCCACTTCCGTAAACCATCTTTTGACACCGAGGTAAGTGGGAAAATCTCCCAACTTCTTTCCCTCCCTTCCTTGCACATCTTTCAACTTGTCCAAAATTCCTTCAGCCAAACTCTCACCGACAGAAGCAGCGTGAAAGTACCTTCCCCGTCCACTTTGCCAGTCCAGACTATGTCATGGCGTCCATCGTCTCCTCCAAAAATTGAAAATCGGTTGGACTTGACAAAATCCCCTCCATCGTCTTAAAAAAATGCGCTCCTACCAACATCTTCGAGCGGATCATTGACGAACATTGTTACATTGTACAAATCCCCGACCTCAGCCGGAAGGCGCCAACCATAGTCTGACACCTCGACATAAAGAAGGCTTACGACTCCGTATAGCAATACAAACTCGGTTATAAACTTTCCGAAGTCCTCAATTTTAATGCGCACCTCTGGAAGCTAATTCTTCTTGACGGACGGAAATCCCAAGTTCAACTCCAACAACACCTTTCTTCTCCCTACTCAAGTTCGGCTGGCATCTCCTCAGGAGTCGTCAACGATCCTTAACGGGTCGCTTACGATACGTGGAGGGGCGTGCCCGAGGTGCCCAAAGCAAATAGTTCTGACCCTCTACCTGGCATAATACCTGCGTCGTAGGTAGTAGCCCCGAGAAAGTTTCTCGGTGAAGAGCCGTCGACAACTCCTTGTCATCGTCGATGGGGGGATGTGAGCCTAGCTATGTCAACGTGGTAGTTGTGGCATGTATCAGGAGCCAGCCCCTTCGAGACTCTGGTCGAGTGGTGTGAATTGAACCGAGCGAGCGCTGATCCGTCGTGAGTTCCGGGATCAGCTAATTGTAGGTCAGGCCTCAGGGAAATGGGGTAGGGGCTGTGTCCCTGAGAATATACTAATTACTGACTATTGCAACCCGCTCCCTTGTACGTGACGCGCTGGTAAAAAACTTAAATGGCGAACACAAACAAAACGAACGAAGAGATAGTAGAAATGGAGAGCAAAGGACGCAGCAAGGACTGAAATACCCAATGAGACATCGGGATGCGCAGACGGAGAGGAGGACTCGCAAAGTGATGCGGCACCTGCAGCAGAGATGGGAACCCAGACAGTACCACGGAGTGCTATAGTTGCTGAAAGAGGCACAGTGGAAACTGCCGAAACCAACCAAGTGATGCTCTCAACTACTCTGATGCCAGCCGAAGAGGAAAGGCTTATTAAGAAATGCGCATGCGATCTGTGACGTTCCTCCAGAAAAACGTCAGCAAAGGGGTGAAAAACGGGCGGATGGAACTGGGGGAGCTCCTGGACAGACTTTCATATTATAAGCAGACGTGAACATTAAGGGAAAATCCGCGGGATCCGATGAGAACGCTACGAGTGCCAAACGGAGCTCATACAGCCCATTGTAGAGTGAATTGTGGAAAAAACAAAAGGAGGAAGGGGCATCTGAAGAAGGCTTCACTCAGGTGATAAAGGCAAAGATGAACGAAAGACAACAACATGCCGTCATCAGAAAAGCGTCTACTTAAAATGAAGGTGAACACGAAGGACAGAGCACTAAAAGAAAAGAAAAGAAGAGACGAAGGAGGACTAGACGGCCAGGTCTACTTATTAAGCCAATGGAAGACAAAACTTATGCGGAAGTCCTCAGTGACATCCGTTACAAGCTCAAGTCCGAAGATAATGAAGCAGAAGTGTCTTCTATTCGAAAAACGAAGGGTGGTGGAGTCCTAGTCGAACTAGGCCCGAGAACAACAAATAAAGTTATGTTCTGTGAAACAGTCAAGGGGCTTCTGAGAGAGAAAGCTTTGGTTTCCAGCCCGCAACTCACATGTTCTCAGGAAATTCCAAACCTTGACAAGCTCACAGAAAAGAACAAGCTAGAAGAGGCCATGAAACCCGAATGTCCGGATTGGTATACTTCTGCGAACTCCAGAGAAACTCGCTTTGTGGAAGTTGCTGAGCAATACGCGAGGAAGCTTCTAAACACCAGGAAAATCTGAATTGATTGAATGATACGTAGGATACGAATCCAGGCCGCCTCAACCAAATGTTACAAATGTTTGGATTATTGGCATACGCCTACAACCTGTCGGGGCCCTGACAGAAGGGCAACATGCCGCAAATGCGGTCAGGCGGGCTATAAGGCGAAAACTTGCAATCAAAAGGAGAGCTGCGTCCTATGCAGAGGACCATGGCACATCTAATGAGAACGCTGCACACTTTGGGGGTTCAGGGCGGAACTGGAAAGAGCTAGGATGTTTACCACGTCCTAGCTCTTTCCAGTTCATCATTCGCATCCTACAAATCAACATGCACCGGAGTACAACCGTTCACAAATTGCAAGCGCAATTCGCTGCGGAGACAAAAGCTGATTTAGTGCTCATCAATGAGCTGTACCGAAACAAGCTCCTAGTTTCATGGCACCGTGGCATATCTGCTACCGCTGCCATATGGGCTCGTGAAGGCATCTCCCTTAGGCTTCTTACCCAAGGCCGAGGGGGCGGATTTGTCTTGGTTCGGTGTTCAGGGATATTTTTTTTTCAGTGTCTATCTTGCGCCGAATTAAGCGATGACGGACCTTCGACGTAGGCTTCATGTTTTAGAGGATGCTATCTTAGGTACGGATGGGCGGATCTTGGTCGGGGGTGATTTAAATGCCAGGACAATTTAATCACGCAGACTGCAAAGCGAAACGATTTCACGAAATGGCGGCGAGAACAAGACTGGTAGTTCTAAACATCGGATCCGATCTAACGTTCCGGCGCCCAGGCTACGAGGGAGGCATTGCAGACATAATCTTCGCGTTGGAGTCACTGATGTCGCTGTAAGACTAAACTCTCGGTGTGCGCCAAGCCGGCGCTTTTTCTGTGCATGGAAATTTGCGAAAGTGAATATCGGAAGATCTGCCGAAACTCTTGGAACAAATCTCGCCCTCGGACACCACCTTGTCGTGATGAGGAGCTTGTGGTACTTTACTACTACACTAAGGGTGTTCAAAAACACATGAAGATGGAAACAGAGGATTGTAACTCTCCAAGTGGTAAGAAGTCACAGACTTCGAATACACCCGCGACTCTGAGAAATCAGGTCGTAACCAAGGCACGAATTTTAGAGGCCTCACCTAATTCATATTTCCTCACGGAGAAAGCCTGTCTCCACTTCAGTGGAAAACCTACGCCCAGTGTTTACCGCGCGGTCAGACAAAAAGGATATTACAGCAACCCCCTTAATGAGAGGAATTGGAAATCTGACTACGGCCAGCCTGTCGGTGACAATGTTGCCTAACTCTTCTAAAATACGGGGGAGGAAGGCTCGGCAGAAGAAAACTTTAGCCGCGAAGGAAAAGGGACTACAGGCTTGCCGATAAGAACCTTCTCCTCCGCCTGTACCCGGAAAAACGGAAGAAAGCGAAGCTGGTAATGTGGACGCAACTGGTCTAACGCGGGTATGTGAAAACAAATCCGTACAGCCCAGACTCCGTGAACCTAGGTGGGCTTCTAGCCGACAACAACGGAAGGCACTGCGAAAGAAAGCGATGTTTTGTAGTAATGAGGACATGGACGTTGCTACACCACCGAGTGTGGTCATATCCAGAAAAATCGGAAGCCAAAAGCGGAAGGTGAGGACAAGCTAGTAACCCCGGTGAGATTCACACTGAAAGCGGCAAACTTTTCAGTTAGTGGGGATTTTACAAAATACAAATATAAGAGTTAGTCAAAATAACATGCAGCATGCCAGAGCTTCTTCTTATCTACTGGCGGCAAAGTTGCCAAAGATGCAGGACTGTCCTTATATATTTCTGGTTCAAGAGACATGGGTTCGTTTTAAAAGAATCTGTGGTATTGGATCAGTCAGGGGGACCAGAATCTTCTTCGATGAAAGATCCTTCACACCGAGGACCTGCGTTCTGATGTCAAAATTGTTGGAGACAACCATGCTATTCCCAGGATCTTGTTCCTGTCAACTTTCAATACCAGGTTAATGATAAGAGGAGAAACGTCATAGTTGCCTCTGCCTACTTACCTTATGATTCGTTATGCCCCCGCCTACGCGAGAACTAAGGGATCTGATAGTGCATGCAGAATCAAGTGGCCTTAAACTTTTAATTGGTTATGATGCGAACACTGAGCAGATTTGTTGGGGCAGTGGCAAATGAAATCCTAGAGGAGAGAAGCTGTTTGATTTTATTACTTCAGCTGGTCTGATCACCGCGAAGGTAGGGTGTGCTTCTACGTTCGTGGGGCCCAGAAGAAGTGAAGTAATTGACCTAACAATCTGCACTTCAAAATTGTTAGAGTTGATTAGAGACTGGCAAGTACTAGATGAAGTCTCACTCCCAGATCACATTTACTTAGAATTTAGTGTGACTCTTCCAGGAGAACCGCCTGTAATAGAAAGGCGGAATCCTAGAAAAACGGATTGGACGAAGTTCAATGAACTTCTTGGCGACAAAGTTGAGCTTCCTAGGCTCCGCGATAGAAGATCAATTGAAAACTCTGAATCGCACACTTCTAGAGTGCTTTGAATAGGCTTGGCCTATTTCCCAAGGCCAGCGCGGTAAAACAGTTCCATGGTGGAACCGAGAACTGCAGTGACACAGGAAATCAACCAGATTACTTCTAAATTAGCTTTCAAAAGCAATAAAGGTGAAGACTGGCTAAACTTGCGAAACTCGCAGCGTGAATATAAGAGGCTTGTAAAACGTTCGAAAGGAGATTCTTTTAGAGCATACTGTGAGGAACTGGAAGGTGAAAGGGAGACTTCTAGGCTGTGCAGAGTCCCTAATAAAGATGAGTCGGCCAAGTTGGACTACCTTAGAAAATCGGATGGTACTTGCACGAACTCCAAAGTTGAGTCTTTACAGATTCTCTTGGAAGTTCTCCATCCGGAAAACCAGGTCTTAGAAGTGCGAAGAAGTGAATTGGCGGTTTCTGCAAAGCCTTCAACACAAAGGCGTCGCAAGGGGAATTGGGACACTTCGAGAGCAGCTATTGCCAATGAAAAGGCGAGAGCTACTATACTATCACTTGAACACTTCAAAACACCTGGCATGGAACGCATCTACAAAGCGAGACTAAAGGAGGGTATAGAGCACTTTAATTATTTTTCCAAGATGTCTTGCTCTGAGCTACATACCTTCCTCTTGGCAGAAGGTGTAGGAAGTCTTCGTACCTAAGCCTGGGAAAGATGACTAATCCAAAGAACTTCAGGCAAATCAGCTTAACACCATTTCCGTTGAAATGTCTGGAAAGACTGGTTGAGTGTCACATTCACGAGAAAGTGCTAAGGTCATACCCACTAAATGAAAACCAACATGCTTACCAACGTGGAAAGTCCTGCAAGTCTGCATTTCATTCTTTGGTTTCAAACATAGAGGATGCAACTCTGAAGGGTGAGTACGCGATGGGGATGTTCGTGGACATTGAAGGGGTTTTGACTGTGAGCCCTTCCAAAAGTTTTGTGATGCCGCCAGAGAGCATGGTGTTGACGAAACTCTAATAAAGTGGATCTACGCTATGCTAACGCAGAGATTACGGTTTGCTGAAGTTGGTGTTGATCACTACCTAACAACAGAAGCAACGAAAGGCTGTCCTCAAGGAGGTGTGCTATCGCCACGTCTGTGGAGTAGTGAGAGCTGATCAACTCAGTACTATGCTAACTGCAAAATCTGCCAATATACCTTGAAGCTTATGCGGATGACCTGGCTGCGCTAGCTGTTGGTCAAGATCTCAGAATGGTGTGCAGAAATATACAACGCGCCGTTGATGTGATTACCAGTTGGTGTCTCAGGCATGGACTTTCAGTAAATCCAAATAAAACCAAAATGGTATTATTTACAAAAAGGAGGAAACTGAATAGTCGTTGCCTTCCAGAGATGAGGGGTACAACCATTCAACTCTCCGAAGGAGTGAAATATCTGGGAGTTATTCTAGACAAGAAGCTTCTTTGGAACAAACATGTAGAGATAATGATGAAACCAGGTCTTACAGTTTATGAGCTGTGTAGGCGGACCTTTGCCTCAACATGGGGACTTAGGGCTCAGGTAGTAATGTGGATATATGTTGCTATCATTAGGCCCATGTTCGCTTATACATCCGTAGTGTGGTGGGTTAAGGTGAAACACAAGAGTTTTGGCTGTAAACTTACCTCACTGCAAAGAACTGCGTGTCTAGCTGTCACTGGTGCCCTGAACATGACTCCCGCGCAGCTCTAAATGCACCACTCAATTTGCAGCCCCTCGATTTGTTTACTCAGCTCACTGCAATGAGAGCAGCTCATAGAATAATTCGATTAGATCTACTGGAAAAGAATGGACGTGAGGGGCACAGAGCATTGGAAGAGTCAACTGAATCGAGTTTTCACAATGCCTTCCGAATCTCAGATCCCCATACATCTGTTTGGTAGAAGATATGATGTTATCCTGAAACGAAGAGAAAACAGGGACGAACTAGAAGAATGCGTGTCAGGATATACTGACATCTTCTACACCGATGGCTCAAAAAGAAAGAAGAAGAAGATAGAAAATGGTTTTGGAGCAGGACTCTACTTCTCCAGTAAAAACGAGAAATGGATTTTTCTTTTGGGACAATACACAACGATCTATGGGCAACACTCGAAGGGAGTGTAGAAGGACAAAGATCGGTAGCAAAAGCCCGAAAGCGCTGAGTAGATTCTTTTGACGAAAACCGCGCATCATTGCTCAGATTTCAAATAGGAGAACGCGATCGATGGATTGAAATAGTTGAAGGGAAGACATCCGGCAGACCACGGCCTAAAATGGGATGTAGAGCTCCGACGGTGGATTAAGGCCAAGTCGATACCCTCAAGTGTGGAAAGAAAATTCTTCCTGGCTGAAGAGGTATTTAGGGCTGGGCGAATGCAGCTCGCTGCACCACAAAGGACAGTGTCGCACCCCGAGCGTTTCCAAATGAAATTCCATACCTGCTGGGGACCTTGTTAGAAATTTAATAAACCGAAGCTTATTTCTGATCATCCCTTATCTAGCAAGGTCACCTGACTTTTTCAGTCAAGAACAGTGTCTCTATTTTCTGATGTAGGTTCTTGTTCCTGTTTTCCTTTTCCGATTGACAGTGATTTCCAAGGACTCTTTTCGTGTACGTCCTTTGTTGCGGCCTCCCATAATGCTACAGTAAGCCTGTCCTTTTTCCGCATCCTGTTGTATTCAGATTTTATCTTTTTCAGTTTTTTTTTTTTTTTGTTGACTTTTCTGAACAACCAGTTGGACCTCACAAAGTTTGGCTATTCCTTTTCTCTTAGTCCCCAGCTTATCTTCGTCTATCAACAGCTAAGAGGTGGAGGTGGCGGTGGTGATTAAAAATGACCTATTCCCTTTCTTCCCTTTTATACTGATTACTAATTTCTAAGTTTCCAAATCGAAGGACTCTCGTAAAAGATAACAATAACGAAGTAGTTTTATCCGCAAAAGAAAGTATTTAGGTCGTTAGTTTTGAGACGAAATCTACCAAAGCTCCTACTGTCGATATTCATAATGAACCGTTAAAATTAATATGTTTGGAAGCAAAAGGACAAAGGAATTTAGTGACCGCGCCAACCCCTTACCTGGAGGAACTTTTTCGCTGAAATTAAAGTGGATAATGTATTGAAGGAACGAAAGAATGGAAAAGGGAGAATTTTTCTAAAGTCACGGAGTACTTTTTTCATCCCCTCGATTCATTCATCACGTTCTGCGAGAAATAAATAAATTAGAATTCGTTTACAAACAAGTTGACATGCTATTTCAGATAAATTAAACAATGTGAAAATGAGTCCCCACGGCACTTGGACTACTCGTAAACATTTGACCTTTACAGCTGGATCACATATCATTTCCTGTGGCTGGCGTGCCACTGGATAAGTGACACCTTCACTTGAATTCTCCCAGATAAATTTAGAAGTCCAAGCAAGTGCGTGCCCATTGCGTTGAAAGTATTTAAAAACTTTCTCGCTACAATGAGGCCCGTCTCCACCATAAATCACGCGCCTCCGCTGAAAACTTGGGGACGACAATGAATGAAAACCCACTGCGTGCCGTTTCCCCACAATTTCAGTGGATGAATGAACGCAGTTTCCACTGGAAAATGTGGGGAAATCGCCACATTCACCACTTTCTGCTTATCAGTCCCAAGCCACTATCACCAACGGGGGGGAAAATGCAAAAGCTCTTCCAGTTGGGGCTCGAGAATTTGTCCATGGAGAAGCGCTCACCCGTACGTGGTGAAGCTCACAGTGGGATAGCTACAGAGTGAATTTTCGCTAAGAAAATTCATCGAATGAGCGCAAAGAGGGGGTGGGGGGATTGTGGGTGGTTGTAGGCATATCTGGTCGGAAAATTCAAAGGTGGCTCAACGCAGCGGCTAGACGAGGACCACGGCAACAATTTCCTCGTTTCTCCTCAGTTGTAACTGAAGTATCGTCTGGTAGAGGTCGTTTCGCGATGCCGCAGTTGTACGCCGCTTTTTCTTTTGAAGAGGTTGTCTGAAGAGGTTCAGAAGATCCTGCCGAGGAACATAGTGTGTAGTATTGTGGCAACGGTTTAGTAGGATATCCTACAGATTCGTGGTTCGCGCCCATGCTGTATCTATTATCGATTATAATTGACCGGTTGATGTACGTTTTCAGTAGTTTTTGTCCCTACATCCCCAATTAAACCCTGGACTCAAGCAATTCTGTGCCGAATTCAAATCCTTTTAGTCCTGGTTCTTATGTGTATTGTTTAGAGCAATCCACGAATAAATGAAATGAAAAAAAAAATACGAAAAGAAGGAAACTCGCTTGATAATAGGCGGTCTATTGTGTTAGGGTTGAAACTTGCAAGGGTAGTTTGATAACAATAGAGAAGAGGCGCAAGGAAATAGTACATTCGAGTAAAAGGGGTTCGTTGGTGGTAAGGAAAGAAGGTGCACGCGACGTGAATTCCTTTTATAGTGGTATCTTCAGGATTTTTTTCGATCAAATTTTACTACCCTTTCTTGCGTATTTCGGGTTGATTATTAGATTGATACGTTTTATGGGAAATATCTTCAAATTTCGTTTCTTTCATTTGAACTCCCGTAAAACGTAGTAATCTAATATCAAACTAGATTTTGTTAGTACACGAAAATCTTATCTGAACGTCTTTATTTCTTAATCACAGAAACCGCTTCGAACAAAACGCTCGGTTATAGTATGTAGATCGAAACTCAATCAATCGCGAACTAGCTGCTATTGAAAGAGAGAGTTCAGTTACAGACAACGTACATAAATCAAAATAACGCTCTTTCCGTTCTTCCCTGAAGTATTCCTTACCGAATTTCAAGTGAATGAATGTGAAAGTCCTCCAAGTGTCGAATCCGTTGAGAGATAAGAGGAGAAAGTTAGTGGAAAGTTTGGTGTCTTAACATCACAAGTGGGTTCAAGTGTATTTCTGAAAAAAAAAAAGTTTCATCTGAAAATCGAAAGAAGTGAATTCTGTGTAACAACAACTCTCCCCCACCCCCGCATTGTCTTACTAATGTCGCCATACTAGTGTGGACGGAGTGACGAAATCGTGCGTTTGCATAGAACAACAATTGCGAGGGTACCAACAACAGCATCCCGTCTAACAGCCTTTCGGAGGACATAAATCTTGCGCTATTGTGACTCCACTAGGCAGACCAGCAGCTCTGTCTTTGGGGTTTTCTTCGCATCGAAAGTTGCTTTTATAGCATTTCCACGATTAATTTTCCCGGCAGCCTTGAACGTAAGTTGTAATTATATTCGTTATCTTGGATAGCTTGGACGACTCGAGGAGCGCGGCTAATGATATTCCGCTGATATATTATTCATGTATATTGTTGTTGACCATTTGGAACGTTTATCATTGTGTATGACATTTTATTGCTGACCGGTAAGATACAAAAATCGCTCATTAAGATGCATTTGCATTGCGTTCTGTTCGAGGCAGATACTTGCCTTCTTGGAGCGCAGGAGATTGCTCATTAGAATGGAATTCATTTGTTGTTATGCTCGGGACCTTGAAATCAATTTCTAAACTTTTTCATTACTAAATGATCGAAAACTAACTCCATTTTCAAGAGATTCTCGGTTGGAAAATCCACAGCCGGAAAAACCCCAAATTTGACCAAGCAAGAAAATATGCTTTTAGGCGTTGAGGAGTCCTAAGTCCGCATCCACTTGAGTCGGACCGGACTTTTTTCCGGTTAACACCCAAAGTTCAAAAATTAAAAGATTAACCAAGACGGCAGAGGGCACTGATCAGGTGCTACCTCACCTCTCCCCTGGGAGCAGCGTGACCGAATTCGCAAAACACAAACCCAAAAGAAGGAGTCCGTGGACCATAAAGAGTGGGAGCAAATTGCTCTCCGTTGGTCCGGTCCGACATAAAGTGGATGCGGATTTAGGAATCCTTAATTCCTAAACAAAAATTGTTTAGCTCCAACCTAGCTTTGGTCCGAACTGTGGGCGGATTTACGTGGGATATAATTCGCACCCTTAATATATTCTGGGAATTATAAAAGGAGGCGTATAACACCTGGAAGCCGCTTCGGTCAGGCTTGTCCTAGGGCAGAGCTGAGGCAGCATCTGATAAGTTACTTCTTTCTTGGTACGAAACTGTAACCGTCTTCCTCCCTCTTTTAACAAGAAAATATAGTTACAAACCTGGAAAGGTGTCGCAATTGAGAACCGATTGTTTCAAACTGACAAAGGGGGTATAATGGTAGTACTTGAAAAAAAGACTGCGAACCAGAATTTGACGTTTTAGACGGAAAATAGACCCACCAAAAAATAAACCAAAAACATGATTTTCAAAAACTATCTTCAGAGCTGTAGATAGTCAATCCTCCCCCTGGAGGAAAATTATGCGGATCTCTCTATTATCTGCTGAAATTTAGCTCTTCCATTACATGCCACGATTCGGGGCGCCGGAGAGAATTCCGGCCTTAAAGAAGATCACCTCCTTTTTCTCATCTTTCCGCAGGCCTCGCCAATCTCAACGTCTATTACTTCCCTCCTACATTCGGCATCACAGCATAGTGAATTATGGTCTGTCAGAATGTCCACAATGCTTCTACAAGTCTTCCTGCTTTTCAACAGGATAAACTTTGCCGTATGTGTGTTTGGTTCTGACAGGAAAAGTTTGGTGTGTCTAGCAGCATTAAGGCTCAACTACCTCTCATAATGGCAGGCTTGTCCCCAGTTTTTGATAGCAGCATTAGTCAATGCTACTAACACCCCAATTGCTGGTTCCGGTCCGGGAAAGGGAGAAATTGAACTCTCTTTTGCTTAGGCACCCAAGATTTCATTTATCCCTACACTGCAATGACCGGACACCCAGAGTAGCTTCACCGTATTGAATCTAGAAACAAAGTTCAATCGATTTCAAAATTCTTAGACGATTTTTGTAGTGATCAAAGGATTGCCCAACGCCGTCAATGCAGCTTGACTGCCACAACAGATTACGATGCGCCTGCCCTTCAACCGCTAGTCAAACATCCAGATTGCCGCCATTAGCATCGCATATCCTACAGCCTGAAGAACCGTTGTATATTGTCCCAAGAGAAAAGCCCACTTCTGGTTTTCATTCGAGAGTTAGACTCCAGCTCCAGAACTCTGTACGGTTTTTGAGCCATCTCCGTAGAAGACGTCAGTATATCCTGACACGCATTATCCTGGTACGTCCTAGTTTTCTCTTCGTTCCAAGATAACTTCATATCTTCTGCCAAACAGATGAACGAGGATCAGACAATCAGAAGGCATTGCGAAAACTGGATCCAGTTCTCCCAATAACTCGTCCAATGCTCTGTGCCCGCCATGTCCATTGTTTTCTCATGGGAGTGCAGTGCTCTGAATAAACAAATCCTGGGGCTGCAAATTGAGTAATGCATTCAGAGCTCCGAAGAGTTGAAGGTTGTACCCCTCATCTCTAGAAGGCAAAAACCATTAAGTGTCCTCGTTTTTGTAAATAGTACCGTTGTGGTTTTATTTGAATTTATTGAAAGTCCACGCCTGAAGCACTAAATATCAATCAAATCAACGGCGCATTGTATATTTCTACACATTGTTTTCAGATCTCGACCAGCCGCTAGCACAGCCATGTCATCCGCATAAGCTTGGGCGTTTATTCGCAGATTGTGCGGTTCGCACAGTGGTGAGTCGATCAACATACTCTTCAGAAGTGGTGACAGCACGCCTTGAGGGCAACCTTTCGCAGTGCCTTCCGTTGTCGGCGCTGGAAGCCTTCCCAGATTCGCGGTGCCCGGGAAGCATGAATCTGTTTCCAGATACTGGAACTTGACCAGTTGCGTCCACATCACCAGCTTCCCTTTCCTAGCTTCCGCTTTTCGTGGTAGAGGCGGAGGAGAAGGTTTTGACAGACAAGTCTGTACCTCCTTCTCCTTTGCGGCTGAAGTTTCCTCCCCCGTTTTTTTTTTGGAAGAGTTAGGCTACGGTGTCATAAACAGGTTGTCCCTAGTTCCCAGTTCCTCTCATTAAGGTAGCTGGTGCACTATACTTTTTGGTGTAGGTTTTCCACTGGAATGGAGAGACTGTCTTCCACAGATTTCTCCGTGGAGGAACATGAATCTGGTGCGGCCTCCCAAATCCGTACTTCTACCACGACCTAATTTCTCATCGTGGGTGGATTCGAAGTCCTTGGCTTCTTACCGCTTGGAGGGTTACAATTATTTGTTTCCATCTTCATGTGTGTAAAAACTACCACCTGGTCTCCACCATGACAAGGTGGTGTCCAAGGGGGACAGCTCTTTGGTATACCCGTGCATATAACATATTCCATAAGTCCATCATCAGTGGGGTAGTCTTCCCTTCGGATAGATATCAATAAAAACAACAAAATAAATGGTGAATAATAGTCAACGTAATGGATATCTCGACTTTGTTTCATTTGGCCGCATATAATGCAATGGTTTCAACAGTAAAGTCACTTCATGAAAATTGGACCATCAATCTAAAAAGCTCACAAGTAAACAACTCCCCAGAGAAGTCATTACCAGCTTCGGTATTTTCCCCACAGTGCTTGAAAGAGGTGTAGGACTGTACAGGGATGGTTTGCTTGAAGGTCTACAAGGTTTGGTACCATACCAAGCCATCCAGACAAACCAGTATAATTTTCTGTTACTCCTAAAATATTGGCAAGTCCCTTTACAATGCATGCTCTGCATCCCTACCAAAAGTGTCCGACCTGGCATTTATAGCTTGATGGTCTTATCAAGTTTGTCTTACGACCTTCAAGCTTAGGTTCACCATATCCTAATGCAAATTGCCTGTTGGTCTTCTGTCATTACTGCAGATACTATTTTTGTCTTCTAATCCATTGCTTCCAGCAACATCCGAGTGAGCATTCTGAGGTTTTTGAGTAGCCTCATTATAACCAGGCACGTCCCTTACTCCACTACAAGGAAAAGATTAGTTCTTTTCCTTCTTAATCTGTCTTATGGATCGCCTTCTAAGTACCTCTTCGTCTCAATGATGACCTGAGCAAAGATTAGATAATTCAACATTCCACGACAGTAGTTCAACTTTTTGCTAGGAAATGTACATGCTTCGTTGAAAAGGAAAAGGAAGGGAGAGGGATTGACCAGTTTTAAGCAAACCGAAATTAGGAAGATCGTCGAAGCCAGGGCCGACATTGGCAGAGGGACTGACCAGTTTTAAGCAAACAGAAATTTGGAAGATCGTCGAAGCCAGGGCCGACATTGGCATCAAGTCTGCCAATGAGGTATTCGACAAGGAAAGGGATTTGGAGGGGAATGGTAGGCGAGCCAGGGCAGACTACATCTCCTAGTGGGAGGAAAGAGGAGGGAGGAGAGGGAATATAGATTGAAGAAAAGTAACACCAGAGCAAATCATAGAGTTGGAGGGAGTTAGCAGAGGAGCCAGAGAATTGATTTGACTGAGAGGATAATTGGGCAGGATAACGGGAGTTGCTAGTGCGCTTCAGTGAGTCTTTCCTTTCTGGACTCACGTATTAAGAATTTGGTCGAAGAACGCAGGGTTTTGAAAGAAAGTAAGCCAGCTTAGGTTCTAGTAGATAATTTCTTCCTCGCAGTGTGCTTTTGACGAATTTTTTTGTGGACCTCAGTGGTGAACCAGACAAGGAAGGAGTGCAAGCACTTAGGAGAGGAGGAGACGTAGCAGATGAAGAAGAAGCTGATGAAGAAGATCAGATAAAGCGGTATAGAAAGTGTTGAGTGCTTGGTCTCAACTTAATGAAGAGAGGAGGGGAACCCAGTTAATTGTCGCCAGGGCTGAGTGAAGACCTTCAAAATGTTCCTTATGAAAGTCGGTTTACGCGCGACAGAAGAGTGGAGTTGGAATATCTGAGCAGCTAACTCGAGGGGATGATAGGCGTCTAGGGCAATGTCTAGGGGGCATGCCGGAATCGGAAAAGGCAACGCGCAGAAGGTTAGAGAGGACAATATCAAGAGTGCCATCTAAGTGTTTTCTAGAAAGGTTGAATTGGAGGGTGGCATAGATGTACATGAAGTTATGTGGGAGGTAGGAAAGACCGGGAGTAATAGGCCAGCAGAGGATAGGAAGATTAAGGTCGTCACAGAGGATGAAAGGAGGTGAGATGAACAAAACGATTAGAACTTCTGATAATTTGTCGAAGAAATCTTCGAATAAAGAAGAGTGAAGTAGTGGAAAATAGGATATGATAAAGGGGTATACCTTTTCGGAATAACTCAAATGTTCGGAAGACGAGGAGGAAAAGATGATTTCCGCACGGATTTAACAGCTATTAGGGCACCCCCGCCGGTTGTTTCGCCGAGTGCAGCGCAATCGAACGAAACACAGAGTAACCTTCAAGGAGTTCCAAATTTAAAAACCTATCATCCAACCTGGTTGCAGAAATGCAGGTGGAATGCCAAGGCAGACAGCTGAAAATCTGACAGCTTGGTCCATAGTACCCTTACATTTTAGTAAAACAGTCTGAAGTTGTGAAAACCATTTAATTTCGGCAAGGTAGGAGGGCCTGTTTGAAATTTTCTCGAAGCTTAGTCCTCTGATAAGGCTTGAAGAGCCCTTCTAGCGGAAAGGAAGATCCTTGGTAAGATTCACACATGGGAGAGGTGGCAAAGTTGAGTTAGCCTTGATACAAATTCATAGCCTACCATAACTAAGACAAAACCGATTCCTGCAATTCCGAACAGTTTGACTGCTGATTGCTAATTTTGCAGCTCCAATAGTTTAATCTGTGATCCATGCTGGCCGACTTTAGGTCAAACTAATTTTATTTTTCTATTTCAAGGGTATTATGTAAACTCTTTTTTCATGGGCACAACATGATTTTAAAGTCATGTCATACCCCTTGGCAATGTGACCTTTATCTTTACAAATCCTGTATGGAACGAACCTTTGACATCTCTTCCTTCTTCTTCGACTATGGGCTTTCAAATTATCATCCAGTTTATCAGGCCACCGCTGTTTCCGTCGGTCTTTCGGTCGTTTACCATCGGCTTACATGATCAAGAGAAGATCCGAGAGCATAGTAAATATAGATCCGTTTGGAATGTCATAATATACATGATTTCACTATCATTTGACCCCTTTGAGAAAATTACAGACCTAGGATAAATCATCTCCTGCCTCCCCCTGTTCGCAGATTTAAGTGTCCTCCAACGAAAGAGAACTAAAAAATTGGTTGCATAAACCTGTGGGGGATGAACATTTTGCATAGGTAGGCGAGACCATCGCCAAATACTAGTTAATAGGGTTGAAGTTTAGACTACCTTATCTTAATCAACATGGATCCAGAGGCCTCTTTCAGGACTGTACTATCGTTTCACTACCTTGTGTACATTCTCTTTCTAATGGCATTTTGGAAGATGATGAACTCCCGGCTGGGAGTTTGACAATAATAGCATATCCTTGTAGATTCTGGAGCACCAGGAGGATCTTACATTCCCTCAGACGGAGCTTCTCTATTTGGAAGCAGGAGCTATTGGACCAGAAGATGAAGCCAATGGGGAGAGATCTGATAAGCTACTTGTAACAGAACAGCTTAATTGTTTGGGGCGTAAGGGCGCTGTATTTGTGGACGGGGTACAGGGATTTGCAGAACTCATTTCAACTTACAAAAACTGTTCCGCTCGAAACGTCTCACCATAGGATCAAAGCTCTTACTGTACAAAACAATGATCTTGCCAGTCCTCATGTATTCCTCGGAGACTTTGGTTCTTAGCAAGAAGAATTCCGAACTCTTGGCAGCGTTCGAGAGAAGAATCCTCCGAAGAATTGTTGACCCCTTACATGAGGACGATGGTTCCGTAGCCCACATAACGAAGAAATCTATGAGCGATACCATGACCGTCAGGTTGTGTAAAAATCCGGCTTAACTGGTTGCGGTGGGGGGATCACTTAATCCGTATGGATGAGGATGATCCCAGCCGGAAAGTCTATAAGGGCAATATCTATGGTAGAAAAAGAAGACGAAGCAGGCCCTACCTAAAATGGAGCGATGGCGTAGGGCAGGCAGCTTTGAGGGATATCGAATTGGTGAACCTCGGCGCAAAACCGGGATGTCTGGAGTTCCTTATTACGGCAGGCCTAGATTTGATACCGGTTATTGCGCCGTTGATGATGATGATAGAGGCATTTGCAGACATCATATTCACAGAAAAGTGGGAGTGACCATGACACCTAGATATTCGACTTTAATCACAATGGGAATGAGCGTCTCATGGATTTTGATGGAAAGGTCGGCAGTATCTCTCCTTATTTTCGACGTAATCTTCATGTTAGTGCGAAACATAATTTTTTCACACATATTTAAGGGGCTCGTCCAGATATGAATTCGAGTTTTGCCAAGGCAATTACTTTTAGTACGCGTGTAAAGGATCAGGTCATTTACTTATTGCAGAACTTCGATGAAATTGAGGTCAAAACTCGGGTTAAGAAGTTCAGCGGTGAACAAAGAAAACAAGGAGGGTCAAAGGACTGAACCTTCGGGAATGACTGCTTGATATATATTGACTCAGGGGAGAACACACTTTTAAGGTTTTGTGTAAAACAAGGTTAGTACTTTCCGAAACCGGTATTAGTTTTGACATTTTTAAGGTTTGGTTTGCAAAACAAAACCTTATTAAAATCGGTTCAATGCCCGTCTGTCTACCTTTTTTAAGGTTTTGTGTGAAACAAAACCTTATTAGAATCGAGACGGTGTCTGTCTGTCCGTCTGTCCGTCTGTCTGTCTTTTTTTTTTTTTTTTTTTTTATGGATGGAGGTGGAAATCTTAGAAAGACACTGCCGCGCCAGGTTGCAGCAGCGTGTGGGATTCTCACCCACTAAAACCACCCCCACTTTCTCCTTTTTCCTTCCCCGCGGGACCGCCGCAAAGCATTACTTCGCGGGGTGGACTGCGCTTTACGCGACCACGCCTTCCGTTCTTCGCGTCCTCCTTGCGCGCTCCGCTCTTGCCAGTTCCTCTTGTATTTGTTTGATGACGGTGTTCACCGCACACCAGTTTCCCTCCGATTTCAACATTTCCCCGACGATACTCTGCGGGCTTAGAGTGGTTTTCAGGGAGTTTTCCAGACTCCTCCTTTCTGAGAGAAATCGTGGACAGTGGAACATAACATGCTCCGGGTCCTCAGGTGTGCAACCACATTCAGGACACAAGGGAGAATCATCCAGCCTGAATTGGTGCACTTACTTCCTGTAACCACCATGTCCTGACAGGAATTGCGTCAGATGGTAGTTAATCTCACCGTGTCGTCGCTGGATCCACTCTTCAATACGGGGAATCAAAGTGTGGGTCCAGCGACCCCTCTGCGAGTCATCCCACCGTTTCTGCCACTTTACCAGCGACTCTCGCCTTGCCGCCTTTCGGCATTCTGCATCCTTTTCAAGAGGATTCATCTTCCTTGCCTCGTACAGGCAGCGTGTCTCACTTGCCAGAATGTCTATCGGGATCATTCCCGCAATAACACACGCTGCCTCGCCTGATATTGTTCTGAAGGCGCTGCACACCCTTAGCGCCACTAAGCGGTAAGTCATATTCACTCTCCTACGATTACTCTCACACGCTAATGCTTTCTCCCAAACTGGTGCTGCGTATAATAGTGTGGAGCGAACCACTCCGGCTACAAGTAATCTGCGACTGTACCTTGGACCTCCAATGTTAGGCATCATCCGCGCTAATGATACGCTGGTATTTGCCGCTTTCTCACAGGCATAGTCCAGATGTCCCCTGAAATTGATCTTAGCGTCAATCATCACCCCCAGGTATTTGATAACCGGCTTCGAAGTGATGACGTGACCACCAACGCGAATATTAATCGTATTCCTCTTCCTACGATTGGTAATCAAGACCGCCTCCGTCTTTTGTTCCGCAAGGTCAAGCTGAACCATCTCCAGCCACGCTTTTATGGCGCTAATGGTTTCGTTAGCGTACATTTCGACGTCTTCAGGTTCTTTCGCGACGACAACCACAGCTAGATCATCTGCGAAACCGATTATCGTGGCCTCCTTTGGCACGGGAAGGACAAGGACCCCATTGTACATGACGTTCCACAGGAGAGGACCCAACACTGAGCCCTGTGGTACTCCTGCGGTGACGGTGTACTGCTTGGATCCCTCATCGTCGAGAAATTTGTGGTAGAGGCGTTTCTTTTCACGGACCTTCATTTCAACATCATCATTCCAAAGCTAAGTATCTCGGTTGATGTACCGCTTACCCGGCTTGGTGACCCCGAGGGTTGCAGAGGCCGCTTTGTGGATCGTGTCTTTCAATTGGTTCCATGATTCTTCCACATTCGTAATGGTTGGCAATCGTATGAGTGAGACCGTTTCTTCTTTCTTCTCACCAAATCGCCACCATTTGATGCGCGGCGGGCCAGTGCGTTCTTCACACCGTTTTATCGGTGGCTTAATTCGCAGGACGGCAATCAACGGCCGATGTTGAGGTGCGATGATCTCATAGGGAACGACTTTGCAATCAGTGACAGTGGTAAAATGTTGGCGTCTTATGAGAATATAGTCGATTTGCGTTTTATTGTTCCCACTATAAAATGTGGGAAGATGAGACAATCGTTTGATGAACCATGCATTTATAAGTACAAGGTCATGGGTGTCCGCAAAATCGATTATACGCTCGCCACCTTCATTGCGCGCTCCGAACCCCTTTCCCCCATGGCACCTGTTACCGTCCGCCTTTTCACCCACATGACCATTAAGGTCGCCGGCAAATGTTGTATTATGTAATCGTCAGCAGGCACGTGACAAGTCTTTTCATCGAGAAGTTGCCAGAAGGCATCTTTCTCGGCATCAGGTCGACCTGTCTGTGGTGCATACGCGGTGAAGAAGTGAATAGTACGATCAGCTGATATAATGGTGAGCTTCATCAGCCGATCATCAAATCGTTCGACTTCTTTAATGGCATCACGGAAATCCTCTGAGGTGGCAATGCCAACACCATATTGAATGTGTGGGTTACCAAAATAGAGAAGTTGGTAGCCATTTTTACCGCGTTCGCGTTCAATGTCGCAGCTTTTGGCACCAGACCATCGGGTTTCTTGCAGAGCGCAGATGTCAATGCACCTTTTCCGAAGGGCCCTTGCGAGTTCCTCCGTCTTTCCAGTTAGGGTACCAACATTTAGCGTGCAGACACGTATTTGTTTTGTTCGTTGTGTGCGGACTAACTTGCTTACGTCCTGACGCCGTCCATGCGTCAAGAACACTTGCCCATTTCTCGACAGGACCGGGGCTCGTCCTGCCGCGTCGACTGAGGTGGACGCCCTAGCATTTCTCCGAGGCCTGTGACTTAATCCGATCATCATGTTTGTAACGACATTCTATGCATTTTCTTGGTCGACCTGTCGCGGGGCCTGTCACCAGGAGAGATCAGGTAGGATTTAGCATAATGGAACAACTCCAACTATACTCTATTTATCTCTTTCCCTGATCTCAGCATTTTATTTTTGTTTTACTGAGGATAGTACAGAGTACGTTGCCTCAAACCCTCCTCCTTTACCTGGGCTTGGGACCAGCATACTATGTTAATAGCATGGCGGAGTTTCTATTAATTACCCATTGTTGTGATATAACGATACAACTCACCCTACTTAGCCGACTCATTATGAAACTTAAAAGAAAACTGTAACAAAGCAAGTTACATAACGATTTTCTCCGTATTATTCTTAATAAACGTAGAACTTTCCATAAATTGCTGGTTAATATAAATTCAACATTTTCCAACTACACAAATAGAAACTTGTTACTTCCCATTTTTCCATTTCCATCATTGGGATCAGTAGCAGTTTGTTGATTCGATCAAACTGATTCACATAATTATTTGATTTATTGCGGAAACCACCTTCAAAGTTCAAATTATCAATAAATTTTGTGAATAAAACTTGACAGTTTCGTAAATAGATACTTTCTTATAAGTTCAGTTACCAATTATAAACAAGAAAAACGTAAATTCGAGAGATGCAAAAATATCGGTAATAAATGCATTCGATTTTCAATTGCATGGGTAATTAGTTAGCTGCAATCAACTTAATTTCTGATTCACGAAATATACAAAAATGCATTCCGAATTATCTTTTCAAGACGTATCTGTAGAAGGCAAAGTTTTCGATTGAATTTGAAGAAGATGCAGCGAAATTTTCATCCCCTTGCTCGTGGGCGACTTAATTGAGCTCCACCCCCACTTTATGTTGTCTCGAATGCACTGCTCCCTGCTTTTACAAGAAGATAGATTTGTATCTGAAACGTCCATGCAGTTCAGATCCAATTGCCACATCATTAATATCAATATTTAAATGCAGTCAGGGAAGATATTAAGGCAATTAGCGCAATCTTCTCTGAATAATTTTGAATTTAGCCAAAGGAGGTGGGTTGGATTGCTCTATTAAACCGTGTGCACCGACCTGACCCTGACCCAATGCAATAATTCATGGCAATTGAATTTTCCAGAAGAATTTTCATGATATTGGTATGTTGGATACAAGAGAGGTTGTCGTGTTTCATACATTTCTACCCTCAACCCCTAGTTCATCTTCTACTTTCCATTAAATCTTGTTTACCACCTCTAACCACTGAATATCCAATTTTACTTTCACCTGCGGTTATGAACGAATCTTCGTGAGGATAAAGATTTTATTTTGTTTCGTCACGTCAATATAAAGATACAAATCCTCTGACATGTTATTAAGCATGTGGCATACCCCAATACGAAGCGTCCCATACTTCTGTATGTCCTATATTTAGCACATGTATCTGTTGAAAAACTGAGTACTGTTGTGTCCTTTTTAGATTAAAATTCTGAATAGTGGTCAGGAATTGGTCCCCAGGAACTTTAGCTCAAGAGGCATGTGTATTCATATATGTGTATGTCCTTGGGCTTCTTCGAATCAGACTTCGCTTGTTTTAAATCCTTGTCCAGTATCTTTCTTTCACTTTCATTGTTCTGCATCTGAAAATCAATTTGTTTTCCTTGCCCGATGGGTAATTCTATTTATAGAAGTCAGAACATTCCCTGAGGGTGGTAATTCTTCTTCTTTTTCTTCAGCCTTTGTCCCGTTCACAAGCACGATCGGCTCGTCGTGATCGGCTTTGCCATTTGGCTCTATCGAATGCCTGATCTGGGTGCAATCTCGAGGCTTCGAAATCCCCATCTAGCGTATCAAGCCACCGTTGTTTACGTCCACCTTTTGGTCGTTTACCATTGACTTCGATGCTGAGACCAATCTTGGCAAGTGAATTCTCGTTTGCACGAATTGCGTGACCATACCATCGAAGACGCCTCTCTCGCAACTTTTCCACGATCGGTGCAACCCCATAACGATCGCGGATATCCTCATTTTGGATGTGATCTAAACGTGTGACGCCACTAGTCCAACATAGCATCTTCGTCTCCATTACCGCAAGACACCGTTCATTGTCTTTTATGGTCGGCCAACACTCAGAACCATAGAGAGTGACTGGACGGACGACATTGCGGTAAATTTTAGATTTGAGACGTTCGTTGATACGTCGATCACAAAGAACTCCAGTTGTGGAACGCCACTTCATCCAGGTTGCGTTAATGCGTGAAGCAATTTCATAACGCAGCTCTCCATTGGCTGATAGCGTCATAAGCAATCGTTTTGTGTGACAAACTTTGCTGCTTTCTAAGGAATTAATGGTTTCATTAAAGTCTGCTCTCACTATTTATCTTGGAAATTTTGAAATTCGACGGTGTCGATATCACCGATATCATAGATAATACGCAATCTGGTTTTGACGTTTTATTTTTCGATAATTCACACCAAAAGCCATATGTAAAATTGCGACCTCATCATTTCATGCTAAATGTGATCTGGCGTTTTAACGGCAAAACTGCTAAAACTGACCGACCCCTGTGAAACGAGCGGCAGCATAGTGCTTTCATTGCCATGAATCAATATTTTAAACCAATAGGGAATCGCTTCAGGGTATTAATTTCCATGACACTGCATCCGTGCTCCTTTTTGATCTTCTTCTTCAATGGCGCTATAGCCTAAATCAAGCCTTGACCTCCCGGACCATCACCTTCAGTTAGAAAATCTTAGATTTGATCTACAATCTGCGTCCACTGAGTCCTCCCAACGTTTCTTTGGGTTGCCTTTTGGTCGACTACCGTGGGCTCTACCTTTCACCACTCATTTCAGAATCCTTCCCCTGTTCCTTCGTTCGGTATGGCCAGCCCATTGCAATTTCCGGATTTTGACTAGTAGCGAGGCTGGTGGATCATCCAATGATTCATACAATTCATGATTATATCTGACTCGCCACGTAGATACGATCATCTTACGAATATGTGGCTTATGGCATTTGTGTACTTTTATCGGCCTAATTATCAAAAGGACCGCATAAAGTGCCTCATTAGCACGGTGACGTCTTTCATGCCGGCTTATCCTGAGGACGTAGAGGAGTTCAGTGATGAAGTTATGAAGTTAGTTAGTTAGCCAAAGATGCCAACCAACCAACTAACAACATCAAACGCACTGGTCAAACAGGAAGAATAAGGATAGGAGAATACAACTTTGAGACCGTTGATAATTTCTCCTATCTAGGGTCGAAAATCACAACCAATAACAGCTACACAAGACAATGGCCTTGACAGTCCTCATGTTTTCCTCGGGGACTTGGGTTCTCAGCAGGAAGAATTGCGAACTATTGACCGCGTTCGAGAGAAGAATACTCCGAAGAATTGTTGGCCCCCTACACGGGAAACGACGATTCCGTAGCCTATATAACGACGAAATCTATGAGTGATACCATGACCGTCCGGTTGTGGATAAAATCCGGCTCAATCAGTTACGGTGGGCGGGTCACTTAATCCGTATGGATGAGGTTGATCCCACCTAGAAAGTCTATAAGGGCAATATCTATGGTAGAAAAAGAAGACAAGGCATACCCTGCCTAAGATGAAGTGACGGCGTAGGTCAGGACGCCAGACAGCTTTTAGGGATTTCGAATTGGTGGACCTCGGCTTGAAACCGGGATGTCTGGAGTTCCTTATTAAGGCAGGCCTAGACCGGATTCCGGTTGATGCGCCGTTGATGATGATGATGATTGTTCATCATCCTATGTTCCTATGCCGGGGAACCCAGAGGAGGGTGACCTTGACCGTGCCACCCATATTGTTCAGCGCGTTTCTGCACTACCTCAGCAGCCTGGAGGATATCGTCGCTGAGTATAAGGCCTTGATGACCGCATGGTTGTCAGTCAGACTGGCTTGGGGCTCAGATCATTACCCAGCTATCGACCAACCTGCAATATCGCCAGTACTTCCGCTTGGAATACACTGGTGAAACTTGGGAGACCATACGACTCGGATACACTGTGTATATTCGAGAAAACCCCCTCTCCTACTCCGCAGACCGTCTTTGATCCATCGGTAAAGAATACGGTATCATAACCTTGCATGCCCAGATTTCCCGAGGTACTTCATCTAGGATGTTATTGCAAACACGGTTCCTTCAATCCTATTAAGTTTCATCCTGTTGAATGTTTTGCTCAAAGCCTGCCACCATTCAATAGAGTCGTGCATTAAGATTGAAGGCTCGGCCGGCAACGGCTAGGCCTTCATTTGCAGCCAAGGCTATCGAAGCCGATGGATGGGTCCTGTATGACGACTCTAATCCATCCGGCTACGATACTGAGCAGTGCGAACAGCTTAGAAGGAAACTCCTCCTAGCTGTAAGGACTGCGTCTGCGCAAGGCATTAAGCTTTGCTTTGAGTCGGTAGGTGTATACCGTAAAATGTTACGGCTGAACTTTGCCGACGAAGACACGAACGAGTGGCTCAGGCAGTACCGCTCCTCCCTTAACGATGTGTGTGAGGGTGCGCGACTAACCTTGAAAAGGGTCTCTGAGCTGCCATCGATCAAGAAGTGCTTTCTCTGGCTTCCAGAAGAAGAGCGAAATGGTGTCGGGGTTCTGGAACAACTTGGTGTACAGAACAACCTTAACACTTCCACCTGGTTGCTGCTAGGCAGCAAAACAGGAGAGAGAACCGATAGCCCGGGAACTTTTCTCACTATCGGCGTTCCCGAACCTGATGTTAAGAAAGTTCGGGAAAAATCGGGTTGCCGGCTCTACTATGGGCTGGGGACCGTCACGTTACAAGTGTCGGCTCCTAAAACCATTGAAGGGGACATGCAGCCCCCGGCATCTACATCTGAAACATAAATGATATGCCAATGGAAGTGATCGACCCCGCACCTGCATGGTAGTCTCCAAAGACTTCCAAGCTAACCTGGTTAACGACCTATGTAATGGCTACACCACATCGGTTACGCTAACCATAAAAAGTCAACAGGGAGATAAAGAGATACTATGGTGCTCTGCATACTTCCCCTACGACGCAGAAGACGTGGAAGAAGTGGAACATTCATCAGAGCTATCCAATATGCCAAAAGTAGAGGCATGGGGGTAATAGCAGGATGTGATGTCAACGCTCACCACATATGCTGGGGAAGTTCGAACATCAATGCAAGAGGATCGAAACTACTGGAGTATCTAGTAGGAACCGATTTGTAGATCCTAAATGTGGGTAATGAACCCACTTTCTTCAACGTGGTCAGGCGAGAGGTCATCGACATCACGGTGGCATCTCCTGACATCGCGGCTCTGATCGGAGAGTGGAGAATATCAAACGATATCACACTCTCGGATCACAGACGCATTGATTTCGTTATGGGCATGGATCCACCTCCACCCACTCCATTTCGGAATCCGAGGAAGACAGATTGGGTAATGTATCAAACAGAATTGAACGCCCGAGTCACGATCCCTGGGAGGCGCATCAAATCCATTGCTGGAATTGAGAAGACAACCCAGATGATCACAACTAGCATGAGAGAAGCTTTCGAAGAAAACTGTCCACTCAAGATGCCAAAGAAGGGTAAAACACCATGGTGGAACTCGGATTTGGCAAAACAGAGGAGAACGACAAGGATGCTCTTTAATCGTGCTCTGAAGGGTGAATCAAGCACTAGCTGGAATCGCTATAAAGAGGCACAGAAGGCTCTAAAGAAGAGCATAAGATCGGCTAAACGATCATCTTGGAGACGCTTTTGCGAAGAGACTAACTCTCTTGAGGCAACCTCAAAGCTGAAGCGGATTCTGGTCAAAGAACGTAGCCAGAAACTGGGTTATTTACGTTTACAGAATGGGAAGTACACAGAAAGCGATGAAGAAACGGCAAATCATTTGCTTGAAGTACACTTCCCAGGCAGCATCCAAAATCTAATCTCGGGGCAAACAGGTGCATACAGAAATGGGCATTTACCTCGTTCCACAGATATAAGTCTGCAGGTCCGGATGGCATCATTCCTGCGCTAGTAGTAGAAGGAATGGATGCCCTGGGTCGACACATTCGGAATATATATCGGGCATGCCTAGCACACGCTTATATTCCAGTTAAATGGCGGGATGTGAAGGTGTGTTCATTCCCAAACCAGGAAAACCCACCTACACAGACGCAAAAAGCTTTCGACCGATCAGCCTAACGTCCTCTCTGCTAAAAGGACTAGAAAGATTAGTAGATCGGTTCATAAGGGATACACACATTCCTAAATGGCCACTTCACCATAGGCAACACGCCTACCAGAAAGGCAAATCCACGGAGACAGCACTCCATGAACTTACGGCAAAAATTGAAAAGGCGATGTCCGATAAAGAATACGCTTTAGGCGCATTCATGGACATCGAAGGTGCCTTCAATTATGCCTCATTTGCGGCAATTTGTGATGCGGCAAGACAGCATGGAATCGAACCGCTGCTAATCAGTTGGATCCTTCACATGTTAGAGTGGAGAAAAATCCACATATCGGTCGGCCAGAAGTCTATTGAAGCAGGATGTCTCAGGGGCTGCCCACAGGGAGGGGTTCTCTCTCCACTGTTATGGCTCTTGGTGATGGATACCCTGCTGTGGCTCCTGGAGGACAAAAAAGTCTTCGCGCAAGCATTTGCGGACGACCTAGCCGTAATAATTACCGGCAACTTTGCGGACACAGTATGTGACCGCCTGAATGCAACTCTGCATGTAATCCACAGCTGGTGCCTCCGCAATGGACTCACGGTGAACGCTAGAAAGACTGGACTAGTTATGTTCACTAAGAACGTCAGGTGGGGCAGCTATACGCTACCCACCTTAGCAGGGGCGGAAATCCAGCTGGCACAAACAGTCAAGTACTTAGCAGTACATTTCGACTCCAAGTTAACGTGGAAGCATCATATCCAGGAACAATACCAGAAATCCTGCAGATTGCTCTGGTGCTGTAGGAATGCGATAGGTAAGATACAACCCATTTTGATGTATGCATGCATCGTCTGGTGGCCAAGACTGAACTTTGCTAACAGCAGGAAGCTGCTAACGCAGATTCAGAGACTTGGTTGCCTAAGTATTACTGGAGCAATGAGTACTACGCCGACTGCGGCACTTGAAGCCATCCTAAATTTACCCCCCATCTACTTGGAGGTGAAACGGAAAGCAGCCAATGACGCATATAGGCTCGATACCATTGGGGCGTGGAAAGGCGGCCAATCCAACGGGCATGCGTCTATATGGAAATTCCTTGAAAAACATCCGGTAGCCCTGATGCCGACCGATCATATGGTTTCCAGATTCGTCTTTGAAAAGACATACACTGTCGTAATCACCGGAAGAGAAGAATGGTCGACAAGTGGCCATGAGTCTTTTCAGATTACAGACCTAATAATCTTCACCGACGGGTCAGTCACGGAGTCACGGATCCACAATGGTGGGCCCAGAACCAGCTCTTGGAATCCGACCATCTACTGTCAAGTCTACTCTGAAAGGTGAAATTGCAAGGATTCACGCAACCGAGTGGAGAAATTTGGACTCTTGCCGGCAAGCGAAAATCCTTGTGAAGGAGCCTAGGGCCACTAGAGCGGCATTTTTGTTGTCCCTTAAGAAGTGGGACATGAAAACCCTAGTAGGGCTTTTGACGGGACACTGCCCCTTAAACTACCATATGGAAAAGATTGGGGTAGTGGTTTCGGCTGTGTGCAACCAATGTGAGGAGGAGGAGGAAACTGCCCTGCACTTTTTATGCAGCTGCCCGGCATCCTCAGATCTCAGACGAAGACACCTTGGCAAGGTTTTCTTAAATGAAGAATCTGCACACTCTCTGCCTCTTGAGAATGTTCTCAGATTCGCTAAAGCCTGCGAACACCGTAGGCGGGAAGCCATTGAATAGGCAACTTACGGGGATAGTAGAATGGGCCTAATAATGGCCTGAGTGCTCGGAGCTGCGGCTCCCCCCATTTAACTAAACTAAACTAAACTAAGATTGAAGGCACCGCAGTAGTGTACATCCAGAGAACTATCCTCGGCCGTAGACCCCATTTCTTGGCAAAAGTTCTGTTGCAGGCATAGGTTATGCAAACCTTCTTAATCCTCAGTTCTATGTTCAATCTCCAATTTAGTTTTGGATCCAAGATTACTCCCAGATACTTTATATTGGAGGACAGAACCAATCTTTGTTCATTCAACCGTGGCAGGGGGAAATCAGCTACTCTTGCTTTGGTGGTGAATAACATCAGTTCCGTTTTGGTTGGGTTTATGCCGAGTCCACGTCTTGCGGCCCATAAGCAAACCTTTCGCTACGCTCCTTCCATTATGTCGCTCATAATGGACCGAAACATCCCGAGACACTAATATCACCAAGTCGTCGGCATACGACATCACGTCCACCCCGCTGCTGTCCAATATTCGTAAAATTTCGTCTATTACTATCAACTAGAGCTCCGAAGAAATGGCGCCACCCTGGGGCGTGCCTCTGTTCACAGCTCTGGTCAAGTGGTTGCCTCCGAGATCCGACCGGATTGTCCTGGTACATAGCGTCCAATCCAATATTGGTCAAAGCTTCCTTGATGGCGTTGGTACTAGCATTGTTGAAAGCTCGCTCTATACCCAAGAAGGCAGTTAGGGTATATTACTTGAACTGCAGTGACCGCCCAACCGTACCAATTATCTCATGTAGAGCAGTTTCTGTGTATTTTCCTTTGAGCTAGTCACGCTGAGACTTAGAGAAAGACGTTCTCTCCATAATGTGCTTAAGTGGATGCCCAGGATGCGCTCTAGGTTCTTCAGCACGAAAGAGGTGAGGCTGATTGGTCAAAAGTCCTTCGCGCACTCATGACCACGTCTGCCCGCTTTCGAGATGAAAATCACTCGTGCGCATCTCCAGGACTGTGGTACCTGTCCTAAAGAGATACAGCTCCAGTAAATCTCAACAAGCCACGGCACAACCTTTTCCTGCTACTTTTGTAGCATGACTGACATTATGCCATCTGGGTTTGGAGATTTATATGCTGAGAAGCTGTTTATAGCCCAGCCGATCTTGTCCTCAATAATTACCAATTTGGTAGTCTCACACAGCCGGGGTGGCCGCAAACCCTCCAAGGAAAACTCCGATTCACAGTCCTCCTCGCTGGCGGGAAAGTGCGTCTGAACCAGCAGCTCCAAGGTTTCACTAGGAGGTTCCATCCAGGAGTCTTTCGACTTTTTAAAAAAAGATGGGTTCTTATGTTCCTTGGAGAGATTCTTGTTGAGCCACGCAGATTCGCTCGTGCTTTCGATGTTCTGACAAAAGTCCAACTAAGACCGCCTCTTAGTGATACTGATGGCCGACTTGTACTTCTTCAGACAGTCCTTGTATGGTTGTCAATATCTATACCTGTAGCAGATGTTGGAAATTTCTCTGGTCAGCTCCTGAGGCTGGAGAGATCTTCATACCATCACGGTGGCAGTGTCTTCCTGCTGTATTACTAGGGCACGAGACTTTAACGGCGGTATCGAATGCGTTTGCCAGAGCTTCGACCTTTGGTTGCAGTTCGTCTGTCGTGCCAGTCTTATCAATTTGCGCACCATCGAGTTTGATCTCAATTAATTGACCAAATTTTCTCCAGTCAATCCTCCTGGAGTCTCTGAAAGGTTTGGTGACCTCTGCGGTGAAATCTAGACTGAAAATTATCCAACTATAATCTGAGAAGGATCTCTGGTTAGACACTCTCCAGTTCTCCACCTTAAGGATCCCATTGTCCGTTATTAGGATGATATTAAGAACTTCCTCCCAAACGTCACAGTTCTACGAACTGGGAAAATTAACGGTTGGTGTACTGCCCCTGCTACATACCGATAGGTTGGAAGTAATAATAAAATCAAAGAATGACTCACCTCTCTCGTTGATTTGCGAGCTACCCCCACGTCGCAGCTGATCAACAGGTTGGCCTTCTTTGTTGCTATCGTGTTTGTCAAACGTTGTAGTTCTTCTGGCGGAGCTGATCGGTCGTGAGCCATGTAAGCGGAGGAAATGTATACGTTCTCTGCCTCGGCCTGCCCCAGCTTGACCACGACTAAGCCGTTGGAGCTCAGGTCCGAATACAGAAATCCTCGCGAGAATACATGCTCTAGGTCTGTCCGGATTAGCCTCTCCTGTGCTGTGGAATAAATTAAAATATTTGCTTTGGAGCCCTTTGATTGTTCGGTCGCATCCCAAGGCTCCTGTATTAGTGCGATGTTGGACCGTCGATCCTCATCTCTTCCAACAGCTCGTTGGAAGCGCCGATTGGATCTAGGTCGTCATCCGGTTTTGAAGAGCGGAACACTTTTACCTTTGCGTTCCTGACTCCGAACCGCACTTTATAGTTGACCTTTTCCGGTGCCTCCAGACACTCTCCGTTTATAACGAGTAGAAAAGTTTGGCTGTTTATCTGGGGTTCCTCCTATTTAATAACAACCCAGTCGTCCAAGGAAATCCTGGGGTTTTGAAGGCGCAGAGATTGGACGAATTTGCCCTTATCCATGCAGATTTTTAGCAACCAAATGCAAGCGATCAGTCTCCTGGGAGGGATGACATTGAGCTTTACACCCTCCCAGGTGTCGTTGATCTTAGCGACGCACGAATCGAGAAAGTCCCTGAAGAATTGGTCCTCGCAAGCAATAACGTGGTACTCACGGACCACCTGAGACGAATTAAAGCAGGGGATTAATCCCATGTGTTTGCCTTCGGTACCAGGAGATGCTCAATGGCCATTTCCGATAGTTGGACCTCAACACTGGTCCACACCTCCGGCGCTAGTTTGCACTAGCGGAATTACCATCCACACAGAAGTGACATCACACAGAAGCCACATCGCTGAAGGATTTTGCAGTTCGTAGCTCGTCGACTGACTGTTGCTGCGAACTTTTCTTCGCTGGTGTTCTCGCTCGATTTCGTCTTGAGGTCAATTGCGTTTCAGAACGATGGGCTTCGCCTTCTGCTCGTCTATCAAACGTTTGCTATTATATTCCTCAACAATCGCCTGGTATTTAACGAGGTTTTTTTCATCTCGTTTGTTGGCAGTACGGTCCTCCCTATTCTTAGCAATCTTGCTGAGAATATGCAGGTTTTTCTAAGCACTCGAGTGTTTTCTTACTCTAGATTTTCGGAAGTAGGAAGGATGCAGATACCTCTCAGTTATTGTATGCAACGGCTATCTTTAGGTCCCTATTGGTGTTACTATTTTTTTTTTTGGGAGTAGAGTAGGTGAATGCGTTTACGCACAGAGTGTTGGACTCCCGCAAAAGCACGCTGGCGGACTACCAACTAAACACCTCCCTGTCATCAGAGAACTAGCCTGGAACGTTTGACACATTACTTCGGGCTAGCCCTCCCGCTCTCCCGGCTTTGGGAGCCTTCAAGTCAGGGAATTCCTTTGACCAACGGGAGGGGAGGGGAGGAAGGGAGTTGTTAGTTCAGGCAACCCCTTACCGTCCGATCCCTCTGCCGGTCGAGTTCAATCTTCTTCGTAGTAAGAAGAGCCCTAACATAATGCGCAATACGATTCCAGCTGCCAGCGCTCTTCAGCATCTCTCTGACAATGTTGTCTGGAGAGAGCTCTCCTGTGCCCGCATAAAGCTGCTGACGGAGGCCGTCCCACCTCTCGCAAGAGAAAAATGTGTATTCAGCGTCAGCCGCCACTCTATTGCAGAACACACAATCAGGAGATCGCGCCTCCCAATCCTGTGCAGGTAAGACAGAAAACCTCCATGCCCACTTAGAAGTTGGGTAAGGAAGTAATCAATCTCACCGTGCTTTCTGTTCAATCATGGGTCTAATTTGTCGATGAGCCGCGCAGTCCATCTGCCCCTTGGCTCATTTTGCCAAGAAAGTTGCCACTCGTTAAGGGTGCGTTAACGTTCTTCACGGGCAACCACTTCTCTTAAGTTTTCGCCCTTACGGCGATAGATAGCTTTGCGCTCCTTGGCAAGGAGGGCAACGGGGATCACTCCCGCAATCATCATCACAGCCAGTTCGGAGACGGTGCGATAAGCAGACACCACTAGCAAAGCTCCCCGCCTCTGCACTTGAGCGAGGCATTTACGATGTATCTCCTTGTCAAGGGCATCAGCCCATACCTCCGCACCATAGAGAAGGACGGACTGCGTTGCTCCCATGAGGAGACGTCTCCTAGTTGATATAGGGCCACCGACATTCGCCATTAGCCGACTCAAGGCCGCGACTCCAGCTGCAGCCCTATCCGCTGCTGCTTTGATTTGCTCGAAGAAGCTCATCTTCGAGTCGAGCATTAAACCAAGGTATTTAATCGCTGGTTTTGACTCTATAGTCAACTCGCCGGTCGATATGGGACGCAACGTCGGGATTCTCCTTCTGGTCAGGATGACTACTTCGGTTTTTTCCAGCGCATCACTTTAGCAGTTGGTGTAGCAAACTGCCCATGATATCAACCAATGGAGAACTGCGTTATTAAATTGAAAAAAACTTTTGCGTGGCACAATACCTTCACCTTCACAACACCTACCTGTTAATAAATTCAAATAAAGCCCCGATGGTCTTATTTATAAATATAGGAAACCGAATGTTCTTTAATAATAATCTTTGGCGCAACAATCCATCGTCTAATCACGACAACAAATCCCTCTGCTACCACCGAGATTTGATTCGCGACCTTCCGCTACGACAACGCAGCGCTCAAACCGCTTGAGGTAATCAGACACGAATGTTCTTCACCTTCCAAAAATGAAGGGAATAACCATTCAACCCTCCAAGGAAATGAAATATTCTAGATAGGAAGCAAATCTAGAATAAGCACATAGAAGCAAAGTTGAAATGAACTCGAATGCTAAGACCTCTTACACAGATGACTCCAAAAGCAAGATTCTGGGTCGGAGGCTTTCTCTCAGGTAAAAGTGAGGGGTAGGCTTTTTTTTGCGCAACAACTGTTATCCGGTCTAGGCCTGCCTCAGTAAAGAACTCCGGACATCCCAGTTTTGGGCCGAGGTCCACCAATTCAATATCCCTTAAACCTGTCTGGTGTCCGGGCCTATGCCATCTTTTTACCTGAGGCAAGCTCTGCCACGTCTTCTTTTTCTACCATAGATATTGGTTTATAGACTTCCCGGGTTCGATCATTCTCATCTATATGAATTAAGTGACCCGCCCACTGCAACCTATTAAAGTCAGGTTCCCAGACGGTCATGGCATCGCTCATAAATTTCGCCGTTTTATAGGCAACGGAATCGTCCATCCACATATAGGGGGGCAAACATTCTTCGGAGGATTCTTCTCCCGACAGGTTAAGAGTTCACGATTATTCTTGCTAAGAACCCAAGTCTCCAAGGAATACAGGAGGGCATTAAAAGCTTTGACCCTATGGTGAGTCATTTCAAGCGGAACAGTTTATGCAAGCTGGAAAAGGCTCTGTTGGCTGCCAACAACCGTGCGCGGATTTAATCTGTTATCCTTTGTGATTTCTAACACCAGATAGAAGAAATTATCAACGGTCTCAAAGTTGCATTCTCCTATCTTCATTCTTGTCGTTTGACCAGGCCAATTCGATGTGTTGGTTCTTTGGTTCTGGCGCCCAAAATATCAATATCGTCAGCGTAGGATAGTAGTTGGGTGGACTTAAATAGGATCGTACCTCTCGCATTTACCTAAGCATCACGGATCACTTTCTCGAGGACCAGGTTAAAGAGGACGCATGATAGGGCATCTGCTTGTCGTAGACCGTTGTTGATGTCAAATGGTCTTGAGAGTGATCCTGCTGCTTTTATCTAGCCTTGCACATTGGCCAGTTTGAGCCTAGTCAGTCTTATTAATTTCGTTGGGATACCGAATTCTCTCAAGGCCGTGTATAGTTTCACCCTGGCTATGCTGTCATAGGCGGCTTTAAAATCGATAAACAGATGGTGCAACTGATGACCATACTCCAACAATTTTTCAGCGTTGCCGCGGAGAGAAAATCTAATCTGTTGGTGATTTGCTTGGAGTGGAGCCTCTTTGGTAGGATCCAATGGTATTCTGGGCATATGGGGCTATCCGACTTAGCAAGATAGCGGAGAATATCTTATAGATGGAACTCAGCAACGTGATACCACTATGATTGGTGCACTGCGTAATATCCCCCATTTTATTTATTGGACAGATAATGTCTCATTGCTAGTCGTCGGGCATTGATTCGCTGTTCCACACCTTGACCACAATTTGATGAACCACTTGGTGTAATTGGTAGCCTCCATATTTAACCAATCCGGCTGTAATTCCATCGGCTCCTGACGACTTATGATTTTCAAGCGGATGAATTGCACGGACTGGTACTTCTATACCTGTTAGTGGCACTATCAGAAAAACTTCTGCCTAAAATTAAGGCCGACATGAAGGACGGAGGACCAAAAGACAGGGTGGCGAGACGAAAGAGGACTAGACCGCCAGCTCTGCTTATTAAACCGACGAAAGGTAAGCATTTTGCGGAAATCCTCAGTGAAATCCGTTACAGGACCAAACCCGAAGTTAGCGGAGCAGAAGTGTCTTTCATTCGTAAAACGAAGGTTGGTGAAGTCCTAGTGGAACTAGGCCCGAGGACAACAAATAAAATTATATTCTGTGAAGCAGTCAAGGGACTTCTCGGAGAAAAACTTTGGTTTCCAGCCTGGAACCCACTTGTTCTCTGAAATTCGAGACCTTGACTGCCTCACAGAAAAAAACGAGGTAGAAGAGGCCATCAGACACGAATGTCCGGCGGTAACCAATGCGCGGATTGGTATCACCTCTACAAACTCTCGAGGCCAAAAACTCGCTCTGGTGGAAATTGCCGAACAATACGCAAGGAAGCTTCTAAACAGCGGGAAAATAAAAATTGGTTGAGTAGTGTGTAGGATTGGAATCCGCCCAGCCCCAACCAAATGTTACAGATGTTTGAATTATGGGCACACATCTGAAACCTGTCAGGGACCTGACAGAAGAGTGAGCCAGGCCATAAAGCGAACACCTGCTATGAAAAGGAAAGCTGCGTCCTACGCAGGGACCGTGGAGCTGAGAACGTTGCGCACACTGCCGGCTCGGGCGGTCTTCAGAGCAGAATTGAATAGAACTAGGCCGCGGTCAACATGATTCGCATCTTACAAATCAATATGATCCGGAGTGCAACCGCTCAAAAGTTGCCAGCGCAATTCGTTGCAGAGAGTGAAACTGATTTAGTATTCATCAGTGAGCAGTACCGAAAGAAGGGCCCAATTTCGTAGCGCATCTTACGCCGAATAAGACGATGCCGGATTTTCAACGCAGGATTAATGCTTTGGAAGATGCTATCTTAAGCACAAATGGTGACCCTGGTCGGGGTTGACTTCAATGCCAGGGCACTTGAATGCGTGCCTCATACAGACTCCAAAGAGTAACGAATTTTGGAAATGGCGGCGAGAACAAGACTGGCTGTGAGGGAAGCATTCCAGACGTAACCTTCAAGTCGGAATCACTGGTATCGCTGGTGGATGGGTGGCGAGTTCTGGAAGACTTGTCGGCAAGCAACAATCAATACATTGCCTTTGAAATGGTGTACACAAAAAGGGTGAATGGGGACCCGTGGGGTCACGGTTACAAGCTGGTAATCCGAAAAATCTCTGCGGAAACCCTGTTCCTTTAAGGCCGAGCACATGGACCGCATTGCACGGGCACTATTCTCTGCGCACCCCGTACGGAGTCAGCGTGGAGAGCGCGGGGGACTTTCCACTTTTCTCTATAAAAGAGTTGGAACAAGCGGTCCTCGATATGAAAAGCAAGAAAGCGCCAGGACCCCATGGTATTCCAGCAAAGGTATACAAACTGATATTGCAACACCGGCCAGATCTACTGCTCGGGCATTCAACGATTGCCTGAAAGAGGGCACTTTCCCTGCTCATTGGAAGATGGCAAGGCTTGCACTGATCCACAATGGGAAAGAGGACCCCGAATTGCTATCTTCATACCGCCCACTATGCATGCTTCACACTGCTAACTATCTCTTACGGATATTGAGGGACTACCTGAAACACTAGAGGATCAGAGGAGGATGGAGGTCACGTCGGGGGTAGCACAGGAATCCATCCTAGGGCCGGGCCCCTGGAACGCTACTTATGATAGTCGACTTAAACTCGACATCCCAAAAGAGTCGCGCCTGGTCGGTTATGCAGATGGTGTCGCGGCGCTTGTTGCTGGACGCACTGTCGATCAGGCGCAAAGCAGACTCGGCACAATGATGCGACGAGTAAGCGGATGGATGACTAGTCATGGTTTCAACCTTGCATTGGAAAAAACCGAAGTAGTCATCCTGTCTAAAAAGAGAATTCCGACCGTGCGTCCTATATTGTTCGGCAAGTCGATAATTGAGTCAAAACCAGCCGGAGCAGCCGGATGGCAGGGGGTTTCTTGAAATGACAGTTCCCTTCCTCCTCCCTCTTCCCGTTTATGAAAGGAATTCCCCGCAAGGCGGGAGAGTTTGGGGATTAGCCCGAAATAATGTAACAAATAGTTCCAGGCTAGCTCTCTAACAATGGGGAGATGTTTAATTGGTAGTCTGACGACGGGTTCGATACCGGGAATCTGTCGTCTTCAGTTGGCGGGACCTCCAACTCGCCGATGTTCTAGTTGTTCAGTAGCTCATCAAAGTTGTCAACCCACCGCTCCAATATGTCCATTCTGTTGGAAATCAGAGTTCCCTCTTTGTCTCGGCAGGATGAGCATCGAGGTGTATAAGGCTACATCCTGCTAACTTGTTGGTAAAATTTTTGGGCCTGGTGCGATTGCTCCCTGTATTTTTCGAGTTCAAGGGCCTGTTGGTTCACCCAGGCTTCCTTTTTCTGTATATGAAGTCGCTCCTCCGCTCGTCGCCCTATCAATGGACATAAATAAACCCAATTTGACTAGCGCATGCCGTCGTGTCACCTGGATACTCTGGCCTGAGACAGTAGCAAATAAAAAACATCGTCTACATACCGGCCAGATACTCGAGGACATGTTGGTGAGAAGGCAGTGTGTGGGTCACACATTAAGAAAGAGTAACGACCCCATCGCGAGTGAGGTAATGTAATGGAACCCACTATCCCAGAATGGCCCAAGGACTAAGTGGCGCAGATTAGCAGAGGAAAGAAGTAAACTTCTTGGAGGTGGACTGATGGAGATTATTAGGTTAATAATTGCCTATACAGTCACAAAAGTCACTTCTAGTGAATATTCGAAAATATTATGAACTCCACTGACAAACCTCACATTAATTTGTCTTCAAGAGCCCCAAATTCGGACGAAATCATTGGTTTGCCAGTCATCAAGAAACATGAGATTCCAGCTTATTTCGTGGGAAATTTTAATGGACCTCTTTGCGTAGATATGATATGCTGAAATGCTATACTGCAGTACTGCACCACAAAGAGGATAAACCAGCATTTCCCAGGTCGATTCCTAATCCCTAATGGTATTTGTAATTTCAACATCATTTTCCTAGTTTTCCCGTACCATGTAGACCACAACCTTGTTAACTCAAAATTTATGGTAACTAAAAACCACACAATTCCCATTAACTAAATTTTATATTTCCATAGTTTGAAAACGGATCCAGATTACGTGAAAATACACTTCATAATAATTCACTGACTCTGTTAATTCAAGTCAAAATAAATAAACATTTTCCGACATCAAAGCGAATTTGGGGGTGGGAAATAAATTTTGGCTGTACATCATGTAATTTTGGGAACACATTTTCACTGGATGTATCTCGTTTGAAATTTGAAATGTTTTCATTACAACTGCACACCCCCGCAATATGTAAATTTCTGACAACCTGGCAGGGAGGGGGTGTCCTTTCAAAAATCGATTTTCAAAATTTAATGCATAATTTTGCTGGCAAACAGGCAATTTCAGAGAGTTCCCTCGATTGCTAAAGATTATTAAATTATCGCTAATTCCCGGTCAATGTTATCGCCGGAAAATTCTGAGTCATAGGACCAAAATGCGCCATTGCAGTACTGACTCACCCTCGTATTTGGCAGTTATTATTTGCACATTTTCACTGTAAATTTGATAAAATAACAAACCATTTATTCAGTCTCATTATAATCGAATTATTCTGAAGATCGCCAAACAAATGTCTCAACCTATTTCTGGTCCATTTCTAAGACAATTCTGGCATCTTCAAGTGTAAATTTGTAATTTTTCTCTCCCCCAGAAATTATTAAAACATTTAAATTTCTATTGATCTTGAATTGTCCGCGTCATGAGCGTTTGGCAACCGTCGTGGTTTCGCCCTAGCATGAATTCCTCAAGACGCGTTCCAATTTTAGCTGAAATCTAGCGTGAATTTCGAGATATTATCTGTTCCCGCTTTGTTGCAAATTTGTATCTTTGAATACGCTCTTGGAAGTCGTGCAAGATATTCCCAGATGCCTTCAATATGGTAATGCATTTCCGCGACCATAGATACCAAACCGGCCAAAATTGCAAATGAAATTTAGAAATGGTCGCAGAGTTTCATCTGAATCGGATTTGAATTTCAATCCAGGCCGGGCAGACAGGACTTTCACTGGAATTTCAACTCCGAAATTGGGGTTGGAATAGATCGTCCCCGAAATTCGACCCATAAAAAGTGGCGCAACTGAAATAGCGCAACAGATTTCAGATTTCAAGTCAAGGCGAGACAATAAAGCATTCTCAAGGCTTATCAATTGAGGAAACAATTGTTTCGTCGACACGCTACATATGTACATGTTCCTATCCAAAAAAAGATAATGTGATTATCTGGCAGCGTAATCTATCTTATCCAAGCACCCTCTCTGTCCGTTGCTGGCGTTCACTTTTAAGTGTTGACTTTTTTTCTAGTATCAACTCATCAATATGCAAAGTTTTTTTATTTATTTATTTATAGATTCGGAATTTATCGTCTGCTACGGTGCTACCTATTACGAATAGGTGAGCAAATAAAACCGTTTATCTGAGTACGTTCAGATACAGCGGCAACAGTTAATAATATTTGCAATTCGCGTTATGTTTTGAAATGTTCGAATGTGTGTTGCGATAGCGAAAAAATTCAAATCTTGTTTACTTTGAAAAAGTTGTTATTAATGGAGAGCAATCTAATGGGATTCTGATGATATGCCGGTGGTGGAATTAGCGTTTGGCTGCTAATACGGGAAACGTTTTATGGAAAATATTGAATGCAAACTGTGGAAAGAACTAAATGGCACAATAGCAACAGAATTGTTTTTCGCAAGGGGTTGATATGTGTCTGGGTTTCTTACGAATAGAACAACCTTATCTTAGAAGATACCAAATTTAATCTTTGCAGAGTAAGGATTAAGTATCAAAATTAAGTATCTAGATAGCCACCCAGGTAGGTGAGTTTCACTTCGTGGTGAATTGCATGGTTCCCGTGTGAAGCGCGGACGAATCTCTGTTAATTAGCCTATGTCCCTATACCCCCCCACCTCCAGCTGATACCATGCTTCAGCAACAAACCCGACTTCTGGCCTGCCAACTTTAGAAGCGCAGATCGAATCTCACGTGCCGTGCATCCCTTCTCCCCGAAACCTCAGCTCCGATGACAAAAGGCTTTAACCTAAACAGGGAGACGTCCTTGGGCCTGCCGCCGACATCAAGCCTAACGAAGTGCTACCCTCTGTTCAACACTTCATATAGGCCCTCATATGGCGGCTGCAAGGGCTTCTGAAAAGCATCCACGCAAACCAAGACGTGTGTGCAGACATCTAAGTCTCTGGGAGTGTCAGCCCTCGTCGAAGAATGATGGGATGCCATGGATGAATTTTATCTTCCCACGGTATCCCGGAGCAAACGCAAAAAGCCAGTGGTTGAAAAGGCTGACCTGGTATCAAACACAGAATCGCTGGAGAGTCTCGAATTCTCCCTGTATACCAACTCGGCGGAACTAGCGGCAAACTCCTGGCGATGGACTGTACGTAGGCCACGTAGAACGAGGGACAGGACTTGCGACCAGGAGGCCTTCAGTGTCCTACGCCAGCCTTCCAAAATCCCATTGAAAATGATGATGGCCAAAAATATCTACTAGTGACAAACCGATTCGTTGTTCGAATGCCTGGATGCGCAAGATCGTGTATTGCATGGAATACTTCCTTGGGAAAAGCGGCCGGAATATATTGCCTAGGTCCCTTTTCAGAGGTTGAGTCGAAGGGGTCGATCGCCCATTTCGGCTGGCGAACCTGAACGCAAAGCTCCAACTGTTCCCGCCAGTTTGGAGGCTGTAGTCGCGAGGGTTGCCACCGTCTACTACAGCTCAGCAATTTGGCCCCTGGCTTCCCGCGACACTTCATTGACCAAGCAATGTTTGCTAACAGGTCCAACAAGCCGGAGTCCGCACAGGCCAAAATGGCCTGAATGCTTTCCGGAAGTCGCTGCAACCACAACAACTTCAGAAGCTCACCACCAACCTTATCCCCGCCCAAATTGCTTCATCTCGCATATCAGTTAGATCCGGGGGCGGTCGCCTAAGGTGTGCTCTGTCAGCTTTGCCGGTTTACTTAGCAACATGGTGAACTTTAACTTCAAGTAGGCACACTCCTCCAGAATGTCGGCGACGAGCCCAATCGACTCTTCGTCCCGATCGACGAACGCGTGATTAAATTATGTGGCATCAGCAGTGATGCCCGCGAGGGGGAACTGCGCTTCCAATTGCCGGAACCAGACCCCCGGGTTACGTTGCCAAAAGGGTGGAGACGTCGGAGGCGTTTGCCGCGCTGTTATTAACTGACATTCGTAAAAAAAAACACGAATCACATAGAAAAGAAAAATAAAGAGTCGCCCGAACCCCACTACGAAAGAAAAACACAGTCACCAAAGAGGAGCTCACACCCGGAGCAGAATTATTCAAGCCCCACTGTCGACAGTGGAATGAAAACTAGCAGAACCAACTGGGCAACAGAGGCACAGTTTGCCCAACTTTGGTAACGTTTTTCAGTGTCTATTTAACACCGAATGAGACAATGCCGGACTGGAGGACGCTATCTTGGACAAAAAGTTGGCATCAACACCTTCAAGGCGTGACTAAAAGAAGGAATATTCCCTACCTAGTCGAAGAAGCAAAAGTTGGTATTGCTTCCCAAATCCGGTAAGATACCTAGAGATCTGGCATCATATCGTTCAATCTACCTGCTAGATACAATGGTGAAGGTGATCTCTCTACATCATATAATGTAATGTATAATGGAGTGCTTGTGTTCCCTGTCCTAGAAGAGGCTACTACTTTGCCGATGACCTAGCTGTGGTTGTTGTAGCAAAGTACCCAGAGGAAGGAGACGGTTAGGGCGGTAAAGACCTGGCTGGAAAAGGCTGGATTGGCCCTGGCAGATGAGAAAACGGAAGCGGTCTTAATAACGTACCGTAGGAAGAAACACTGTTAAGTCGAAAGCTGGTGGGTATATTATCGTCTCTACACCAACTATCAAGTACCTGGGGCTACTAATTACACAACAAACTGAGCTTTAAGGAGCACTCAGAGTATTCGGCAAGGTTGGAGTCGTATGATCTCTGGCAACGCAGATGGGGCGAGTCTTCGAAGGGCCGGTGGACACATAGGCTTAGGAGAGATCAAAGGACGAGACTCGCGAATGCTTAAAGATAAACCTAACACGCGAAGTAATACCTAAATGGTGGTCTCGCGGGGCTGGGACAGGAGAGGCCGGGGGTGGTTTTTAGTGAGTGCGAATCCCACACGCACCTGCTCTTACCGCGTCGTTTGTGCGGCGGTATTGGATGGGACGTGTCTTTCTAGGATTTTCCACTTCCGTGTACTAAAAAAAAAGAAATCTTGCACAAAAAGGGACGGACCCTGGTAACTTGTGACTTCAATGCCAAGGCACCTGAATGCATTGCATGCCTCACTCAGACTCCAGAGGTAAACGAATTCTCGAAATGGCGACGAGAACAGAACTTGTAGTTTTAAACACTGGATCCACCACATCATTCCGGTGCCCAGACTGCAAGGGAAGCATTCCGGACGTAACTTTTGCGTCCGAAAACTGATTCGAATCCTCGGCAAGCCGAGTGGATGTCCGAGCCGGTGGACGGCCGAGCGGCAAAGCTCCGTAAGGGGGGTCACAAACTCCGCCGTTTGACACAACGTTTAAACGAACGGGAGGAGGCACGTACCATAATGACGAAGTACAGATCAGCCGTAAGGAGACTCCTTAGCACAATAAACAAGAGCGAAGTTCGCTACTGGCAAAGCTTGATCGACGAGATGAATGGCGATCCGTGAAGACTCGGTTACAAACTGGTAACCCGAAAAATGCTCACTTAAGGACGAGCAGATGGATCGCATTGGGCGGACACTATTCCCCGCGCCCATACTGGTGTTCAACAACTAGGCGTTACTCTGTTTAAATATTTACAAACTTTCTGCGGCGTCTACTTTGTGGACTTTACTTGTTGCTTTTTTTTCGTTCGTGTGGATATTTACATATATATAAATACTGATATTTCAGGAACCACTTGTTCCCTTCATCAGTGCTAACAAGTAGTGGGTTTTTTGCCGCTAGTTTTGCTTCTTTGGTATGTTCCTCGAATCGTATCTTTACTAACCGCCTAGTCTGCCCTATATATATACTGGTGCATTTTGGGCATGTGATCTTATAGATCCCGCTCTCTTCCTTCTTCGATTTAGGGTCCTTTACGCTCCTAAGTCGAGTTTTAAATTGCGCATATCTGGTTGTTGGGACAGCCTCTATTTTGAAATTTTTAAGCGTATTATTGATCCTGGACCACAACGAGTAGTATGTAATTCTCGTTGACACGACCTTGATGCCTATCAACGACGTCAATTGCTTCCTGTTATTGACAGCCTGTTTCTTCCTTATTATATCTGTATCTGCTCTTTTTCGCAGCGTCTTTTATATAAGCCAGTTCTTTGATATATCTCGATCTTGTAAGCGGGATATTTAGCATTCTATGTAACATGCTAGAGCTGCTAGGAATGACTCGTTGGGTGGTTGTGGGCTTCCTAAGTATATCGAACTCGAAGTCTTCCCCGTTTCTAATTATTTTGATGTCAACAGCGATTTGTCCACGATGGCTAGTACATCATCAACATATCTAACCCAAAAAATGGGCATTATTCCACGCTGTTCCATTAGTTCCTCTAGACCTGCCATAAACATTTCACTTAATAGAGGGGAGAGTGGGTTACCCAGTGCCATGCCTGCGGTGGTTTTATAGTTTTCGCTCGGTGTAGGGTATGTTTGACGGGTGTACTCTGAAAAAGTGCTTTCACATCAAACGAAACTAGGATTTCATGTTGCCTAATTTTAGCATCGTTCAGCTTCATGACCACCTGGAAGCTGTTTTTACGACATATTTCTTCTTCTTCTTGTAGTAACCATTTCGCAATATTGTAGGTGACGAGGCTTGCGCTGATTAGCGAAGAGAAAGACGACCCCGAAATGTCGTCTTAATATCGACCACTTTATATGCTTGACACTACCGTAAAAGTGCTTGAAAAGCTCATTAGAAATAGATTCGCTGAAGCGATACGTGCAACCGAAGACTTAGCCCCACAACAGTTCGACTTTAGAGCAGGGAGATCCACAGTTTATGTTGTTGTGCAAGTCGTAGATGCCGTTCATCGAGAGGAGGCGATCGATGGGTGTTGCTCCTCGTAACGCTTGACGTCAGAAATGCCTTTAATTCCGTAAGATAAAAAGACATTCTAAGCACACTAGACACACTTTTCAGTTATGTCTCATGGATATTGAGGAATTATTTGAGGAACCGCCCCCTTTTCTATGAGACGTAAGAGGTTCAGAACAGAACGTATGTCAAATCGGGGTAAACGCCGAGATCCATCCTAGGGCCGGACCTCTGGAACGCTTCCAATGATAGTCTGCTTAAGGGGGTCATCCCGTGTGAAGGCCGTTTTTTTGCCTTTCTTTGAAAAATTATTTTGAAGGACTGGATATAGATAGAAACGTGATTTTTTCACCATATATTTATTGATATCTCTAGTATATGTGATAAATTTTTCAGCGTGATTTCGTAGCTAATTTTCGGAACAGGTGTTAATTTATGCACCCATCTCCAAAAAAAGGTGTTTTTCTGCTGCCACGCTGGAGGGCGCTGTGTTCATCTGAGGAAAAAAAGCTAAACGTCATTTTAATGCCGACAATATTCCACGGACCGCAAACTAGGATAATTAGAAAATATTAAAAGGTAAATTTTTTGTTGGCTTTTAAACTTAATTTTTTGGATTTTGGTGTTTTTTTACGGCTTTTTTGATGAATAAAAAAAACGACCCATCCGATTCCAATTATCCTAGTTTGCGGACCGTAGAAATATGTTCTGAATAAGTCGCGAAAATTTTGAAGAATTTGGTTGGATAGATTTTGAGCTATGGTGACAGCCGATTTTCAAGATGCAGTTTCGAGAAAAACGCATTTGAAAATTTAAATGTGATTATCAACAATAAAATTTTAGCCCACCATTAATCTGCTACACCTGGTCCATAAAGAGCACCCTCCGTTCCTTCAAAAAAGTCTTGTAAGGTCGATTGTTGCTCTCTGGTGCCAATTGTGGCTCTTTTAGCGAGGTCAGTCGATCGTCGTTCGGACCGCCACGGAGATGTTCTTGAGCCTGCCACCGATGTCAAGACTAACGAAGTGCTTCCTTCATATGGACCCCCATATGGTGGCTGCAAGGGATTCCGGGAAGTATCCACGCGATCCAAGACGTGTGTGCAGACATGCAGGTTTCTGGGGGTGTCAGCCCTCGTCGAAGAAAGACGGGATGGCAGGGGTGATTAAATCGACGGTGTCCCGGAGCAAACGCAAAAACGTAATGGTGGAAAGGACCTACCCGATCGCTGGGGAGTCTCAAATTCTCCTCGTATACCAACTCGGCACAACTGCGGCAAACTCCTCGCGATGGGCTATACGTAGGCCAAGTAAAACGAAAGACAGCACTTGCGACCACGAGGACTTCAGTATCCTATGCCAACCTTCCAACATCCCATTGAATTGCGTGTGGTACGTAGTGGTCCGGTAGCGTTTGAAACGCAGGATTTTGCCCAACCCCGAAAACAGGGTAGACTTCAATTGCATTCCCTGGTCAGTAATGACTTCGGCTGGAACTCGCAAGCGTGGGATCCATTCACGACAAACGGCCTCGGCGCACGATTATTTGGAAATGTCAACCAGAGGTGTCGCTTCAGGCCACCGCGTGAACCTATCGATGATTGTGAGGCAATATTTGAAGTCATGCAAATATCGGAAGGGGGCAATAATGTCGATGTGGACCGTGTGAAATGGTTTGTAGACCGAGGAAATGAGCCTACCCCGTTCTGTACCTATTTGATGACACTTTTGGCACGCCATGCACTGTCTGACTCAGGAGTTTACATCCTTATCCCTTGATATCCAAAAATATCTACAATTGACAAGCCAATTCGTTGTCCGAATGCATGGATGTGAATGGAATACTTTCTTGCGAAAAGCGTCCGGAATATATGGCCTAGGTCCCTTTTCAGAGGTCTCGCAGACTATTTCGGAGGTTCTGTGATCGGCGATTGCCGAAAAATCAACCATGGCAGGGATTTTAACATCTGAAGGACGTGACAAAGCATCTGCAACTACATTATCCTCAAAATAGTTATCGCTCCGATGCTTGTAGTTCTTCTAAATAAAAATAAAACTAAGTACCTTTCTCCTACTACAATTAAGCTACCTAGCTTAAATACTGAGGAAGAGAGTAACTAGCTCTCGAAATACGTATTTACTAACTATTAAAATATATTGTAGTAGGAGAAAGCTACCTAGTTTGATTTTTACATTATCCTTGCCGGACACATGCTGAATGTCCGAAGTAAACTGGCTTATGAAACTCAGGTGCCGGAGTCGGCGAGGGGATGCTTTGTAGGGCTTCTGCCTAAACGCGAAGGTAAGAGGCTTGTGGTCCGTGAACACTGTGAACAGCCTGCCTTCTAGGGAGTATAAGAAGTACTTTATTGCCATGTACGCGGTTAATAGCTCACGATCATAGGTGCTATAGTTCTGTTCAGCTGTATTCAGTTTCTTACAATCTTTTATCTTTTCTTAACTCAAATAACGTACGGAAATCTGCCACTGCTGTCCGCGACGAAACGCTGCAAGCATGCCATACCACTTCACATAGCATGCGCTACCAGATGAACACAGTGGAACTTGCCCGATGTCGACAAGACCAATGTTTGCTGTTCCTGGAGCTGCTGTTGTTGAGGTTGTAGTCGTTATGATAACGTAAACCAAATAGTGTCCTGATAAAAGCCCTGCTAGGGTTTTCATGTCCCACTTCTTAAGGGACAACAAGAATACCGCGCTTGCGACCCCAGGTTCTTTCATAACGGTTTTCGCCTGCTGACAAAAGTTAAAATTTCTCCCCTCGACTGCGCGAATCCTTTCCGGCCCACTATTATGGATCCAGACCCTCGGCGAGCCAGTCTGTCCGCCTCTTCATTACCAACGATGAGCGCTCTAGTACAGATCATTAATGTTTCGTTCAGTCGACCAAGTTTCAGCAGCTCCTGATGAGAACTCCACACCAATTGACTTGATATGTCGTTGCTGTTTGGTGCTGATAATGCTATCCAAGCGCCGGAACGGATTCGAATGGTGCGACCCCCCCCCCATTTTTGTCGTAGATATTCTTCTCCTGCCAATGAAATGACATATATCTCCGACTGGAATATGGTCGTCATTTTTCCGAGTTGTGTTTTACCCTTCTTTGTCGTCTTGAGTGGAAAGTTTTCTTCGAAAGTTTCTCTCATGCTAGTTATGATCATCTGGCTTGTCTTTTCAATTCCAGCAATTAATTTGATGCGCTTCCCAGGGATCGTGACTTGGGAGCTCAGTTCTTTTTTATATGTCGCGGATTCCGAAATGGAGTAAGTACAGGTGGACCCATGCCCATTATGAAATCAATGGGCATATGAAAGTGTAATATCGTTTCATACTCTCTTCTCTCCGACAAGAGCGGTAATGTCAGGGGGGGCACCGTGATGTCGATGACCTTTATTACCCAAATCAAGGATCTGCAGATCGGTTCCTACTGGATACTCCAGTAGTCTCGATCCTCTTGTATTGATGTTGGAACTTCTCCAGCATATGTGGTGATCGTTGACATCGCATCCTGTTATTACCCCATGCTTTTACTTTTGGGACATTGGATGGCCGAAGGCTCCACGTCTCTTTCAATGACTTTAGATGCCGATACTTGTTACGTGACGGCCCCTAACCCGTAATAGAGCCGGACTAGTTCCCGAACCTTCTTAACATCGGGAATGTCGATAGTAAGGAAAGAGACAGCCTACCGGCTCTCCCTCGTGTCTTGCTGCCTAACAACATCCAGGTGGAAGTGTTGAGGTTGTTCTGGACACCAAGTTGTTTCGGAACCTCAGCACCACTCTGATAGCCAGAGGAAGCACTTTTTGAACGATGGCAACTTAGAGACACCCACACATCGTTGAGGGAGGAGCAGTACTGCCTAAGTCTCTTGTTCGTGTCTTCGTCGACAAAGTTTAGCCGTAATATTTTACGCTATACACCTACCGACTCAAAGTAGAGCTTAATGCCTTGCAAGGATGTAGTCCTTACAGCTGGGATGAGTTTCCTCCTAAGCTGTTCACACTGCTCAGTATCCTAACCGGATGGATTAGAGTTGTAATACAAGACCCATCCATCGGCTTGGATAGCCTTGGCTGCAAATGAATCCCTAGCGGTTGCCGGCCGAGCCCTTTTCTGTCTTTTACTTCGAAGAGTTGAGATCGATCGAGGACCGCTGCCGCTTCGGTTTTCCATTAGCCGCAGGTGCCCCGGACGATCCGTTTCCCTCAACCTTGGCACAGCCCGTGTGTTGTGGTTTGCAAGAACGCGGTTTGCCCGGAGGTGGTTTGCCTGAATGCTGTTTACTGTCCATAGACAGGTGCTTACCCATGGGCAAAACTTTAGCTTCAGCAGGTGGCACCGATTGGGTCCTGGGATTAAGAGTGCTGACAGAAGGGGCCTGCTTCGGCTTGTCCATTAAAGACTGGGTTCTAATTAAACTGGTTCCCAACTGAGTAAGTGGAAAATTTGAGTCTAGACTCAGGTTCTCCATCGATGAGCTTAGGGTTGCTCCTTCGCTCGGGGTTGGATCGTCACGATCAAGATTTAATTATGGTTTTTTAAGAGGTTTTTGTCTTTTTTTTTGTTTTTTGTTTTCTCATAATTGGCTGCCATGACTTCAGTTTTATCGGGGAAAGTAAGTCGATCTCGGCTGAGCCACTTTTTGGCGAGGCAAGGCTTGTTGAAACTGGGGATCGCCAGGTACTCAGAGTTCATCGTTTACGGTCACATGTTAACCGCTGTGGCACAGTCACCACACCTTAGATTAGGGTTTTGATTTCCGCTCGGTTTCAGGTGTACCTTGTCGTTTCCAAGAGAACCTTCCTTACTGAGCTCCCTCACCACGACAAGATAGGTAATCTTCGAGGGAGATCTATTACGGATAATAATAATAATCGTTGGCATAACAATCCATATTTGATCAGGGCCATGAGGTTTGTTGGAGCCTTTCATTCAAAACCGTAACGGTTCACTATAGTATACTGGAGGATGCAATGTGGTCAGATTCACGCTCGCCCGAGATGATTGCCCTGATTTGATTCAGATGCTCATCAGCGCCTACGCAGTCCAGCGCCCTAACCCTTCGAGCCATCCAGACATAGTAAAGTATTGAAGATGAAAAAAAATTAGTTATCGTTTACGCCAGCACGCATCTAAATGCAACTCAATGGAAGTGCCAGCCGACATGACAGTTAGAAGGGATCAGTCCTTTGTATTTCAGACTCTTATACATAATTTTCAAAAAAGTCACCTATGTTAAGGCCCGCGTATAGAGGCTTGAAACGAAATGGACCTTAAAGACCAAAATACAACCCAAAATAAGATAAAAGCATCGAAAACCAGAGATTTTAGAGCCTTTTAAAATACGAAAAAAATATAAATGGAAAATCGGGAGCTAGATGTTTGTAAAAACGAAGGTTTTGAGTTTTCTGTTGGGAACTTTAGGTCTCTACTTCTAGAGTTATCATCTAATTGCTGATCCGGCTGACGTTGCTCTCCCTCCATCAACTTCTGGTTGCTTCTCTTCAATTCCTAGCGAACTATCCTTCGGCAAAGTGCCATTTAGTACTATTGATAAATAAGTTGTGCTGGAGGAGCTGGTGTCAAAGTACCTTTGAAAGGTTTGCGTGGTGTTCTTGAACTTTTTTTTTAATATCTTTAGAGTTGAAAAAATACAGATTTTTTTTGTAGCAGAGTGAACAGACTTTTCATTACCATGCTTTTGATCTTTAAGATCTCCACAATCTTTTATGAGGAGTAGATGTCATCAAATTCACTAATTATCGGAGACGAGCAGGACCTCACCTTTTTTGCGTCGACAAGGCCTTTGGTGCCTCATAGCCTTGCATATAGTTCAAAAAAATTTGATGGTCGGATTCTATGGTTTTCCCTGTTAACAACAGAGATGAATTTATAATTCAGTGGTTGTAGATCATCATCATCATCAACGGCGCAACAACCGGTATCCGGTCTAGGCCTGCCTTAATAAGGAACTCCAGACATCCCGGTTTTGAGCCGAGGTCCACCAATTCGATATCCCTAAAAGCTGTCTGGCGTCCTGACCTACGCCATCGTTCCATCTTAGGCAGGGTCTGCCTCGTCTTCTTTGTTTACCATAGATGTTACCCTTATAGACTTTCCGCGCTGGGTCATCCTCATCCATCGCTCATAGATTTCGTCGTTATGTAGGCTACGGAAAGATTAGCCTGATGACGTTTAGATACCATTGTTTGCGTTTAGATATTTGATGGGATTTCGAATCGAAATAGTTTTTTATTAATTGATCCACAATCAAATAGGATAGCATAGTTGCTCTCCTGTATCCCTGGTTGGGAACGAATTGAAAATGGATCAGACAATCTGTTTTCCACAACAATTTTTGAGGTCGACACGCTGCCATGATTGCTTTCAATGCTGTTTTTTCAAAATCAACTTCCACTCAAAAACCGAGAAAAGAATAGAAGCGATCTTTCCGGTTAGGATCGAGGGAGGTTGAGTATGGATCAGTTAGGCAGATTTGAGTGAGGCCTTAGACGTCGTTCGTTAATTGTTTGTTTTATATGACTTCGTCAGCCACCTAAATATATCATTTTTGGATGGCCGACTTGTCTGTTTTCTTTGACTAATGGGATCCACTGCATAGCATTGTCAGCAAGGGAATTTTCCCCTTATATTTTTATAAGACCTACCTATTTCCTGGCGTGTATGATAGTGAACAGGGAACCTGTTCTATCATAGATTGTTTCCTATGGGAGTACCCCCATGAAATGCCCAGCAAGAAGGTTGGCAGATGACAGCAGACGGTTCAAGGAACTTTTCGTGGGATGCTTCCATATAGCAGTAAAAAGAAAAGATTGGGGTCAGTAGATGTTTATCGAAAGTAAATATTAATAATCGCTGATCCGTCGAGTAATAAAAGTGTCACCATATTCGATATACTTTCTGAACAAGACGCCTTTGGAAGCAATCCCGAATATATCTGCCTAAGAGAACCGAAAACCTGTAGATCTTGCAATTTGCAGTTCCGAGTACTTGCTCTTCGACAGATTTAACAAATTTAGATAGTATACATATAGAGTCTATCATTGTACGAGTATACATATGTTTGTGAATCGATTCTGCATGTGAAATTAGGGAGAACGAAGCTGCATTTCCACAAAACCTTGGAAGGTATTATTTTAATAGAGAAAAGAGGGTTACCAAGGAAGTTAGCATAAAACCCCTGAACAACACTTCAAAGATTCTGTTCGAGGTGGATTCTTACCGTCGTTCAGAATATTTCCATTGGAAATGGGAACTAATCATATAGTCATTAGTAATCACTAAGAAAAGCCTTAATTACGCTCCGCCTCAAGACCAAGTTAGTTCTTATCTCAGAAATTAATTCTCGCCATTTTACCCAACAGATGCGGAAGGAGTTGCATCTTATGATAAATTGCTCCTTAATTTGCTGTTTAAGTACAGTCATTTACGCTAATGAACCATGCCCGATGTTGTGTATAATTTTTGGTTACATAATTCCCGGAGCCAACAGATATGAACGCTATTAAGTTTCCAGTCAGAGATGGTATTTCAGGGACATATGTAGTATGTCGTTGTTAGTCATTTGGAGATGAGCCACATGTGCTTAGGTTAACATATGAATAATTCATTCCAATCAGTTCGGTAATTTGTTGAATGCAGCTTCAGCTAAGTAATGAATATCTTTTTCTGTTAATGGTGTCAATATTATTCTGGAAATGAATTGGCAATTACCTACAATGAAGTAGAGTCCTTGATGTTTTTTAGCATAAAGATGGTCCTGCTGAACGTGCTGTTGACATTCTATGTAGTCTTCGCTTCCTGGTATCCAGATATCAAGTTTAAAAAAATTCTAAAGGCGAATAGAATAACCTAGTAACCTTAGTAACCAGGGCCTACTTCCTTATGTTAGTGTCAAGAGAATAACTGCTGATAATAAACTCATGGGTGACTACTCTCAATTAGTAGAAAAATCCATAGAGGACGTCACTGTTCATCGAACTTTCCTTATTTTCTAAAAATATGGAAGGAAGTATGTTATGAGAAGCTGATGATCCAAAAAGAACTCGGGGACCGAGTAAAGGTTAGGGATCGAGGGGAAACTTTGAGGAGCAAATACCCCTTCCTTTTAATGCACAAACCACTGGTTTTGGGCGAATGCCATAATCCCCGAAACCCATCGCTTTGAAACCGTACCTGGTCTGATCCAAAACAACAACTCTACCTTTATTTAGGCAGGAGCAGAGGTGAGGCAGCATCTGATGAGTTTGCTTCTGTCCTGAAGCGAACGAACGAAAGCGCTAGCAAACAGGATAGAGCTCCATCTAACTGATATATGAACTTGGACCAAAGCTCACATAACTTTCCACGTTACCATCGAGCACTGGGTAACATTTTGGCTCAGTTTTGACTCCACATTGACAATCGATTTCTCCAGAATGTCATACCTAGGGCATCTCACCTGAATTCCATTCAGATCAGTTGAGATATTCCCTAGTCTGGCTTCTCGTAGGCAAAATTGAAAATGAGGACGGCCTTCATATAATAAAAGAGCACTTTGTAGGTCATTACCAAGGATCTGAAGGATCTGAGCTCAGGAGATCAACGTCACATAGAGAAAAATAGTAGTCAAACCCAAATGTCTAAGTTTGCATAGAGCTGAAATGTTGAGCCAATACCACTGAAATACTTCCTCATTTAAAAGGTACCATTGAAACTGAGTGTCCGGATGCCTGTGTTCTGTCGTAGCGGAAGGTGGCGTTTCAAATCTCACTGGTGGCAGAGTGATTTGTTATCGTGACTGGATGTCGAATACCAGTGGACTCAGCTGTCCGCGATCCGTCTTGCCAACAAACAGTACGTCAGGCTTTGTTCGAGAAACGCTTCAAATACAATGTTCGAAAAATGCGTTCTTTGAAAAGACTGGGACCGGACTTATTTCGAGATTCAACCAAATTCACGGTTGGGTGAGAACGAGTTGATATCAAAACAAAACACAAAGATTAATTTTGATTAGTTGGTTTTATTGCCCGCACAAAGCAGGATGAGAAGAAAAAAGAAGATGGAAACGAAAACGAGAACGAGAAAAACAGTAAACAGCGAATTGCGCGTGAAAGATGATGATAAATGTCAAGCGGAGATGTAGAAAAAGAACCGCTGTAAATTTACACAAACAGTCAGCGCTGACGCAGAGATGAGATGAGATGAGAAGTGAGAGATTTGAACAGGCTTGTTATGTGGAATATGGCGATCAGTTAGAACTTGCCGGTCCCAATACATGCTGTAAGCAGAAATATCAAGTACTGCTTGCGGCTCATATCGGTGAATCGGACATGTTCCCGTGATCAGCCCATGTTTGTATGCAAGGTTTTGATGGATCACCTTGCATACAGCCTGTTAATATATTGCACCAGTGCCACAACAGTACAGCCAGAAATGAGATGGTCCAACGGTTCTAGCGCTGAACCACACATTCTGCACTGGTCGTTCTCCACCCGTTCTTTTATTATGAACTTTCTATAAGCTCGGGGAGCCACCACACCGTCCTGAATGGCACACATAAACCCTTCCGTCTCAGTAAAGAGCTCCCCAAGCATCTGTTTGACAAATGCAAATCGACAAATGATAGCCAAAGACAATTCACGTATTTACCGTGTTGCCTTCGACTTCCATTCATAGATCCACTCTTGGTCCGACTTCCCCCACTTAGAGGATTGAAAGATCGATCCTTCAAGCTTCTCTTGAACCAACTTGGCTGCCCTTCTGCTCCTCGGACAGAATTTTGTTGGTCTCAAGGTGCGCATTGACCTTTCCACTGATAATGAACCTTCTGAATTTGAAGAGGGTTGCTAAGTAAGTAATCGTCTTGTCTTTGCGGGGTCCTGAACTATGTCCTTATTAGGGATAAGGTAGGTAATCCCCGCAGTGAAGATGGGCCTCTGGCCGACTTATCACCTGATTTATGCTGTGTACGCTGGTGAATTTCTTATACCAGAAATTCTGTATCCGATCCAGACCTGGGCCCGTCCAGTTCTTCGAGCTGCTCATGGCCTGTCGAACTTCCCCTTCGGTAAGATCCGCGAAATTCATGCCAGGCGTATTGGCATGGCGAGTTCCTTGGGCGGTAATCCACTCAGCATTCTGGGCGGGTAACCCCCACAGTGGGGTGTCTTCGGCAGCGATTCACCCAGCATTCTCAACATGCAGGACGGGTATCCCCCGAAGTCCACCCCAATACTCTTTGGCTTCGTCACCGAAAACTGCACAGTCTGCTGGGTTTCGTTTAGAGATCTGAAAAATCTCCACAGGTTCCTCGCGCAAATTGCATTCTGGACACGTCCGGAGTGACTTTCGCTACACCTTCGTAACCGACTGCATATAACAGAAAATTTCTGCTTTAGTGTGTCCAGAATTTCAACTACGGGTGTCTCACTGGGGATGGCATAGTTTCTGTAAACCCTCTGCACTTTATTTCTCATCCATCTGCTGGCATTGCCAGTGCTGATCTGAATCAGTCTAGCAATGTCCTGCCTTAGTAAGTCCCGCCGACGTTCCAGACGAATTTTCCATGGTGGATCTCTTTGGTCACTCAAACCAATAAGACGATAGCGAATCTTCTGACCGTGCAATCTGATATCCGCAACTGCACCACAATATACAAGTGATTGTAGTTGCAGCAGCGACATATCAGCACACAGCCGAGATGCAATCTCATCATTGATTTGAGATAGAATTTTCGAAGTTACTGGAGATGCATACAGCCTGGGAATACCTGATCTTTGCAAAGGATCCATTTCCAAGAATTATATATACGCTCTTTGGAATTAATCCCGAATCGTATCTTAGGCCCAAACGAAGTGACGAGTGACTCTGGAGGGTACTCCTTTCCTTTTTCGGTATTGTGCTTTTGTATCCCGAAAAGCCAAGTAGTAGCGAATCTGGCGTCTAACGCAGAGTAACCTAGGAATAGATTTTTGACAGTATCTTAACTGCAAGATTCCAATCCAGATTAAGGGACATTCGAATTTTGCAAATTTTGAAACATTTAAAGTTAGTAGATGCGTCTCAAACTGCTTCCAAGTAGAACTTCAATCAGGCAAGGTCATGTTCTAAGTGTGATTGGATTGAAAGGTTGTGGCGTTTTTTAAGCTCTTATCAAAGATATGGGCGATCAATTTAGAAGAGTAATATTGAACATTTCACATGTATCTTTCATACGGAAACGCCTAAAGTTCGCCAATCTTCAAGCAATCCTTTGTGTGCATGGGTTCGTATCACTCAACTTTCCCTCAACCGCTCCTCTTCACCGTTTCCAATTCCCGTATAAAGGCGTCCTTGCTCCCTCCTTGACTACTTGGTCCGCTGGCTTATTACCTTCCAACCCAGCATGGCCTGAAACCCAGAGTATTCTGACCTTGTTGGACGATCCGAGCGTATTCAGTCTCTCAAGGCATTCCCATACCAGTTTAGAGTTCACCTGGTTGGACCTAAGTTCCTTGATCGCTGCTTAGCTCACGATGAGAATAGCAAGGTTCTGCCCCCTGGAGTTCCTTTGGAGACTGAAGGAGGCTCATCTGTATTTCCGCCTGGAATATGATAGCGTGATTATCCATTGGCTACAAGCACATTTTCCTGGGACCGATGACCCTGGCACCCGCTCCCACCCCTGTGAGGGATCCGTCAATGTACCAAGTAATCAGTTGCTGATTTAAGCCGTGTATCACAGCCATGCTCCCCCAGTTTGCCTTGTTACTCCAACTTGTTTCAAACTTCTTATCGAAGTGAAACCTCGTTGTCAAGTTATCCTTTAGTAACAATAGGAATACCGCCTGGAAAAAATATCATATATCATGTAACCTTATGGCTCTCAGGTGATCATGCTTAAGTCTCCTAGTCAATGGTACTATGATGGTTTTGGCTGGATTGATCCGCAGTCCCATCTTGCTGCACCAGGCACCTGTAACCATTACTCCAGTTTGGATTCTATCACATAGAGTATCCTCATATTTGCTCCACAGATTAGAACAATGTAGTCCGCGTAACTCTGGACTTGTATTCCAGTATTTGTTAGGACGTCCAGGAATTCGTCAACTGTGGACAACCTTTTCATAACAATAGAATCTGTACCTGTCGGTACCTCTGTTTCCCTGCTTTCTAGCATTTTGCCCATACAGAATGCCAGGGTGTCTCCCACTCCCTTGTTGCTCGGGGCTTCTTGTATCTTTGTGTGCGATATGTTGTCGAATGTTCCTTCGATATCCGAAAACGCACGCAATGCTATCTCTTTTGTTTCATTGGCATCCCGTAGTATAACCGCCAGCTGATACAGAGCAGTTTCAATTGACCGTCCTACCCGGTAAGCGTGTTGACAGTGATGAAGGGAATTACGCTTTAGAACGTTAGTTCTAATATAGTTGTCTATGACCTTCTCCACCGTTTTGAGTACGAACGATGTTAGGCAAATTGGTCTGAAAGATTTAGGGTGAAAAGGATCCTTTTTACCCGCTTTCAGAATAAAGACCACCTTTGCTCCTCTCCATGCTCTTAGTATATATACCAGTGCTATGCCCTCCCTTACTACCCTCAGAAGAGAGAGACTCTGAGATGATTCCTAGGCCTCTCTGGATTAGTGCTGGGAAAATGCCATCTACGCCGGGTGATTTCAGTGGCTTAAAAGTTGCCACTGCCCACCTTACCCGAGCTTCTGAACATACCTCTTTTGCTAGTTTCCAGTTCTCCTTTCTCCCCCTTTTATTCGTTCTTGGAGTGTCAGGCAGAATGTTGTCGCCTGCCACCTTGGGGTAGGACCCCGGGAAATGAGTTCTGAGAAGCAGGGTACACCTCCTCATTTTCGGTAAATGTCTCACCTTCCTTCTTCAAACAGATAGAGGATATTGCCACGTCTTTGGCCAGAGCTTGTAAAGCCTGGTTGCTTCTGTGATCTGTTCGATCCCTTCACAGAATTCCCTGAAGCTATTGCGTTTTGTTTGCTTGATCGCATTGCTATACGCAGTCAGTGCATTTTTGTACCTTGGCCAGTCCCCGGTTTGATTTGGCCGGCTGAAGAGTTTTCGTGCCACCATGGTACATCTCTTGATGAGTTAATTGTCTTAGCCGGACAGCTGGCCTCATAAGCGTGAATGATGACTTTGTTGTGTTTCTAGTTCCAGTTCGCTCCTGATGTCACCGCCCCCTTGAAAGTGGGCCATGCTGTTGCTCAAGTGCGCTGCAAGGGATTCCCAATACCCTTCTGCTGGGATTCCTTATTATTCTTTTCATTTTGGAATTACCCTAAATATCGAGTCTGATTATTCTGTGATCGGACATAGAGGGTTCATCCGACATCCTCCAATTCCTGAACATCCCGTTCATTAGAGTATTTCCTAGAGCTATGTCTAGTACCTCCTGTCTAGTGCTGGTCATAAATGTTGGATTATTCCCTAAGTTATATATTTATAATTTATTGAATTATTTGTTTAAGAATATATTCAAGAAGGTGCTGACCTCTTCGATTGGTGTCGCTGCTTCCCGAGACTTCGTGATGGACGTTGGCATCGCAGCCGAAAAGAAGTGGTAACGCCCTCTTCTCACAGTACTTCACCAGTTTAGCGACTAGTTCCGGTGGAACCCGGATTTCGTCTCCTGGGAAGTATCCCGATGGCACGACTGCTTCTCGAGTGCTCCTCCCGACTTCCAATGAGACCTGGATAGCCACAAGGTCCCCGGTCAGGAACTCTGAAACACTTATATATTTTTAATGACGTTTAAGAATTATGCAAGCTCTTGGTTTTTCACAAGAGAAGTCCCAAATTACATGGATGCTTTCTCTTCGCAGACCGCGAATCTGCCCCTGGTACACCCAGGGCTCCCAATCCAGCACTATTCCAATGTTCTCCTTGGAACTTGCCCTCGTAATAACCGCAGATGCAGCTTTCGCATGGTGGAGGTTTATCTGCGCTATCTTAGTGCTGGCCATTGGCTCCATTATTGTTTGGAGCTCTTCTCCGATGTCGGAGTATCGCCCCGCTCCTCAGATATGGCGCTTTCCTGTGCGTCGCTGTCCGCCTTGAACACTAGAAGTCCAAGGTCTAGATCGTCCAGCTTCTGCTCTTCACTGGGCAGCAGGTCTACTTCACAAGTTGATCCAGTCCTTTCCGCCTCTATGACTTTCGAGACTTCTACGGGGATCCCGCTATGCTTTTCACCCGGTGTCCCCTCCGAAGTATCTTTCCTCGGCTTTTCCCTGTGCACGTGCACAGGCATGGTGACAAATTGATATTTGATGCGGCAACTCCAACGTGTGATTGTCTCCAGATTCAGTCATCTATCCCGATCGTGAGAATTTTACCCTTTCCCTCCACCTTGCTTCTGAAGAGTCTCCATAATCGCGTATGGAGATCCTCATTCTGAGCGATTAGGAGGCCCGTGAGATCCTCCGTCTCTATTGCCGCGGCTTTTTGGAGAAAAACTGCATCATGTGTACTCCTGATATATCATCCCCAGCATATGTTGACTGTTCTGCCCTTTCCCAGCCTAGCAATTTAGGAACTATGGTCATAATCCACTCTGCAGTGTCTTTCGTCGCGCAGTCCAGCAGTATAAGACCTGATCGAAAGCGTATGCACATCCGCCTGACGAAAAGGTCTTCGATAGTTTCCCGCTTCTCACGAGTGAGTATTTGCTCGGGAAACATTTTTGGCAGTATGGCCAGTCGAATGTCCTTGACCGCACTAGTATAGCTAATAACGGGCACCCTGATTCTTGCCTTCACCTCTGACTTGTCCCGGTTTTCTCCCCCCTTGGGTTCAAGTTCGGGTTTTTTGGGAGCAATCCCTTCATACGGGCTAATCTCTGCTGCTCCCCGCTTTCTCGACTCCGGTAAAGATGACTAAGGTCTATCTTGAGCCTTCTTAAGGGCCTCTTTTCGTTTCAAGCCTTCCTTAAGGTAGCGCGGGTACTATTTACCACCTGCTCCATCTGATATATTTATCTTTTGCTAGTCCTTGCTTTATGAGCAGTGCGTTTATTGGTTGTTGTCTACGCAGTATACCAATGTTGACCTTGAATCCACTACTTGACGTCCCAACTTCTTCCTACTTGGGTGTAATCACCGGACTCTCAGTATTTCGGAGATGTGCCTCCGCCTGATTGACGAGTTTGTGTGCGGTACGGGGTCCCGCTTTATTGATTTTATATTTTTTTTGTTTTTGTTGCTGGCACTCATTTGATTAAAAGAAGGACGAAGACCGCTACGGTTTCTTACAAGGGCAGAAGCAGCTCTTCAGATACTGCCTCACCTCTACCCTGAGGGCAGCATGATCGAAGCGGCTCGCAGATGTTATGCGCTCCCTTTTATAATTCGGAAAACACGACAATGGTGCGAATTATATTCTACGGACTTAGGGCTCCCCAATCCCTAAAAAAAGAAATTACTCATTTGATTGCCACGAGTATGGGGGTTAGGAAGTCCGTCGTGACATAGCCTCCGTAGAACGGTAAGGTCTAACTTACTCAGTGAGGCTCCGTTCGAATACAATCAGTTACTCCAGACTGCAAACTACTCAATGGGCATGGTTCGCATGACACTCTTAACTGGGGGAGGTGTTTTTCGACTCCCCAGGCTAGATCCGTAGCGTTTTATTAATAGTAGGGTCACCTCGTACAGGGTGTCGCTATCACCAATTACTTACTAGCGGCCTTGGTAGACGAGATTCTTGGCCCCTGAAAAGCCAAATATTGCCCTAAAGGAGAGACAGCTCACCCTCAGAGAGAGATAGGTTGGCCTCAGGGAGCTATATTCCGCGTCAGTCAGCAGTGCACTGCTTGACCCCAAGAGAACAGGTAATAATCCACAGGGTGAGCATTTTTGTTCAATTCAAGAGCATGGCAGTCACAGTTGCGTAAGGGAGACTAAATTACGGGACAATATTCAAGGAAGTTTTTAACAGGATAAAATGTGCGTGGCCGATCATATCAACGAAGTCGAATTTAAACAAAGCTTGCCATCGAAGGTTACACCCAAATTTTAAAAAAGAGCTCAGAAGTGACAGAGGTTGTCCACTAAGGGAGTAAGAAAAGGATGTTTAGGAGGGTTTAATTAAGAGGCACATCAAGTGGTATTTGCTGACATTTAGTGCCAGCTTGTTCACCGAGTACCAACGTGCCAAAGTATCTAAATTGGATTGACAGAGAGCACTGGACAGTAGGAAAAAACTGAAGAGTTAAGGGTAGGTGAAAAGTCATGAATAAAATATAGGAATACTAAGGGCCTAGTGCGGAACTTTAAGGAACTCCAGGGGAAAAGAGAGGGATTGGGATGGAAAACCATGAAAAAGAAGCTCTGAAGGGAGGGCTAGGTAGATAGGATGCGAGTCACGAGATAATTGAGGTGGCCCATCGGGACCAATTCCAATATTGGTAACAAGTTTATCAATGAGGAACTCAATCATGGGAGTGCTAAGGAGAGGCACGCCAACCGACTCGGACAGTCTCGGCGCATGAATCGAAGAGGTTAACACGGAAGAGAATTAGGAATATAGTAGTCGCAGGATTGTGGTTGGGTATAATGGAAGTCGAGAAAGTTTAGGTAGGGTTAGCGAAAAGACGGTTTCACGTCGCTATGAACATAGAGGAATGCAGAGCCTTAGAAGGAACTTCTTCCAGAGTGTATTTTTTAGGGAAATGCTTTTATGGATCTCCATTGTGAACTAGGAAGGACAAGAGTGCACGCGTGTAGAGGAAGAAGGGAAGGAGGTGAGGAGATCGGGGATATATTGTAAGATTTACTAAGAGCTTTGTAGTAAGTTAAGGTAGAAAGGAAAGGGAGAACGTCGAAGTTGTCTTTGCGGAAATTGAGGCTCATTGAGACTGCGCCTCCTTGCATCGTAAAAGGCATTTTCAACAATGCGGCAGTGAACTCATTTATAGAGTACAAATGGCGGTTAAATAAGTCAAAAGTTTAGTGTGGCACTCCAATGGGAAGCTTATTACTGCCCCAATTCGAATAGATAAGACAACGACTATCATCAATAAAGACATTGGGTCTTCACAGTATTTTTCCCTGCAATACCATTTGACTTCCTACTATGACTAACCTCGTAAAATGATATCATAAAGTTCCCATTTCATTGCGAATTTTCATTTTTCCAGTACAACCTTATCAAACAATTAGCAACAATCTCCTCCATAACTTCTAGCATGATTTACGATGCCGGTAAAGGTCTAATTATCGCCACAAATATTTTCTGCTTTTTTTACTTCAAACAGAAATTTATTGCAATCGATCAAAACAAAGCCCAGACATTCAGCTCATAGGAAGAGGGTTGGGAAACTGGAAAGGAGTGGGCGTCAAGAGGAGATCGGAGCTTGGGAACAAGGTACGGGAAGCGGTTTCTTCAAGTCATCGGGAAATCTCCAACTGAGCCTCCATTCATTTTTTGCTTCTCTCCTCAGCCGAGATATCGCTGAACTGATGAATCAAGTCACGAGAAAATTAGTAGTTGAACTGGAAAAGCGATATCGCATCGATCTCGCAGTTGATAAGGAAGCCCAAACTGGAAGCTTAGTGGGGTGATAAGATGGAGTTTTGAAATTTCTGAGGTACCTACACATGCGCGTGCTTCTGATATCGGTGCATATAAACAAATTTTCTTCTCGCAATTCATCAAACGTTTCTCTGATAAGAGTCGAACGAAATACGAAAAAAAAAAGATGGAATTCGACCACTAGTTTTCTGTTTTGCTCCAATTATTTTCATAGCAGGTAGTACAGGTGTTTGTATTGGAAGTCTGCTGCCGAAGCACCTGACGCTAACTACAACACGACTTGTTTCTTTTGTCTGAGATAATTGGAAAAAGAATTGTCTTTTCCAGCACTTCAGATAATTGTATTATCACCTTTGTTAGCCAGATAGCATTGAAGGTGTTCACTCTATCATTCCCTGAAGTTTTCAAACCCCGACAGTGAATCAACCGGCGAGTTGATGATTGATTGAATTGATTGAACGAGTATTCACTAATTATGTAGTGCGCAGATAATTTGCTGGAGAATTATCAATTTAATGCGGCAGTCGGATCATGTGTAAAATTAATTTTTTTTGCTTGAAATAAAGGTGGCAACATGATATTGTTCAATTAAATTTTTAAGGTAGAGAGCGAGGAGGATTTGAAGTGGCGTGATGTGAACACGAGGGCAACGTTCGAGAAGAGCAAGCAGTTATCAGAAGTTCGATGGCACAGATGCAAAATATCAGTCGAATATGAAGCTTAAGAGAAGTCTTGCAATCCTATTGTACCTATGTACCTTCATATGCACATAATTCTGCTCTCCATATACCACCCCCTTTGTCCGGCCTGGAGGACATTATCTACGAATGGAAAGGTGAAAAGACTTTTGATTCTAAGAGCAAAAGTTTGATGTGAAAATGGGGGTCACTTCTATCAGGTATTGATAGGCTTACTGGGAGTCTGAGCATGATAGTTATCGGCCCCAAATCCAGTTCAGGAGTATCCTTCACATTGTAACAGCGTATAGACCGCATATTGCAGATTACGCCATGCAACGGAATCCGCTATCCCAAGATGGCTGGCAAGTGCATCTCCCCAGAGACACATAGCGCAGAGCAGTGGAGAACGAGTGCAAGCATTTCGCGAAGTCCTGAAGGGAGCTGGAACACATTTCAGCAACCCTATGCCCTGCAGATTACGCAATGTAATGGAATCCGCTGTCCCAACATGTGGAGCAAGTGCAGCACCACAGAAACATATTGCGAAGAGCAGTGAAGAACAAGTGCAAGCTTTTCGCCGAGTCCTGTAGGGAACTGGAACACATTTCAATAAGCGTATGCTCTACTTAGAGGAAATTGGGAATCATAACAGGTCTCAAACAAGCTAAAACTTTAACACATACTATACATTTCGCTTACAGCGAGCTAATGGTTTCTGAGCACCCAGTGATTGCCAGTGTCATTAAAGGAAAAACAAGGCTTAAGGTGAGAAAGGACTCTTCAGCAGGGAAATTGTCAGACGATTGGAAAGCCCTAGCTGGCACATCGACAATTTCGTAAATAAAGGTAACTACGAAGGAATCATGGAGATTAAGGAGAATTTGTGCGCGAAGGAGGTAGTTAAAAAAATGAACTTAGAAGTAGAAGTACGAGCAGTGTCATAAATAATAAACAGGGACGGTGGGCCTTCCTCCAAGCTGCAGAAAAATAATGGTTTTGAAAAAAAAAGAGAAAAAAATTGGTTTGCCCCCCCCCCCAATGGACACAACTATTGAGGTTCTAAAAGTGGTTCCAAATTAGGGTGTCAGAGGCAGAATTACATTCACACTTTGGGGAGACTAACTTCGCACCCATTCGTCATTATTCCTTTAAAACTTCAAGGAAAAAAATGGCGACTTGCAAGCCTTGAATAATCTTATTAGAGCAGAGTTGACTAACGTGGTGCATACAATCCTTAATAGTCTAAACATTTTTGGAAAATCTTCTTGCTATCTTTCAGCCTAGTGGGGTAGTGATGGAATCCTTCTAATAGATTGAGCAGTTTGCTCAACGTCACCCTTCATTGGGTTCCTGGCCAAAGGAATGAGGAGGCCGAGAGACTGACCAGGCGGGGTTCTGCTGGTGTCAAAGCGCAACGTGAATGGTATATCCCTATAGTCCTAGAAGTGGAACCCTGACTCTTAAAGGACCCATCCCGCTGGAAATAATAAGGAGAATGCTCTATGGAGCCTAAACGTGAGTCGGAGTGAAGCATCCCATAGCAGTGAGTGGGAAATGGACTGCGACTTAACCTACGAGATGGTCTGCCACCTCAACGAAGCCTTCAAAAGGATCACGAACAGTCTGCATCTGTTTGGGGCATAACAGCCGACAATCACGATCCAATTACCAATCGTGAAAACCGCTCACACACCCCCCTTCATTATATAATCAAGCAAGCTGAGAGAAATTCCCCCTCCCCTTATCATCCGTACCCATCCCATAACCACAAAAACCACAAACCTTTCAAATTAATGTTTAAAAAACCTCCTTCTATTCCACGCACGTAATCGCCTCGACACAGGCAGAAAATGACTTTAGAAAATAACTTCTTAAATAAGGTCGTTCAGCCCTTCTTTAGGATCACACCATGCTAGTTAAAGGTAGCCAACCTAATCCTACGAAGATTGGATTTCACGTCAAACCGAGTCTCATCTCTCCCACAAAAACGACCCCGCTACCCAAATTCCCCCAAACATTCACTACTCCCAACCCTCAACCCCACCCACTCTCCTATGCAGCCAACCGGAAGTATAATGTTCGTTCCCGGTCCCTTTTCCAGGTAATAAATCCACCTCTCTACTTGGCGTGCAATTCAGTTTCCCTCCCCCTCGCTTACAATAGCCTAGCTTTTTCGATGAAGAGTGCCCCCAAGCATGTCGGTTAAGTTAGTCCTGCTGAAAGTCAACTCAGCAATTACCAAATAGAAGCGACACAACTTCACCAACTTCGGCTCTTCCCGACAAACCAAACTTCTTCCTCTTTACTGAAACAAAATTAAACCTAAAACAGAGATTCTTCGTCCTAAGCTACACCACATTTCGCAACGGCGGAGCAGTCGGGCAAGGCAAAGGAACTGCATTCATTGAACTAACTATTCTCTCGATTTCCATTCACTCCTCCATCATATTTCTCGATAGCTCGATAGATACTGTCCTCACCAATCCCCAAAGCATGATATCGACATCATATATCATAGTGAATCCAAGTTCTTCTAATGACCCACAATAAACCTAGCTACCAAGCACAATTCATGAAATAAGACCACCATAGACCCAAACGGCAACTGGCCTCACTCTCCACAAAGCAACTCTTATTTTACTGCTAAAATATCCATTCTCACATCGACCTTTTCTGGTGAACAAGAACCTTCTTCCGCAATCCCAAGATACCCACGAGCAAATTTCCTTCCGTAATCCTCCCTACCTCCTTATCTACTGCTCAGAGTGACTCAGGTACACAAGAGCTACTCAAGAAGTATGGCGGCAAACCATTTTTAGCAGAACCCTTATTTTACGACGGAATAATCACTCTCCCTCCGGACATCCATGACCTAATAAAGGAAAAGCCCCTTTTTTGGCGGAGATAGCTCATCCGGCCCCAAATCCAATCCTTTCACGCGATGAACTAAACCGTCAAACACGCAGGTATATCTTCCAAGCGACGTACGGGCAGGTAATTATGACATATATGCGCTCGTCTAATCAAAACTCACTCCTGCCAAAATGTCTCCAAAGAGCAGGCTCACCTGGAGGTTTGCCACCCTTACGCAACAATACCAACTTCAACCGCTTCCACGCTATAGGGAATATCCCTTCGGACATGCACATTTCGGACAACTCGGCCCTATATATCATAGTATTCCGTCCAGACCCGGAGCTTCGTTGTCATCTATTCTGCTGCAGATCTCCCAGAGCTGCAATTACCGTCACATCCAGAGTTCTTTGAATGGTGTCAATGCTCACTTTTTCGGGGGGGAATAAATCCTGGATTATTTCGAGAACCCGAAGGACACGTGATCTACTGAGATGGCCAACCTCTGAATTGTCCCATAAGAATTCTGTAGGTGCTCCCCCAAGGGTTTACTTTCGCCTCAGAGTACAGCTCCTTAAAACATTCCCTTTTGGTCCGCTGGATAGGCCGCTTGATATTTCTGCGAGCATTCTGATATGTATGCTCGTTTGACACCTGATCAATAGTACCTACCGTCCTTTGGGCAATTTGTCTGGCTCAATGGCAGTTGTAGGGTCTTCTTCCGGGGAATGTGCAACTCCTATGCATGGACATGTCCTTAGAGATGCATTATGCGACATGGAGAGCTTTTTCCGTGTGACCGCCAGCCTGAGTAGATTGGTCTAGTGACACTTCCACGAAGGCCACCCAGTGCATTTACGGACCAGCCTGATGTTTTTTTTTTATGGATAGAGGTGGAAATCTTAGAAAGACGTTGCTGCGCCAGGTTGCAGCAGTGTGTGGGATTCACACCCACTAAAACCACCCCCACTCTTCCGCCGCTCCCCGCGGGACCACCGTGAAGTATTACTTCGCGGGGGAGGCCCTGGTTCGCTATACCAGCTCGTCCATGTCGCGTCTCCGTCGCGCCGCCTTCCGAGCTCGATCCAACTCCAGGAGTTTTGTCTGCACCACGGCTACTGCCTCATTTACCGCCATCCAGTTTTCCTCCGACTTCAACATCTCTTCCACCAAGTTGGAGGGTTCGATGTCCGCCCCTAAGATGCTATTCAACCTCCTTTTCTGCTGCAGAAATCTGGGACAATGAAACATAACGTACTCCGGGTCCTCGAGTGTAGCACCGCATTCAGGGCAGTTAGGAGACTCGTCCAACTCGAAACGATGCAAGTACTTCCTATAGCCACCGTGTCCCGTAAGGAACTATGTCAGGTGGTAATTCAATTCTCCGTACTTTCGGTTGACCCATTTCTCGATACATGGGATCAATGTATGGGTGCACCTGCCCTTGTCGGAGTTATCCCATCGTTGTTGCCACTTGCCACACAACTCTCTCCTGATGGCTTTTTGGAAATCCGCATTCACCTCGGCTGGATTTGCCTTCCGTTTTTCGTAGAGCCAGTGTGCCTCGCTCGCTAGAAGATCTATAGGGATCATTCCTGCGATAACACACACTGCCTCCGTCGACGCCGTCCTAAATGCGCTGCACACCCTTAGCGCAATTGGCCGGTATGTCGAACTTATCTTCCTCCGGTTGACGGCGTGGTTCAACGCTCCCGCCCAGACAGGGGCCGCGTATAGCAGGATCGACCTCACCACTCCCGCGATGAGTAGTCTGCGACTATACTTCGGCCCTCCCACGTTAGGCATCATCCTTGCAAGGGATGAGCTGGCATTTGCTGCCTTCTCTCGCGCATAATCCAAGTGTCCCTTGAAACTCAGCTTGACATCGATCATCACCCCCAGGTATTTGACAACCGATTTTGAGACGACCTCACGATTACCAACCTGGATGGTAACCGTGTTGTTCTTCCTACGGTTGGTAATGAGGACCGCCTCCGTCTTTTCGTCCACCAGGTCCAGCTTGACCATTCGTAACCATGACTTGATGGTATGAATGGCTTCATTTGCATAAAGCTCCACGTCCTCGGGATGCTTTGCAATTGCAGCTACCGCCAAGTCGTCCGCAAAACCAATCAGCGTTGTCTCCTCCGGCACACGAATGCCAAGCACTCCCTCGTACATTATGTTCCACAGCAGCGGTCCCAATACAGAACCTTGAGGCACACCTGCTGTCACAATGTACTCCTTCGGCCCGTAGTCCGTCTCGTACCAGAGAAGTCTATCCGAAAAGTAACTCTCGATGAGCCGAGCCAAGTAGCTAGGAACACCCAGTTTGGCCAAAGCGCCCTTAATCCAGCCCCAGTTGGCTGAGTTAAAAGCATTTTTGACGTCCAGCGTCACCAGAGCACAGCATTTGCCCAGGGCCATTGCATTTCGAGCCAATTCCACGACGTTTGCTACTACATCGACCGTAGCACGGGCTTGCCGAAACCCATATTGCCGCTCTGAAAGACCACCCGCAAGCTCGATGAACGGGAGCAGCCTGTTGTATATCACCCTCTCCAACATCTTCCCCATTGTGTCTAAGAGACAAATAGGGCGATATGAAGAGGGCACGTCGGGTGGTTTTCGGGGCTTCGGTAGCAACACCAGCTTCTGCCTCTTCCACTCCTTCCGCCATGCACGATTCGAATGTGCTTGCGAACCACCTTGGTCTGGCCTTGACCGCCACCTTCAGAGCCCTGTTCGGAATTCCGTTCAATCCCGGGGCCTTGCTGTCCCCAATACGCCTGCAGATTTCCCAAAGTTCCTCTTCGGTAACATCAGGGATCGAGAAGACGTCTTGCTGAACTGCCAGTTGGGGTTCTCTTTCGTTCCTGCTCCTGCTGCGGGAAAAGAGTTGTAATTATTTGCAACAAGAGCCGTGGGCATGTCACTTGAGGCGATTTTCGCCCGCGGATCTTCTTCATTACAACTTGGTAGGCTGTACCCCACGGATTCGTATTAGCCTCCATGCAGAGCTTCTGGTAGCATTCCCGCTTGCTTCTTCGAATGGCCTTCTTAAGGTTGCTTCGCAGATCCCTGTATTCCTCCTCACGCTCCTGGTGCTCCGGCCTTCCCCTTGTCCTGTTGTTTCTCTCGCCTTTGAGTGTATTATTTGCCTACCGTATGGTTGTCTTCTTAATTCGAAGATGGTTGTAGTCCCCGCTAACTTGCCAGGTCATGCAATGCGCAGAAGCAGACCTTCCTTCGAAAGGTTCTTAGATTACCTTCGTTATGCAGAATAATATCTAATCAGGCAGAAGCTTCTAATAGATTTCGGTAACTTGCGTTATTCTGTCTGTTCCCCTTACCAGAGCTCAGGTATTAATATCGCCGGCGACCATATTCGGGTATCATTCCCTTGCGTCATGAACAAGTTTGTCCAACATGTCTTCAAACTCAAACAATGTTAAACTGGGCGAGACTTAGAAACTGTACACGTGCACGACGCGTATTTTCGCCCACACAGATCCACTGGCCGACCGACTCCTAGTACATTGTATAGCTTGCCCATCGCAACCCCTTACCACCGCTCTGGTCCGGATCGGTCGAGTCTGTGACCCATATGCACCGTGACGATTCCTGTATGGCTCACTTACGATGGCAACTTCCATCCCTGAGCGGTCCTGCAATTATTAAGGTTTATTTGAATGAACCTCATCTTTTCATGGCAGTCAAAGCCTTTTTGAATTCCGACCATTTACTGCTTCCGGCAATATGGCGATTGTCTCGTCCTTTCTTTGCTTCGCACAATAGGTATTTGGGGTGCCTATTGCATTCCTTGGCAATATGGGCTTTCTCCTCGCTCCTTCTGCATTGATCGGATCAATCGATACCGTCGGTGCATGCCTTCGCGAAGGGTCCAAACATGAAGCACTTGAAGCACATCTTTAATGAAATTTGCTCTTTCAAACGGCTGACAACCCATCCGATTCGAACTTTTCCTTCCGCTAATAGTTTCTGCGCTGTCTCCATTGGTAGTTGCAAAACGGTCATTGGCTTTCCTCAGACGCACAATGGATTCTTAACTCAGTTCTTAAATCTGAAATTGCTCCTCCGGGTATTATTTCTTCAAGATCTTTGTTTTTTGAGTCCTCAAATGAGTTATTAATTTGGCCACGGAAGTCATCAGTTTTGGGTAAACTGGATTTTTCGCCTTTCTGGGTCCTTCGGGTCCTTCTGACATTTCCACCTAGATCTTTTAGGTCAGGATCAGCTTTGAACTTTTTTAGTATATCTGCGTACTTCAGATTGCCCTTACTAGAGATAACAATTCTCTCTAAAAGAATTTGCACCTTCAGTTTTTCTTCACCTTTTTGTGGATCACCTTGGTCAACCCAACATTTTCGGTTCCCTTAGGTTTCTTAGGTTCGCTTAGGGCTCAGGCTTTCCATATTTTTAGCTCCGTTCTTCGCTCAATTCCTTAACCTTGGAATATCTTTTGCGATCGCCCTTCTTGGACAGATGCGGTGGGTGTCGAAACCGCCTTCGTGGGTTAGTAATTCACTTTCAGCCCATCATTTTTTACCGTCGTTATTTGTGTTTTTAGCAAGGTCTTACTTGGTTGGAACACCTCCTTCTCCTTGAATCACTTGTAGCATTCGATGCCATGGTGGCCAAGTGTTCCACCACCGAGGTATTGCAGGCGAGGGATATCAACTACTGGTAGCCTGCTTGCTCACTCCCACCCCTCCCCCTGAGGTACTGAGGTTCCGGGCCTCTGGGCCGTAGCTTAACTTCTTCTCACTTCATTTTCGCACCTAATGGGAGATCTGGCTACTCACCACAAGTCTGTCTGTGTGTTATACGCGCTTTTCTCAGAAATTGTTATACCGATTGGCATCAAATTTGGTGGGAGGGTAGGAACTACAGGCGACCCTGTATGCAGCGAATTACACCTTTGTAGATGGAACTTAAGGGGGGTCACTATGTATGCAGAAGAGGGCTGTATTTTTTTTGCCAAATATAGTCATGTAGGGTATCAAATGAAAGGTCATGATTAGTACTTTCCAAATCAAGCCTTAGTTTTAAAACCATTGCGAAACGGGGGAGTGAGAGGGTCATAAAAAGGTCACCAGAACTAAGGGGCCATTCTCAGAAACTGCCCACCATACCAATATTTCTGGTGGGTGTTGTGGTTATTTCCTTTGATAAGTTTCCTAAATCGTGTTCTATTTTCCTTTCTCCTGTTGAGGAAAACTTCTCTATTTTTAGATTTATTCCGCAAATACTTTTTATAAGTCTCAAAAAAGATTTCATTAAAAATTCATGACACTCGTGGAAAAAATCAAAAAAGTTCGCCCTACCTTAAAACTTTGCCTGCAAATCGTTACCAAGCTGGATGGATATATAGCACGGAGTCATAAAAACTGCGATGGCCAGGCAAAATCCTTCTTATCCTCCTACTGTGCTTCTATGCATATCCTAAAATAAACAAATACCAGAGGATGCCATCGTAATGTTGCTCCTACGAATGTCAGCACAGCATAAGCAATCCTGAATTCAGGCAGGATTTCGGTCAGATTATCTGCTCAGCAAAACTTTCTTTTGGCATAGGATTGAGACTTAGTACAGATATCTGTGCGCTAGTGCAGCTACTACTCCAACACTAGTTCTAATATTTCGGAATAGCGGTAACTGTACGAACGGGGAAGGGTGATACGGAAAAAGCCCGAGATTCAATTCTGTGTTGCAAACTTTATCATCCGCGGTATTGATTCATAAGGGATGGATGTTTCTATTTTGGGTACTGCATAAAGCTCGTCGGCATGTTTGGGGTATTGTTCCTCCTGCCACTGTTTTGGCTTTGATTACAGGACTAGCAAAAAAGGGAATAAACTGAGGACCACATATGGATAACGGAAGGATATTCGTTTCAAGAGTGGTCGGGAATATATAGACTGGGGAGGAAAACATGCAGGATGCTGGCCGGAGTTTGAGTGGGTTATAAATGACAGAACGTGCAGGATGAGGATGTATTTCCAATTTCTGATGTTGTTCCAATTTTTCAACAATGACAACATAGACAGTATCGATTTTCAATCTAACCAAGTCCTTGGATGAAAACTTCTAACCCTAATCCTCATAGTCAAGAACCGCATTGTATCCTATTGTTGATATATTACTCCCACAAATCTAAGCAAGCTACCACGACCAAGCCCACCTTTCCCAACTCCGTTCTTAATAGTTCAGCTTATCTGCTGTACAGAAAGGAAACTACTATCATAACCCGCTTCTAGTTCTAAAGATGCACAAAAGATGGAAGATACTTAGTTAGATGAGATTATCTTGATGCTCCTGAGTGCACTCCTCGTTCCAAGGAAACTGCTTTAATCCTTCGAAGCAGCAGGATTTCTCATCAAGACGTTGCATGCTGCGAAACCATATGACGAAGTGCAGCAGGAGCATACTTTCAACTAGGAAAATTGTTGCAGAGATACTGCAGATGCGAATATTAGAGAGAAAATTTTGTTAGTTTGGAAGGAAATGTTTGTGTTGCGATATTAAGTTTGGGTCCTTTCCTGCTGTTTAGGGCAGATGAGCAAATATTGTATGATATTGTACACATTTTAGGGAATGAGTGCTGTTATTTTTAAGTGCACGTTCCGTATATATCTCCATGTTTTGTAAGGATATCCTTCGAATGAACAGCTGTCGCCAAGCAGTGCTTACTTTCTAATCTTCCATGCAATCAGTTATTCAAGAGACAAAAATATAAGCAGAATAAAAAAGTCCTTTTGTGGAGTTTATAAACAATTTGGAGATTTTACAGGACCTCAATTCGCTACTGTAGATCTACTGACGGAGGAAATGAGGTCCTGCTAAGAGGGGCTTATGTATATTAATTTCAAAAGCTGAGAGGCGTAATCCTTCGATTTTTGCAATTTCGGAAGCGGATCCTTGGAACTTTTGCACCTCCGTATGGTAAATTTAATATTCTTTTAATCCTCTTTAGAATAAAGTGGATTTCACAGAATAACAAAACACGCGAGTTTTAACGCTGAGTGGGACTAATGAAGACGTTTCTCGAGAAAAGCTTGCCTAGGTTTAATCCTCTTAGCAGCGCTTCCAATTGAAAATGCAATTCAGCATTTATAATTGACAATGAAAAAACCAATAAATAAAAAAATAGAACAAATTCGTGGCTTTCACTTTCAGAAACAACACATTCTTGCTAGTCAAGGTAGCAAACGGACGGGTCCTGGAAACCACGACTTTCACGTTCTTAACTTACCGAGAAAAGTCAAAAGACCGCCTACGTCGAGAAGAAGTACGAAATTGAGGTACGAGCAATTCCTAATATTCAAGAACGAAAACAAAAAAGATTTTTAAAGGATAATTAAAATCTTCAAGGACATGGCATCCAGTTTCATAGAGAAGGACCCTCATCTGCAGAGCTAATACGAGCTATCTCCAAATGTTAGGAATAATGAAAGATACTTTCAATTTGGATGGAGTGGGGGGTGGAGACCTTAAGCAGACACTTTTTCGTCAAGTTACACAGAGTGTGAGATCCGAACCTACAAAAACCACGTCCACTTCTCAGCAAATATCCCCACAGGAGCACCAAGAAAAAATATTTTGTGGAGAGAGCTCTAGCCCACATCGACATACCACGAATCTGCCGCGCTTTCTGGGCTCGTTCCAATTTGCTTTCACGCTCCACTTCTGCATTGCTAAACCTCATCCTTTTTTAGAAATCTCGAATAGTGGAACATAACAAGCTCCGGGTCCCATTCAAACTGAAACGCCACAAACACTTCCCATAACCACTGAGTTTTCCTCGACCTATGCCTCAATACACATGATCAGTGTATACGTCCAGCTGTCCTTTCCAAAATTAGCCCACTGTTACTGCCATTTCCTATATGGCTCCCATCCAGCCTTTTGAAACTCTGTAGTCACCCCAGAAAGAGACGCCCTCCTATTCTGGTAGCGACATGGGGGATCACTGCCAAGACAACGCATACTGCATTTACCAATCCTACGTTCCCCATACTCTCTGTTTGGTTGGCCAGTATGCCAAACTACTCCTCATCCGGTTCACAGTGCTATGTAATGCGTAGTCCCTTCTAAGCAGTACTGACTACCCCTGCTATAAATAGCCTTGAACTTTATTTTGGCCGTCCGATATCAGGAATCATACCTACTAGAGATGAACTCTCCTTGCTGTCATCTCTCACGCTAGTTCAAACGCCGCTTTATACTCAACTTGTATCGATCGTTAGGCTCAAAATATTTAATGATCTATTTTTAAACGGCCTCGTGAGTACGTCCATCACGCAAAATTCTCCCTTTGTTACAACACTTCACCCCCAGATGAAACTAAAAGGACTGTCGCTAGTCTAAATGGACACGTCTCACGCTCCTCTTTCCGACTACACTTTCTGCCGAAAAGAAAAATTTTAACCGCACCAGGGAAACCTCCTTAAACGTTCCTCAAAGTTAGAGGCTAAAATGGTGTGGGCCTCGTTCGAGGACCTCGAAGAGGCCCTCGTAAGGTTGCTGTAGCGGCCTACGAGAGGCACCCGCTCTAATTAAGACGTGCATGCAGGAATCAACATCTGACTTCAGTTTTCGCACTGCGTCCTTGAACAGACGCAAGCAATCCGCGGCGTACATGGTCGTTGGAAAGTCTCAGGTTCTCCCCGTATACCAGCCCCGCGGAACTTGCAGCAAATCCTTGGCCAGGTGCTGTCCGGAAAACAGGTGGCATAAGTTGCGGCCGAGGAGGGCCATTTACCATTAAAGCGGCTTTAAGCGCCCTATGCCATCTCTCGAGTATCCGAATGGACTGTGGGTGGTACGCCGCTTCCCGGTGGTGTTTGAAGTCGAGGAGTTTGCTTAACTGCATTCCTTGTCCTAATTATTTATTGCCAGCACACCGAAGAATGGAATGCAATCTCCAGGAAGGTCCTCCGAACGAGGCTGCGCGGAAGGATCACCTCAGACCACCACGTAAACCTACCGATGATGGTGAAGTAAAACCTGAAACCATGCAAGTCTCACAAAGAGCCGTTTATATTGTGATGGGTTGTGTGAAAACGCTTAGTACACCAAGCGAATATGCCTACCTCTTTCCTCAGTCGTTTTGTAGATTTTCTGTCTGGTTCAAGATATAATGTCGTTGTTCATGGATGGCTAGGCACGAAATACCTTCTTGTGGACATTAACGCGGGATATGGCCTTCGCCCTTACCTCCAAAAGTCTCTCAGTATATGCTAGACGAAGATAGAAAACTCCCTAAATATATATTGTAAGTAGGTCCTGAGGCTCTGGAGGATCGACAGTGGTGGAGATCTTGATCTCAACACGCACCCCAAAACCTAACGAAGCGTCAGAAACCACATTATTCTTTCTGGACAGATGTTGCATATCGGAGATGCACTGGCTGATAAAGCTCAAGTGCCAAAGTTGGCGAGGAGACGCTTTTTCGGCCTATGTTTGGAAGTAAATATGGCTCGTGGTCCATGAACACTGCCAACGACCTACCATCAAAGGAATACCGGAAGTATTTTATTGGTAGATGCGCGACTAAGAACTTACAATTGTGAAGCGGGCCAGTTGCTCGGAAGTGAAGCTCAATCGCTGCCAAATTTAGTTCACCTTTTGGTAAAGGGTAGCATCTAAGGCAATGTCTAAGCCACTAACGAATAGGGCTAGATATTCGCTGAGGGAATGCCAAAAATCTAACTTCCACTAACTGTTACTTGGTGATCACAAATGCCCCTGGGGATCACACAATCAGGCGGGATTCTTTGGCCCAGACATCCATTTGCGATCATGATTTATTAGGGAGAATAGTTTCACCTCGATTAAGTCGCGTTTCGGTAGGCTTCGTAAATGACCCACCACCAAGCCATCTACAAAACTAATCAGCGTCATCTCCTCTGGCCCGAAAAGATTCAGCGCTCTACCACACTTGAAGTTTCATAGGGGAGGTCCCAATACAGAACCTTGGAGATCTCCCGCAGTCATTTTGTATTCTTTTCACTTGTCGTTCCTCTTGTATTAACTTCGAATAACGGCGCTAAGTAACCTGGAAGAACTCAAAACCAATTGGCCGACTTAGCGGCATTCCTGACATCTAGTGTTACTACTGCACAACACTCATCAATAGCCAACGCCTTCCGAGCCAGGTCTGCGACTAAATCGCATCGATCACAGAACCAATACCTCATGAGATCGAATCAGGTTGGTTTTGAGGGTTTGGTGGGAAAACCAACATCGGCCACTTCTACTGGGCCTAAAGCACTCCTTCTATCAAACACGATTCAAATGTGCTTCTGAACCACTTAGGTTTCGTCCTAACGTACAACTTAAGGGCGTTGCTCTGAATCCCGTTCGATCCCTGAGCCCTGGAAATTAAGATGTCATTCTGTTGGATCACAGCTTGGGGGCCCACTTTCTTGCTATTGCAGAAAAAAAAATTGTAATTTTTTCCAACAAGACCCGGGGCTATCTCATTCGGGGTGCTTTTCGCCTACGAATATATTATATTCATTACAATCCTCTAGGTTCATGTGAGCCTCATGCCATACCTATCTGTAGCAAACGTTTGTTTTGTGTACAGCCTTTTAAGGCTACTTCTAAGGCCTTGATATTTCAGCTACTGGTGTTCTGGCTTCACCTTAGAATTTTGAAGTCCCCAAGATGGCAGGCAAAATTATATCAAGGTCGAGACATCCTTGTTTGACGAAGAGTCTGGTTTACTGCTGTTAGGAAAACATCGAAGGACCATTGTAGCGTTACATGCGTCAATGACCCGCTGACACAGTTGCACCATTTTTTGCATCACTGCAGCCTTCGGGTGGTGATTTCTTACTAGTGTTACCAGGAATTTCACAGTTTCAGTTTCTGGAAAGTTGCTGAACAGTTTTGAAACAAAACAAATCCTTGGAGTAGTTTGAGGAAATGAGGTATGGCGGATCAGGTACAAATGAGTAGTAGTAGTAAGGTATCCAAGACTTCCCGGACGCCACCAAGGTGCAAAAAGCCCCCATGATTTACTCATGTCCAAAGATTGGACGACTCGAAAATGCCCAAAAGAGTATTCAAAGGATAAATCGATGTCTCTAGGAGGGCTAAGACGTTGCGAAAATGAGAATTGAGACGACGTCGGCGCTTCCTTAAGAAACTGACGGAGGCGCTCATTAAATCGAGAAAACTGGTGACAACGCATTGCTGAAGCCAAGATTTGAAACGTGCTGCAATACTAAGGGGAAAAACGGGCATCTAAACTCCGCATACTGCTCTACAATGATTTAAATGGTGATGATGTGATCAACACAACAGGGTCCATTCTATTTATCAAGTCTTTCAGATTTTCGTTGATATCTTCTAGGATTAAGGTAGGACTCATACCAATACCCCTTCAGTTATTGCCCTCAGGACGAGTACCGTTTTTGGGAGTTTTAATAATCATGGTCTTTTTCTATCTTTGGGGAGGGATTGAATACGAAGTATTTCGGGATGAGCGAAAGTGGTAGCACTACAGAAACTGGATAATTCCGCGGAAAGCCGGTCAACTCCGTCGATTTTACTTGGCTTTGAGGGCAAAAATCATCTCATTTGTTTTTGAAGAAGCAGTCCATGGATACCATGGAAAATTGACCTTTATCGGATTTTATGCAGTAGAAAATAATGGCAAAAAGTGCCTTCCACCTATTCAGCTGCTCACCCTCCTACATAAAAAGTCGACCGTTAAGACCCTGCGCCGTACCATGAAGAGATTTTTGAGATCGATATTATTCGCTATAGCTGCTCTTTTCCAATAGCAATAGTAAATTTTTCGAAAACCAACCAGCCAACAACATCAAACCGCATTGGTCAAACAGGAAGAATAAGGATAGGAGAATACAATTTTGAGACCGTTGACAATTTCTCCTATCTAGGGTCCAAAATCACAACCGAAAACAGCTACGATGATGAAATCCGCGCACTGTACAACACTATGATCTTGCCAGTCCTCACTGGTCAAACAGACAGACCCTGCCTAAGATGGAGCGATGGCGTAGGTCAGGACGCCAGACAGCTTTTAGGGATGTGGCGCAAAACCGGGATGTCTGGAGTTCCTTATTAAGGCTGGCCTATACCGGTTACCGGTTGTTGGGCCGTTGATGAAGATAATTGGAACTTCAGCGGCTCACGCTCGGCACTAGATGTAGCAGTCAGTTGAGACTCAATTTTTTACTTTCATCTGTCCGACCTAAAAAAGCATATTTACGCCAAACATCAAGCAGGATATTCCCGCATGTTCCTCAAAACATATCCCGTCTAGTCAGCATGAGAGTTTTACCATTGTCGAGAAACAGATGGGTCACATAAGCGGTTGATGTTGAACTCGCGGTTCGAAAGTCTCCCAACCTGCAAGGAGCAGCGAAACCAACACCAAGATAAAGCCAAATTTTTAGGAAGCCTTTCTAAAATTGGATTCAGTTGTTCCCTTAAACCCTTCCTTCTTTTTGTTTCCCTTTATATCGATCTCCGAATAACATTAAATTATTGAGACGTCTCTCATTCTGGATAGGAATTTCGCAATCAGTATCAAGCCCGAAACCAACATAGTGGAGAGCTTCTAACGCTGGAGCTCTCGCCAAAGTCGGAGGAATTGAGCATTGTGAGAATCCTCAATAGCGAGGAACGCACATTCCAGACAATGTTTCAAGCAGGTTTCAACAGACGAATTAGCCCATTCAGCTCCATCCATCCCAGCCAAAAGTAACTCTACTTGTTACTTCCGCAAAAGATGGAGAAGTCATTAACGAATGAATCCGAAAGTCGTAATCAATAAACCGGTCCTTAACTGGGCATGGATAAATTTGACTAACAAAAAAGGACAAACTGCTAACCCCGACCCACTCCCTGATACAGCTATTTGTTGCACAGACATTTAAATTATAGTGACTCATCACTTCTTCTTTCTCCACTGGGCTTGGGACTTCCTTTTCGGGGTTCAAAGACGATAAGTTGGTTGGGCTGTTTCTTCTACTGCAGTCACCGCTGACAGAGCCATTGCCACGAAGTTGGGAGAGACACTAGCGCCAGTGAAAACTTCAAGACTGAACTGCGAAAAGTGAAGTTAGGACTCGGAAAAACTAGTTCAATTCAATGAGGGGAGACGCGGCTTCAAGCACTCAGACCTTTGGCAGGCTCATTGTGCTATCACTAATTCATGGGCATCTCGATGACGGCGTTCGCAGGCTTCCATAAATCTGAAAACCTTCGCGAGAGGCAGAGAGTACGCAGACTCTTCGTTGAAGGAAATCTTACCAAGGTATCCTCGTCTGAGGTCTGAGGAGGCCAGGCAGCTGCAAACGAAGTACAGACCCGTCTTTTCTTCCTCCTCGGATTGGATGCATATAACCAAGATCACCACTCCGATTTTTTCCATGTGGTAGTTTTTGGAGTAGTCCCCCGTCACAAGCCCTACAAGGGTTTTCATGTTCCACTTCCTTAGGAGTAAACATTTGTTGAAGTGACGGTGTCAGTAAGTGGGATGTCAAATTGTTTGGAGTTTAGTTGTTGTAATTTTCAGAGTCTCAACCTTCTTCCCCCTTTTCCAGAACACCTTAGTGTCTTTTTCAACACTCAATTCTTCCAAGATCTCGTCCCAGGCTTTTTTATTAGCCGCCTTCACCGCTTGTAACCATTTGTTGTTTGCTATAGAAAGGACATGAAGTTGCTATGATTATCATTGCTGTGGTAAGCTTTCAGAGCTTGTCTTTTTTCTACAAAGAATGTATTCAGATCGCTGTTCCACCATGGTTTGTGGGTGGAGCCCTTACGGTTAGGAGGGATGAACTGCAAGCCAGATTTCAGGTGCAGAAGGCCTATTTTGTATTTCTGTATAATTTTAATGATGTTACTGGGAATGGCTATTGGTTTATGCCTACTGTTAGAAATCAGTTGTGCCAATGCGGTCCAGGACCAGGATATAGTAAGGGGATTAGTGAGGGTGACATCTGGGCCAGATGCTCTTATTTTGTCATTTGTTGACTGGTCCACAAATGTTAGCGAACCGTTGTTGAGTGATCTAAAGTCCGATCTGCATACTGTGTTTGAGAGATGTCTCCCTTAACCATTTTCAATGGAGTCCTCGAGTATAAATGACCTGGCCTGGATGTTCGAAGGCAGGATGGTTTGGCATGGGTTGTTCTTGGTGATCAGTTTTGGGAAAGAGTGTTCTAGGGTTCGGGCATGGATTTGATTTGACTGTTGAACTGAATTTTTTACTTCCTCTTATGGTTCTGTTGAACTCATCCTGAAGATCCCTCGTCCAGTTGCTCGCACTTGCTCTTTTCTCCAACGGAGGGAATTGAACGTCACAGTCAACATCGTAGTGTAATGAATCATAATGGTTTTTTACTTCTTTGGTAGTTTCCCTCGTGGAGATATTTTTAATTACCGCCGTCATGATGATCTTCAAATGTTCAATCCAGGTAGTGCAATTTCTGTTCCTGGGGTCATGATCAGTTTCGCCGCATAGGGCAGATTTTTTTCGCAGGATTTGCCACTACATTAGTCTTTAGGTCCTTTTAGGCATCTGCTCGGTTTCGCTTTACAGTTCATGGCAATGTAGCCCAATCTACGGCAAACATTGTCGTGGTCTGTTCACATGATGGTCAATCTTTACTCTTACGCTACCAATTGAGATATGTTTGGAAATCTCAGACCCAACGAAGGTTAGGTTGACTGTTTGAAATGGAAGGAAGAATCCTTTATTTTCCTTGGATTTGAAATCCAGCCTTTGTACTTTGGTTACTTTAATCGGAGAGTTTGTATCCTGTAATATTTTTTCTTCGGAGAAATCAGCGGGGATACCTTTGATAATCCCAAATTTGTGAGTATCTCTCAAGAAATGGTGGGTTTTAGCCCTAATATACTGAATACTGATTGTTCGCACAGAAAGCTGACTTACAATAAACTTTTATTCTCGTAGGCCCATCCTCCTTGACCATAATTAACTGACCATTGAGATTAAGACTCCTCGTAAGCTTATGGGAATTGAGGGGTTTGAAAGCCTCAATTCTTTTTGGACCAGTAATTTTGTCAATGTATGTCGTGGGGTTGCTTCTTCCCACACATACTATGTACGCTTTACATTGGGGGTTCTCATTGTATTTATACACTGGGGTTGTTTACTCCATAGGAACTAGCACTCCATAATTACTAATATGAAGTACGTCCGTCCAAGTCAGATGTAACGAAGAAAAGTGGTTTGGAGTGTCTTAAAAACTCGACCAAACTGCTCAACTTTTTTTGGGGATTGAAGCTTCAACTGTCAACTGTCAAATTACATATGGCAAGTTTATGGACGAAGAACTGCAGTGGTGGGAAAACTGTGCCAACACCATCTGTTGCAGAAAATACAATACATAATGAATTTAGAGTTGCTTCCATTTCGCTACTAGGTACTATTTCGGTCCAATCCCTTGGTTCTAACCAGTAATCCTTCGTTCGGTTATTTTCGTGGTGAGACTAATAAAGTGAGGAGAACAAAAGCTATTGCTATCTGTCATTGCAGTGCTTACCACAAAGAGCCCCATTCATAAAAACTTGTCTTAGCTAAAACTCTTTAGGCCACGACTTCCAAATCTTACCCTATGCCTTCAGTTCACCACCCACAATAACTAAAACGCTTTTGTCTTGGGGCGAAAGGGTAGTATAGGTCCCAGGGCGAAACGTGGATTGGTACCCACGATGGAGCATAAAACCTGGGAAATGCCTGCTGAACCAACACCAACAGCTCTACTACCAAACCCTATCTCCACCTCCACGTGGTGACCGCTAGGAGCTCTTTCTTAACGAAAAGCTGCAGACGGAGAAGGATGAAGTCTCCCGCGCCTAAAAACGGGACAAATTGTACCAACTGGTCTTCCAGGTTGGGGGTTGGGTAGGGCTGACAACCCTACACGGAAAACAACTTGTTACGAAGCCACAACAGGAGCCTCGGACTGGACGGATTATACAATGACGAACCCGGCAACGACAACGGAATAACGATTTGCGCATTTTCTCATGGAACGTGCGCTCACTGTACAGAGATGAAGCTGATAAGCAGCTAGCTGATACCCTGTCCCAATATAGGGCTGATATAACAGCGTTACAGGAGATGCGTTGGACAGGGACCGGTTTCCTGGAGAAGAGCCACTACACCATATAATATAGTGGCCATCCAGTAAACCATGTGCTCGGAGTAGGTTTTTTAGTCAGCCAACAAATCTGCTGTTATCGGCTTTGAAAACATAAGCGATCGGCAATGCACTCTGCGCTTGCGAGGCAAATTTACAAATATAAACCTCATTAACGTTCACGCCCCTACAGAGGAGACTGCAGAGTCGGAAAAGGACAGCCAAGTAGGGAAGGAGCCCGTATTCAGGCGATACATTGGCTCCCATAGCCTACACGAAAAAGCAAATGATAACGGACTGCGGATTATTCAATTAGCAGGGTCACACTAAATGGTTGTTGGAAGTACCTGGTTTGCGCGGAAAGCGGTCCACAAACATACGTGGGCCTCTCCAGACGGGACCACTTTCAACCAAATTGACCACGTGTTGATCGAATGCCGCCTTGATGAATGTCAGAACATATAGGGGGCCACTATCTCGTTGGCATCGTGCTCCGAGCTCGAATAACAATACTACCTACAATCCCCTCTGACAATCAGGTGAGAGTGAACACTGAAGCCATCCACAACACAGCCCTCTGCAACACCTATAAGAGGGAAATGAATGCCGCAATAACCGCAGTCAACAGAGGACCTGGAGATGAAGCATCAACAAATGATCTTCACAACCACCTGAAGAACGTTATCGTGAATACAGCCACAAAGATACTTGGCCCCAGCCGCAAAAGGAGTCGGAACGGCTGGTTTGACGGTGAATGTAAGCTAGCAATGGAACGGAAGAATGCCGCATACCGAGCAATGTTGCATTTTCAAAGAACGCAGGCACATGCAGAGACTTATCACGTGCTCCGACGAGCGGAGAAGCGAGTTCACAGACGGGAAAAAGAAGCCTGGTAGATCCAACAGATCAGTGAACTCGAAAAGTACAGGGAGCAACCGCACCAGGCGCGCAAGTTTTACCAACAAGTCAGCAGGATGAAGCCTTATACACCTCGATGCTCATCCTGTCGAGACAAAGAGGGAAATCTGATTTCCGACAGAATGAACATATTGGAGCGATGGGTTGAGTACTTTGATGAGCTACTGAACAACCAGAACATCGGCGAGTTGGAAGTCCCTCCAACTGAAGAGGACGGACAAATACTGCCACCACCAAGTTTAGGAGAAACAGTCCGTGCAATTCATCTGCTAAAAAATCATAAGTCGCCAGGAGCCGATGGAATTACAGCCGGATTGGTTAAATATGGAGGCGACCAATTACACCAAGCGGTTCACTAACTGATGCTCAAAGTATGGGACAGCGAATCAATGACTGATGACTGACAAAAAGGTATTATCTGCCTCATACATAAAAAAGGAGATATCACACAGTGCATATAAGATATTCTCGGCTATCTTGCTAGGCCGGATAGCCCCATACGCCCACAACATCATTGGCCCATACCTAGGAGGCTTCACTCCAGGCAAATCAGCAACAAATCAGATTTTTTCTCTGCTCTCTGGCCATCACGGTATGGTTTCCCGACGAAATTGATGAGACTGACTATTCTGACCCTGACCAATGTGCGAGGCCAGATAAAAACAGCAGGATCAGTATCGAAACCATTCAACATCAACAACGGTCTAAGACAAGGGGATGCTCTAATATTCGTCCTCTTTAATCTGGCTCTCAAAAAAGTGATCCGTGATGCTGAGGTAAATGCGAGAGGCACGATCCTCTGTAAGTCCATCCAACTACTCTCCTATGCTGACGATATCGACATCATGGGAAAACGGCCCCAGACGTATAAATTGCCCTAATCCAGATCGAGCATGAAGGCAAGGCCAAATATATGGTGGCAACGTCAGCGCCACAAACTAACCAACCAGCAACATCAAACCGCACTGGTCCAACGGGAAGAATCAAGCTATTGGTTGCCAACTTTTTATAGGATCAAAGCTCTTACTGTACAAGACGTATGATCTTGTCAGTCCTCACGTATTCTTCGGAGACTTGGGTTCTTAGCAAGAAGAATTGCGAACACTTGGCCGCGTTCGAGAGAAGAATCCTCCGAAGAATTTTTGGCCGCCTACATGAGGATGGACGATTCCGTAGCCTACACAATGACGAAATCTATGAGCGATACCATGACCGTCCGATTGTGGATAAAATCCGGCTCAATAGATTACGATGGGCGGGTCACTTAATCCGTATGGATGAGGATGATCTCAGTCTATAAGGGCAATAAGTATGGTAGAAAAAGAAGACTAGACAGACCTCCGTGGACCTCGGCGGAAAACCGGGATGTCTGGAGTTCCTTATAAAGGCAGGCCAAGACCGGATACCGGTTTTTGAATCGCTGATGGTGATGATGATATTTTCAACTCGGATTATTAGCAGGCCAGCGTTAGTGTGTTATAGTGTTGGGAGGAAGTTTGGAGGATCGCAATCCTCCATCATTATTTATTAAACAAGTCGGGAAACCGGAAGCTGGACGCTTCAGGTACGAAAGGTTTTGTGTATTTCTTAGTACGTAGCACGTAATATATCCATATATTATGTGGGAGTATCCACTTTCGGGTGACTATGAAGTCTTCAATTGTTAAAGAAGCAACAAATTTGAGGTATTATAACTTTGTTAGTAATAGTATGAGGTATTATAACTTTGTTAGTCATACCAAACTTGGTAGGGTCATGCTCTATATTATAGCCTATATCACTACAAAATTTCATGGTACTAGGATGAACTTAAGGGGGGTTTCTAACCAATTACAAAAAATTGTAGTAATATACTATTATTAACTTTATTTAAACAGATATCGGCATGGAAGGTATTTCGGAGCCTAGGCACCACATACGAGGGCGGTCCGATAAGTACTTAGCCTACCAAAAAAAAAAACGAAAATTTTTGAAAAGTGGCGATTTATTTCTCGACATTGTCTCATTTTAACTCGATACACTTCTCCCAGCGATGCTCCAACTTCTTTAACCCGTCTGAAAAATACGTTTTCTCGAGGTCTGCAAAGTGGGCTTCCGTGGCGGCTATAACCTCCTCATTCGACACAAATTTCTGCCCGGCGAGTGACTTTTTCAAGTTAGGAAATAAATAATAGTCGCACGGGGCCAAATCTGGGGAATACGGTGGATGGGGCAGCAGTTCGTAGCCCAATTCGACCAATTTGGCCGTGGCGACGGCGGAAGTGTGAGCCGGTGCGTTATCGTGGTGGAAGAGCACTTTTTTCTTCACCAAATGCGGCCGTTTTTTTCCGCAATTCGGCGTCAAATCGGCTCAATAATTCGGCATAGTACAGCCCTGTGATCGTTTTGCCGTTCTCCAGGTAGTCGATGTAGATCACACCTTGTGAATCCCAGAAAACGGCGGCCATCACCTTTCCTGCCGATTGCACAGTCTTTGCCTTCTTGGGAGCACGTTCGCCGGGTAAAGTCTACTGTTTCGACTGTTCCTTGGTCTCTGGAGTGTACCAGTGGATCCATGTTTCGTCGACGGTCACGAAACGACGAAGAAACTCCTTCGAATTGCGCTTAAACAGCGTCAAACACTGCTCTGAAGTGGTTTCACGGTTGCGCTTGTTGTCCGGAGTGAGCAAACGCGGCACCCATCTCGCCGACAGCTTTCTCATGCCCAAAATTTCGTGCAGGATATGACCCACGCGGTCTTTTGAGATGCCTACTGTTTCGGCTATCTCGCGTACCTTCAATCGGCGGTCTGCCAATACAAGGTCATGGATTTTTGTAACGCAAACCGGGGGTGGGGGGCACCGGGGTGTGGCTCATCAAAAACTGACGTGCGACCACGTTGAAATTCATTAAACTAATTTTTGACGATCGCCATCGAAGGAGAAGCGTCACCGTACACAGCATCCAAGCGTTCTTTGATTTCGCTGCGCGATTTCCCTTCCAAAAACAAGAATCGGATCACCGACCGATATTGTTCTTTTTCCATTTTTCTAAAATTCGCCCGCACGCCCGCTTCTACACGCGCTAAAAACAAAACTACAAGTCCTATTCGACTAAAATTTTGACAGTAGCCGTCTACGAGAATGTTCTACACGACAGTAAATACTTCTTGCGATAGTAGCGCCATCGGGCGGAGAGGCTAAGTACTCATCGGACCGCCGTCGTAGTGGCAGCCTCCTGATTTTTTTCAGATTTTTCGGTGTGGTAGTTTCTGAGAATGGCCCCCTTAAAGAAGTGATCACTTTCAACCCCCCGCGCTCCCCACCCTTCCAACGAATGTCAAAACTAAGATCAGCTTTGAAAAGTACTAATCGAGATCTTTAATTTGATACCCCACATGACTATATTTGATGAAAAAAAATTTTACACCCCCCTTTTGCATGTATGGGGACCCCCCCTTAAATTCGACGCAAAAGGATGTAATTCACTGTATGCGTGAGCGTTCACAGTTCCCACCTTTTTACCAAATTTGGTATCAATCGCTATAACCGTCTCCGAGAAAAATGCGTGTGACGGACAGACAGACAGACAGACAGACAGACAGACAGACAGTAAACCGATTTTAATAAGGTTTTGTGTTTACACAAAACCTTAAAAAGCGAACCAAGTGCCTTGGGATTTGTTTGTGGGAGTCATGTCACAGTTATGTCACACCCTTCAGTAGACTTGTCACTAGAATTCTCGCGATGACGTCTTTTCTCCTCAGAGGACCTGTTTAGAGTATCTCAAAAACTTGGCCAAACCGCTCAGGCTTTTTTAGGGAATGAAGCTTAAACTGTCAAAATGACATATGGGAAGTTTATATACCAAGGACTGCAGTGGTGTTGAAACTGTACCAACACCATCTGTTGCAGAAAACACAATAGGTAATAAATTTATGGGCTGCTATCATTTCGCTACTAGGATCTATTTCTGTCCAATCCTTTGTCCATAACCAAATCACAACGAGCCGACCCCGCTTGTGAACGGGACAAAGGCTCAAGAAAATGAAGAAGAAGCTACGCCATTGAGTGGAATCCACTATCCCAAGACGGGCGGCCTGCTGGTCATATGTTAGGGGTAAATGGATCTAGTAGGGAGATAACTCGAAACAATAGCCCGGGGATCGTACTTGTTGCACTGGAGGAGGTGTTACCAAGATCCTAAGTCAAGTGGAATGCCAAACCAGTAATCCTTCGTTCGGTTATTTTCGTTGTCAGACTAATAAAGTAAAGAGAACGGTGGCTATTGCTATCTGTCAGTGCAGGTGTTACCACAAAGAGCCCCATTCAAAAAAGTTACCTTAGCTTAAACTCTTTAGGCCAAAATCTCACCCTATGCCTTCAGTTCACCACCCACCCATAACTAAAACGCTTTTATCTTGGGGCGATATATGAATATTCATTAAAAGTTGAAACATTTTTAAATAATTTCCATTTAAAATGGTGGATCAGTCATGCAGTGAAATTTCCGTTTTGCTTTTGGCGACTGTTGTGGATGTTTGCCCACATACAGACTTTTCCTGAAAACTGTCATCCAAGTTTGCTTCTGCAAATAAATGTCGACTTCCTGCATTCAAAATTGGAGTAGGCAAATATGTGTTCACGGAACATAAAGGAAGGTATTTGCTGACAGACTTTAGTGGAAGGAAATGACTCAGTTGGAGTCCAGATATGTGTATATGATTTGTCTCCTCTGGGAGAAGTTACAATTGAACATCAGGCCTAAGGTTGAACGCTCATATGATGCCTTCAACTGTTCACTTCCCTTCTGTATGAAGGACTTCTTGTGGTCGAATCCTCACAACAACGAGTAGGAAACTGTGATGTAACCCAGCTCTTAGTCCTGAGTTCGCTTTTATGTTTTTGATCTCCCAGAGAAATCCCCAGAATGTTCCAAGGAAATGGGGGTGTGACTGCTGACCCTTCCGGAGGTCAATTAAAGTCAATTAAAATTTTAATCACTCGCTCAAACAATTTACACTTTATCAACTCCAGACTTGGAAATAACTTCGCACTCAACAACTTTTCAGCGTCTCTACACTTTGTCGACATCCTTGCCAACAGGACCTCATTGTTATCGCATTATAGAATTCTCCCTATTCTATGATTATGACTCGAATAAATTTTCTAATTGAATTTCGTCTTGTAAGATCCGTGGCTTCACTCCCCTCACGTCCCGGGGGCTTCATTCTCAGCATTATTCCCAAAATCCCATCTTTGTCCTCCCACACACCCACTTGACATTCTTCCAGGAAAATGATTTGTTCGGGAGAAGTTCCATTGAGGATCTCTCGTAAATTTAACCCTAACATAATTCCAATTTGCATAAAATCGAGTCTGTTAGTCATTTAGGTGGTTGGCTGGAGGCGTGAAAGTTGCGGAGATATTCGGGGAAAAGTTGGGGCGGCATGAACTCGTCAAAAATCTTGTGCTCTTGTACCGTGTAATGGCTCATAAATTCAGAGCATTGTAAGTTCATGAAAAAGTTATTTGACATCATTGCAGAGGATGCTGACGGAGATTATCCTAAGTAGTAATGGCAGTGATGAGTGGTTGATGGGAAAACTCACTCACAGTTGAGGAACTCATTTGGAAGATTCCGAGAATCCGAAGGAGGATTTGTGCAGGAATCTTTTCATGGGGACAAGGTGTTGAGGATAATTTTCTAAACTGAAATTGTTGTCGATCAGTTTTGATTAATAACAAATCATTTGAATCTCTGTTCATTGGATTAACGAAGGAAGCAGAACACAAATAACGCAAATGCTATTTCGCACATTGGAGCCTTCATGCCTCACTGCGAACGCAACTGTCAGCTTAGCTGAAAATGCATCAAAAACTTGATCATGTGTTATACAGGGTGCGGCAGCATAACTCCCTTTTTTAAAATGCGCGCCACCCAGTTAGTTGATGTCATAGCGGAGCGCTAGTGGTCTCGTTCAAGAGGGGATACTGTAAAGTTTTGTCCCGACACGGATCAGTCGCCATCATGCGTTGGAATAGTGAGGAGCGCGCCTTTGCCGTTGAGGTATACTTTTCAAGCGGATGTTCGGTTATTGCAACACAGCGTGCATTTCGGGATCGCTTTAATTTAGCCCCGTTGGCTCCCGTCCCAGACCGCAAATCAATTGTTACATGGGTCACTACATTCAGACAAACTGCAAGTGCGACAAAAAGAAGAACTGGAGTCCCTCGGCCCGTTAGATCACCTGAGAACATTGAAGCAGTGAGAGCGTCAATGTTGCGATCGCCACGGCGTTCTGCGCGCAAACACGCATCTGCCCTTGGACTATCCGATCGTTCTGTGAGAAGAATTCTTCGTGATGATCTTCATTTTCATCCCTATAAGATGGCAATAGTGCAGGAACTTTCAGAACGTGACTTCAATTCGCGGATGAACGCGTGTGAGCTTCTTCTTGATGTCGTTCCCGAGGGTGCTATTGTTTTTTTTAGCGATGAAGTCCATTTTCATTTGTGTGGGTCGGTTAACAAACAAAACATGCACTACTGGGCTGACACCAACCCTCGAGACTTGCATCAAAAGCCTTTGCATTCACCCAAAGTCACAGTGTGGTGTGCAATTTCCTCAGCTGGAATTATTGGTCCCTGGTTTTTTGAGGAAAATGAGGTTACAGTGACAGTGAATTCGGACCGGTATGTTAACATGCTACAGAATTTTTTCTTCCCACGACTAGAAAATTTGGATTTGGGGGACACTTGGTTCCAACAAGACGGTGCAACAGCACACACTTCAAGAGCATCGATGGCTGTTTTGAGGGAACACTTTCCAGAGCGCCTTATCTCAATTAGAGGCGATTTGGAATGGCCGGCACGCTCTCCCGATCTGCCCCCTTGTGATTTTTTTCTATGGGGTTTTTTGAAATCCCGTGTTTCTGTGAACCGTCCAAGAACCCTACAATATTTGAAGACCAACATAGGAACTTTAGTATGTTCCCCACTTCCAGATGTTTCAGCTTTGCATCTGGTATTAAGTGTTCTCTCAGATGTCTCGACTTACTTTGCACAAGTGCCGGACACTGTCCCCGGACGTGTATAGAGGTTTCGTCCTCCTCCTCACGAAACCTGCAGGCAGTGTCCGTAGATATCCCTAGCTTCCCTAGGTGATAGTTCAGCCGACAATGACCAGTGAGAATTCCCACTATGATTCGGAGGTTCTTTTTGGTGAGGTGTAAGCAATCCTTTGTACGCATGGGTTCGTATCTCCCAAAAAGCATGCTGGACTGCTCCATCCCTGGTAGGCCCTCCCAATATAGTTCCCTCAACTGTTTCTCTTCATTTCTTAGATTCATAGCCATGAAACCGTTTCCGATTCCACAGAAGGGTTTTGGCCCGTGTAAAGGCGTTCCTGCTCCCTTCTTGGCTAGTTCGTCCGCTGCCTCGTTGCCTTCCAGCCCAGCATGGCCAAAGTATCCAGACCTTGTTGGACGAGACGAGTGTATTCAGTCTCTCAAGGCATCCCCATACCAATTTAGAGTTCACCTGATTGGACCTAAATGCCTTGATCGCTGCTTGGCTATCGGTAAGAATAGCTATGTTCTGCCCCCTGTAGTTCCTTTGCAAATTAAAGGAGGCACATTTGTCTATAGCGTATATTTCCGCCTGGAATATGCTAATGTACCTGCCCATTGGCTCAAAGTACATTTTCCTTGGACCAATGACACGGGCACCCGCTCCCTTTGCTGTGAGGGTAATCAGTTGCTGGTTTAAGCCGTATGTCGCAGCCACTCCCTCCCAGTTGCCTTGTTACTCCAACGTATTTCAAACTTCTTATCGAAGTGAAACCTCGTTGTCATGTTGTCCCTCGGTATTAGTAATTCGGGATACCGCCTAGAAAGGATGTCAATCTTCCTTCGAATAAGGCAGCTCCCCGCCTCACTCATACTACCGGCCATCCTGAATATTGATCTCATTGCCTGCATCTGTATGTGCAAATGGAGAGGGGTTAATCCCAGAAGGACCTCCAGGGATGCCGTTGGGTATGTCCTCATTGCCCCACTGATACACACGTAAGCCAGCCTATGGAGCTTATGGTTATCTAAGTTACTTTTTCCTTAAAAAGTTTTGAGAAAAAATTCGTTTTTTTGGCTTGGCGGGAATGAGCGGCGAGCCGCCGACGGGTGGCGGACCAGACCTGCCCCCCACCATAAGGCCTAGGGGCACTCGGATCGGTCGTGGAGTCCGCAACGAGGAGGATCCAGACTTGAAAATAGCCAAAGTGAGGATAGCCAATCTTGAAAGAAGAAATGGCGAGCTGGCGAAGACACTCGAAGATTTGAAAAATCAAATGACAATATTGATCAAAAAAAAAAATGGAAAGCTTACGGAGCAGCTAATGGCTGGGAAGGCAGGCCCGCCGTCTCCAAAGGTAGCCAGGAAAAAAGTGAAGCTTTCTTCGACTACTTTTGCAGTCATGGAGGAACCGGGCTGCCTTGAGGGCGAACAAGTTTTCGGTAGCGAATCTGTCCGTATGGAGGACCTAGAGGACAGTAAAGCTGACGATACGAGAGTCAGCGACAACGGTGGCAATGGAAATGTCCCAGAAGAGGGTGCTAACCAGGCAAGTTGTAGTAGTGAAGATGGAAAATTGGGTGAGTTTTTGCTCTCTGTTTCCAAAAAATTAAAGAAGAAAAACAAAATTCAAGAAAAAATGTTAAATAATGTAAAAAATAATGCAAGTACGAGTGAAAATTTAAAGATGGTCCGACTGGGGATACAATTAGCACCCGAAATAAAGAAAGGGGGAAAGGGTGCCCCTCATTAATGTTTATGAATTAGGTGGTAGATATTTAGCCACTCTACTTAATGGGAGCGCGGGGCTCTTGAATTTTGTTATTAAAAAGACGGGGGCCGAGTGAGTCCAAGTCAAATGCAACAAAATTGCCGATTATAAAAAAGCACGGGAGGTCCTCGAGCGAATGAAGGCTCCTCACTTCACCTACACTCCAAAGGAAGAGAAAGTGCAAACCTTCCTTCTGAAAGGCTTGGATGCGGAGGAAGAGCCCGATGAGGTGCTCAAAATGCTCCGGGAGACGGGAACTGAGGTCAAGTTCCTCTCAGTGTCACGCCTTAGTACGAGGAGATCCGTTTTGGAAAAACGAATCCTACCGCACTTCCTCGTGCAGATAAGCCCGGAGAACCGGGGAAGCGATCTGATCGGCATCAGGTCCTCTGTCTTCTGAAAGGCTTGGATGCGGAGGAAGAGCCCGATGAGGTGCTCAAAATGCTCCGGGAGACGTGAACTGAGGTCACGTTCCTCCCAGTGTCACGCTTTAGTACGAAGAGATCCGTTTTGAAAAAAACGAAGCCTACCGCACTTCCTCGTGCAGATAAGCTCGGAAGCGATCTGATCGGCATCAGGTCGCTTAATTACCAGGCCATTCGTTTTGAGCGCCTGCTAAGGAGCGAAATAGTCCAGTGTCGAAGATACCAGCGCTAAGGTCACTTGGCAGTGAACTGTCAAATGACCTTAAGATGTGTAAAGTGCGGGAAAGACCATACCGCAGCCGAATGTTCGCTGACTGAAGCAGATGGCAAGGAAAAAACTTTCTGTGTCAACTGCGGAAGCGGAGGGCATCCGGCTTCATACCGTGGATGTCCTGCATACCGCAATGTTAAGGTCACAAGGCAGCAGGCACCCAGTTCGGCCCCAAGAACGAAGGTATCAGCAGCGTCGAATGGTACCGTCCGTTCGGCACCAATCGTCTCGGGGATCCCATTTGCAGAAGTAGTTCGACAACTTTAATTTTAGGAATCCTCAACGGAAACTACAGACTCTTCCTTACGATAGCGACCATAATGCTATTGTTATTGAAGTTCTGTTTGAAGGACGAAGAGTTCGCCTTCTGCCGATGGACAGTGGCGTCCACAGGCTGAACTTTTAACAAACAAATTGGAAGAACTTCCAAGAGAGGTTTATTCGGGGATATCGAGAGGAATGCCCACCTATTGATGGGGAAAACGATGGTACAATTGCACCAGGTGACAGGAACTTGAGCAACGGGGAAATACTTCAGTATCTTCTCAAGCGGGAGAACTTGACGCTGGATACAATTGAATAAGTCGTCCTTAAGATTAAACCTCGCAATAATATGGAAGGATATGAAACTGCAGCCATAAAACGGTTGAAAAAAATGAAAAGCCTTCTGTTCACTTGCGTCAACAAAATCTATCGGAGATATGGGGACTCCCATATTGGTTGAGTTCAAATCACTTTTAAAGATCCCGCGAGATCTTATCCGTCAACATTACGTAAATGAAGTAAACTTCCAATGGCGGGAAAAGTTAAAGGGTATTTCACCAAGCGATCCAGATTCCATGTTTACTAAGGCAAATACGTTATTCCGGAAGAAGTCACGAATAACTGTACCGAGAATTAAAGTCAGTTTGCTACCTAACATCAGCGAGGTGTTTGAGGTTTTGGTATTGAAAGCGTTGAACGGGCAAATCAAGAAGAAGAAATTATTGCCGAACGCGCAATTCGGATTTCGATCTGGACATTCGACAATACATGCAATAACGAAGGTAACGTCTGATATTTGCTGGCAGATTAACAATGGTGAGTGCGTAGGCGCTTGCCTTATAGACATGGAGAAAGCCTTTGATACCGTCTGGTTGGATGGACTGATTTTCAGGCTCCTGAAGAATGATTTTCCCAGCCACCTTGTACCGATGATGTGTAGTATGCTGTATGGCAAGTGCTTTGTCATTACGGACGGAAACCTCACTACTAGCAAAGAATTTCATGCTCTGAATGGATTACAGCAAGGGACAGTGATTGCGCCTACACTTTTTGCGGTATTTGCCGGCGAATTACTCAACTCTTTCGATTTTAATAAATCTCCTAAAAGGTCGTTGGTTGCCTTTGCTGACAATCTGATAGCCTGCATGGCACAGAAGAAGGTAACTGAGGTGCAAGTTGAACTTCAAAAGATGTTCAATGATATTAAGTTCTTCACGAACAGTTGGCGAATGAAAATCAATGCGCAAAAGTGTGAAACGATTCTGTTTCGAAATTTCTTGGCGTTTGCCAGTAGGCGCTCGCAGGGCATTCATGTCTCTTCGAAGACTCTTTTATGCTCCACATCTTAGCCGGAAGGTTAAGATTATTTGCTATCTTACTGTAGTTAGACCGGTGCTCACCTACGGGTGTGCTATCTGGTTTAATTTGAGTGCTAGCCAAATGGACAAAATAAGGATCTTTGAAAGGAAATGTCTGCGTGCTTGCACGGGACTTAATAGGAATGCTTCGTCAAACTATGAGCACTATGTAACTAATGAAGTGATGTATACAGCTGCTGCTGTGCCAAGAATCGACACAGTTATCGTCAAATTGATTCGGAATCATATAGTACGATCTGCTTCGCATGGTGAAAACCCTTGGGTTTCGCAGCCGTTCTACCCAAATGATTGGTATTTCGAGAAAGCTCTCACGACAGGTTTCATCCCTCCCGAAGCGTTCGTGTATCTTGACAGGAATGGTCTAATTCTTGATTCTCCCGGTGATCCGGTTATGTATCATATACATGGACGGGCCACGGACCGAATTTGACAGTGGGGGCTCCGGGATTCTTGTTATTCGGAAACTTTGAGAGCCCACAGTGGCCATTAGATGTAAGTTATTTTTGTTACTTTAAAAGATTGTTTTTTTTATTGTTCATTTTTCCAATCTAGATACTATTGTTATCTATTTCTTAAAAATAAAAATGATTTTAAAACCCAAGCCTTCATGCCTCACTGCGAACACGACTGCCACTTAGCTGAAAAGGCATCAAAAACTTGATCATGTGTTATCTAAACATATCAGCGTTTGTCGGCAATTATAGGCAAATATTGATACAATCTAAATAGCAACAAACCGCGGAAAAGCCGCTCCAATAACTTGTATCGCCTCAGCTCTAAATAACATGTGGTTAGCAGGTTGTGCAGAGGGGCCGAAATTCTGGACATCCATGACCATGCTAATGGGGCTAAAAAGGCCAATAAATGCTGCCTCTTGCAGAACCCAAAAATAGATACTTCCCTCCCCCTCCCCCTTGAATTCTACCCCTAAAAATCGCACTTAAAAAACGGTATCGATTCGCGTTTACCTTCCTCATCAATGAATTACTGGCCAATCAAATATTTTCAAAAAAAAACCCCGCTCATGAGCGCCAAACATTTTCCCCTCGTGGTAATTTTTCAATTTATTTTTCAGTACGCCCAGTTGAGATATGTGTGGAAATAATAATAGCTCATCTAATTGCAATGAAAACAAGATTATGAGTAAATTATTTAGGTAAATAGTTGGGCGGTAAATTCACGGGGCCATAAAAGCAATAAAAGAAATGTTGTCGAAGTTGGTGGATTCTAGGTGAGGATGTGAATGAAGTGAGTCAACTGATCAGCCAGAAAACTCACATGGATGATCGTCAAACGGCCATTTCCACTAATAAAGTTTTATTGAGTTTGTGCGCTTGGGAAATATGAATAAATACGTTAGCAAATAATATAATAAATTCCCAAGCCCCAAGTTTATATTGGAATATTTTGTGAGGTGTTTAGGGGTATCAGCAATAGAAATTTTCCATAAACTGGACATAATAATTTACTTGGAAACTGCCTCACACCTCAAAAGCTATAAGTGGGGTAGCCTTTAAGAGATGTATCTGAGAAACAGATACAATTATTATCAAGTGAAGAAAAGAAACCTCTACCTCATCAACATTAGGTAGTCATAGCAATTGAGGAAGCGAAGCTGACCGTACCCCCAACCAGCTGCTTTGAGAAATGAGGCAGCTAGGTGGGGATAAGGTCGTCTCAGAGCTTTTGAAATCGCTGTGGTTGCAGCGGTCCCCTGAGAACAATCGCGCTATCTTGGCATGTGCGGACTTGGGATCGCTGGAGGTGCTGTCCGCCAAGCCCGATAGAGCCTACAAGGTATACGTGCGCCCTGTGGTCGGAGAGGTGTCTCGGGATGCATGTCGGTCGTTTGAGGACATTAAAACAATGTTGGCGTCACTTGCGGACCCGGTCTCCAAACTGACAGCGACTGTGAATACTTTACATTCGGGAGGTGGATCTCGATCGCAGTCCCGGGCGAGGTCCCACACTGGGGCCCCCAGAGACCCCGACAATTTGCTGGTACCACTGTAAATTCGAAGCTCAAACGACTAAATGTAGTACCGGATGCAATTTCAACGCGAAAAACTAGGCTCGTCGACACGGCCGCGAAGTTGTCGGTTCTCTTCGTACCTCGCCTAAAAATTTTAATACCGCAAAACTTACGACTGACTGCCGCGAACTCCTTTCCCATCCGCACTTACAAATACATGTAGGTGGACTTTGGATTGCGCCAAATGTTTTTCTTCCCGATCTTCCCAAAGGTGCAACCCCTATCACTCCAGAAGCTAGCTGTTGCAATGGAGGACTTTGATGATCTCAAAAAGAGGGTAGATATAAACCTTCAATTGTTGCCTCAGGGATCGTCAGCGACCTTTAACGGGTTGCCTATGATAAGGAGTGTGACGTCCTCGAGGTGCCCGAGTAAGTAATTCTGACCCTCTAGCTGACACTATACCTGCGTCCTAGGTGAGAAAGCCTTTCGGTGAAGAGCAAACCGCGAATAACCGGTACACGTCAGGGAACACTGGGAGACCCCGGAGCCATCGACAGCTCTCTGTCGACGTCGATGGGGTGATGTGAGCCTAACTCTGCCAAGGTAATAGTTGTGATATGTATCGGAAGCCAGCTCCTTCGGTACCCTGGTCGAGTGGCGTGCATTGAACCGGTGTTAGCAGACCACGTTGCCCCGAACACATGCTGATTCGTCCGTGGATTCCGGGATCAGCTAATCGTAGGTCAGACCTCAGGGAACTAGGGAAGGAGCTTTGTCCCCGAGGGTACACCCGTTCCTGACTATTGCGACCCCCTCCTTTGTACACGATGTGCTGGTGAATTTCCCATTTAGAATAAACCCAACCCAATAAGAAGAAGCGACGAAACGAAAGGAGGAAGAGTTGAGTGCGTTTGAGCCCAGCACAAAAATGCATCGTTTACCACACTGATCAGCGAAAGAGGCAGCGAAGGCTTACATACCCAATGTGACACCAGAACGCCCAAATAAAGATGAAGCATTACAAAATGAAGCGACTGGTGGTGCGGGGACGGCAACCCCAATAATCTGTAGCGTCCCTGTTCTGAAGAAAAAAGTCCAGTCAGAATTGCTAGTCCTGAGCAGGTGGATTGGGACACAAACCGAACACAAGGGCAGTCGACCGCTCTAGCTAACAGCCGAAGAGGAAAGTCTCATCAGGAAATGCGCGGCAGTGGCGAAGCGTATGCGGTCGACAAGGTTCCGCCAGAGGAACGTCAGCAAAGGCGTTAAAAGCGGGGTGATGGAAATGAAGGAACTATTGCACCGCATCTTCTTTTATAGGCGAACTTAGAGAGCAGCGGAAGATGAACAGAAAGCGGAAACAGCCGTACTACCCGCTGAGAACGCTGTTAGCGCCAAACGGACCGCAAATAGCCCACTGCCAAGCAAACTGGGGAAAAACAGAAAGATGTCGACATGCCTGAAGGAAACGGAAGACGGAGAAGGATAAAAGCAAACAACTAACTGCGCCGCCAGAGACCAAAAGCCAGTAGCACAAAAACACGAGGAAACGAAGATGGACTAGACCGCCGGCTCTGCTCATTAAGCCGACCGAAGGCAAGATATTTGCGAAAGTCCTTAGTGAAATCCGTTACATAATGAATCCCAAAGACAACGGAGCAGAGACATCTTCCAAACGGAAAACCAGAGGTGGCGGAGTCCTCGTCGAACTGGGCACGAAGACGACTAACATGAGAACGTTCTGTGAAGCGGTCAAAGGGGTAACTGCGGGAGAAGGCTCATGTTTCCAGCCTAGAGCCTATGTGCTTTCTAGAAATCGAAGATTTTAACTGCCTCACAGGAAAGGTCGAAGTAGAGGAGGTCACAAAACGTCAATATCCAGAGGTAACCAAACTCGCCGTGGTGGAATTCACCGAGCAATATGCGAGGAAACTTCGTATAAGCGGGAAAACCAAAATTGGATAGATTGCATGCAGGGTATGAATGCGGACAGTCCCCTCCAAGTCTTATAGGTGTCTGGACTATGGGACATGTAAGCAGCTTGCAAGAGAACCGGACAGGAGAACAGCAGGTGGTGGTAGGGTTGTAGCTGACCCCGTTGTAAATTCAAGGATTAACCTGATAACGACGGCGTTTGAGGCTTCCATGCCCCGGAGGGTGCCCTGCCGTGACAAGCCGGAGGGGGTGTCATATGCTCCGCCGTTTGGCATAATGTCTACATGTCAATGAGGAGGCATGCACTAAAAAGTTAGAGTATAGATCAACAAAAACTAGACTCCGCATCGCAATAAATAAAAGCAAAGCTCGCGGCTGGCAGAATCTGATCATCGAAGTGAATGAGGATCCGTGCGGTCCTGCATACTAGCTACCGACAAGACGGACTGCATTGTACCGGCATTATTCCCCAGACATCCTGACATTTCGATTAGGAAGTTGATTGTTAATTTAATGCTCGTCTTGAAGATGAGCTTCTCCAAGCAAATCAAAGCTACAGCGGACAGGGCTGCAGCTGGAGTCTTGGCCTTGAGTCGGCTTCGCAAGTGGTGTCCACTTATCGCACTGTCTCAGAACCGGCCATGATGGTGTTTGCGGGAATGATCACCGTTGCCCTACTTGCCAAGCAACATAAAGCTACCTACCGTCGTAAGGGCGAAAACTTAAGAGTGGTGGTTGCCCGTGAAGAACGTCAACGCACCCTTATAGATTGGTAACTCTCTTGATAAAATGAGCCAAGGGACAGATCTACTGCGTGGCTGAACCGAACGCATGGTGAGATTGATTACTTCCTTACCTAACTTCTAAGCGGGGATGGAGGTTTTCAGTCTTACCTGCACAGCACTGGGAAGGGGCGAACTCCTGATTTTGTGTTCTGCAATGGAGTGGCGAAAGACCCACACACCTTTTCTTCTTGCGAAAGGTGGGACGGCTTTCGCAGTTCGCTGTGGAGATCAACTTGATCTAGTGCTCATCAGTGAACAGTACTAAAACAGCTCCATGGTACCCCGACATATCAGGGTTGAGTACGGCACCACCTTTGGATTTTGTCTGGATTCGGTATTTAGGGGTAACGTCTTTCAGTGAATATCTAACACCGAATGAGACGATGCCGAACTTTCGACGCAGGGTTGATGCTCTGGAGAACGCTATCTTGGGCATCGGATCCTGGTCGGGGGTGACTTCAGCGGGGGAAGCATTCCCGACGTAACCGTCACGTCGGAATCAATAGTTATCCCTGGTGAACGGGTGGTGAGTTTTGAAAGACTTCTCTGCAAGCAACCATCCATCCATCTTCTTCGAAGTGATTGAAACAACCTCTCGGTGTGCGGCGCTCTTTCTGTACTTTGAACGTTACGAAGGTGAACCCCGAAAGAATTATTGAAACTGTTCGAGCAGGTGGGCCTGTGCTGGAGACTATTCCTGGGAGTAGTGGGACTACAACTCAACTGAAACTGGCGCAAATTCAGTTATAAACCTTATAATGACAGCCTGTGGCGCTTTCATGCCCAGTAGAGTATCGAAACGTGCAAGGCTCGTATGTGTTGGCGAATGGCGGAAATTGCAGAGGTCCACATGGAGGGTTAGAAACTGTGCCGCTTAACACAACATGTAAACAATCTCTTTTCTGTATAAAAGAGTTGGAAGGGATAGTCCTCCATAGGATAAACAAGAAAGCGCCAGGAACCTAAGTTACCCTGACAGAGGTATACAAACTGGTGCTCCAAGTAAGACCTATTCCTTCACGCATTCAACGCTTGGCTGAAAGAGCTCATTTTTCTTTCTTGTTGGGAGGTGCCGAAGCTTGCGTTGATCTGCAAAGGGAAAGGCGGCCCTGCCGTTTTCTCACCGGCCACTTTTTAAGCTCGACACTGCTGAGAAAGTTCTGGAAAATCTCATCAGAAGTAGACTCGCCGAAGCGATCCGTACTGTTGGAAACTTATTCCAACGGCAATTCGGTTCTAAAGCAGAGAGATGCTGTTGAGGTTGTCATGCAAGTCAGGGATGCTATTCGACGAACGGAGGCACATGGCCCCCGAATTCTAGACGGGTAGTGCTCCTCGTAATGCTTGGAATCAGAAATGCTTTTAATTCCGTAAGTTATAATAGAAACACATTCTAGACACACTAGACAATACTTTCCACTTGCCGAGCTACCTCTTACGAATATTGAAGGATTATCTGAGAAGCTGCCCCATGCCGTGTGAGATGTTAGAGGGAGGAGAATGGAGGTGATGTCGAGACTAGCGCAGGGATCCACCCTAGAGTCGAATCTCTAAAACGTTTCCTGTGATAGTCTGCTTAGATTGACATGCCAGAAAAGTCGCGCCTGGTCGGACATGCAGATGATGTTACGGCGGTTGTTGTCGGACCCACTATCGAACAAGTGCAAAGCAGACTTGGCATATTGATGTGACGAATAAGGGGGTGAATGACTGCTTAAACCGAAGTAGTCATCCTTATTAAAAGGAAAATCACGACCTTTGTGCCCATATCGATCGGCTCGTCGGTCATTGGTGAAAACTGACAGTTGAGCTTTTCGAGCAAATCAAAGCAGCATCAGACTAGGCTGTAGCTGGAGTTTCGGCCTTAAGTCGGGTAATGCCAAATATTGGGGGTCTTGCATCTAGCAGGTCATGTCTCCTGATGAGTTCAATGCAGTCTGCTCTGCCCTACGGTTCAGAGATATAGGTTGACACTTTTCGCAAGAAAGTTTATCGTAAGCGGCTTGGAAAGTACAGTTATGTCTTGGAAATTTAACGTGAGCACTTCTTATGTTGGTTAAATCCATGGTCTTCTTAAGACGCCGATTAATTTGTGACTATAATCGGAACCCCGCTGATACAAGGCCAACAGTACCAGCCTATACTGATTGCATGGCTCAGTTTATTCATAGTGGTGGATGCAAGACCTACCTAAATCTCCACTGAACTTTGGAGAACGGCATCCTTGTTGAAACGCAACACCACATATGAGGTTCGAGGGTCTCTGTTCGCTTGAACGTAACTCCCACTAGGAGACCAGATGGACTGCGCGGCTTACTGACTTACTTAGGTACGTGGTTGAATCGGGCGTGATAAAACAGATTATTTGCTTACCTAGCCCCTAATTGGGCATAGAGGTCTCTAATCTCACTTGCTCAAAGTTAGGAAAGCACGATTTCCTGACTGTGTATTTTGCAATAGAGCTGTGGGCGCCGCCCATCACACTTTTTTCCTTGTGGAGTATGGGATAGGATTTGCCAACAACTTTATGCAGACACAGGTTATCTCTCTCCAGACAACATTGTCAGAAAGATGCTGAGGGGCGCTAACAAATGGAACCATGTTGCGCATTAAGAAGATAGAGCTCGCCCAGCAGAAGGGCCGGATGCTAGGGGGTTCCTTGAACTAACAGTTTGCTCCTCCTCTTCCCTCCGTTGGCGAAAAGAAGGCTTCCCAAGACGGGAGAGCGGGCGGGCCAGCCCGCAATAATGTGACAAACTGTTGCTGGCTAGTTGTCTCAATTGGGGGAGAGGCATAGTCTCTAAGCACTCAGACCGTGGTAGGCCATTGTACTTGAGAAATGCAGCGAAGGTAGAAATTAAGCATCCCTAGAAAGTGGCCTATCTTGACGATTGTCACTGACTTTGGAAGATTGTCAATGGCTTTAATCTTACGGGAAAGACATTGTCGAAAGAAGCTGCCGCAGATGTTAGAGATGTTGAACGTGGTCACTCGAAGCCACTAATATGTCGTCCAGATAATACTGTGCGAAGGCACAACCGGGGCAATTGGAAGAGGTTTAATGTCCTTTTCTGCAATCGGGATCTGGTAGAAGACCGTGCGTAGGTCGATCACAAAAAGGATTTTGCCTCTCATCTCTTGTAACAAATGCTCGATCACGGTAGCAGATAATCATCCTGTGTCGCCATTTACCGTCTGCTTTCGAAACGAAGCGGATTTCACTGGCTAGATGATAATCGAAGAATAGCTCGCTCCTGTAAATCGCGAAATTGAGTTTTGGGGGCGTGGTCAAACCAAGAATTCTTCTAGAGGACCGTGACACTGGGAATAGAAGTACTTTCCACCTTGCTGTATAAAGCTAGCCCGGTCAATGAATCCCGTAACTATTCACGTCGAATGTCGATGAGGAGTCCTTACTAATAGTGCCATCACGCCAAGTTGCTTTGGGTACCGCGCGTGATGGCGGCGTTGGTTACGTGAAGACGCAGGGTGGGAGCTGCTTCCCTTTGATGACGTTCTTAGGAAGCAGGATGTGGACGGAACATCAGGAACTTGATTCGGCTGCTGCAGTGGAAAGTATGCAAGGATTTTTTTTAGGGGTTTAACGAGCTTTCCTGGTTACCCCTTTCATAGGAACAAGGCGATCTGCATAGCTCCAGCGTGGGTTAGCTGCCATAGAGTAGGGTGCCTCCTTATTGTGCTTCCTTCCCCCTGCAGAGCCAGTGACTTGGCTTTCATTCGGGTGCCGTGTAAGAGTGATTAGTTGTGCGGTATTGAGTCAAAGCATCAATTTCTTCGTAACAGCGTCGACGACTGCGAGATGTGGCTGCACCTGACGATGGTGGAGGTGGTCAGTTCTAAAGAAACGACTTCACCTGTGAGTCATAGCTGCTCGTCGAAACTAAATTGTATAATCACTTTCAGCAGTTTGCTCAGATTAGGAAGCAGCAAGTCCAGCCAATTTGCCCGTAGTCTGTTTTCGCCGGTAAACGATCCTGTGATTGCGCCATATTTCTGAGTAGCTGCGAAGAGTGCTGTCTTCGAGTTTTAATCCGATGAACTTCTTTTGATTATTGTTTACCCTGAGGCTATCGGTGGCCATGGAGCCATAATGTCAAACTTCATGTATTTCCCGCCAACTTGGACTTATGGCAAACAAAGCTCCGAATTCTTAAGGGCGCTCGAAAGGAGAGTCCGCCCCTGAGATAAATAACACTCTTTTACCCTTTGCTGGTTTTATAAATTTTATCTAATTTATCTTTTCTTCTTTCAGGTGAGTCGACTACTTTCTGAAGATTTATTTCAAACTAAGTCATGTCCGCATGTAAGTATGAATACGCTTCTCCCTCCATTCCTCATTTTCCTAGGTGTAATCATTTGGGGGATGAGATGATGACTTTATTGTGTTGCGACAGTTTCCGCCTTTTCACAGCGTCAGGATCGTGTTTGATATATCGATGCAGATTCCACTTCTACACTTGGGTATTGCTGGACCACTTCATGGAGAGTTCTCATGATTATTATAGTAGTTCTATCAAGATTCTGCCGTGTCTACCGTTGACGACAGATATCCATTCTCCAGGCCCTTTCTCAGTTTGTACGTAGTTAAAATCAGCGGCACCAGGGAGGACGTGAAGCCCAAAATTATCTCATATCACGAAATTTCCAGAAGACCCGTTGCTCGCATAGGATTACCGCAGATTTGCATGGATAAGGGCAAGCTCGTCCAAACAGAACATGCTGAAGGTACCGCAAATAAATTTGCCGTGTTTGAAGTAAGCCTCGGCTAATATGTTCGTCCCTCTCCGGGAGGAGGACATCGACATCTCATTAATACAGGAGTCCTGGATCGGACAAGGTCGATTCATCAAAGGTCCATAAAGCAAAGATTAGAATTCACTCCACAGGACAAGACATACTGATCGGGAAAGGCCTAGAGCATCTACCTTCATCAGGAGAAGCCTGTGGCCTGAATTCCAGGGACTTAATCGTGGGTAAACTGAAGAAAGGGGGTGGGGTTGTGGCTCCTCGCTTATGACCTGTCAGCACCACTGGCAGAATTACAAGATCTGATGTTTATCATCGCGTCGAGGAGAGTCAACTTGCAATGCCATTGCGAGACACACGCTTTGAGGTAGTTTCAAAATCGGAGAAAGAGGTGAGCCTTTGATCGATTTTTTTTTTAACACAAACCTGCCGGTGTGTAATAGCGCGCATCCATTGGCCCGGCTCTTGGAATTGTAACGGTTGGAAGGAAGTCCTTGATATCACGAAATTGACAATGCGATTTTCTGAGTAGGGAACTGGAGAGTGACTGATCATAGCTGGATAATTTTCAATGTGAATCTCATTGTATATGTTATCTACCCTTTTGGAGATCCCAGGATAATTGATTGGAGGAAGTTTGGTCAGTTTATGAAAATTAAAACTACCGATACCCCCAATGGTAACATCCACACGACAGTTGAACGAGAATCAAAGGCCGAGGCTCTGGAGATGGCATTCGAAATCGCTTTTAGAGTGTGGTGTCCGGCAAAAAGGCAGAATACCGACCAGGGAGATTTTTAACATCTGTTACAGGCGTAAATACGGGAACCATACTAGCATGGCATCAATAATCGGCCTCCAAGAGTGACAGGAAGGAATCACGATCGGAGACGATGATTTTACGAGACTCAATAAGATTCTATGTTAGACAAGGGACATAAGACCTCTTCCTTTCTTAAAAATTCGAAGGGCTTCTTAAAAGAATTTTCTGGCGAGACCCTGGGGTTCCAAGCTCAGACACACTTCCTCGCCAGCAAGTAGGACTGTGAGTCAGAACCCAACTTGAAAATTAGGCAGCCTCAATCGGTTGAGAATATTGTTTTAAAATCAGGAAGAGAAGACTTTCCGTGGTTTCCAGAGATTTGCCTGAGCTGGTGTGGCGCAGCTATCAGTGTCATCTCTTTCGTGTTGTGACGACCTTAGAGCGCAGCATGAACATTCATTTAAGAGGTTAAGTCCTTGGGGTTTTAACGTAGGTACCTGTCGTGGAGACTTAATCTTACGGTCTTCTTAAGACACGGATTGATTTTGTGACCACAATCAGAGCCCCGCTGCGACAAGCAACAACGGTACCAGTCTATACCAATTACATGGCTTAGCATTCATGCTGGTGGATGCAAGACCTACCTAAATCTCTACCGAACTAAGGAGTACGGCACCAGTGTTGAAACGTAACACCACCCCGAGGCCCGAAGGTCTCTTCTCGCTTGAGCATCACCACAGCCCCCATGAAGCTCCCACTAGAAGACCAACCACAAATAAACGAACTGTACTCATATACAACAGGAAGTCTCCCGAAGTCTATGATTCCAGGGACTATCTAGGTTCCCATGGTACCAGTATACCCCTGGTAAGGTTTCGTGGTCGAAGCCACTTCAGATGAGCCCCCGTGCAGACTCGGGTCTGATCGCCCTAATTAAGCCTCGGAGCATTCGCCTACTGCATCACGGTCGGCAAGCCAATGCGATACAACGTTTCCCGGTGCCACCACGTGGAGGTTCTCCTTGATCCCTTGGTTTTGGTTCAGCCGACAGGGTTGCTGCCCCGTCTTCCTCCCCGCCACCTCTGAGCAGCTCATTTAAGAGGTCGTTCTTCTACAAATATCCGTATGTCTACCTCTGAGGAAAATTCACAGAGTTCACACTTCACGAGGTAGTAAGCCCGGGTGGGTGGCCATCAGACTACAAGCCACATATCTTACCTGCTTTACTGGATATAGAAGGAGCTTTTGACAACTTAAGTTCCAAAGTCATCACGGAAGTTCTTACCAAAATAGGATTGGCTTCCTTCATCTTCTTCGCCAACTACCTGAGTTACCCTTACCTATCGGGCTGCGAACGTGAAAAAAAAACCACATCATAAATATTATTTTACACTGGAGCCACCTTTCACATAATAAGGACGCCGAAAACTCAACCACATGATAAATAACCTAAAGAAGGAACAGAATCAATCAGTCCTAATATATTCCACTCCAGGACGAAATGAAAAATTATCCCAATATCCACTTCCCCTAAAATCCACTAGGAACCAATTTAATCAAGACTTAAAACAGAAACTTTTCCACTATTTCCCGCGCTTGGTAAACCTCCGTTTTCGTCCACAATGAACTCAGCCAAAAAGGACGACACAGCTAAGGGAGAGCAAATCTACCAGTACACATCCATCACAAAGATTTATCTGGCGCGAAAGTGGTATTTTCCACGGAGCGAATATCCTGGAGTTTGGTATCACATCAGCGAAATGGATGATACCGGGGTCTTCCCCAGCGCGAATGGAAATTATTCGAAAACTGAAGTTTTACTTGTTATCCTTTTGCTGATGCTTCGAGGTACATGCAGAGTTCAGGAAAATGTTTAAATTTTCTGAATAATAACCTAATTTGTGTCCTTCAACCGTGAGAGGAGGACTTGGATCGTTTGCCATGCAAAATGAGAAAATTCCAAATAGAAAGAGAATAGTGAATGAAGGAATACATTTGAACAAGGACCCTACCCTGACTAGTACTCGTAGTAACGAATGAAGTTTTTTTCCTTGTGGTTGTAATAAGTTCCCTGTAAATTTACTGGATTTCTTGTCACCCTGGAATAATTTTGAATTTATCAACACGCTAATAAGGAAACCACCGGGGGTGCATATTTTTCCAGGAGATTTCAAAGGAGTCATCTTTGCCCGACTCGTTTGGTCGCAATTGGAGTGCTTGCAAACAAAAAGCTTGGAAGTTTGCTTGTATACCCTCCTCGGAAAAGTAAATACTGAGCCCCGCAAACTATAGCTGGATCCTGTGCAAATATGTTTCCATTCTCTCGAAATTACGTACTTGAAATACACAATTGATGGTGGGGGACAGAAAAGTTGAAACTGAGTATGTACTGCGTATCGTTCCGAGTATCTATACTCCATTCTTTACAGCCCAGAATAGATGGCTCTTAATTTAGAATTTTTTGGACTTTTTTATGATGTAGGCTGAATATAGCCTCCTGTAGATGCGTAAGTGGGAAGAAGGAAGAGATCCTTGCTTTGTATCGCTCCTTTCTAGGTTAATGGAACTCGTACGCTTATGAGCCTCCATAAATCCCCCATCTATGAAGCCATTCTGCCAGAATTCTGTATAATTTCAACTGCCATATGGAAAAATTCCAGGATATCTAACGATGTTTAAAGTGATTTGTATCTAAGACAATAAACAATCGTTTCTGTGTTTACTATTCCGTAGACAATCTTTTTCCAAGGGGAAAGGACAGTATGACAAAAACGATTTTGGGGTTCTCGATGGTTCAATTTATACAATTAATTTGCATAAATCGGACAAATTGGACTCGTTGTACCTTTGCTGGCAATGGTTGCATTTGCACCAAAGTTTTCAAAATGGTGCTCTATGTTGTGTGATTCCAAAAATTGCCCGTTCATTTCAGTAACTACTTTCTAACACACCGCCCTCCAAAAATTAACACGTTTAAAAAGTACTAATTCACACCTTTCATTTAATCCCCCAAATAGCTATATTTGGTGAAAAAAGTTCACAATCCTTTCTTGCATAGGTACGGAGACTACCCTACTTTACCCTCATCGTAGAGCGACATTGTTCTCTACGCGCTTCTAGCTTTCCCACCAAATTTCTAAGGACAGACGGACAGACAGACAGACAATGAATTGTTGTTCTCCACAAACCCTCCAAAAAAGTAGAAATCTCACAAAGTGTTGGAGTTCTGCAACAGTACGCAGTCGGACTACCAACTAAAAACCTCCCTGTCATCAGAGGACTACCCCCGAGCCGTTTGGCACATTACTTCGGGCTAGCCCTACCGCTTTCAGGGCTTTAATAGCCTTCAAATCAGGGAATCCCTTTCGCTAACGAGAGGGGAAAGGAGGAAGAGAGTTGTTAGTTCAGGAAACCCCTTGCCATTCGGTCCGTCCGCCGGTCGAGTTCAACCTTCTTTGCAATAAAAAGCTACCCGTGCTCTTCAGCATCTTTCTGACAATGTTGTCTGGAGAGAGCTCCCCTGAGTCTACATAAAACTGCATACGAAAGCCGTCCCACATTTTACAAAACAAAAAGGTTTGTTCAGCGTCGTCCACTCCATTGTAGAGCACGCAATCAGGAGATCGCGCTATCCCAATCCTGTGCAGGTAAGACTGAAAACCTCCATGCCCGCTTAGAAGTTGGGTAAGGAAATAATCAATTCCACAGTGCATTCGGTTTAGCCACGGGTTTAAATTGTCAATGAGCTACGTAGTCCATCTGCGTCTTGACTCATTTTGGCAAGAGAGTTTCCACTCAGTAAGGATGCGTTGACGCTCTTCACGGGTAACCACCTCTCTTAAAGCTCTAGACAACCTTACGATCCTTGGAAAGGTGGGCAACGGGGATCACTACCGCGATCATTACCACGGCGGGTTCTGACACAGTGCGATAAGGAGACGCCACTCACAAAGCTCTCCGTCCCTGCACTTGAGCAAGGCCCTTACACCACTTTGCCAAGGGCATCAGCCCATAGCTTAGTGCCATAGAGCAGAACGGACTGCGTTGCTTCCACAAGGAGACGTCTACTAGCAGTTGTAGGGCCCCAACATTCGCTATTAGCCGATTCAAAGCCGAGACTCAAGCTGCAACCCTGTCTGCTGCTTCTTTGATTTGCTCGAAGAAGCTCATCTTCGAGTCGAGCATTAAAGCAAGGTATTTAATCGCTGGTTTTGATTCTATAGTCAACTCACCGAAAGCAGGATCCGGATTCCCTTTCTCGTCAAGATAACTACTTGGTTTTTTTCCAGCGCAAAGCTAAAACCATGAACCGTCATCCATCCGCTCACCCATCGCATCAATATGCCAAGTCTACTTTGCGCCTGTTCAACAGTGCGTCCGACAACAAGTGCCGCAACATCATCTGCATAACCGACCAGTCGTGAATTTTCGGGCATATCGAGTCTTCGCAAACTATCCCAGGAAGCGTTCCAGAGGTCCGGACCTAAGATGGATCCTTGCGCTACTCCCGACGTGATTTCCATCCTCCTCTGGCCCTCTAGCGTCTCAATATCCGCAAGAGACAGTTTGGCACGTGGAATGAGTTTTCAAATATGCCTAGCATATCTGTCCATTTTACGGAATTGAAGGCATTTCTGACATCAAGCGTTATAAGGCGCACTATTCGTCGAGATCGGCGGCTCCAAAACAGCATCCACTGTAGATTTCCGCGTTCTGAACCCGAACTGCCTTGGGGATAAGTCCCGGGCCGCACGGATCGCTTTAGAGAGTTTACTCCTGCTGAGCTTTTCGGACACTGTCCCGGTCGTGTCAAGCATAGAGAGCAGTCGGTATGCAGACGGGAGCCCCGGGTCTCCTTTTCCCTTGCTGATCAGCGCGAGTCTGACCACTTTCAAATGACAAGGAAAAATGCCCCTCTTCAAGCAAACGTTGAACGCCCCAAGCAGTAAGTCTGGTCGTTCGCAAAACACCAGTTTGTAAACTTCCGCCGGGATGCATCAGGACCTGACGCCTTCTTGTTTTTGGTGGTGAGAACCGCTTTTCCTAACTCTCTCTAGTTGTGAAAAGGAGGCAATCCTCGACGCTTTCCGCGCTATGACATTCACCCGTACAGGATGTTTGGGGAATAATTCCCGTACAATGCAGTCCATCTGGTCGGTACTTAGTGTGCAGGGCTTCTGCAGAGCCCCGATTTTTCGGGTGATAAGCTTATAGCCAAGTCCCCACGGGTCCTCGTTCACCTCATTGAACAAATTTTGCCGGCGACGAGCTTTGATTTTATTTATTGCACTGCGGAGCCTCCTTTTTGCTGATCTATGCTGTGATTTTATGACGCATGTTTCCTCGTTGGCGTGTAAAGGTTGTGTCAAACGACGGAGCTTATGACACTCCCTCCGTAGGTTGGCAACTTCTGCCATCCATCAGTACGTACGGCTGCGGACCCCTCCGGGGCATGAAAGCCTGAGACGCCGTCGTTATCAGGTTCATCACTTAATTCATGACGGTGTCAGCTACCACTCCCGGAGCGCCCTCTAGCGCGGTCTGCTCCAAGAGCTTCTACGAACTTCCCGATGTTCACCCTAACGACATTCCACACGCAGGGGGAGCGTCGGGTTGGTGCACGCCGGGAAGCAGCGTGAACCACTTCGAACGCATGTACTGGTAATCACTTGTAGAGAAGTCTTCCTGGACTCGCCACCCGTCCACCAATGGTGCCAGAAATGCCAATGCAAAAGTGATGCCAAGGCTGCTTCCTTCACAACCTGACCGTGGATCCGTTGTTTAAAAAAACGACTCCATTTCACGCCCCTATTTCCAGAATCCTTTTGGAGTCTGGCTGAGGCATGTCTCATTCAAGGGCCCTAGCATCACCGCCTACCAGGATTTGCCTCTCTGTACCCGAAACGGTGTCCTGTAAGTCGGCGCCGAGAGTCGGGCATCGTCTTATTCGGCATCAGGTAAACACTAAAAAACGTTATCCCTAAACACCGAATCCCGACAAACCTATTCATTTGACCTTCGGCAAGAACACGAAGTCGAATTTCGTGCCGAACCCAGATGGCAGCGGTACTCGACAAGTAGTGATGCCTTGAAGCCAGGTCCCTGTTTCGATATTGGTCGCTGATTAGCACTAGATCAGCATTTACCTTTGGAGCGAACTCCGCTATCAACTGGTGAGTGGTTCCAGTGCATAGATCATGCCGGTCCCCTAGTCCTCTTCAATCCTACCGGAAAGATTGGAAGCCGTCCCGAACCCGCAGTGTATGCAACGCTCTCACCAGACGCGCCGCGATCCCTGGGGAGATTGCAACTTTCGTTTTCATTTAAGATTTTTGCTGGATGATCCACCTGGCTGCTCTTCCTGTCTGGTTCCTTGCAAGTGGCTAACTTGCGTCCATAGTCCAGACACCCGTAGCACTTGGTGGGAACTATCTGTATTTGTACCTTGCATACTACCCATCCCCCTGGCAGCGCCATCAGTTGTCTCCTTTTATCCTTCTTCGCCTTCTTTTTTTGCACAATATTCGTTTAGGGATTGAGGAGTCCTAAGACCGAATTCACTTGATGTCAGACCGGAACAAATGGAGGACAGAAGAAGAGAAACCGTAGCCGCCCTAGTCCGTCTACTCCGGGTGAATTCAATGGTTTAAAGGTTCCCATTGCCTACCCTTTCCCTAGCTTCCAAGCATGCCTCTTTTGTTAGTTTCCAGCACTTCTTATTTTCGATGTGGAGTAGAACTCCGGGAAATCAGTTCTGAGAAGCAGATGCAATCTGTCCTCCTAATTTTCGGTCAATATCCCATCTTCCTTCTTCAGACAAACAGAAGATAGTACATACCCTGTCTTTGGCTATAGTTTTGTATAGTCTGGTCACTTCTGTGATTTGTTCGATCCCTTCACAGGCTTCCCTGAAGCTGCGCTATTTTGCTTCTCAGATCGCGTAACTATACACAGTCAGTCCATTTTTGGACATCCGCCAGTCCCCGATTTGTTTTGTCCAATTGAAGAGTTTTCGAAAGACTGTTGTCACTTTGGCTAGGTTATTATTCCACCAGGGTACACCCCTCGATGACTTAACTATCTTATCCGGATAGCTGGTCTCATATACGTCAATGGCATTGTTTTTGAGGTATTCCACCAGTGTTTCCAGTTCCTGTTCTCTTCTTATATCAACGCTCCTTTGCAGATGAGCAACCATCTAGTTGCTCAGACGCATTGCATAGGAGTCCCAATCCGTTCTCCTGGGATTCCTTATAATTTTTTGTTAGTTCGGAGTTGGCCTCAATTTCGAATTTGATTGTTCTATGATTCGATAAGCCCTCTATCCGATGTCCTGCAATTTCTGACCAGCCCGTTCATCAGAGTATTCCCTAAAACTGTGTCTAGTACCTGTGGTTCAGCGCTGGTCGCGAATGTTGATGTGTTCCCTATGCTATGTATTTCTAACTTGCTGGTAAGAATAAATTCAAGAAGCTATTCATCTTTCCGATTAGTATTGCTGCTTGCCCAAACTTCATGATGTGCCTTGGCATTGCAGCCAAAGAGAAGTGGTAGCACCCTCCTCTCATAGTTCTTCACCAGTCCAGCGACTAACTTCGGTAGGATTAGGATGTCGTCTCCTGGGAAGTAGCCCGATGTCAAGACTGTCTCTCGAGTTTTGCGCCCTCCTTCCAGTGAGACTTGGTCAACCACAAAAGTTTCGATCAGAAATCCTGATAGGCATATTTACGCTTAGGAATAATGTAAGCTCTTGATTTTTCGAAAGAGGGAAAGAGGAGTCCCAAATTGCCTGCATGCTTTCTATTTGCAGACCAATCTGCCCTCAGTACATCCAATGTTCCTGAACCAGCACTGGACTTGCCCTTGCAATTACTGCAGATGCAGCTTTTTCATGGTGGAGGTTTACATGCGCTGCCTTAGTGCTGGGCATTGACTCCGTTAATGTTTGGAGCTCTTTCCCACTGTTGAAGTACCACTCTCCCCCTCTGACATTGACTTTTCCTGCACGTCGCTGTCTGCCTTAAGTCTTGGAAGATCTATGTCTAAGTCGTTCAACTTTTTCTGTTCATTGGCAGGTCTCTTCCCCTTCTTGATCTTGTCCTTTCAGCATCTATGGCCTCCGAAATTCATTGAGGACCTCGGTATATTGCTGTTCCCTGTGTACATGCACAGATACGTTGCTAAATTTGTAGTTTATAAGGCAATGTTATCATTTGATTGCCCCCAAAGATTGATCATCCACCTCGATAGTGAGAAGTCTAACCTTACTCTCTACGTTGCTTCAGAACACTCTCCATAGTCGCGTATCGAGATCCTCATTCTGAACAGTTAAGAGGGTCTTAAGATCTTCCGAATCTAGTACTGCGGTTTTAGGAACAAACACTGTCACCATGTGTGGTTCTGGTATATCATATCCAACACATGCCAGCAGTTCAGCTCCTTCAAGACCTGCCAATCTAGAGACTATAGTCCTAAGCCACTTCGCAGTGTCCTCCGTCGCGAAGTTCACCACTATATGACTTGGTTGAAAGCGTATCATACCTAACACAAGCTGCGGACTCCACCCCCCCCCCTCGGAAAAGTTTTTGCCAATGGAATGCCCTGACGGCACTAGTATAGCTAATGCCGGTCTTCCTGGCTCCTGCCTTCACCTCTGGTTACGTGGGATTTCCCCCCGTCTTGGGTTCAAGTTTGGGTTTTTTAGAGCATTCCTCTTATGTGGACTAATCTCCGCTGCTCCGTTTTTGGCTCCATTTAAGATGACTTAGGTCTGTCCTGAGGCTTCTTAATTGCCTCTTCTGACTTCAGGCTTTTCTTGAGATGACGCAGTTACTGCGTCACTGAGGTCTGCCTCAGGACGCCAGATAGCTTTTGGGGATATCGAATTGGTGGACCTTGGCGCAAAGGCGGGATGTCTGGAGTTCCTTACTAAAGGATACCTAGGCCGGATACCGGTAAGAGGAGGGAGCTATTCTAAAAACCAAGAAGAAAAGAAAGTTCGCGAAATTAACCGTGAAGGTCAGCCGGAGTAGCTTTCCGTGTTGTTATCTTAAATGGTCTAAGTTTGTGTATCAATCCAATGATTTGACTACAGTCAAATAGATACAATTCTCAAAGCGATACCCTTCCCTGATTCACTCAACTGTGTTCTCTCATTCATCTATCTTCAATGAAAAGTCCACTTATCGGAACGTCCCGAGTATTTCCTCCGCTGAGGAAAACTTTAGAGTGAGGAACTTCAATGTTCTTAACAGAACAATTCATTCAGTTTTAGTTCCTTTTCAGGCTTTCCAGCGAAACAGGTGAAGCCCCGACATATTTGAAGCAACCACTAAGAGCATGACTAAGGCATGGTCTCCTGGAAACCCAACAAATACCTTTGAACTTATCTCCCGTTTACCAACTTTTTGTCGCCAATTTTCTGAATTCGTTGTCGACAAAATGATTGATTAATTTTAATTTTTCATGAAAAGATTACAATGGCCTTGAGTGAAATGTCGGCATGTTCAGTAATGGAGGCATGTTGAATGGGAGGGGGAGAAAAGCGTGGCATTGCACCGTATCTGATGCGAGTCTAGCACATTTTATCTTAAGCGTATTATTGCTTTCCGCCATGCCATTCCCATCTTGCTGGAATTAAAAGATTATAGCATGGAATAGATACTCTTATCTACAAATACTGTAAAATATTAATGTATCATTGGATAATATTGGCTTGTGAAATGGTTGTGATAAAACCAACTAGTCACACTATCAATCAATTTCACAAGGTTTCACTATTTCCGTTTTGCCTTTTGGTGGATGAGTCAATTTCTTGGGATTTCTGTGTGACAACGGAGGTGGTGTAATGGGGCCATAATTAGGTAAACTAGATTTTTTTTTAATTCAACGTGGATTTGAACAAAAGCTCTACTCAAAATCTGGTTCTTCCCATGACATTGTCCTTGCAATTGCGGGTCACCGACCTGAAAATTTTAAAGCTGATTGAATGCTTATTAAACTTCCACCACTCCACTCCAGCAAACACTCCACCTACGATAAGGAGTTACATCCTTATGCATAGGTGGGTACCTGTCTCGAGGACTTAATCCCATGATCTATTGAAGAGACGCATTGATTTTTTGACCATAGTCAGAGCCCCGCTTTGGCAACCACAGTGGTATAAGTCTACACTGAGTACATGACCCAGCATTCATACTGGTGGATACAAGACCTACCTAAATTTCTACCGAACTATGGAATACAGCACCCGTGTGGGAATGCAACACCACATTTCAGGCCGTAAGGTCTCTTCTCGCTTGAACGTACCCACAACCCCCATGAAGCACTAAGAGGCCAACCGCAAAAACCGAGCTGAAAGTAGCTATCACGGTTTCCATGGTGCCTTAGTAAGGTTTGCTGAACTACTGCCACTTGAGATGAGTCCTCATACAAACTCTGGTCTGATCACCCTGATTAGGCGTTTGGAGCATTCGCTTACTGCATCACGGCCAGCAAACCAATGTGACGCGGCGTCTTCTGGTGCCACCACTATGGAGGTTCTCCACGGCCACATAATTTTGGTTTGACCAACAGGGTTGCTGACCCGTGTTCCTCCACGCCACCTCTGAGCACCACCTAAGATAAGGGATGACATACATAGACGCTCAAGAACGAAAGTTCGCTTCTGGAATGGACATGCACTCCTCGGTAAAGGTAATGAGAGCCGCCTGGATCGCCTTCTCCAATTTTTGCAGGAATACGATAACTGGACATTCTCAGTTTGCGTGAATTAAGATACTGTACCTTTGTAAGCACCCCACATGGGGTATCGTGCTATTGAACTTATAAAGCTTTGCAGTAATAGATACTAATAAGTTTCCAGTTCGATGCTCATGACTCCCACAAGGCACATCCTCATGAACTGAAAACTGGTTTCGCGAGATATTTAAAAGGTGAGATTCTGTTCTTGACTAAGGAGCTTCAGAACTGTGTAATGCTGCACATAAACTTGTTGTCCTACTCTTGGTAAAATATTCCTTAGGTTCAATGAGGTTCAACTTTGGCAGCCACCCAGAGAATACTGAACACTCATTCCATCGTTGATGAAAATTAAATCATCGCGCACATTCCAAGGGAGCGTTACTAATGCGACTGGTTGCAGAAATGTCCAGCATAATAAGCTGAGCGACTCCTAAGAGCTCCGCAATATTGGAAAAACTGCCCTTAAGCCTTACGGTGGTCCAGAAAGGACAATTCACCGCGTTGCTAAATGTCATTACATCCTGTGAAATCTTCCAACGAAAAGTAATTTTTCCACACCAAATTGTTTTCTATACCGGAACCTATATTCCCCCACTTCTTCAGAAATTTGGAATAGGGTAGGTGAACGCACAATATGTTGGACGCAACAGGTGTTCTGTTGAACTACCAACTAAACCCCTCCCTATCATCAGAGAACCAGCCTGGGACTGTTTAACACATTACCTCGGGCTAGCCCTCAAACTCCCCGGCTTTAAGAGCCTCCAAGTCAGAGAATCCCATTCACCAACGGTAGGAGAGGAGAGGATACGAGTTGATAGTTCAGGGAACCTCTTGCCATCCGGTTCCTCCACCGGTCGACTTCAATCATGTTCGTAATAAGGAGAGCCCAGCTGCCAGCACTCTTCAGCATCTCTCTGTGTCCGCATAAAGCTGCTGACGAAAGACGTTCCACCTTTGGCATTTCTCCCTCTTCCCAACCCTGCGCAGGTGAGATTGGAGACCTCCATGCCCGCTTAGAAGTTGGGTAAGGAAGTAATCGATCTCTCAGTTTGCCAAGAGAGTTTTCTTTATTATTTAAATGCCGAATAACGAGTCTTTTATTTCTCATATGCCGGTATTTTGAGGACAGTTGTCCTCTTCCTCAGTGAGTTTTTGTGAGTTGCCACTCGGTAAGTGTACGTTGACGTTCTTTACGGACAACCGCCTCTCTTAAGGTGGCAGATAGTTTTACGGTCACTCCCGCGATCTCCCTCCTTGTTAAGGGCATTAGCCCATACCTCCGCACCATAGAGCAGCACCGAATGTGTTGCTCCCATAACGAGACGTCTCCTACTAGATATTGGGTCCCCAATATTTGCCATTAGTAGACTCAAGGCCAAGACTCCAACTGCAGTCCTGTCCGCTGCTGCTTTGATTTTCTCGAAGAAGCTCATCTTCGAGTCGAGCAATAAACCAAGGTATTTATCCGATGGTTTTAACTTTATAGTCAACTCACCGGCCGGCAACTCTGGGTCGCCTTTCCTTTTACTCCACCACTTTTCAACTAAGAGGGAAAATGTCCTCTTTCAGGCAAGCGTTGATTATGCTGAAGAATAGGTCTAGCCAGTGTTAGAGCACCAGTTTGTGTACCTCGAAATATTAGGCGATGATGGCCTTACGGTTTCTTATCAGGGCACAGGCAAATCGTCAGATGCTGTCTCACCTCTATCTTGGGAGCAGCGTGACTGAAGCGGCTGGCAGATGTTAAATCCTCCTATATATAATTCGCAGAACACAACATGACTGTGAATTATAATAATAATAATCGTTGGCGCAACAATCCATGGTGGATCAGGGCCTTGAAATGTGTTAGAGCACTTCATTCAAGACCGTAACGGTACACTAGGAGGCAAGGTGGTCAGCATTGCGCTCGCCCGAGATTATAACCCTGATTTGACTCAGGTACTCATTCACAGCTGAGTCGACTGGTGTCCGACGTCAAATCACGATACAAATTCCACTGCCACCAATGAGATTGGAACCGCGACCTTCCGTACGACAGCCTTGCGCTCTAACCACTCAGCTATCCGGAGCACATTGAATGCTTATTAAACTTTATCTCCACCTAAGATAACGAGTTACGTCTTAATGGATAGGTGGGTACCTGTCTCGAGGACTTAACCCCATGGTCTTTTAAAGAGACGGATTGATTTTGTGACCACAATCAGAGCTCCACTTTGGCAAGCACAGCGGTACTGAGTGCATGGTTCAGCATTTATACTGATGCAGGACTTTTTGGTCCACTACTGGCAAAAAAAATTTTCTTGCTCAATGAGGTTCAACTTTGGCAAACCACCTGTGCCACCGGGGATCTGCATTCCTGTCCGTCAGATGCCATCAGCGCACTTCTACACCACCGCATCCTGGACCTCCACATTAAATCTCTCAGATTACGAGAGACCAGCTATGGCCATAGTGACATCATAAATGAAGTACCTCAGGAACCCTAGGCGTTCCGGGCGGATTACACCACGTGCAAGTCGTACAGTCTCCCAGGAAACGGCAGTATATTCCAAGCGGAAGTACTGGTGATGCAGGCAGCCTGACAAAGCGTTATATAGCCGTTCTAACCGACAGCCAAGAGGCCACTGAGGTGGGATAATGCAGAGACATGGTAAACCGTTTGGGCGTCAAGTCACCCTCTTCTGGCATTTCGATCAGAGAGGGATGAGCCGACTGACGGGCTAGCCACGGGGGCTCTCCTGTTTACAATTCCTCGGTGGGCATAGTCTGCGCCCACATTGCAACTCTTAGAAGCTAACTTCATATGAGGAAGCTCATCACTTAAGTCGAGGCAGATTTGGCCCGCCTACGAAAAGAACCGTTCACAGGAGCTCTTATGTCGCGTGCAAATGAATGAATCCATATTGATTTTTCGCAATGAGATGACCACAGTGCCTAATCAACCGGTAGTTCACATATCTGCGGGAGCATCAGGAGAGGTAACTCTGGATTATCCGATCTAAGTAACCAGGGTGTCCGGATAATTCAGTGATTAGAGCGCAAGGCGTACGAAAGGTCACGGTTCAAACCTCACTGGTGGAAGTGGGATTTGTATCGTGGTTTGACGTCGGATATCATTTGACTCAGCTGTGAATCAATAGCTCAGTCAAATTAGGGTAATTATCTCGGTCGAGCACAATGCTGACCACATTACCTCCTATAGTGTACTGTGGTCTCCCGTTACGATCTTGAGGGAAGTGCTCTAACACACTTTAAGATTCTGATCCAATTGGATTGCACCCGCTCGAGACGCCAAATTTCTTTGATTCTCCAAGCCAGTGACACATAGTTAACTTTCTTCTCCACGTATTTCCGCCCAATGTAACTATTATGGGTGATAGTAACATCAATATTATATTTGCGGAGCGATCCGTCTTGTCAACTATCGGTCTCTATGATGAAGGTTAACCCAGCCGTTTATCAGGCTTGGATGTGAAAATTAACCTCTTTTTTACACTCTGTGGGAAATGCTCCTCCCGTAAGGCATGCGGTGAGTACCTCAGTAAACATATTTGGCATTATATTTACTGCCGCCTTAAGGGCTTTGTTGGGGATACTATCCAAGCCAGGAGCCTTATTTTCTACTATTTTTTGATTTTGCAGTTTCCAGGACCTCTTTCTCGCTTAACATTGGGATTTCGACGGGGTCCAGTTGGACAATAGAAAGGCAAGCGGTATTCACATTTTGTGGGGAAAGGTTCGTCACTAACTCGTCTAGCAAGTTAGGGCAAGTAATCGACGGAGAGCGTTTGCCTTTGGTTTTGGACACCACCGTGTTTTAAGCGCCGCCCCAGGGCCCGAATCAGTATCCTTACGCAGCCGCTGTGTTCATTTTTAATTCTTACTATAGCCAGATGCAATTTTTTCCACGCCGTTTTGTATTGTTCATGAAGCTGCTCGTATCCAGATCGCTTTCTGTTTCACTGACTGCGTCTTCTGGTCTTGAGGTAGGACTTACCGCATCCTTCGATTTCAGGGTTCAATTGGAACTTCAGTGCTCGCCTCTGGGAATCAGTACACCTTGGTATGGACTTGTCGTATGCTCGTCGTAACTTTCTGCCAATCTGGGAAGCCTTATCATTTGGGTTTCTTTCTAACATTGTGTTTGGCAGCAGGACCTCTTTGAAAGTTTCCTGGTCAAAATTGTTGACTGCCCATTTTGCAGCCAAACTTATTTTTGTAAGTTGCTTGATTTCGAAAATTATGGCCTGATGGTCGCTTGTGTGTTTCACTAACGTGCGACTGAAGATCCTTACCTAAAGTGTCACTAACAAATGTAACATCTATCAGTGACTATATTACCCTTCTTGTAAGGGTCTTGTCAAAAGAAGTTAAAGCTGCTTTCTCTCATTTGTAAATCTCGGACATATGAAGAGTATGCGGTCCGAGTCCTCGTATTCGTTTATACACTCAGGACAGAAGGGGGAATCGTCATGTTCAAAATGATGTAGATACCTTGGTGGATTCAACCATGCCCAGTCAGAAACTGGGTCAAGTGATAGGGGAGGTCCATGGCATAATCAAAAGCTGGATATTTGCATTCAGTCTGTGCGTCCGCCTCCTCTTATGAGAATTATCCTAACGTTCCTGTCACACCCTGATTGTACGCGCTCTCTCTTCTCGTCGTCGATCTTCGGCATTATGGTCACTGGGTGCATTTCAGTTATATAGTGTTCGCATCTCCTCTGCCAAAAAATCAATGCACACCATTCCCGTGACTACGAAAGCTGCTTCGTCTGACGTTGTTCAGAATGCGCTAGCGACTTTTATCGCACTCAGACTATATACTGAAGATAATTTTCTCCTGTGCGCCTGAACATTAAGGGCTTTTGTCAAGCGGGTGCTGCATACAGTAAAATGGATGAACACCTTCTTGATGGTTTGGGTCCTCCAATATTGGGCATCATGTCAGTTAAGGCAGCTACAACTTTGGTTACTTTCTCGTCCGCATACCTCAATTGTTTTTTGAAGGTCAATCGATGATCCAGCATAACGCCGAGATATTTGATGGAAGGCTTGAATTCTATCACATGCTGTCCTTCACAAATCGTAGAATTACTTTCAGTTCACGGCTGCTGACCAGTACAGCCTCAGTTTTGTGTTGTACCAAATCTAACCCATGCGATACCAACCAACCCTTGATTAGTCTAACCGGATAGCTTGCCGCGGGAGTTTGATGCGCAGCACATGGTCATACGTCACTGATCTTTAAGATCTCCGCCGGTTTTCAAATATACAACTGGGCCTACGTCAGTGTCATAGAGGAGCTTTCTATCCACGAAGTAATTCCGAATGGTTGGCTGAATGTTGGGCACATTCAGCTGGCTTAAGAATCTTATTATATGCTGCCATTGCGCTGAGTTGAAAGCATTCCTCACGTCGAGGGTGATGTTGGCACAGTGCCCTCCTCCAAGCAGGCATGAAAAGTGGAAGTGGACCACTCCAGTCTGGCTGTTATCGTCGCCTTCAAAGCCACGTTCAGTATTCCCCCCAGCCCGGGTGCTTTTTTAGCCCTTATTTCTTCACAGGCAATGGTAAGCTAATCCTCTGTTATACTTTCGACCGCAATAGTGTATTTGCAATAAAACTGGGCACTTTATCTCTGCTTCGTTTCAATTTAGCCATTACCGCTCTGGCTCCTCCTCAGGGGTGGATGTGGGCCTCTTCACAGAGTTCTTAAAAGAAATTTCGTTTACTTTCACGGACCGTCTTCCACTCTCTTCGACTAGCTTTATACCTCGCCTTACTCTGTGCAACTTCTTGCTCATCATTTTCGCAGCAATATGAGCCCGCTGTTGTTTGAAACCTTGCTTCCCTACTCAGTAGACCATGCGTTGAAGTCTCCCGCAATGACAATTAGGGATCGTACATTTGCGTCTAACGCCAGTTCATATAACATTCGTTCATATTCCACGCTTGCTGCACTTGGGGGAGCGTAGCTACTATAGACATGAATAGTGTTAATTTTAGCTCTTGCGGACCCATTCGCAGGCGTTGTGGTTATTTTTTCAAGCAGGTACTGTCCTATCGTCAAATTAGCGGACTTTCCACTTTGGTCGGTAGCCCTTACCGCGTTATCTTTTCCTCTGTATGGTTCAGTAATTATCACCATGTCCACATCGAGCTCTAAGCCTGACTAGCTCAAAAGATCGTGTGCGACCTCACAATGGTTGAGATTTATCTGAATAAATCTCATTTACACTTTACTTTTGGTTCCCTCCTAGACAACGGGCATTTTCCGCTTCCTTGGGTGTGACCCTCATCATCAAAATCTGTATCTTTACACAGCATGCATTCAGGGTCTTTCTATCAATTTCGTGCTAGGTGTCCTGTTTCACCACACCGCCTGCACCGGTCAGACCTATCTTGTTTGCTTGTGCAAGATCTGCCTGTCACCGTACTCCAGACGTTTAAAACACACAGCAGGAAATATTTGCTCCCGAATCCTACAGACAACCCATCCGATCTTAACTTTGCAAGCTTCCAACAACTTGTTTGCCCAAACAGCTGACAAGCTGCTGATTGCCGTCTGCGTGCCACCGTATTCTTTCGGTAAATTCTTTATTGCATCGACATCGCCTTATGAAATTTGAAATTGCCGCATCAGTTCTCCCCATGTCCTCCTTCATCGTGATCTCGTCAAGGTCCCTGCACTCCATAGTTATTTCGTAGGTTAACTGCCTCACCATAGCTTTCTCGTTCTGGTAGCTAAGCGTCCTTTCGTCCTTCTTCCCGAACCTCCAGGAGTAATTCCTCCTTCTGCGTTCTTCTGATCCGTGTGACATTGTCTCCCAGACCGTTTTACCTAGGATCTCCTTTGAAGTTTCGCAGAATCTCAGCCTAAGCGAGGTTACCTCTGCTTTCGATAACAACTGTATCCGAGCTTGGCCGACTTCATTGTACCTGCTTCTTTGGCTTCACGGTTGTCCAGACATTTGCTCTCATTTCCTGGAATTTCATTTATGGAGCCGGTGGAGAGGGTCCAAACGTTGCACTCCCTCCGTTACTGGTTCTTTAGACCCCCGGTTTTTCTTTCGTATTGGGCGCTTTACATAAGTGTCCTCCATACTTTCTCTGATCCTCTTTACACTTTCCACAACTAGAGCGTGTTCATGGTATTACCCATCTGATTCAGGCAATGTTCCACTCTGAATACTTTTGCTAGCACGGGATCAATTCTCTTGTTGTTGGCATGCACCGCTTCTTCCTTGCTGGGCCCGGTACAGCCTTTGCCACTATCAATATCTCGTCGTCCATCCATTTTCACGGACCTGGGTGGAGAGCGTAGCATTTTCCTACTTCGCTTAAAGGAATCCAGGTTCGTTACCTCCTGCTAATCACCTATTGCAGTATCTACTTTGATAGTCCCAACAAGAACAGCATCAATATCCTCTTTTCCTTCAATATTAATGGTATTTTGTTTGCCTCATCGATATTTTTATTCGGGTATTAGCCCGAAATTTAGGCACAGGCTCGCGTTCACGGACCATATCCATGGCAGTCACCAGCTTTTCGCCTCCCGCTACCCTTTTCCATAGGAGGTTCAATTCATCTTGCCGTCCTTTCCTCTCCTTGAACTGCCCACCTACTAAAAAGTAGACAGTCGCGGAAAGTTCCGAAGAGTTTCTCCTGCACATTTCCTGAGTTAGCTGGACTAACTCAGGTGTTTCCCCTAGTTTAGGGCGTGCTACCCCCCACTAAATCGCGGTTCAGTCGTGTCGGGATTGTCAGATAGTGGCGTGTTGGATTCCGAAACCCGCAGGAAACGTTCACCTCAATCGATCAGTCACAACCCTACCCGGGTCGCGGTATCGCTTTTACGGGGAGGAGAATGGGGGTCCTACTGATACAGGTGGTAAGTTCGCTTACTGCGCGATGCTGATGGCTACTGTACCAGCTTGCGTCAGTAACTGGTGCGTGAGCATGTGCCTGGGACGCAGTTACTGCCAACCAGTCACACATACCAACGACTATTAGTTTTCTGTTCTGGGTAAACTTCCCAGAGCCATTTTTATCCACAAATCGGCGTCCCCCCCCCCCCCCCTTCCCGTCCTGTGCATAAGCATGTCCATGCATACACACATTCAAATGCATGCAAGGGCATGTTCGTTCACCATCGAGAATTCCCTTATCCGGACGAAGGGGCGCGTCTAATGGGAGATCTGACAACTCCTCACAAGTTTTGGACTGCTTGTCTGTCTATCACACGAATTTTTCTCGAAAACGGGTATAGCGATTGACACCAAATTAGGGGGAAGCCGTGGATGCTCACGGATACAGTGAGTTACATCTTTGTACGTCGAATTTAAGGGGGGGGTTTCCTTAAAAGCAAAATGGAGGTGGTAACTTTTTTCATCAAATATAGTTATGTGGGGTATCAAACGAAAGGTCCCGTTTAGTATTACCGGTCTTAGTTTTGACATCTGCTGGAAAGGTGAGGTGTCTGGTAGATCAAAAGTGATGATTTCTTTCGCGGACCCATTCTCAGAAACTACCCAACCGAAGAAGATCTCTGTTGGGAGTTACCTTAGTGGAAAACCAGGCCTCTGGAAAATGAAGGCTATGCTGGCATCTATTGAAAACTTAAAGCAGTTCAAATCCTGGTAAGGGATGGAGTCCATGTCAGGAGCTAAGCGAACCTTGGGTTTAGATAATTTATGGCTGAACTTTTCCATTTTGATATTGATGATTGGAAAGGTTGGAAATTGAGGGGAGAGTTGTGACATTTGACAGTTGATCTGGGGTTTATTTTCAGTTTCATTTGTCAGTCAACCATTAGTAAACTTAAGTTGCAAAGAATTTCTTGGATTGACCATTAAAATCTTTGTATCAAATGAATGAGATAAGATGATGTAGATTTCCCTCTTGCAAGATTTAGAAGCCAAAATCCGCGGCATCTATTCCAATGTAGAGCGTGAGTTCCTTCCGTAAACATTCCAAAGTTGCATTTCCGGCCTACCGGGGTTCCTCTATACGCCAAGTTACTTAAATAATGGAAAAGAATCATCTCACCCTCTTATTCCAATTTATCACAATCTCGACAGATGCCGGATTTTACCTAATACTAGCACTAAGTGCCCAGCATTTAGGCTCGGACGATCGGTGGTGGTGGCCGGTGGTAGGTCAGTGGGAGAATCCGTCGAGTACTCCCCGCAACATCGAGCACATATGCAGAATGGTGTACTTCTGCATGGTTTGAGCCAGACTGGTCGAAAGTCCCAGGACATCAAAGGAAGCCGTGAGGGATTTGGATAGAATACCTGTAGCTGACAATATTATGGGAACTACAACCACCCGCTCGAGACGCCAAATTTTTTTGATTTCCCAAGCCAATAGCTCATAGTTCACCTTCTTCTCCACGTATTTCCGTTCAATGTTGCTATTATGGTGGGGGATAGCAACATCAATAATATACGCGGAGCGACCTGTCTTGTCAACTAACAGTACGTCAGGCTTGTTGTGTGGAATATGGCGATCAGTCAGAACTTTCCGGTCCCAATACATGCTGCAAGCAGAACTATCAAGTACTGCTTGCGGCTCATATCGGTAAACCGGACATGTTCCCGTGATCAGCCCATGCTTGTATGCGACGTTTTGATGGATAACCTTACATACAGCATTATGCCTGGTGATGTATTGCACCGGTGCCATAACAGTACAGCCAGAAATGAGATGGTCCATCGTCTCTAACGCCGAACCGCACATTCTGCAATGGTCGTTCTTCACCCGTTCTTTCATGATGAGCTTTTTATAAGCTCGGGTGGCGACCACGCCATCCTGAATGGCACACATGAACCCCTCCATCTCAGCAAAGTGCTCCCCAGCACACAACCATCTGTTCGACAAATGCAAATCGACAAAGGGCTGCCAAAGACAATTCACGTGTTTACCGTGCATTGCCTTCGACTTCCATTCATCGATCCGCTCTTGGTCCGACTTCACCCCACTCAGAGGATTGAAAGATCGATCCTTCAAGTTAAGTGGAGTCAGCCACAGTCTGCCTTATAGACAGCCGCATGCAAGGGACTCGCCTGCTCTTTGCTGTAAAAATAAGCGCGCAGCAAGTCGACTTGGCGATGATGTTGTGCCGCCACGTCAACCACGCCTCTACCTCCGATGTCACGAGGCAGGTTCATCCGCTCCACGGCAGACTTTGGGTGATGCATTCGGAATTTGGACATAGTTGTCCGTATTCACCCCTGGACTTTTCCAGGAAGGTCTTCGTTCATGGTAATATTCCGAATGCATAAGCCAGTGAAGGGATAACGAATACATTCAACGCGCTCATTTTATTCTTCCCCGAGAGATGCGATTTCAGCACCAGCTTTACACGTCGCAGGAATTCGGACAGCAGAGCTTCCTTCAGATCACCAACTCGAGCATGGGTTCCTTGCAGAATTCCTAGGTGCTTGTAGAAGTTTTCAATGTGGAGGTCACCAATGCTATGTCCGGCATGCGGCTCGTGATGACCTTTGCGGATCCGAATATCACGGCTAAACATATCTATTGTTCGCAACAGACTTCTAAGATGGTTGTCAGTACCAGTACGTCAAGTGCGTCAATTCGCACTTAGCACGTAGGCCATACTTGATTGCAAAACCATGCCCTCTAGCTTCATTCGGTAGCCATGAAAGGGGGTTCAGTGCCATACAAAACCAAAGGGGACTCAACAAATCCTCTTGGAAGATACCCCTCCGTATACGAATGGGCTCTGAGGTATTAGCACCTTCAGATGTACGCACCGATAAGGTGGTATGCCACCCTTCCATGACTGTCGCCAAAAACTTTATTAGTTTCGGATCAATGCGATACAGATGTAGGATATCGATTAGCCAGGTGTGCGGAACGCTGTCGAAAGCCTTGGCATAATCGATATAGCAACTCAAGAGGTTTCTTTGGCCTCTAGTTGCTTCTCCTACAACTACCGAGTCGATAACGAGTTGCTCTTTGCAACCCCTTGACCCAACTCGACAGCCCTTCTTCTCGTCGGAGAGAATGCTATTGGTCTCGAGGTGCGCATTGATCCTTTCACTAATAATGGACGTGATGAATTTGTAGAGGGTTGGTAAGCAAGTGATCGGTCTTGTGTCTGCGAGGTTCTGCACCGTGTCCTTCTTAGGGATAAGGTAGGTAGTCCACGCAACGAGGAAGGGTGGAAATTCCTCCGGCCGACTCATGACCTCATTTATACTGCGTGCCAACCGACTGTGTATGCTGGTAAATTTCTTATACCAGAAATTCTGCACCCGATCCAGACCTGGGTCCCTCCAGTTCTTCGAGCGGTTTATGGCTCGACGAACTTCCTCTTCGGTAACATCCGCGAAATTCATGCCAGGCGTATTGGCATGGCGGGTGCCTTCAGCGGTAATCCACTCAGCATGCTCAGCATTCTGGGAGGTAACCCCAATATTCTTTCGCTACCGTCACCGAGAACTGTATTGTCTGAACGCTCTGGAATGACTTTCGCCATACCGTGGTAACCAACTGCATATGACAGAAAGTTTCTGTTTTAGTGTATCCAGAATTTCAACTACGGGTATCTCACTGGGGATGGTAGAGTTCCGGTAAACCCTCTGCACATTATTTCTCACCCGAGGGGATGGGGTTAGTGTTATGGCTGCGTATGTGGGAGTAAAACTGGATGAGGTTGTTTTCATGGGCTTGACATTTGATGAGGAATTTGGTTAGTGAGGTAAGGAGGATCTGGTCTATGCGGGAGCACTTTACCTCGTCGTAGACAGCTTGGTTGGAGTGGATATTGGACTGGGAAAGGGAGAGGCGGAAGAACCTCCTTTCGCATACCCGAAGGCGCTCCATTTGAGCTGAGGAGACGTCACACCATGCGACGAATCCATATGTAATTAAGGAACGAATTAGCTGCTTATAACAGTAGAGTTTGACTTTGGGGAGGATGGCGGAGTCTTTCTTAAGGATGGGCTTAGGGTTTTTAGTCCTGTTAGGGTCTTTGAAATGATGGGGTACGGGTGATAGGCGGGTATTGAGGGTTATTCCCAGGTATTTAGTGGATTGGACGGAGGGAATGGTGGAAGGTCCGATCTTGATAGTAAGGTTGCGGGTGTCGACCAGCATCTTGCGGCTAAAGGTGGCTCTACCGCGGAAGACGATGGCTTCGCATTTGCAGGGGTTGAGTAGGAGTTTCCAGGATTGGAGGAATTTGTTGAGGGTTTGGATTGAGGTATTGATGCGGTTTTCGGCGGATTGTATTCTCCGGGAAGAGGTGTAGAGGATCAAGTCGTCAGCGTATTGGATGGTTTTGACTGCTTGGGGGGAGTTGGTAGGGTGCTGGAGTGGGATATCCGCGGTGTATAGGGAGAAGACGGTTGCTGACAGAACTGAGCCTTGGCGGATGCCTGCGGGAGGACTGTAAGGGTCGGACAGGGTATCGTGGATACGGACTAAGGATTGGCGATCAGATAGGTAGTTAAGGATGAGTTTGCATAATTGTGGATGGAATTTGAAAGTGTGGGAGTAGGTGAGGCCGTCGTGCCAGACCACGTCGAAAGCTTTCTGGATATCGAGGAGGCAAGCTGTGGTGGGGAAGTTGTTGTTTAGTTGGGATAGGATGTCGGTTTTGAGGACTAGGAGGGCGTGTGGGGTGCCGTGGCCGCGCCTGTTCGCAAACTGGAAGGGGGGGATAATGGCGTGGTCGGTGATGTGTTGGAACATGATATCGTGGATGACGTGTTCGAAAATTTTCGATGTCACGTTGAGGAGGGAGATGGGGCGGTAGCTGCCTGGGGAAGCTGAAGGCTGGTCCTTTTTTAGGATTGGGACGATGTGGGCACGTTTCCATGGGGTGGGAAAGTGTCCAGAGAGGAGGCATTGATTGAAGAGTTGGGCGAGAAAGGGGCTTAGGGTTTTGGCGCATTTTTTGAGGATGATAATGGGGACGTGGTCGGGTCCGGTAGATTTTTTATTATTTCGGGAGAGGATGATGGATTCAACTGTTTGGGGTGTGACGGCTTGTATTGGTAAGCAGTGGGGTGTTGTAGGTTCGGATGGTGGGATCGGGAATTGGGTGTGGATGGCTGGCGTGTTAGTGAGGTTATGTATGTGTTGGCGCACCGCTGTTTCTGTGGGTGGGTCGGACAAATGTCGGGTGGTGTGGTGGGCGGCTAGAAAGCTGTTAGCCATCAGGTCGGCGTGGGCTTTGGGTGAGGTGTTGTGTGGGAGGACGCTGGCTGAGCGGGGTTTGGCTAGTCGGGGGCAGGTACCCCGGAGTTTATTGCATATTTGCCGATTAAGCGAGATGTTCGCATGCTTTACCGCGTAGTGATCAGCGTATAGCGTCTGGATCTGGGATTGGATGCGTTGTGTGAGGGAGTGGATTTGTGACTTGAGGAAGTTAAATTGAGGAGCGTACCTGTGTCTGTGGAGTTGGCGTCGTAGGGTTGATTTTTGTTTGATGAGGTCTAGGATGTGTGATGGCAGGGTGATTAGGCCCTGGTAGTTTAGTGGTCTGAGAGGGATGGTTTCGTTGCAAGCCTTTTGTGTGGATTCCGTGAGCTTTTCCACGGCTGAATCGATTTCGGTAGGAGACGGATTGGACGGGAGGCGGATGGTCGAGGGTTTGCCGGCTAGGTTGTAGTTGAGGCGTTGCCAGTTAGTGGCAGCGTAGTTGGGAAGGAATTTAGGCTGGCATTTGGGGAGGCGGTCAGTAATATTGAAGTGGAGAACCACTCTGTCATGGTCGCTCAAGCCGGGGATGGTGGGGAGGTCTTGGGGGGAGGTAGGCGTGCTGGGGTGTACGAGAAGGTGGTTGCTTACCAGGAACAGGTCGATGAAGGAGTGGGTATTTTGCCTGTGGTAGGTGGGTTGGTTGGTGGGGAGGAGGGTGAGCTGTAGAGGGTGGGAGTGTTGTGTGTACCAGTTGGCTAACCTATTGCCATTGGCATTTATAGTGGTGTTATACCAGGTGTTATGTTTGGCATTTAAGTCGCCCCCTAGTACAAGGGAGAAACGCTTGTTTCGGCTGACTGGGAGGGCTTTGAGGTGTTGTGTAAGGTTGGAGATGTCAACGGGATTGAGGGTTTGGTCGGGGCAGTAGAGGCTACCTAGGAATGTGATGGAGGAAGGTGTGGCGATGGAGACGACGGTTAGCTCCATGGATGGGGCAATAGTGTTTGGGATGTAGACCCGTTGAGCGTCTAGGGGATTTGCCACTAATATGGCTGTGCCTCCGCCTGGGCGGTCAACACGGTCGGAGCGGAAGGTGGTATAGTTGGGGATGTGCAGCTTATGCCTTGGGTGCAGTTTGGATTCAGTAAGGAGGACTAGGTTAGGTTTGTGGACGGACAAGAAATTAGTTAGTTCGTGACGTTTTTGACGACTGACCACCAAATTTATGTTCAGTAATACCACTTTAGTGGACATTACTGGGGGACACTTGGCAGAGGAAGGAGAGGAGAGCGAGTCTCTTCTCCATCGGCGAGGAAAGGGAGTTGTATGTGGGGAGGAATGAGGTGAGTTGGGAGGCTAGTTGGGTGGTGGAGGAGTTGAAGAGGGAGTGGATCTCGGAGTCGAGGTCAAAGATGGGGACTGGGCGCGAGGCGTTCCTGGCCATCGCAGCGTAAGAGAGTGCCCGATGACCTCAAGTCGAACACGCTCCCTGATGGTGGCCGGGATTGTGTCGTTACGAGTAATGAAGCGGTACTGGTCTGCGACTGACTGCACAGTCACGTACGTGAATTGCGGGAAACGCTCGACGAATCTCTGGTGCAACAAGGGGCGGTAAGATGTTGTACCGGCCCCGCCGTTATTGCGAAGTAGGAACGGATGATGAAGAGGTTCATTTCTTCAGTCTGTTTCATCCGCTGGCTAGGCGAACCTGCTGAAGTGGTCGCCACAGATTGTGGCGAAACAGCTGTGCTCCTGGTGGTCGTGGCGCCCAGACGTTGAACCGCCCCACGACTAGCGGTTTCGTCGCCGTGTTGTCCATTACGGGAGCCCGAACCAGTCACCAAGTCAGACAACTCCCACCGGTTATCCGTACCGGACCTCGAATTTCTTCTTCTTCTCATTTTTGGTGGTGCATTTTATTCCTAGCTGCCAGTTGTTGGGATAGCTTCCTTAGTAAGTAATCTGCAAGACTGCAAAGTTCCTGCAATTTCCCCACCTTCCCCCTGAGACGCTGCGATGGCGTACAGCCATTCAGATTGAAGCTATCCATCCCTCCTCCTTTCACAACCGGGCTTGGGACCGGCTTCGGCGGAGTTCTCACCCCCTTATTCCGTTTATATGTTTTCTCTCATTTTCCATTCTTTTTTCATTGAAGCTACCCTAAGGGGTATACATCCCTCTAACTTCCATTACACTTGGTTCATACTCAAGGACATGTTTCATCGTGGAACAAACAAGGACTATTCAGATTTTCGCAATAGGAATTCAAGGATATTCACGCAGCTTGTGGAGATTGTAGGAGTATCTAAAACTATTGGATAAGAACAGGAGGCAAGTTCGAACTTCTCAATGATGCTGCCTGGATTTCATTGTATTCATTTGTCACCACAATTAACGCAAAGTAGCCTTCGGCCTCACAAGTACATTCCCTTGTTCCGATGACCTTTCTATTGGCAGCGAATATTACGTTCGCTTCTGATCGCATTAGATAATTGTCATCAACAAACAAATTATCTTGGGGACATTGCAGTGTCGTTCCAAGGAAGATTTGCTGCGCTTTTGGCATTGGCTTACGGACGTCACGGAATCTATGAAAAGAATTGAGTGCAATATGAACATTCCCATATGCTTCCCATTCAAATAAATCGATTATGAAATTCCTAGCAATGAAGCTGAGCCAACTAGACCAGGTCATGCTTATATGAATGTACCGAGATAGTCAGTCCATGATTTATTTGTGCACGGGAGAGCTAGCGTTACCCAAGCTTGCTCAGTGATTGACAGTGAATTTAAATAATAGTTTCGGTTTGTTTATTGGAAATTCAACGTAGCAGTTGAGCTCCGAAAGTGTTTACACGCAACCATGGCACTTTCCACTATTAGACCCCTCGCGAAATAGCACTATTCCGCGATTAGCGCATAACTTATCCACTCCAGATTTCCATATCCAAAACGTGTTGAGATAAATAACGAAACTATGCAAAAATGGTCGATTGGTTCCATAAATCACCCTGGATGAACCATATTGAATGTTCCACGGGATGATTTCGCCAACTTAACACATAATTTTTCATTTTTATCGGGAGGACCTTTTGCGAGAATGCCAGGAGCGCTTCCGATTCGACAGTTGTGGGCGGGTCATACATCAAAATTTAGGCAACAAAGCCATCTGTTAAGTATCTAATGCGAGAGTGTTCCGGGCGGGCGGTTTGTCTCGCAATTTACACGAACGGGCTGGAAAATTTTAGCAATTCCAATGAACCAACAGCCATTCGTCTCCATTGTGTTTTCGGCATGACTTGGGCCATCCGGGGAAATTCACAATTTACTGATATGGGTGGTTCGGAAAATCATAGATGATCGCTTGAACATCTTCAATAATAATTTGATTTTCCGCATAATTTGACTTTGTGGACATGATAGACATGATAGTTGCCGGGGGAAACTGGGGGTTGGAATTTCAGAAGGACATCGATATTTCAGTTATTGTTTTTTGTCCCAAGTTTTCAGTCGGGTTATCAGGCCGGTGGTTCAGGTTGGATATATGCAAACCATGTAAATCTGATTTGTTATTGAAGTTCGTTATTTGCTTGGTGTAGCATGTGAAGGAATAATCCCCGTGTTTGTCATATTTCCATTGATAACCCTTGGTATTTCCGGTTTCCTGCACTTCTTGATCCCTTACCATTTATTGTTAGTGAACTCAAACAATATCCTCGACATTTCAAAGCGTTTGAGGCAAAATTTTCTGCAGTTAAATCGTTACATTTAACCCATCCACATATTGAAAAAAAAATACCGGTAAAGGTTAAAGTTTCAACCCCATCACGGAGTGGGTGGAAAATTTATGGGGGACAGGGGAGGTCCCTCCTCTCCAACCCCGAAAAAAACTTGTACTGGCCAATCGCTGGAAGAGCTATTATTCCTCAAAAGGATTTTCAAAATTTTGGGTAAAACTTAAATTTAAGGGCGAGGGATGGGGGTATCCATACATGCAAAAGGGGTGTGTAATTTTTTCACCAAATATAGTCATGTGGGGTATCAAATGAAAGGTATCGATTAGTACTTTTCGAAGACATTTCTTGAAAGGGTGGGCGGGGAGGGGGGGGAGGTTGAAAGTGATGATTTTTTTCACGGACCCATTCTCAGAAACTACCCAACCGAGGAATCCAAAAAAAAATCAGTAGGTTACCACTATATGGTACCTAGGCTTCGAAATACCCCGCATTCCAATATCTATTCAAATAAAGTTAATAATATTATATTACTAGAATTGTTAATGTACGACTGCAAACCCACCTTAAGTTCATCCTAGAATCATGAAAAATACACAAAACTTTTGTCATACCTGAAACGTCCAGCTTCGGGTTTCCCGCTGTTTATTGGGTTGAAGGTGCGAGGGTGCGATAAAGTTATTTGTCCATTCTTTTAGGTCTATTCTAGGTTCAACAGTTAGCTCACTTTAGCTATTTCTCCACTCTTCTATGTACGAAGTTCGTAATCGCGCTTCGTCACGTCTTCCGCTTTTCGCCGTTTGGCCTGGATTGATACAATCATTGAGTTGATCGCATCCCAATCCACCAGCGATGTTAGCATTCTTCTCCCTACTTTTTCGGTATCAGTGCTTCTCCTAGAGGTTCCTCCAGGTTTTTCCTCTCGTCCCTGAATTTTGGACACTAGAAGAATATGCGCTCTAGGTGCTTGGGGACTCCATTGCAGTTTGGGCAATTGGGCGAATTGTCCAATTTGAACCAGTACAGGTACTGGCAATATCCCCCATGACTCGTCAGAAACTGGGTGAGATTATAATTAATCTGGCATGGCATAAAGCAAGATCGAACTCATCACCCTGAGAAAAAGTAGTCTACAAGTACACCGAGGCCCTCACTCAGTCGGGATTATTCTTATCGCGGATCCTTTGTCACAAGCATATTGGCCGTGTTAGCTTCGTATTTGTCATCACTCACAAGCATTTGATGGTCGGCTCAGAAGTAACGATGTGATCGCCAATTCTGATTCGGGCGTAATTTCGTTTCCGGTGCTTTGTGATGTGGACCGCTTCCATTTTTTTCTCCGCAAGCGCCAGTCCAGCAGTTCTGCATTCTTCATGTCTAGGGTCACCATCACGCAATATTGAGTTCCGTGAATTGCATTTTCGGTCAAGTCAGTAACCTTTTTGGGAGTAAATGTTGTTAATTACCCACTCCAACATTTTCCCCATAGGGTCACCTGGAAGTTTACCAGCCTTAGGCAGCAGTACCAGCTTCTGTCGGTTCCATGTTGTAGAAAATATTCCCTCGGACATGCACGCTTCGAACAATTCAGCACACAAGGCCGGTCTAGATTTTACGACGAGCTTAAGGGCTCAGTTCGGTATGCCGTGTAGGCCCTGAGCTTTGTTATCATCTATTTTGCTGCAGACCTCCAACAACTTGTTCGTGGTCACTGTAGTAATTGCCGTCACATTCAGAGATCTCTGAAATGAGTCAGGGCCCTTCTCTTGCTGGGGAAATAACCACTGGATGATTTTAAACAAGAGAGTATAGCACATGATCTATGGGAATGACCGTCCTCTCAACCGTCTCGTAAAAACTCTATAGGCGCTCTCCCATTGGTTTACTTCCGCTTCCGAGCAAAGCTCCTTAAAGCATTCTCTCGTGCTCTGCTGAATGGCAAGCTTCAAGTTTTTTTAACGCTACCTTCGAAGCATGTTCCTTTTGTCCCTGATCACCCCTTCCTACCGCCGTCTGAGACGTTCGTCTGGCTCGGTGGCAGGCTGATCGAAGGCTGATCAATCCACTATTCCACCAGTAGTTGAGCCTTCTATTGGGGAATGAGCATGGATGTGTCACATGCCTTGGCGATGCATTGTGTAACATGAAGAGCTCTCTCCGTGGGATCGCCTGGCTTGGCCCAGCTACATTTCCAAGAAGCTTCCCCCCCGGAATGCTTTTGCAGACCAGCCTGATGTCCTTTTCGGCTTTAGGTATCTTGCTTCCCTGGCCTGTGGTTCCCTCCTCAATTTAAAGGTGATTGCCTGGTGATCGCTGCCAGTGTAGTCCTCGCTAACGTGCCCGGACATACCACGTACCAGTGCAGGGCTGGCAAAGGTCAGATCTACCATTGAGGAAGACGCCACTTTGCGAAAGGTGTTTGCGACACTTTCATTGGCCAACACTAAATCCAGCTCTAATAGACTTCGGGCCCCTGTGCTACTCTCCGTGCTTCTCCACTCGGGGACCCAAACTTTGAAGTCACAGGCACTAGTAACCGCTAGTCCAGTTTGGATTCTATCACACAGATTAAAAGAATGGTGTCCTCGTAACCCTGGACCTGTATTTCATTATGTGTTAGCTCGTCCAGGAGTTCACCCACTATCATACACCACATAAGCGGTGATAATACCCCGTCTTGTATACAACTGTCAGTACTTCTATTTGGCTACTCTCTTACATTCTGGTCATCCAGAGAGCCAGCGTGCTTCCCACTCTCTTGCGGGTCAGGGCATCTTGTACCTCTGTTTGGGATGTGTTATCCAATGCTCCTTATATATCCAAAAACGCAAACAGTGTTATTTCTTACCCTTCTATGCCATTCCACCATCCGTCAGCTGATAAAAGGCAGTTTCGTCTGACCGCCCTCCCCGGTAAGCGTGTTGACACTGATGTAGGGGATGACACATTAGAACGTTAGTTGTAATATAGTTGTTTATGACCTTCTCCAATATTTTGAGTACAAACGAGGTCAGGCAAATTGTTCTGAAAGATATACATCGGAAAAGATACTTTTAACCTACTTTCGGAATAAATACCACTTTTGCCGCCTCCATCCTCTTGGTGTATATGCCAGGGCTATGCTGTCTTGTACCACTCTTAGAAGAGACTCTAAGATGATTTCTAGGCCTCTGGATTAGTGCTGGGAAGATTCCATCTACCCCGGGTTATTTCAGTGATTTAAAATTTCCTACTTCCCACCTTATTCTAGCTTCCGAGCATACCTCTTTCGCTAGTTTCCAGTTTTTCTTTCTCCGCTTTTGTTCGCTGTTCGGGTGTCTGGCTGAATAGGAGTAGGACCCCAGGATATGAGTTCTGAGAAGCAAGTGTACTCTGTGCTCCTAATTCTCTGTAAATATTGCATCCTCCTTCTTCACGCTGACAGAAGATAGTGCCCTGTCTGCGGCTATAGCTTTGTATAGCCTGGTTGCTTCTGTAGTTTCTTCGATTCCTTGACAAAATTGCCCGAAGCTGTTCCGTTTGACTTCCCTGACCGTACTGCTATACGCTATGCTCCTGGGTTTTCTTATTATTTTTTTTTTATTTTGGGATTGCCCTCATTGTCGAATCTGATCATTCCGTGATCCGACATACAGCGCTCATCCAACAGCCTCCAATTCCTGACCGGCCCTTTCCCCAGAGTATTCTCTAGATTTATGTCTAGTGCTGGTCACGAATGTTGAAGTGTTCCCTATGTTATACATCTCTAACTTAATGCTGAGAAAAAATTCAAGAAGGTACTCATCTCTTCGATCAGTGTCGCTGCTTCCAAGACTTCGTAATAGGCATTGGTGTTGCAGCCAAAGATAAATGGTAGCGCCCTTCTTTTACAGTAATTCATCAGTCTAGCGACTAGCTCCAATGGAATCCGCATATCGTCTCCTGGGAAGTAGGCGCATGCCACGACTGCGTTTCGAGCTCTCGCCCCGGCTTCAAGTGACACTTGTATAACTACAACGTCTTTAGTCAGGAACTCTGAAGGACATATATATTTTAAATGACGTTTAAGAATGATATAAGCTCTTGGTTTTTCAGAAGAGGACTCCCAAATTACTTGCATGCATCCTCGTTGCAGACCGCAAATCTGCCCCCGAAAGATTTTCTATCCGATGTTTCCTTCGAAGTGTCTTTTCTGGGCTTTTGTTCGTGCACCTGCATCGGTATGTTGCCAAATTTATAACTGATATGGAAACTTTGGCGCTTGATCGACTCCACCTCTTCCACTCCGATCATGAGGAATCCACCCTTGTTCTCCACCTTGCTTCTGAAGACCCTCCGTAACTACGTACAGAAATCCTCTTTCTAAACAATTAGGAGGCCCTTAAGATCTTCCATATCTAGTGCTGCGGCTTTAGGAAGCAACACTGTCACCATGTGTGCGGCAGTTCTGCTCTTTCCTACCCTGACATTCCGGAACTATAGTCCTAAGCGACTCGGCAGGGTCCTCCATTGTGCAGTCCAGTAGTTTTGTGACCTGGTCGAAAACGTATCCCGGTGAACACAAGCTTAACAGTTCATCCCTTGCACATCTGCACGATATCGTCTTCGATGGTTTGCTGCTCCTCACGAGTGGAGGGGAAGGGAAATGTTTTCAGAATGACCTGTCAGATGTCATTGACCGCGGGGCTACCTGGCTCCTGCCTTCACCCCTGATTTACCCGAGATTTTCCTTGTCTTGGGTTCAGGTTTAGGTTTTTTGAGATCATTCCCTGAATGTGGGCTAATTTCCACTGCTCGCTACTTTCTTGGCTCTGATAAAGATGCCTTAGGTCAGTTCTGAGCTTTTTTAAAGGCCTGTTTTGGTTTCAAGCCCTCCTGCAGATAACCAAATACCTTTTAGCACATGCACCAGTGAGGCCTCTCTCCTTCCTGATGTCTGATATACTGATCTCAGACGTGCTTGTTCTTGCTTTTTGAGCGGTGGTCTTGGTTGGTTGTAGTCCTCACAGTATGTCAATGTTGACCTTGGCTCCTCTACTTGACTTCCAAACTTCTCCCTTTTTGTGTGTAATCACCTGGTTCTCAACGTTTCAGAGAGAGTTTTTCTTTTGCGTGTGTTTGAGTTCTCATTCGGTTCTAATATGGGGTTAGGAAGTCCGCTCCACTCAGTGTAATTTACGTCGATCAACATATGTGTTCTCGCTTCGACTCTCGGAGTGAACTGGGACTGAAAGTGCTGAAACCATTTAGTGTCAGTAAGCTACAGGTTTTGTTGACTGTTCTCCCATTGGTGTCACATGGTCATGCTCCCTCCCAGGACGATGTCGAGTGTAAAAGAGTGAACCACTCCAGTATTTGGTGCCTTCCTGAGGCGGTGGTCCAGACATCCCTTGGAAGTGGTGAAAGTGGTGATATCGCCAGGGACCTGCATGGTGTTCTGTGGCCTCATTATATTTTTACTGTATTTAAGGTGCCTTACATTGAAAGGTAAAAGCACTGAACAGTAAAGAAAACGAGGCAAATTATGCCTATGACGCCATAAGATGGGCAATTTCAGGTTATCTTCAAAAAGGTTTTAAAAGACAGCGTCACCTAAGTCAAGAAAACTTCAAAGCAATTATGGTCATAACCCTGCAATCATGCAAAAAATCACGTATGCTTAGTTGACTTTAGAATTCTAAGTATGGGCGTATCACTGCAGCGATTTCGATTCATAAGTCAATTCTCTAAGAAAATCTAATCCAAAAACGACCATCGAATTTACAAAATAGATAATTTAATAAATGCAAACACATGTCAGTATTATATAGATATCGTGGTATCTTAACTTTTGCCAAGTTTATCTGGACATACTTCTGTCTGTTGGTAATTCTGAGGATGGATTATGTGTAATATGGCGTTGGGGTCGTTGAACAGTAACCAATTTACTTAGCTTGTCCATTTTAGGGGGTCATCTGATGTGAACAAATATCAAAACTACTACTCAGATTGAAGACATGGTCTTAAGATGAAGATGCAGCATCAATCTTAGCTAAAAGGATTTCCAATCTTCTTCTTCTTCTTCTTCAGCCTTTGTCCCGTTCACAAGCGGGGTCGGCTCGTCGTGATCGGCTTCGCCATTTGGCTCTATCGAATGCCTGATCTGGCTGCAATCTCGAGGCTTTTAAATCTCCATCTAGCGTATCAAGCCACCGTTGTTTAGGTCTGCCTTTTGGTCGTTTACCATCGACTTGGATGTTCAGACCAATCCTAGCAAGTGAATTCTCGTTTGCACGAATTGCGTGACCATACCATCGAAGACGCCTCTCTCCTAACTTTTCCACGATCGGTGCAACCCCATAACGATCGCAGATCATTTCGGATGTGATCTAAACGTGTGGCACCACTAGTCCAACGTAGCATCTTCGTCTCCATTACCGCAAGACGCGGTTCATTGTCTTTTATAGTCGGCCAACACTCAGAACTATAGAGAGCAACTGGACGGACGACATTGCGGTAAATTTTAGATTTGAGACGTTCGTTGATATGTCGATCACAAAGGACACCAGTTGTGGAACGCCACTTCATCCAGGTTGCATTAATGCGTGAAGCAATTTCATAACGCAGTTCGCCATTGGCTGATAGCGTTGACCCGAGGTATTTAAATCGCTCAGTTCTGGGCAGATCAATGCCGCTGACAGTGATTGTGCCTGTTTCATGGGGACCGGTCGTCAAAAATTCAGTTTTGTTTAAATTCAATCTGAGACCGTGTTGCATGAGGCGATCATTCCATTTTTGAACAAGTTGCTCGAGATCATTTTTGCTATCAGATGCTAGGAAAACATCATCTGCATAAAGCAGTGTGTAGGGCGCTGGACGTTGGATATCCCGTGTGACAGTGTCCATAACAAGGACAAAGAGGAGTGGTGAGAGGGCACTTCCTTGATGAACTCCAACAGAGACACGAAGCGGTTTTGATACACCCGCCATACTTCGAACTTTACTTTTCGGATCGTGGTAGAGCAATTGAACCCAGCGCACGAGTTCTTCTGGCACGAAGTGTTGTCGTAAAGCATACCAGATGAGTTCGTGTGGTACACGGTCAAACGCTTTCTCTAGATCCAGAAAGGCAATGTAAAGAGGGCGATGCTTCTCACGGTGTTTCTCCATGAGTAACCGCGCAGCGTGTATTGGTCAGTAGTTCCGCAGTTCTTGACAAATCCGACTTGATTCACGGTCATTTCAACGATTTCGCGAATGCGGTTGTCAAGAATGCGTTCAAAAATCTCCATGGAATGGGAAAGTAACCGGATCGGACCTCAGATGCGATGTCGTCAGGTCCTGTTGCTTTCCCCGATTTCATTTGTTTTATTGCCTCCTCGACTTCAGTTGCGCTGACTGGTGGAACTGGTCCAAATGTTGGCAATGATTGGGGAAGTGGAGGATGAGCAAATTCTTCAGTTGAAATCTGCTTGAAGTATTCTCGCCATCTGTCCGTTGCGGCTCGACGGTTGGTAAGCAAACTACCGTTCTTGTCATTAACGGCACTCAACGGTCGATGTTGAGGTGCGATGGTCTCATAGGGAACGGCTTTGCAATCAGTGACAGTGGTAAAATGTTGGCGTCTTATGAGAATATAGTCGATTTGCGTTTTATTGTTCCCACTATAAAATGTGGGAAGATGAGACAATCGTTTGATGAACCATGTATTCATAAGTACAAGGTCATGGGTGTCCGCAAAATCGATTATACGCTCGCCACCTTCGTTGCGCGTTCCGAACCCCTTTCCCCCATGGCACCTGTTACTGTCTGCCTTTTCACCCACATGACCATTAAGGTCGCCGGCAATGATTATGTAATCGTCAGCAGGCACGTGACAAGTCTTTTCATCGAGAAGTTGCCAGAAGGCATCTTTCTCGGCATCAGATCGACCTGTCTGTGGTGCATACGCGGTGAAGAAGTGAATAGTGCGATCAGCTGATATAATGGTGAGCTTCATCAGCCGATCATCAAATCGTTCGAATTCTTTAATGGCATCACGCCAACCCTCTGAGATGGCAATGCCAACACCATATTGAGTGTGTGGGTTACCAAAATAGAGAAGTTTGTAGCCATTTTTACCGCGTTCGCGTTCAATGTCGCAGCTTTTGGCACCAGACCATCGGGTTTCTTGCAGAGCGCAGATGTCAATGCGCCTTTTCCGAAGGGCTCTTGCGAGTTCCTCCGTCTTTCCAGTTAGGGTATCAACATTTAGCGTGCAGACACGTATTTGTTTTGTTCGTTGTGTGCGGACTAACTTGCTTACGTCCTGACACCGTCCATGCGTCAAGAACCCTTGCCCATTTCTCGACAGGACCGGGGCCCGTCCTGCCGCGTCGACTGAGGTGGACGCCCTAGCATTTCTCCGAGGCTTGTGACTCAATCCGATCATCATGTTTGTAACGACATTCTATGCATTTTCTTGGTCGACCTGTCGCGGGGCCTGTCACCAAGAGAGATCAGGTAGGATTTAGCATAATGGAACAACTCCAACTATACTCTATTTATCTCTTTCCCTGATCTCAGCATTTCGTTTTTGTTTTACTGAGGATAGTACAGAGTACGTTGCTTTAAACCCTCCTCCTTTACCTGGGCTTGGGACCAGCATACTATGTTAATAGCAGTTTTTAAGTTTAAGTTTTTTTATTCATGATAGTGGCTTACTTTCTAATACATGATTAATTACATTCTAGCTTAGATATTAAGCTTAACTAACTTAACTTTATTTCAATGGGTGGCTATTACAATTGTTTGGCCTACCCGACCTTCTGTGTAATTCTTACGTTAATTAGGAAATTGGCCAATGGGAAGGTGCTACCCTGTTGGCAGAGTTGCCGGATTAGTGGATTTGGATGATTCCCCGTTCTTTCGAAGAACCGTTCCACCAAGTTGAGAACGAATTCTGCAAGAGGTTGTACCTTGGCGCGCCGATATACTTCGGCGTTTTTTCCAACCTTCTTGGTTTTCCAATTATAGGAAAGACCAGTGCAGTACCTTAATATCCGGCGTTCGAATGCCTCACATTTGGACATGGTTCGGGTGGAGCAAGTGATCCACGTGGGCGCTCCATAGCAGATAATGGGTCTGATCAGGGTCTTGTAGAGAGTCAGTTTGGCCTTGGTGCTGAGTCCTACCTTCTTTCGAAGAAGGAAGTAGATCCTACTGAATGCACCGCGTGCCTTACCGATAGCGAGCTCAAGATGTGGCTTGAACTTAAGGAGTTCGTGAAGTTTAACTCCTAAGTACTTGATGGTGTGGGAATTGCTCACTATAGTGTTTCCGATCTTCATTTTCAAGCGTTTAGCTTTTCTATGGATTCCTCTAGAACCTAGGTATCTAGCTTTCCTCCGGAAGGTGCAGAATTGCGTTTTGGCCTCATTAATCTTAATGCCCCATGCCAGGTAATATTTGCCAAGGTCTTTCAAGTATCTCTCGACCGCTTTGGCTGCCCTGTTGGGGTGGAGGCTTGAAGCGAAGATGAGAGCATCATCGGCATATTGGACAAGTTCGGTGCCGGGCTCGGGAGTTGGGACGTCAGCCGTGAAAATATTATAGAATGTGGGTCCAGAAATGGATCCTTGCGGTACTCCCGATGTTACCGACAAGAGATCGGAGAATTCATTCCCCACGCTGACGTAGAAATACCTATCTTCGAAGAAGCTTATGCAATTCTAATGATCGGAATCGGGAACTCAAGATCTATCAGTTTGTAGATTAGTCTGTTTACCCATACGGAGTCAAAGGCCTTTTCTAAGTCTAATGCACATGCTACGGTCGGTTTATTATTGACGTTAAGTCTTGCTACGACGGTGTCGTGAAGGTAGCTAAGTGCATGTTGAGTTCCGTGCTTGCTGCGGAACCCGAACTGATGGTTCGGTATAATCTCTTTGAGATTGCAATATTGGACTAGCCCGATTGTCCATGCTCTCTCAAAGAGTTTGCCTAAATTGGATAGTAATGAAACGGGTCTAAAGTTTTTAGGCTCAGTAGAGCCGCCTTTTTTCCGGATCGCAATTATTTTAGCTACTTTCCAGGTGGTGGGAAAGTAGCCATTATTTATGCAGTTATTAAATACTGCCAGCAAAAATTTGATGGAGACTCGGGTGAGTTGCCTAATTACGTAATTAGGAATTTCGTCAGGTCCGGCTGATTTTTTACCGTTTAGGTTTGAGGTCAAGGCGGTGAGTTGTGATAAACTCAGGAATTGTTGCGAATCCGTCGGTTTTACCGAGAAGTTCGTTTGGGAGAATGTGGTTAATTTATTTGATTGTCTAGAGACAAAGTCGGCGATAGTTGTTTTAACCATCGACACTATTGCCGGGTTACTTTGAGGCGGAGGGGTATTGAGCTGAGACTCAAATGATTCCGCAAGGACTTGCGCCTTTCTGGCGTCTCCGCAGATTGGTTCCTTGTTCCTGGTAAGAACGAAATTACGGGACTTATTTTTCCCCGCTGGCCTATTTATATGTTGAAACATATCTGGCCCGGGCTTAATATCTGCGAGATTACGGGTTAATTCTTTATTGCGGAATTACGCCACCATTTCCCGGATAATTGTACTCAGGCAATTAATCCGGGAGAGCAATGCTTTGTATTCAGCATTAACTTTATTTCCATTTTTATGGAAGTTGCGCTTGAGGTTCCTGCGCAAAATCTGTCTGACCTTCATATGTAGCATGATGTCATGCGGGAGATTGTTGTATACAAACTCATCGACTTTGATCAGTCTGGTATTTCTGCGTGTAGCAGTATTGATGGCGTCCGTGGCCAAAATGATTGCTTCGTCGATTTTTTTGTCCGACAGATTGCGATCTGTAGCGAGTTTCTTCAAGTTCAGCCTTGGTGCTAAATCAGACTTGAATTTGTCCCAATCAGTGTGGGCGAATGACCTGATGGTTACCTTAACTTGCTTTTGCAGTTGTGAACTTGAGGCCATTTTAAGTTCAACTGCAAAATGGTCGGACATGCCTGGCAAGGTTTTACAGGAAGTTACCTGAAAACTTTGCTTGGTTTCGTCAGACAGCAGGAAAAAGTCAATGATGGATTGACTAGCGGGTCTTATCGGCGAATCCGGCGAGACCACCTCAAGGTTGGCTGGCCTGAAAGGGTCGTGGATCCAGTTATACAGGGTTTTCCCATTTAAATTTTCTGCCTTATCGCCCCAGGATTTGTGCCGTTAGTTAAAGTCGCCACCGAAAATAAGATATTTTGATTTTAACTGGAGATCGCCCAAGACTTTTAAGTCATGGCCCAGTTGCTCACTTGGGGAATTGTATTTGAAATAAACGGAAACTACCAAAATCCGTTTATTATCGATAGTTTTAACTATTGCCGCTGCAGCGGAACAGACTAGTAAGCCCTCGATGACGACTTCCTCAAAATGGTAGTCTTTTTTGACTAGAAGGGCAGCGCCCGTGTTGCTGTTATGCCGAATAGTGGTATATCCGGTGAAATTGACATTATGTTTGTGGTTTAGGTGGGTCTCCGAAACGCAAAATATGTCTGCTTTCAGAGTATCAACCAACGCTTGGGCAGTGGCACGTTGGGCGTGTGAGACCAGGGACGCGGAGTTAAATGTGACTATATTTAACTCCATAAGTTCATCAATAGTTGGATTGCGGCAATCTGCCGCTGCTCATTCGTTTGGGCGGAAGCGAGGCTTTCGACCAAGTTCTTGAAGGCCAGTTTGTTGCCTTGTGGAGCTTGAGGTGCAGCTCTAGGAAGAGTATTCCTAGCTGCTTGGGCGTACGATACACCTGGCCGGGCAAGCTTTGTGACATCTGTGTCACCGTTTGCTTAGTCCTCGCCGTTTCTGTATTTTTTCGCGTCCTGCCAGCTTCCCTTCTGCTCGCGTAATTAAGTTGGCCACGGTTTTCAATTTTAATTGCGGGCAATCTTCATTGAGTTCCCGCAATATGTCTGCTGGATCTGTCTCCCTGTGGAGACCGCGAATAACCAGCGACTTGGTTCTTAGGGCCGGTGGGGTGCTGGTGGTGGCGTGAAGCCCTTTCTCTCTTATGAGAGCGAAAATTGCAGCATGGTCTTCAACCGTCTCGGCGAAGATGAGGGTCTTATCAGCCCTCGTGTTCTTCAGGGTTGCTTTCAACCCTCTTTCTTTCATGAGTTTTAAGAACTGTGTTACATTCAGCTTGTACCCAGTTATCGGGGGGATTTTAGTTTTTTTGGGAGTAGCTGCTTAGGGAGAAGGTTGTGGGGTGGTTGGTGGGGCACTTCCAGTGATAACACTAACCTTAGTCCTATTCGACTTCTTCCTTCGTTGCACAAAGTTGAAGGGGTCTCCTTCCTCCTCCTGAAGGATGACTTCCAGGCACATGCCGTCATCTTCTTCTGGCTGTTGCTGTTGCTGTGGTTGCTGCTGCTGCTGCTCTTGTCGCTGTTGTTTCCGTTGCTGCTGCTGCTGCTGCCGCTGCTGGTTCAATAGTTGCTGCTGTTGCTCTTGATGGGCCGGCTACTTTGCGGCCATGTTGGCTGCTTTCATTTCAGCCATCTCCTGCTGCAGCTCCTTGATGAGCGCCAACTGACACTCCAATTGCTGGGTCATGTCGGCCTTCTCTTGTTCGAGCTCCGCAATCCTGATGAGCAGGCTTGAATCTGCGTCCATCTTGGTTGTAGGGCCCGTTGCTCCCTCTTCCTCCGACGAAATTTCGTCAGGCAAAATCAGCTTCGTCCTCTTGGCGGACATTCTGTCCCCAAGCCCGACCTCGATTGGCGCCGAATTCAATGAAATTGAAATAGAACAGTTATAATCACTTGCACTGTAGTACACAGTGTCTCAATAATTTTGAGATACACTGTATCGCTACGGAACGATACTTCCTTTGGAAGCCTTTTTCCACTCTGGTTAATTCACTTTTTCCGATTTTTTATTTTTCACCTTTTCACCTTTTTATTTACAAAACCACCTCTCACTGTAAAAAATTCGCGAAGTCTCGGAGCGAACTGTTCTTAATAGCATGGCGGAGTTTGAAGGATTTCCAATCTATTTTAGATTATCATAAAGATACATATATCCATTGTTTGTCTGTTGAGAGTAAAACTAATACAATGAAGTCCTCTTTTGCCTAAATCCAATAATGAGCCCCATCTCCAAGTTTCCGAGGCATTTGCTGCCACTCTTCCCAACCGACCTGACATTATCGCTATGCACCTCTCGCTGTTAATTCAATCTAATGCCGATAATCTATGTACAATAGCCACATTACAGTCACTTCAAATCACCACAATAATGGGCAAACTGCTACTATCGTTAACAAGTACCAGCATTGTTCCTCCCCATCAACGACACCACCAACATTGTTCGCCCCCAAATTGAAGGGTATACAATACTAATTTCTTTCATTCCCTAATTGATACTTCCTTGATTCACGGAGAACGCCTTTCCAATTGCCTGATGCCCGGAGTTCCAATCAAGTTGTCCACCCCCAGAGAATTGTTCAACATAATTTTGTCACATGTAACAGGAACGGTTCAGATTAGATAACACTTCATTATCTGGTAGCCAAAAAGTGTCACCAACGTTCTGTACAGCTGAAATCCAGCTTATCTGGAAAATGGTCATTTATCATAATTAAGCAGCCCCGGCTAGTGGCTACTATAATGAACTTAGAAGTCAAGAAAAATGTCGGCATTTCTTATTGATAGCCCCAAGAAAGATGGCAAGATAAAGCCAGCCACATGCCAGTCTGGATTGCTTCAAATAAAGGTTGTGCCTGCGCGGAGTATTCCACTGGGTACATGCAATGAATTGACACTGGATTGAATCTATTTCTGGTCCAGGAAAACCCAAGTGAAATGTGAAAGTTCACGCTTTCCAAAAATGGCGGACTAAACGCATCTGCAAGATACAGTTCCTAGACTCCGCCGTGCTGTTCACATCATTCAAAATTAAATATCACACTTGCCGTAGTCCATAAATATTTTTAGAACCTCATAAGAGGGGGGTTACGCGGAAAGGCTGAAAGTGTGTAATGACAGCAATGAGTGATGAGGAGTGAAATTGAGGTGTTTCCGCGAGTGGCTGAACGAGGAGGATGATAGATTAAATGGGTAATTTGCGGAGGAATGTGCTAAAATAGTCGGAACTTATATTAATTAAAAGATTAAGATGATTAGGATGGTATCGCCTTTGTTCTGGAATGACTATTGATACTGCATAAAATTTTTTTGGGATTTCAGTAAGTCAGTGAACTTATCACGTTCCAGGCAGCAACAAAAACCAAAGTCCGCAGAACGTTAAGGGACGAAAATTATTTGAACTTACTATTACAACCCTTTTAACAAGTTGGAAGGATACTGGAAAAATTTGCCGATATACGTCATAGATTTTGACATATCTCTTACCCTTTACTGCTATTGCTAAGATCAGAAGGGTTGTGGGACCTTACCTTACCTCTTACCTCTTTCCATTACCAGACTTTGAAGTTAGGCACCATCTGATTTAGACAGGCTGATTCAATCAACTGCTTTCAAATGATGGTCAAGGAAAATAAGCTTCCTGCTCCTTGGCCGAATTTTGAGCAGCGTCATATAATTCCAAACAATCCTTCAGGCAGAATACACTCCTAACGTCGATCTGTGAACCGCATTCATCTTCTGGGTACTTAATGCAGCCTAGCTGGCCAGACTGGCGACTTTTAGAGTAGTGTCAAGTTCATCACTCTACCCATGCATGCAAGGTAGTGTAGGTTCCAGGGCGAAACGTGGATTGGTACCCACGATGGGGCACAAAACCTATGCAACGCCTGCTGAACCAACACCAACAGCTCTACTACTAAACCCTACCTTCACCTCCACATGGTGATCACTAAGTGTTCTTTCTTAATGAAAAACTGCAGACGAAGAAGTATGAAGGCAAGTCTCCCGCGCCTAAAAACAGGACAAATTGTACCAACTGGTCCTCCAGGTTGGGTTGGTTGATTAGGTAAGACTGACAACTCTACATGGAAAACTCAAGTTACGAAACCACAGAAGGAGCCTCGGATAGGATGGATTTAAAACGACGAAAGGTCAAGGATGGGAGGAAACCTCAGGGGCCGCGCCTCAATAACTATCTGAGGAAGAATAAACAATGATCGGGACGGGGTCCGTCGTGCATCTTTCCTCTCGATCGCGGCACTCGGGTCCAGCGATTTACGGCTTCACGCGCGGTCGACTCGTTGTTTTTTATTGTCGAGGTTTAGCTCGTGTTCTGGTTTTTTTCATTAGGCATCGCGAATTCCTTCGTTTGTTGTCTATTTTTAGATCCAGTGCGGCCCCACGAATCGGTATAAACACGTTAACTTTGTATTAATGACACATGAGGGACCAAGCGCTCAAAGGACCCCCCCGCCCCTTCCACATTCCCAAGTCTGGCTAGCACAGAGACCGTGTCAACCGAGCACTTTGATGGAGCTTCAGTCTTTGCGGACGGACCTTCACGGTCAATTTCGCAAACTTGTTAGATTTGTGGGATAGCTCTTCCCTCTAGGTCGTCTTCGCCACTCAGGATGATCATCTGATCATCCTATTTTCTTGATTCATTACAACATACTTGTCCCCAGCCGCAAGAAAAGTCGGAACGGCTGGCTTGACTATGAATGAAAGCTTGCGACTGAACGGAAGAATGCTACATACCGAGGATTGTGGCATTCTCAAGCAACGTGGGCACGCGCAGAAACGGAAAAAGGAAGCCTGGGAGAACCAATAAGTGTGTTAATTCGGAAAGAACAGGCAGCAACCGCACCAGGCACGCAAATTTTAGCAACAAGTCAGCAGGATGAAGCCTTATACACCTCGATTCTCATCCTACCGAGACAAAGAGAGAAATGTAATTTCCGACAGAATGAGCGATGGGTTGAGTATTTTGATGAACTCCTCATCAACCAAAATATGGATGAGCTGGAGGTCCCGTCAACTGAAGACGACGGACAAATGCTGTCACCGTTAAGCATAGAAGAAATAGTCCGTGCAATTCACTGGCTTAAAAACCATAAGTCGCCAGGAACCGATAGAATTACAGCCAAGTGGTTCATCAACTTATGCTCAAAGTATTGAACAGCGAATCAATGCCTGACGACTGGCAAAGAGGCATTATCTGTCCCAAACAGAAACAGGGAGATATCACGCATTAAATCAATTGAAGAGGTATCACGTTGCTGAGTACCATCTTTAAGATATTCTCCGCTATCTTGCTAGGGCAGATAACCCCATACTTCCTGAAAATCATTGGCTTCACTCCAGGAAAATCAGCAAAAAATCTAGAAAATTTGATTTTTTCTCTGCGGCAAGCGATGGAAAAACTGTTGGAATATGTGCATCAGTTGAACCATTTTTTCATCGACTTTAAAGCCGCCTATGATAGCATAGCCAGGGTAAAATTGTGCACGGCCATTAGAGAACTTGGTAGGTAGGTAGGTATCAGTGGCCACTCCGAGGAGCCCAATTAGCGCTTTGGTGCGCCGTTTTGATGCCACAAACTCCTAAGACCGTGACTGTTGTTGTGGGAGCAGGCAGGCAGAGTCCAGCCGGCTCGGATCTTCAGAGCCAGCCCGTAGCATTTACGAAGGAAAGCAGCTCTCCGACCCTGCAGCTAGAAATCTCTCTGAGGTCCCCAAAGAATGGTTTACCCGGTGTCCGCAGCCTGACTCTAGTCAAAGCTGAGCAATCGCAGAGAAAGTGCATGAGGGTTTCCCTTCTTTCTCCACAGCTTCGGCAGTGCGATTTGTAGGGTATGCCGAGCCTAGCGGCATGATCCCCTATGGACCAGTGCCCCGTGCAGACCGCCGTAATCTTGAATGCATTTGCACGAGTCTGGCACAGGAGCTCTCGTGATTGGGCTATGTTATAAGCGGGTCAAATTCTCCTTGACTTGGCACAGCTTGTAAGCCTTCGCCATCTCAGGCCCGCGGCTGCTAGGTAGTGCAAGACTCGGCCCCCGACAGCCGCCAGCGGAACACCGACTGTATTCGCCGAGGGACTGCCAAAAGCAGAGCCTTGCCTGGCCAATCCGTCAGTCCGCTCATTCCCCTCTATGTCCCTATGCCCGGGAGCCCAGAGGAGAGTGACCTTGAGCGTGCCGGCCAGATGGTTGAGCGCGTCTTTGCACTGCCCCACCAGCCAAGAAGATGTCGTCGTTGAGTACAAGGACTTGATGGCCGCTTGGCTGTCGGTCAGAATGGCTATGTTACACTTGGAGCTCGAATCACACTCCAGCCATCGACAGACTTCCAATATCGCCAGTACTTCCGCCTGGGATACACTGGCGAAACCTGGGAGACCATATGACTTGGATACACAGTCTGTATTCCAACGAAATTTTTAAGACTGAGCAAGCTGTGACCATTCAACATCAACAACGGTCTAAGACCAGGGGCGCCCTATCATGCGTCCACTTTAACCTGGCCCTGGAGAAAGTGATTCGTGACGCCTATGTGAATACGAGAAGCACCACCCTCTTTAAGTCCACCAAACTACTGGCCTACGCTAACGATATTGACATTATGGGAAGAACAATTTCAGATGTGCAATCTACCTTCACCCAGATGGAGCAAGCAGCACGAGACCTTGGGCTGCACATTAATGAAGCAGGGCGAAGTATATGATGGCAACGTCAGCTTCGAAAACCAGAGGACGAACAACATCGAACTGGCCAAACGGGAAGAATAGAGACAGGAGACTACAACTGTGGGAGTGTTGAAAACTTCTCCTATCTAGGGTCGAAAATCACAACCGATAACAGCTATGACGAGCACGGTTGTTACATATTCCTCGGAAACCTGGATTCTTAGCAAAAAAAATTGCGAACTTTTGGCCGCGGTCGAGAGAAAAATCCTCCGAAGAATTTTTGGCCCCCTACATGAGGTATTTGAATGATTCGGTAGCATACATAACAACGAAATCTATGAGCGATACCATGACCGTCTTGTTGTGAAAAAAATCGGGCTCAACAGGTTGCGATGGGCGGATCACTTATTCGTATGGATGAGGATGATCCAGGACGGAGCGATGGCATGTGTCAGGACGCCAGACTGTTTTTATTGGTATCAAATTGGTGGACTTCAGCGCAAAAGCGGGACGTCTGGGGTTCCTTATTAAGGCAGGCTTGGACCGGATGATGATGATGATGGGTGTTATATCATTCGGCATTCAAGGAGGAAAGCCTTTCGAACCTGTTTCGCCGATCGTTCTCTCCTTGGAATGTATTTCTGCACCTTTGGCATGTACTTTCTAGGAAATGGCGTACAATGAGCTCCATTAACCAACTTCACCACATACCACGGTCGCTTGGCACCGCCGAGGTGCTGTAATTTGGTGATACTCACTACCAAAATACGCCGGTATTGACATTTCGAGGCCTTTCTTTTCTCGTCCTCCATATTGGTTTCTTGTTTTAAGTATCCTTCCTATGGTCATTTTTGTCCACAAATGGGTATTTTGTTCCCACCTACTCGACCTGCGTACAAAACTACCAAAACCGCATACACTTCCACGAGCATATGTACCCATTTTCTATTCGAACGTCCTTGTTCTCAGTGGCGAGTAAATCAAAAATCCGAAAATGTCTATATGAAAACCAAGGCTCAATTATGGAATCGATTCCAGTCGCTGGAATAATGTTTTATTTTACATATACTATGTAGGGAGTACCTTGTTTCCTTCTTCACCACAAGGTGTCCCAAGGAAATCTCTTTATTTTTTTCGTTCGAAGCACCAAAAAACACACTGGTGGTTTCAAAATTCATTCCTTGCCGAGAGTCAGTCTCAAGCGTCCGAGACGATCGGACGTGTGCTCACGAAAGTGCCGAGTGAAAAATCCAAAGTGCGGAGTGAAAAACAAAACAAAACACAATCGCGACCGTAGTGTTTTCGATCAAACATTCAGCGGCGAGGCGCTATGTCAAAGCGCCCGGTTGAGGACAGGTCACTGTCGCCCCAGGGGATGGATCCTGAGCCCAAGAGGATTCACCCCCTTGGGGACAGCGAAAGCGAGGCTCCATCAAGTCCCGAAGCCAGTCGGGAACCCGCCCGAGAAGATAGCGAGTCGGACATGGCTCGCGAAACGTCAGACGACCATCAAGACGATGTCGCCGCCTTGCGGAGACAGGTCCAAGAACTGAGAACCTCCCTGAAGGAGATGACAAGCCGGTACGACCGGCTCTCTGCGCTGTTCATCTCTTCATTAGTGGAATCTACCATCGTCCTCAACAAGTCATCTCAGCAACCCAACACAGCAACTACATCAATTCATGAGAACCAAGAATAACGGTCGATGGCAGAAATGGAAATTCCCACACCGAAGTCACAACCAAAAATAGCCTCAGCATCTACACCCTCACCCCATCTAACGACAACAACAACGAATGTCACCGAACATCCAGCCCGACAGCTACAACAACCAACCACACACACCCCGATAACAACCACCACAACCACGCAGCAAGCCGCTCAACCAGCCAAATCCACCCCACCAAGGGTAAGTCAGGAAAAATTCCCGCTGCTAATTATCCGCGCTGACCCCACAACCACTAAAGATATCACAAACAAAATTCTGTCCACAATCCCCAACAATATATCCCAACATCAGTACGCTCAACCCACGTCCTCGCCACCTCCCAGGCAGATTACGATTCTGCAAAAAACCTACTTAAAGAAGGAAACCACCCCTTCTTCACGTATACTCCGTCACACCTCAAACCAATCAACCTAGTCCTCCGAGGACTAGATTATACATACTCTCCCGATTAAATCCTCAAGGAGCTACATCGCCTCAGCATCTCCGAAGCCATCAGCGTTCGTCAATACGAGACTAGCTCCTTCCGACGAAACGCGAAACCCCTCCACCTCTTCCTTGCAACGTTTTCCCCCAAATTCCAGCAGGCCACTCTCACGAAAGCCAGGGCGATGTTTCACTGCATCGTGAAGTTCGAAGCCGTCCAGCTACACGAAATCACCCAATGCCGGAACTGCCAGCGCATTGGGCATGCAGCGTCAAATTGCAATCTGGCTTACCGTTGCGTTAAATGCAACACCCCTCACGGGCCACGACAATGCCCAAAGAAGCAGGAAGAAAATCCATCCTGCATCAACTGCGGAGCCAACACTCATCCGGCTTGTTATCGCAACTGCCCGATGTTCGTGCAAGCCCGCGCCGCCAAACACAACAATCACCCCCCACAAAGCATAGCCCTGCTCCACCAACCAAACCCGGTCCCCAACCAAAACCCGTTCAGGTCCCCGCCCCGTACAACCCTACGTCCCCACCACTCTCTTACGCTGCGATGGCCAGGAACGCCTCGCGCCCAGTCCCCACCTTTGACCTCGACTCCGAGATCCATTCCCTCTTCAACACCTCCACCACCCAACTAGCCTCCCAACTCACCTCATTCCTCCCCACATACAACTCCCTTTCCTCGCCGATGGAGAAGAGGCTCGCTCTCCTCTCCTTCCTCTGCCAAGTGTCCCCCAGTAATGTCCACTAAAGTGGTATTACTGAACGTAAATTCGGTGGTCAGTCGACAAAAACGTCACGATCTAACTAATTTCTTGTCCGTCCACAAACCTAACCTACTCCTCCTCACTGAATCCAAACTGCACCCAAGGCATAAGCTGCACATCCCCAACTATACCACCTTCCGCTCCGACCGTGTTGACCGCCCAGGCGGAGGCACAGCCATACTAGTGGCAAATCCCCTAGATGCTCAACGGGTCTACATCCCAAACACTATTGCCCCATCCATGGAGCTAACCATTGTCTCCATCGCCACACCTTCCTCCATCACATTCCTAGGTAGCCTCTAGTGCCCCGACCAAACCCTCAATCCCGCTGACATCTCCAACCTTACACAACACCTCAAAGCCCTCCCAGTCAGCCGAAACAAGCGTTTCTCCCTTGTACTAGGGGGCGACCTAAATGCCAAACATAACACCTGGTATAACACCACTATAAATGCCAATGGCAATAGGTTAGCCAACTAGTACTGACAACACTCCCACCCTCTACCCTCCTCCCCATCAACCAACCCACCTACCACAGGCAAAATACCCACTCCTTCATCGACCTCTTCCTGGTAAGCAACCACCTTCTCGTACACCCCAGCACGCCTACCTCCCCCCAAGACCTCCCCACCATCCCCGGCTTGAGCGACCATGACGGAGTGGTTCTCCACTTCAATATCACCGACCGCCTCCCCAAATCCCAGCATAAATTCCTTACCAACTACGCTGCCACTAACTGGCAACGCCTCAACTACAACCTAGCCGACAAACTCTCGACCATCCGCCTCCCGTCCAATCCGTCTCCTACCGAAATCGATTCAGCCGTGGAAAAGCTCACGGAATCCACACAAAAGGCTTGCGACGAAACCATCCCTCTCAGACCACTAAACTACCAGGGCCTAATCACCCTACCACCACACATCCTAGACCTCGTCAAACAAAAATCAACCTTACGACGCCAACTCCACAGACACAGGTACGCTCCTCAATTTAACTTCCTGAAGTCACAAATCCACTCCCTCACACAACGCATCCAATCCCAGATCCAGACTCTATATGCTGATCACTACGCGGTAAAGCATGCGAACATCTCGCTTAATCAGCAAACATGCAATAAACTCCGGGGTACCTGCCCTCGACTAGCCAAACCCCGCTCAGCCAGCGTCCTCCCACACAGCACCTCACCCAAAGCCCACGCCGACCTGATTGCTAACAGCTTTCTAGCCGCCCACCACACCACCCAACATTTGTCCGACCCACCCACAGAAACAGCGGTGCGCCAACACATACACAACATCACTACCACGCCAGCCATCCACACCGAATTCCCGATCCCACCATCCGAACCTACAACACCCTACTGCTTACCAATACAAGCCGTCACACCCCAAACAGTTGAATCCATTATCCTCTCCCGAAATAATAAAAAATCTACCGGACCCGACCACATCCCCATCATCATCCTCAAAAAATGCGCCGAAACCCTAAGCCCCTTTCTCGCCCAACTCTTCAATCAATGCCTCCTCTCTGCACATTTTCCCACCCCATGGAAACGAGCCCACATCGTCCCAATCCTAAAAAAGGACCAGCCTTCAGCTTCCCCGGTCAGCTACCGCCCCATCTCCCTCCTCAACTTTCGAACACGTCATTCACGATATCATGCTCCAACACATCACCGACCACGCCATTATCCCCCCCTTCCAGTTTGCCAACAGGCGCGGCCACGGCACCTCACATGCCCTCCTAGTCCTCAAAACCGACATCCTATCCCAACTAAACAGCAACACCACAGCTTGCCTCCTCGATATCCAGAAAGCCTTCGACGCGGTCTGGCACGACGGCCTCACCTACAAACTCTCTCACACTTTCAAATTCCACCCACAATTATGCAAACTCATCCTTAACTACCTGTCTGATCGCCAATCCTTAGTCCGTATCCATGATACCCTGTCCGACCCTTACAGTCCTCCCGCAGGCATCCCCCAAGGCTCAGTTCTGTCAGCAACCCTCTTCTCCCTATACACCGCCGATATCCCACTCCAGCACCCTACCAACTCCCCCCAAGCAGTCAAAACCATCCAATACGCTGACGACTTGATCCTCTACACCTCTTCCCGGAGAATAAAATCCGCCCAAAACCGCATCAATACCTCAATCCAAATGCTCAACAAATTCCTCCAATCCTGGAAACTCCTACTCAACCCCTGCAAATGCGAAGCCATCGCCTTCCGCGGTAGAGCCACCTTTACCCGCAAGATGCTGGCCGACACCCGCAACCTCACTATCAAGATCGGACCTTCCACCATTCCCTCCGTCAAATCCACTAAATACCTGGGAATAACCCTCAATACCCGCCTATCACCCATACCCCAGGTAAATTCCATCATTTCAAAGACCCTAACAGGACTAAAAACCCTATGGCCCATCCTTAAGAAAGACTCCGCCATCCTCCCCAAAGTGAAACTCTACTGCTATAAGCAGCTAATTCGTCCCTTAATTACATATGGATTCGTCGCATGGTGTGACGTCTCCTCAGCTCAAATGGAGCGCCTTCGGGTACGCGAAAGGATGTTCTTCCGCCTCTCCCTTTCCCAGTCCAATATCCACTCCAACCAAGCTGTCTACGACGAGGTAAAGTGCTCCCGCATAGACCAGATCCTCCTTACCTCACTAACCAAATTCCTCAGCAAATGTCAAGCCCATGAAAACAACCTCATCCAGTTTTACTCCCACATACGCAGCCATAACACTAACCCCACATACCGCCACCATCCCCTCCCTTCAGACCTCCTAACCCTTTCCTCACAAAACAGCAGTTACCGCAGCGGTAGGATGATCATATTCAACCGCCCATACGATCGACATCGCCCTGCCCTCGTCTACTCCACCGCCCAATAACACCACCTTCCCCTATATGTATCCTTCCTCTATCCATTCATGCAACACAATTATCCACCGAACAAACAACAACTTAAGAGGGGTTTTTCCTGACTTTCCCCTCTATAGCATTAGCCATAGGATAAATTAATACCACCGTAAATTAAGTCTAGTATTAAGCAAAATGTTAATTTCTAGGTAAAGTTAAGCTGTTAGAGATAAGTCTAGTATTAATTTTAGCCATAAACTACCTGTAACAAAATCAAACAAAATAAATTAAATGTGTTAAGAAAAAAAAATTCCTTGCCGATATCTACTCATGTAAAGTTAATTCTCATATTTTACTAAATCTTATAAATTTTCTAGAAAACACTCCTTAAGTTCGTTGTAAAAATTTTGCAACGTTGTGATTTAAAAAGTAAGACATGATACTAAAAAGTTTGGTGAGAATCTCACTATTACTAATAAAATTATGGAAGTCCAAAATGAAGTTTTCATGTAAATCCACTGTACACTGCCACATAATAACATCAAAAATACCAACTGAAACTATAAATCGGGGCAGAGGCAAGACGTTGCCTCATCTGACGGTCATCAAAGAGAAGTGGACTCAGGATAGTGCCAATGATCTTATACAAAATTGCCTCGATTTCTGATAACTTACATATAAATAAAGCGATACTACGCTTATGATTGAGGTGATACAGTATCTGAAAAGTTGTTTCTGACCTTGGCATACCTATCGGCCACCACTTTTGGAAAAATGTGAACAGTTCGGCAAAGGGATGGGGTCCTGCACTACAATCATTGGAGGTGCTTCCTATTTGAAGCTCTATTAGCGTCAGGATAATCGAAATGAAGTTCAATGTGCGTTACCTGCAGCTGGTTCATTTGCCGAAATTAAAAATTAATAGGGATGACTTCGCCATTGCATTTTCTTGAGGTATTTTTTTTACAACCCCAAGACGAGTGGCGGCTACATAAATCTTTTACATTTTCCATTTCAAAATCCAACCACTCATTTCCACTCCACTCCAGCCTGCCACGGAAAAATCCCAAAACCAACTCCTTTACTCCCTAACTCCACCCAAATAAATAAATTTTACTATTGCAAAAAACTGCATCTCAAAATTGAATTTCTCCCTTCTTTCATTTCAGACTGGAGGGTGCAGGCGGAGCGTCGCAAATAATGCAATCAAACTTCCCCCATGTGCAAGGGAAGATCGTAAATCGCAAGGTAAATACAAGATATTTTTATCCGATTTCTACTTCAAGTTTCCTATTTTTCCGAGTTCACTTTTTATGTCCCAACTGGGAAGGAGTTGCAGGGAAATTGCGTCCTTGTGGATAGTCCTTCTGTTGGTATTCAATGACAGGTAATGGAAGAGTGCTTCGAAATCATTTTATTTTACATCCAGAGGTGAAACTCGTGATTGTGAAGTATTAGAACTGCATTATTATTGAATATTCGAGGAGGGAATAATGTGCTGCCCAAGCATGAAATATTCAAGAAGATATCATCAATTGATTTAGGACTTTACAGAATATTTCAGATCCTGTTTGACAAAAATGCAGGCGGCGAGCCTTCGCCATCTGGAACCAGCAGCTAACAGTAGTGCGCGCACCGAAGAACTGTCAATAGCGGAATCGTGTCCGGCCACTTCATTAGCTTGCCCTTTCCCAACTAGGTTGCTACCACCGGAAACTCAGAGGAGGGCGACTTTGAGCGTATCACCCAGACTGCTCAGCGCTTACTACCTCACCAAATTAGAAGATGGTATCACTCAATTCAAAGATTTAATGGCCTCTTGGCTGTGGGTCAAAATTACTATGTTAGGGTTGGTTTGGGGAATAGTTTGACATATCTTCGAAGACCACACGACTCAGCTGCATTGGGTATGTCCAAGTATGCTCCCGCTATGACTTGACAGATCATTTTTGATCCATCATTAAAGAGTACTGCATCATAGTCCGTAACAGATCGCCGGCCGCCCAAATTGCTCTGGTGGTAAAGTTAGCCCCAAACTTCTTCTTGAAGCTGGTGGAAGGTGGAGGTGGAAATCTTAAAAAGACGTTGCTGCACCAGATTGCAGCAATGTGTGGAATTCTCACCCACGAAAACCACCCCCACTTCTCGGCCCATATCCCTGCGGGACCACCGTGAAGTATTATTTCGCAAGGAGGGCTCTGGTTATACCTCAACGCAACTAAGTCACGCGTTCGTCGCGCTTTCCAAGCTCGTTCCAGTTCCTTCAGCTTCTCCTGTATCGCAGTTGCGGTTCCGCCTATCGTACTCCAGTTTGCTGCAGACTTCAGCATCTGCGCCACGAAATTATGGGGTCCAATAACTGCGTTGAGGGCATCGTTTAATCTTCTTCTGTCATTCGCAAATCTCGGATAGTGAAACATAACATCTTTCAGGTCCTCGAGTGTAGCGGCGCATTCAGGACAGTCTGGAGACTCATCCAATCCGAAACGATGCAAGTACTTCCTGTATCCACCGTGTCCCCCAAGGAACTGAGTAAGGTGGTAATTTAATTCTCCATAATTGCGCTTGACCCATCTCTCAATACAGGGGATCAGTGTATGGGTCCAGCGGCCTTTTTCGGAATTATCCAACCCTTATTTCCATCTCCTGTACAGCTCTTTCCTAGTGGCTTTCAGGAAGCCCGCAGTCAGTTCCACCGGATTTACACTCCTTCTGTGGTAGAGACAGTGTCCCTGATTCGCCAGAAGATCCAAGGAAATCATTCCCACGATGACACGCACTGCCTCACCTGATGCCGTTCTATATGCACTCCACTTCCTCAGCGCGATTGGCCGGTATGCCGATGTTATCCTTCTCTGGTTTACTGTGTTATGCAGTGTGCACGCACAGACAGGAGCCGCGTATAGCAGGATGAATTTCACCGCACCTGCGATAGGCAAGCGGCGACTAGATAGGCCCTTCAATATTAACCATCACCCTTGCTAGAGATAAACTAGCCTTTGCTACTTTTCCGCGAGCATAACCATTACCCCAGGTATCTAACGATCGATTTTGAAACGACCTCATGATTACCTACCCGGATTTCAACAATGTTGTTTTTCCTGCGATTGGTAATAAGGACCGCCTCCGTCTTCTCTTCTACCAGATCCAATTTCACCATTTGAAGCCATGTTTTGCTACAATGAATGGTTTGACTTGCATACAGTTCCACGTCCTGGTGGTGATCCGCAACTACTACCACTGTCAAATCGTCCGCAAAACCAATCAATGTTGACTCCTTTGGCACGGAAAAGCCGAGCACTTTGTCATACATTATGTTCCTCATCAGGGGCGCCAATACGGATCCTTGGAAAACACCTGCTGTCACAATATATTCCTTCGGTCCATCGTCCGTCTCGTACCAAAGAAGTCTCTCCGAAAGGTAACTCTCGATTATCCGAGCTAAATAACCAGGGACACCCAATTTAGCCAGGGTGCCCTTAATGCAACCCCAGTTGGTAGAGTCAAAGGCATTCCTGACATTCGACGTCACTACTGCGTAGCACTTGTGAGCGGCCGATGCGTCTCAGGTCAGGTGCACGACCAATGCAATGGCATCGGCTGTGGACCGCGCTTTGCGAAACCCGCACTGCCGCCCCGATATACCGCTCGCTAGCTCGACAAACGGAACATTTTTCCCATAGTGTCCAAAAGACAGATAGGGCAATGTGAAAGGGGTATGTCAGTTGGCTTTTGGGGCTTAGGTAGCAAAACCAACCTCTAACTCTTCCACTGAGCGAGAAACACTCCTTCAACCATGCGTCATTCAAATGTACTTATGAACCAACTTCAGGACTTTGTTCGGAATCCCTTCCAATCCCGGAGCCTTATTGTAACCAATTCGGCCACAGATCTCCCGTGAATCCTCTTCGGTCACCCCGGGAATTTCTTCTTGTTGTGGGAGAAGGATTCCGATTATTTTGAGCAGGAGTCATGGGTGCGTCACTTGGGAAGATTTTTGTCCACGCATCTTGTTCATTACAACTTTATAAGCAGCACCCACGGGTTTGTATTTGCTTCAAGGCACATCTGCTTGCAGCAATTCCTCTTACTTTCCCGTATAGCTTCCGTAACGCTACTTCGAAGATCGCGGTATACGCGACCCCGATATTCTGGCTTCCCTCTGGTCCTTTGGTAAAGCTTCCTCACTTGCAGACACGATGCTCTCAATAGCGCGATTTCTTGGTTCCACCGGTAGCTTCATTTCCTATTCCAATGGAACTTGCGTCGTGGCATTGCAGAGTGGCAGGCCTCAGTTAGCCGTTGACATAACCGGCTTACTTTTTCCAGCGCCGTTCCCTTCAGGTCGTGAACTCCTTCTAAAGCTGCCAGGAATGTCTCTTCCTCGAAAGCTTCAGTAGACCACCCAACTATCCTGATTTTTCTGCTTTTGCTGCTCACACGACTGCCGCCTCCCCTGTTCCTCATGTTGGGAAAGATGGCCTGATGGTCACTGTGGGTATAGTGCTCACTCACCCGCCAGACCATCCCTATCGCTAACGAGGTACTGAGGTAGATTAGATCGACGATTGAGCCTAGTCTTCTGCCTCGGAAGATGGGCACGCATCCAACGTTGGCGAGTACGATGTCCAGCTCCGCGAATGTTTCAAGCAAAATTTGGCCCCTGGTGTTCGTCACTCGACTTCCCCAGTCTAAAGGCAACGCGTTGCAATCGCCGCCAATGATTTTGGGGCTGTGGTCGCTAGCATCCAACACCAAACTGTCTACCATCTTCTCATATTGCGTTAATGTTGCACTACGAGGAGCATAGTAGGAGTCGATATGGACGCCGTTGCAAAGCCAGCTTCCGGGAATGCCACTGTTTCTTGAATGGCTTGCCGTTCACATGTCCATAACGCCGCGTTTCCCGATGAGTCTTTTACCCACGTAGCACCACCGTAATTTCGGTAAGATTCACATATTACTGTCACGTCCACACTGGACTCTCGAATGGTTTACGAGAGCAAGTCTTGAGCTGCCTCACAATGGTTGAGGCTGATTTGTATCAACCCCATTTAGCCTTGCGATCCAGCTCCTTCTTATATGCCGGCAACGTGCCGGTCATCTACTTCCGTTCTCCCTTTGCACAACATGCATCGTGGACCTCCAGTGCAGTCTTTGATAAGGTGGCCATCTTCACCGCTCTTTCTGCACTATCTCGATCTATCGTACTCGCTAGTACATGGTGTTGCAAAGTGACCGAAATCGAGGCATCTGAAGCATCTGTTTAGAGATATTTGCTGACTAAGTCGACACACGACCCAACCTTTTCTTACCTTGCCCGCGGTATTCAGTTTAATCTCTGATGCCACCGGCAAGCTAATAATAGCGGTCTGTGTACCTCCATATGCTTTCTTCATCGTTTTGATGGCACAGTCTTCTAGGTCGCTAAGGTTGAATTGTTCCCTCAGCGTAGCACAAATATCCTCTGGTGATATGACCTCGTCTAGGTCTTTGCACTCGATCACTATTTGTTGCTTCCGAGCTTTCACATCAGCTAACTCACCTAACACCTCCTCCACCTGGTCGCGAAAGCTATTCACTATCTTCTCGCTAGATTTGTTTAGTTCCAGCAACAGATCCTCCTTTTGCGTACACCAGATACGGCTCACACTACCACCCAGTTCTGTCAGTTCCGAATCGGCTTTGACTTTCCGAAGAATTTTGGCGTAGGACATATCTCCTTTCTTGGAAATAACGATTACTTCCGCACGAGCCTTCTTTTTCTCCTTGTACCGCTTTTTGCCGCCCACCTTTGTCCATTCTTCGGGTTTATGAGCTGTACGCTGTTACCATTTATTCACAGTTGGATCCGTAATCAAAGAACTACTCGGAACTTTCGCCGGCGCAGCTTTCTTTGGCGATGAGACTTTTTTCTTCTTGGCCACTTGTTGGACACCAAGGGATTCACTTATTCCATCCCTACTCCGTTTGCCCAAGTTCTCACCTATCTTACGTTGAGGGGGCGTCATTTTCGTCTCCCGTGTGACTTTGCCACATGACCTCACCTCCACCGCCCTAATATAGGACAACTTAATACCTCGTATCAGAGTCTTGATATTTTAGTGGATATTCCGCCTCTCTTTAATGAACTCACAGAGTTCATTTATGCGTTCCTCTGATGAAACAAACGCTGTCGCAGTTTGCTGCCTTCCACGATCGCATTTTACAGCATCGATAGTTATGTCAGTCCGAGGACTCTCCAAACTCCTTTCCGAGTCCCTCGACGAATCTCGACTGCCTAGGGGTAAAGTTGCCTCCAGCGGTGACCTTCAAAGTTTTGAGCTTTTTCGAAAAGGATCCGGTGTAGATCCCATTTCCACTGCACCATGATCTCTTGTAGCATTAGATGCCAAAGTTTCCAAGTTTCCCACTACTAAGGTACTGCGGTCGTAGGATATCGACGGCCGGGAGCCTACTGGGATAACCAAAAGTTTACGGGCGTACTTCATCTATGATTTTACCATGGTCCTACATACAATAGAATTATTTAAATCGTCATGCTATTGCAATGATAGGTGTCAGCTGGATGTACTGTTTTGTTATTGCTTGCAAAATTATTTTCTCCTAAAAAAAGATTACAGTTTTTGCATGTGTATTGCCCGCATTTATAAAGGGTGAACAGAATCAAAATATTAGATTTAATTGAAGAGTATCAGGGGTTTGCTGGGTAATTTTTCTGCTTAACTCTATCTTAATTTCCAAGTGATCACCCTTGCCATCTTATGAATGCCAGCTCTCAAGCTAAATTTGCTCCTGCGAATATCCGACAATGTGCAATCGAATAGTCCTCCCATCCATCCAAATCAACAGATCAATATTCATGGAAATCCGCTTTTGAATCAACCCGCCATTGTGACGCTCTTAGACACACCTGCCGATAATTCCATCAGACCTGAACGGACGAAATGGAGTAGAAGCTGATTGCATATCTGCATCCAATTGAAAATCAAATGAGCATTTACTTCCAACAGGAGCGTGTTCAGGACAACATCCTAGAACACCAGTTCCTCGATGGGTGCATTCCAGAAAATCTGCATTCGTGAAATTTATTGAATGCACTTAGAATGCCCAGATAGGGGGTAGGTGCATGTGTAGTTGGGGATGGTATGAACTATTGTCCTCGTAGATACTACTATTAATGGTAGGAATTTTCAGGGCTGCATATCATCGATTGCGGTTAAGGGATAGATACACATGCACCCCTTTGCTGCTTTTGCCGCTCTTTGATTCCAATGCAGTTCTGGAAATATTGCGGAATGCAAATGAAAGGGATGAGGATTGCATTGTGTAGTACGCAAGTTGCTTCAGTAGCCTGAATTGGAGATGGTAGGATTATAACGCTCTTTGCTGGTACCTTTGGTAAGGGATGCGCTTTGAACAATCCCTCACACGCTGTGGGCTCTTTGTTTACCTGGAGGCTGCTGTTCGGTACTTTATGGTATACCCAGCAGATGACGTGCTTTGATTTCCAATTGAAAGAAAATAACAATAAATTGGTTGAAAGGATATTTGTTACACCACTCGAGTGTGCATGCATATGGAAGTAATATTTTCCGCAGAGTCCTTTCTTTGAAATCTGAATCAGTAAAGGACTCCCAATAATGCGTTATTCCAGAGATCGAATAAATTTGAATAAATGGACGTGTCCTTTCTCAGAAAGTAGATCCACCATATTTATTGGTATCTAAGCTTTTTTCGACAAGCATTTTTGTTGTGAATTATTAATAAGGGTTCGAGTCTTCGGGATATAAATTATAGAAGTCGCCCACCCACATTCTTCTTTTTCTTCAGCCTTTATCCCGTTCACAAGTGGGGTCGGCTCATCATGATCGGTTTCGCCATTTGGCTCCATCAAATGCCCGATCTGGATGCAATCGTGAGGCTTTTAAATTCCCATCCAGCTTATCAAGCCACCATTGTTTCGGCCGGCCTTTTGGTCGCTTACAATCCACTTCAATGTTCAGACCAAGCTTGGCAAGTGAATTCTCGTTAGTGCCAATTACGTGACGATACATTCGGGGACTCCTGTCTCGCAATTGTTCCACAATCAGTGCAACCCCATATCGATCACGGATATCCTTATTTTGGATGTGATCAGAACGTATCGTGTCACTTGTCCAACGCAACATCTTCGTCTCCATTACTGCAAGACATAGTCCATTGTCCTTTATAGTCGACCAACACTCAGAACCGTGCAGAGGGACAGAACGGACGACATTGCGATAAATTTTTGATTTGAGATGTTCGCTGATACGCCGGTTGCAAAGAACACCAGTTGTGGAACGCCACTTCATCCAGGTTGCGTTAATGCGTGAAGCAATTTCATAACGCAATTTTTCACTGGGTGATAGCATTGACCCGAGAATTGCGCAGTTCTGGGCAGATAGATCACTGCCGCTGACAGTGATTGGTGCCTGTTTCATGGGGATCGGTCAATAATATTCAGATTCAATCTGAGACCGTCTTGCATGAGGCGATCATTCAATTTCTGGACAAGTTGCTCGTGATCATTTTTGCTATTAGATGCTAGGAAAACATAATCTTCATAAAGCAGTGTATAGGGTGCTGAACGTTGGATGTCCCGTGTCACGCTGTCCATAACAAAAACAAAGAGGAGTGGTGAGACGGCGCTTCCTCGATGAACACCAATAGAGACACGAAACTGTTTTGATACACCTGCCACACTTCAAAGTTTACTTTCCGGATCGTGGTAGAGCCAATGACCCGGCTCACGAGTTCGTCTGGCACACGGTCAAACGCTTTCTCCAGATCCAAAAATGCAATGTAAAGAAGCCGATGCTTATCACGGTCTTTCTCCATGAGGAACCGGCCTGCGTGCATTGCATCAGTAGTTCCACAGTTCGTGAGAAATCCGGAGTTGGAGAGAGTCTGTAATGATAACAACTTTCTCCGCACCCATTCTGAAGGCCACATTGATGAAGAACGGTAAAAGTTCAGCAGCCAGGACTGTGCTCATTTTCAAAGAAAGACGTGAGGCATGTGTTGCTTTAGGACCAACTATAGTGCAGGCACACCCATCCCTCATGAAAGCAGCGCCTGACGCAAGACCAAAAAACCCTTAATTCAAGGTCCTCCATAGCTCTACCACACGCAGCAGCCATATGGACTCTACCAGGGCCAAACAAGTCATACGACAGGATAACATGAAGTTTGTTACAGGTTGTGGGGATAGCATTAGGAACTACAGTATCAAACAAGCTTCGGAAAGACTTGTAGATCGAGGATAGACCATTGTTAGCATCACCAATTGATTGGTTTTGGGATTCCTTTCCTTTAATTTAAGAAGTTCTTTGGCTGCCAGAAGATGCCATCTGATACGGAGTAGTGACTCTAGGTCAAAGCAAAGCCCCAAGCATCTTTTCAAAATACAAGTAGAAGTTGAGCTGAGTTTGTTTTCAAAGTACTTTGGAGGGCTCATATTGGAAATGGCGGCATATTCCATGATGGAACTTACCAAACATCTATAGAGATTGATAGCCTTTTTGAGCGGAGACCCCAAGAAAGGCCGGTTGAAAAATCAACCTATCAGCCTAGAGCGTTCAAAGAATAATAGAGATACCACTTCAATCTTACAGAGCACGTCTTCTTCATCCGGCGACCTAAAAAGGTGATGGATTTAACATGGGTAAGGGAATGGTCGTTAATTTTAATGAGCAGGGGGTGTTACCCTGCTTCTTTCGAAGATTTGGGTTTGGTTAGATTAATCGGTAGGTTCAATCTATCATTCGCCTGTATTTGCAAACATTTGGAGGGTCCTTAAGTATTTTGGGGATCGATATAACCCTAATTATAGACCAGCCCTCAGGTGGGCTTTTTTTTTTTTTTGTGCGTACACGCAGGTGGAAAATCTTAGAAAGACACGTCCGCCGCAGCTCCGCCGCCCGAACGCCGGAACTACAGCGGGCGCGTGTGGGATTCACACCCACTAAAAACCACCCCCGGTCTCTCCAGCCCCAGCCCCGCGGGACCACCATTTGAGGTATTACTTCGCGGCGTAGGTTTGCTCTTAGGCACTCATCCTTTTCCTATTTGCAGCTTTCCTCCTTCTGTGTTCCTTCTGCAACTCCTCCTACATTTGGATGATTGCGGAGCCAACCGCAAGCCACTTCTCCTCGGACTCCAGCATCTCAGTAACCAAGCTCTCCGGGGCCCCGCTCCTGCCCAGCACCTGGTTTAAGCTCCTTCTCTCCATCGCAAATCGTGGGCAGTGAAACATCACATGCTCTGGATCCTCCGGTATGCCATCGCATCTGGGACAGTTTGGAGAATCATCCAACCCAAAGCGGTGCAGATACTGCCTGTAGCAACCACCGTGTGCCGTGAGGAACTGGGTAATGTTGTAGTTGGTATCCCCATGTTTTCGCGCAAGCCACACCCTAATGTTGGGAATGAGCCTGTGCGTCCACCGACCTTTCGTAGACTCGTCCCATCTGCGTTGACAGAGATCAAGCGACTCTGACCTTGCCGCATTTCTACGCTGTGCATGCCCCTCCATATGTCTTGCATTGTACAGGACACTCATTTCTTTGGCCAGAATGTCAACCGGGATCATGCCTGCCACCACCAATACTGCCTCATCTGATGTGGTTCTAAAAGCACTGCAAACCCTCAAAGCCATCCGCCGGTAAACCGAGTTCATCTGCTTCCGTCTCTGAGAGTTTGCAAGCGCCTCTGCCCACACAGGCGACGAGTAGAGCAGGATGCCAATATTTGGCAACATTTTTGCAAGTGCCGTGGTGGCACTGGCTGCCTTTTGGCATGCATACTCTAGGTGCTCCCTAAAACTCAATTTGGTTTCAATTATTACCCCCAGGTATTTGATAGCCGGCTTTGATACGACCGTATGTCCACCGACCTCCACTTTTACAGTGTTATTTTTCCTGCGTTTCGTTATTAAGACCGCTTCCGTTTTCGCGTCCGCCAAGGTCAGCCCGGCCTTTTCTAGCCAGGACTTTACCGCTCTCACTGTTTCCGTTGCCTCCTCCTCCACATCTTCTGGGTGTTTTGCTGCAACAACCACAGCTAGGTCATCAGCAAAGCCGACAATCGTAGTCCCCTCTGGGACGGGAAGAGCAAGCACCCCATTATACATGATATTCCACAACAGGGGACCAAGTACCGATCCCTGTGGTACCCCGACTGTGACAATGTACTCTTTGGGGCCCTCATCCATCCAGTACCAGAGAGTTCTCTCTGAGAGGTAGTTTTCCACCAAATTCGCTAAGTATCCGGGGACACCTATGTCAGCCAACGCCCCTTTAATTCTATTCCAGTTGGCCGAGTTGAATGCGTTTTTGACATCCAACGCCACCACGGCACAGCAGCCGCCAAAAATCAGTGCACCTTTTGCCAGGTTTACCACCATGCCAATTGCGTCCACCGTAGAGTGGGCGCGTCGGAAACCAAACTGGCGTTCCGACAAACTATTGCTGGCTTCGACGATGGGCAGGAGTCTGTTGTAGATGACTCTCTCCATCATCTTCCCCATTGTATCCAACAGGCAGATAGGACGGTACGACCCTGGGTTTCCAGGTTGCTTGCCAGGCTTCGGAAGCAACACCAACTTTTGCTTTTTCCACTGGGCAGGGAATATTCCTTCTTTTAGGCACGCGTCGAAGGTGTTGGCGAAAAGGTCGGGCCTAGTCTTCACTGCCAGTTTCAAAGCTCGGTTGGGGATGCCATCCAAACCTGGGGCCTTGTTGTCACCGAACCTACCACATATTTCCCGCAGCTCCTCCACAGTTACGGGCGGTATTATGCCGTCATTTGGCTGCACAAAAATTTTCGGCATGGTCGCACAGCTGTTTGAAGCAGTTCTTTTTGATCCTCCGAATGGCTTCCTTTAGGCGGCCACGCAATTGCTTGTGTGCCTCCTCTCGACCGTCGCCACCGGGTTTTCTCCTGAGCCTCTGGCAAAGCCTCCTTGCCCGAAAACATGCGGCTCGCAAACTTGCGATTTCGTTGTTCCACCAGTAGTTGGGTTGCCTACTGGGGAGCAATCGCCTTCTGGGCATAGTAGTATCGCATGCTTCCGTCACCCATCGAGTGATCTGCGTGGCGTTCTCTCCAGCCGTACCATTCAGGGATATGTCGGATTTGAGCACCGCGGAAAACGTGTCCCCCTCGAACGCTTTCACTGTCCAGCCAAGCATACCACCCGGCATTTTGCGAAAACTCTTTTTCGAGCTCGATCCGCCCTTGATTTCTATGCAGATTGCCTGGTGGTCGCTGTGAGTATAGTCCTCACTGACATGCCAAGCGATTCTACTGGCTAAAGTGGAACTCACGTATATCAGGTTCACTATAGACCCAAGGCCCCTTCCCCGGAAAGTGTACGAAGACCCAACATTCGCCAGTACCGCGTCCAGCTCCGCGAATCCTTCGAGGAGAACACGTCCCCTGACATTAGTTATCCGGCTGCCCCATTCAAGAGCCCACGCATTGGCCCGTTTGGTCTTTGACCCAAACGCTACCACCGCGGTTTCGGTATGGTTCACTTAGTATGGCCACATCGATGTTTTTCTCGCGGATGGTTTGCGCAAGTAGATCCTGCGCCGCCTCGCAGTGGTTGAGGTTGATTTGTATCAACCTCATCTGCGATTTGTGCTAAGGGCTCTCCTGTATTTCGGGCACCTGCTGCTGCCTGCAATGTGCCGATGGTCCACACCCTCCTTTCCTTTGCACAGTAGACAATTTGGGTCAGCTCCGCAGTCCTTGCTGATGTGGCCTTCCACTCCGCATCTCCTGCTTTGCTTTGACCTGTCATTTGGGTTAGTGCATGACTTCGCAATGTGACCAAAGCCAAGGCATCTAAAGCACCGTTTTAACGCCACCTGTTCCCTAAGGCGACACCTAACCCAGGCTATTCTCACTCGCCCTGCTGCTAACAGTTTGTGTCCGTCCTCCACGGGTAGGCTGGCGATGGCGGTTTGTGTTCCCCCATAGACTTTCCTTAGCGTTTTCACCACTGACTCTTGTAGTTCGGCAGGATCGAACTGTTTCTCCAACGCTTCGCGAACCTCCTCCTTCGTCGTGATTTCATCTATATCTTTGCAGATTATAGTGATCTCCGCCTGCTAGCTCTTATGTCAGCTTCCTGGTTCTACCTTCCTCCAAGCTTCCGCATCCGCCTTTGAAGGTTCGATCCCTTTTCTCGAGGTAGCCACTGCAGTATTTTCACTGGTAGCTTCAGACGTACTTTTTATGAACTCTGCCTTTTTGGGAGTTGAGTCCTTTTTTCTTTTCGGGGTTTGCTGGCCTGTTGAGTCATTCAGCTTCTCGCGTAGCCTCTTCTCCGGTTTCTCCCCTTTTGTGTTTTGAACCGGCGTTACTTGAGTTGCCTGGTTCACTTTTCCAATCGGCGACTTCCCCTACTCGTTCATCCTGGGCCTTGCCATACGTCAAACGGATGCCTCTTATCATGGCCCTTATATTTTGGTGAATGTTCCTGCGCTCCTTTGTAAACTCACACAGTTCCATGATCTTTTTACCGAGGGCAGTAAAGGCAGCTCCAGACTGATCATTGCGCAAAACATCGCTCGGGTGAATCGGCGTCAGTGATTCTTCCTCATCGAAGACTCCCACTATACGCTTCCCACTGGGGGTAGCGATCGTGGGGGCTTGTGCCCGTGTGGAAGGGGATCTGCGAAAAATCGAGCTCCTTCTGAACGGATCCATCACTGGAGCCAGTTCAAGTTCCTCCCGTACGCTTGTAACATTAGATGCCACAGTAGCCAAGGTTCCAACTACTGAGGCACTGCGGTCGTTGGATATCGACGGCCGGGAGCCCGCTTGCTCACTCCCAAAAACCTCCGGTACTTGGTTTCCGAAGCCCTGCACCATAACTTCATTCTTCTTCTGCTCCTCCATGTTTGGTTTTATTTCTGGGTATCCTTCCCATAGCCAATTTTTATCCACGGGTGGGCGTTTATTTCCCACCTACCCGGCCTGCGCATAAACATGCCCATACACGCACATCTCCAGATGCGTGCATGTGTATGGCCATGACACATTCGCCGAGCATTCCCTTATCCGCACGAAGGGACGCGCCTGATGGGAGATTTGGCAACTCCACACAGGTGGACTTAACTTGCACCGCATGAGTTTCAGACCCTGCAACAACGCAGAGTAAGTTTCCAGCGCCAACCAGCCTAAGCAAGGCAGCAGTTACTGCTTCTTCGGAGAAGGGCCGATAAACTATGAGGTATTCAAGGACATTCGGAAGAGAGGGAGATGGGGGCTATACTGCCCAGCCAGAAGCTCAAGATATTCAAGGTTTTTTTCTTGGGTCCCAGCACGGGGATTAATCACTAAGGTAGTTGCGAAAACCCTTCATTGATTTCCAAATGGACTTGACATCCTTCGTCACAGTTAAGTCAGTCAAAATCTGACGCCATCAGCGTTTGACCTCCCAAAGGAGGAGAAAATTTGTGGTGTTTGATCTAGCCTTGAATCGCCTATACGCGATTTGTTTCCTTTTAAAGAAATGCAAATGGGAGTGTGGTGACTGTTGGATATTTTGTCCATAATCGTATTCCACTGCCAGCATTGACTAGCGCAATTAGCGAGAGTGAAGTGCTGACGCTATCTCCGGTGAAGAATCTGAACACAAACATCAGCACTGGTATACTATTTAGTCCTCCATGAGGATGAGGATCACCCCCCCTTCCAATTCTTTTACAATGAGAAGGTTTTCAGTAAGTCCTCCCTCATCGGTTCATCGTCTCAAATATGGTGGACAGGAAAAAGCTTCCTTTTTCGACACTGAAGCATTACAAGCAGCTGTGATAAAAGTTCCTTATTAAGTTCGCCAATGGTTCACTGATGGTTATTTTACTCGCGTTCGGGCTTTGCGGCTCAGTTAAATTTGAGAGACAATTGTCCTAGTAGATGCCTGCAGTACATCAGAACACCGGGAGGAACCATCTGTAACTTCGAAATTGAAAGACTTTAATAATGAAGTCGACTCCAACTAGAACTCCCCCTTTTCCATACTATATCGTATTCCTGAGTTAACGTTATTTTCATCTGCAGCATTTAGATCGTCTTGCTTGACTTTCCACTTTCTGCAGCTTTTCTTCAAGAATATGGCATCAGGCTCGCGGCCTACGCTGTGTACATATAGGTTTGAAATACCAAATGAAAACTGTCCTTTCCTATCTTTTGGAGTGGACAAATGTGGCCTTCACCTTGAATTATTTTCTCCAGCTTTTTTGTCTTTGAGTCTTATTTCAGGAATGCATCTGCAAGCGCTTTCATCTCCAGAATGCTCTGGACTGTCTCACAGAATGCAGTCTTCTTGGTAGGTCGTTGTCATAAGTTTGTAAGTATACCGCGGTTTCGAGTCCGTCGGGTAGATTGACACCGAACCCCGGTGCCTTCAGAGTTTGGGCTGTCACAAATTGCCAGGAGAATCTTCCAAGAAGACTTACCATCGTTTGGCTTGCTAGGAAGACACTGGGCTTAATTAATTCATCCTACATATTTTTCGTTGATGCAATTGCAGCTGATTTCGTCAAAGTTGTTTTGAATTTTTATCTTTTTTCGGAAGTTCTTGGTTTGCTTGGATACCACTTTGGGGAATTCCCTTTCTAGTGATATGCAACAATATACGTATTCCTCAGGGGTAAGCTATCAGAATAGGGTCAGCGAGCGAATCTAACGCGTCAAGGGCGCTCTCTCGAAGCGGCCGCTGACTCGTCGACGGCCTTCAGTCTCAAGAAGGACATCCACTTGGTTTCGTCTCGGTCGTCAAGTTTGAAAGAGGGCTCACCACATTCCAGAACTTTAAAGGGGCCCTCGTATGGTGGTTGCAGCGGCTTCCATGGTGCATACACCCTGACGAGGACCTGGTCACACGTCTCGAGACCTCTGGGGGTGTTGAACTTCAATGTCGCGTGTCTGGACGGTGGAGTGGGCCGCATCTGAGAAATCGCGTCCCTAAACAGACACAGCTTTCCCGAGTCGTTTAGCCCTGCTCTGATGTCCAGAATAGGATCGGCGGGGAGGCGTTGATTCTCCTTGTAAACCATCTCCGCTGAATTGGCCGCGAAATCCCTTTCGCTGGGCTATACGGAAATTTGTTATTATGCTCTATATCTGGAACTCAAAGAAAGCACTTTTTGAACGATCACAGTTCAAAGATCCTCTTCAGGGTTATTCACACCCTCTCCCGCACTCCGCCGGGGGCAAGACTGTCCGAGCCAATCATTTGTCCATTCCTCGGCAAACTTTAGCCGTAATACTTGACGGTATACACATTGCGACTCAACGCAAAGCTTGATACCTTGCGATGATGCAGTCCTTACAACTAGGAGGAAGGAGGAGTTTCCTGCTAGACTGTATGCACCGCCTTGGCGGCAAATGATTACTTTGTTAGCCGAGCTCTCTTCGCTGCCGCTTGCCTGAGGAGTTAAGATCGTCGGAGGATCGCTGTCACTTTAGTTTGCCTTTAGGATTGGTGCCCCTTAATGTTCTTTCTATTAAACCTTGGGGCCTGTAGTTTGTCCGGAGGTAATTTGCCTGGAGGCAATGTTTTTGTCAGAAGGCGGTTTATCCGAAGGCTGCGTTATACCCGAAATAGAGGCTTACAAGTGGGTAATATTTTAGCTCCAGCTGATTGCGTTGACTATAGCCTGGGGTCACAAATACTGATAGGAGGGGCTCGCTTGGCTCGTCCGTTAAGGGCTGGTCCCAACAAGAAGACGGGCCAGGCAATATTGAGCTCTTCTACATTTCTAAGCAGTCCAAAAAATGTTCAACAGTCCTTTGAACAACTCAAAAATCACTTAAGACTGTAGGGCTGCTTTGAATATCTAGATTCAATACATTGAAGCTACTCTGGGCGCCTGCTCAGTGCTGCTTGGAGCACTTCTCTGATGTCGGAGTATTATACTCCTCTTCCTCTGACATAGCGCTTTCCTATCTCTCGCTGTTTTCCTTGACACCTTAAAGTTTCAGGTCTTGATAGCTCATCCTACCCAGCAGATCCATCGATCCTGCCGTTTCGGCCTCTACGGCTTCCGCGAGTTCTTCGGGGATCTCGGCAGACTTTGCGCTCTAGATGTTCTCTCAAATATCTCTCCACGGTTCCTCCATGTTCTTGTTTAAAGGATTTTGCCAAATCTGCAGATAATGAAGGAATCGATCATCTACCCCGACAGTAAGGCCTTACTTCTAAGGACTCTCCACGATCGCGTGTTGGCGATCGCGTATTGTGAGCAATTAAGTGGGGCAACAGCATTAGAAGACTTATTTTCACGTACTTTTTAGAGATTTTTTTTATTGGGAAGAATTAATTGGAATTAAATAAAGTTTGAACTTGAATAAAATAAACCAAAAACAACAAACTTGCGCGGCATTAGTCCGCTGAAGGTCGTTACTGAAAACCTAATTTGGTTCCCCACTTAAGAGACCCAGGAGATTCTCCATCTCAATCTCAGCTTTGACAAAGGAGACTGTCACCATGTGTACCCCTGGTATACCACCGACACATATCGTCAGTTGTGCTCCTTTCCAACCTAGTAATTTTCGGTTGTAGTCCTAATCAGTATAACCCCTGGTCGAAAGCGAATGCCGGTGAGGATAGATTTCTTAATCCATACCTTACACATCTGAAAAAGACAAGATCATCGCACTAGCATAGATAACGGCGGACCACATAACCCCTACCTTCGTTCCTCACCTATTCGGAATTTCCTCTGTCTTGGGCTCAGCCTTAGATTCCATAGGGGCATTCCTCTTCCTTGGTTCTGTTGTTGAAGGCGTAGCTTTGTCCCGAGCCTTTATAAGGGTCCATTTGGGTTCCAGACCTTCCTTTAGATAGCGCTGATAAAATTTAGCACCTGTGCCACTGAGGGTTGTCTCCTCCTTGATGTCTGATATACTTTGTTGGTTGTGGTCTTCCTTGATATGTCTAGTCTTTTCAAACTCTGTAATTGGCTAATGGACTGCTCTGCACTTCGTTCATATTTGAATACCACTCCTGGAGGCGTGCGCTCGTGGTTTTCATACAGAAAGAGAACATTCGTGGCCACGAATTTCGGGCATTCGACCAATCAGCCTCACGATTGTGGAGAGAGGGCCTACCTTAAAGAAAAGTCCCCAGAAACGATAATTCACGAGCTAATTACATTACTCCGTTTGGACGTCCACCTTAAATACGTTGAAACGTACAGTACTGCGGTCATAATAACATCCTAGACGAAGTACCGTCTGTGTGGAGTTGTCAAATCTCCATCAGGCGCGTCCCTTCATACGAATAAGGTAAGGGCTCAATGGATGCGTTGTGAATATGCTTATGCGCAGGCCAGTTAGGTGCGAAGTAAACGCCCATCCGTGGAAAAAAATTGGCAAATCAAACCAAATATGGAGAATGGGAAAGGTACGGTGCAGGGCTTTGGAAACCCAGTACCGGAGGGCATTGCCTCGGTAGTGGGAAACTTGGCAACTTGGACATCTAATGCTACAAGAGATGTTAGTGACGTGGAAATGAGATCTACACCGGATAATTTTCGCAAAACCTCAAAACTTGGGAGATCACCAGACTTGGGAGGCATACGTGTCGTATCGGGCATACGCAAAGGGGGGATCTGATGCTAGAGCTACGGCTACGGCTGTTATGCTTCTCCAAGTGCAACATTATCGCAATATGAGGAAATGCTAGACGGGCTGGTGTTGGATACTAGGAACCACAGCCTCAAAATCATTGTCGGCGATTTCAACGCATGGGGCTCAGACTGGGGAAGTCAAGTAACAGCCACCAGGGGCCAAGTCTTGCTTGAAACTCCTTCGCGGGGTTGGACATTGTACTAGCCAACCTTGGATGCGTGCCCACCTTCCAAGGCAGAGGCCTAGACTCAATCGTCAATGTGACCTATTTCAGTACCTTGTTGATGCGAGGGATGGACTGGGGGGTAAGTGAACACTACACCCACAGTGACCACCAGGCCATCTTTTTCGACATCAGGAATGGAGCAGGCGAGAATCGAGTGACCAACAGAATCTTAAAAACGAGGATAGCTTGATGGTCTATTGGAGCTTTCGAGGAAAAGACAGTCCTGGCGGATTTACAAGGAGGTTACGACTCGAAAGGAATGGCGCTGGAAAATGTAAGCCAGTTACGTGAACGGGTAACTGAGGCATGCTACTCTACAATGCCATGACGCAAGTGTACCGACAGTTTGAAACCAAACTACTGCGGAACTATGAAATCGCGCTGTTAAGGACACCTTACCTGCGAACGAGGAGGCTTTCTCAAAAGACCAGAGGAAAGCCAGAACATCGGCAGTCCAAGAAAGAATACCGCAACCTTCGAAGTAGCCTTAAGAAGGCTATACGGGAAAGTATGCGGAAGTGCTACAAGCAGTTGGGGCTTGAGGCAAATACGAACCCGTGGGTCGCTGTTCACAAGGTTGTAAAGAACAAGATTTGTGGATGAAAGTCACCCCAATTGGCGTGCTCACGACTCTCGTCCGAAATAATTTGAATTTTTTCCCCCAACAGGAAAAAAGTGGACATCGACCAATGGTGTGACAGGACTCCTTCACAATACCAGGGCTTATCGAGGAGGAATTCCGGGAAATTTGTGGACCAATTGGGGCTAATGGATTCCGAACAAAGCCCTTAAGTTGGCTGCACCTGGCGCACCTTCTTCATATCGCCCTACCTGTCTTCTAGACACTATGGGAAAAATGTTGGAAAGGGTAGTATACAACAGATTGCTTCCGTCCGTCGAGCTAGCGGGTAGTATATCGGAGCGCAGTCCACAGTCGCTGTCAATGTAACGGTCGATCTGGCCTGGGAAGTGTGCTGCCCGGTGGCGACGCTAGATGTCAAGAATGCCTTTAACTCAGCCAACTGATTACTTAGCTCGTAAAATCGAGAGCTACCTTTCGCAGAGACTTCTTTGGTACGAGGTGGACGACAGACCGAAGGAATATGTTGTGACAGCAGGTGCTCCCCAAAGGTCCGTATTGGGGCGCAAATATGGAGAATTGAATTACCACCAAACGCAGTTTCATACAGGACACGGTGAATAAAGGAAGTACTTGCATCGACTGTCCTGAATACGCCGTTTCACCCGAGGACCCGGAGCATCTTATGTTCCACTGTCCGAGATTCGCGAATGAAAGAGAGAAGTTAGACGAGTTCCTCAACGCAGTTATTGGACTCCATAATTTCGTGGAGGAGATGCTGAAGTATACAGCCAATTGAAGTGCGATAACCGCAACAGTAACTGTGATATAGGAAAAGCTGCAGGAACTGGAACGCGCGACGGACGCGTAACTTAGTTACACTAGTGTAAACCGAAACCCTCCTCGCGAAGTAATACTTGACGGTGGTCCCGCGAGGATATGTTGCAACCTGGCGCAGCAGCGTTGAACTTACTTTGCTGTGGACTTTCCAACCAGGTTGCAACAATATTCTACAAGGTTGTGACACAATATTCTCAATTGATGGATGAAAAATGGTCTGGGGAGTCTATGCGGGGGGGTTTTCTTGAACTACGCTACTACGTGGCCATACGGTCTTCCAGGATTCGGCTGTGTATTCCAGGCGAACGTACTGGCAATTTTCTTTTTCTTCAGCCTTTGTCCCGTTCAAAAGCGGGGTCGGTTCGTTGTGATCGATTTCGCCATTTTATTTTATCAAATGCCTGCATTGAATGCAATCGCGAGGCCCTTAGATCCCCGTCTAACGTATGAAGCCGCCGTTCTTTCGTTCGGCCTTTGGGTTCTTTACCATCTTCGATGTTCAGACCAATCTTGGCAAAGTGAGTTTTCCTTAGCGTGAATTACGTGACCATGCCATCGAAGATGCATTTCTCGCAGTTTTTTCATGATCGGTGCAACCCCGATCGTGGATATCCTTATTTCGGATGTGATCAAAACGTGCCACGCCACTAGTCCAACGCAACATTTTCGTCCCCATTGCCGCACGACACCGTTCATTGTCTTTTATAGTCGGTCAACACTTAGAACCAGAACGACGACTGGAGCATGATCAGAGCCTCAAGTATAACATAGCCAGCCAGACCAAAAGCCAAAAAGCCATTAAGACTTTATACTCAGTGACGATATCTCCCAGGCTGATAGGGTACTGTAGGGTCGCATTGAATAGTCTGGGTGACACGCTCAAGGGGCAGGACTCTGCTCTTGCCATTTTCCCTGAGGGGCAGTTGGCATCCCTCTGACAACTGTCCGAGGTGGAATCTACTCATGCTTCTTAATAACCACTGACTTCAGATAGCAAAGGTGCACCAGCTATGCCATGCCAAGGAGGATTTGACTCGCTTGTAGGAAGACCCGATCAAGAAGAGAAGAAGAGAGGAGAGGGAAACCTTCAGTCTCCTTCTTTACGATTGCCAATAAATTGGGACCTGGGAGGGGGGGGAAGAAGCTGCTAGCTTCGTGAATGTTAAGGGCTGACTCTGCAGATTGAAGCCGGCTGGGCCCTGCTCCCTTGCTCTTCCCCCAGCACCCATGGTCTTTGGAATTTGCAACATCAAAACGGCGCGCCACAGCGTAATTTTGGCTCCTTGGAGAGGACACCGATACCGACCTACCTGCTATATGGTACGGCCACCAAAGTTTTAGATGGCAAGATAAAAAAACCCAACATAAAGATACAAACTCTAACCGGTTTAAGCTGCTTACGCGCTGTTTATTTAAGATTTATTGTTCATTAGCTCAAAGTAAATATTTAGATTTTCACTTGCAACCAACACTAACCCTAAAATAAATATTGCATTCGATAAAATTTCGATTTATCTCTAATAATTCTACGAAAGATACTATTTATAATGAAATACAGGAATATTTATCAATGTCTGCAGATTACAAACGCAGCTAATAAGCCAAAAAACATTTTCATGGACTATTAGCATTTAAAATTATTTTTAATTTTATCGCATATGCCTATTTATCTACAGCGAAAGATGAAAGATAAAGTGGATAATTTACACGAGTTACTGAAAGCAAAACACAAAAATATGTGTAAAGTGAGTAAGCAAGGCGGGCCCCTCTTTTTTTTCTGGATAGCCGGAAGTGTAGTTTGGATGAGATGTGTGGAGGGTGAGCATATGTAGGCTAATATCTTTTGGTCAAATTAATGAGATCTTCTAGATACATGCTGGCGAAAGATGGATAATGTTGCCAAGCAGTTGAAGATTTTATCTGAGAATGCAAAGTTTTAAGCGGATTGGTGAAGAGTAAAGCAGGTTCTTTACTGCTCTCCTACAGTTGAGGTTCCTAAACTAATTTTATCCACTGAACCTGAGTCTTGGGCACCATATAGAGGCAGCTTCATGATTTTTTTCAGATTTTTCGGTGGGGTAGTTTTTGAGAATGGCTCCGTTAAAGAAATCATCACTTTCGACCCCTCCCACTCCCCGCCTTTCTAATAAATCCCAAAACGGAGACTGGCTTCGAAAGGTACTAATCGAGACCTTTCACTTGGTACCCCACATGACTATATTTAGAGAAAACAATTTTTACACCCCCCTTTTACATGTATGGGGATCCCCTCGTAAATCTCAACGTAAAAAGATATCACTCACTGCATGTCTGGGAATCCACAGTTCCCACCTTCTCACCAAATTTCGTGCTAATCGGTAAAGTCGTTTCTGAGAAAAGTGGCGGTGACAGACAGACAAACAGACAGACAGAGGAGCCTGTGAGAAGTGGCCAGATCTCCCATCAGGCGCGACCCCAGCTGGCGGATTGGGGCATACCTTTTGATGTGTAAATATGTGTTCATGCACTTTTCTTCTCTGACTGTGCATGGGCTAGTGTTTGCTCATCTCTGGTGCGTGGACCAAAATGGCTAGGGGAAGGACACCCAGAAAATAAAACCAATATGGAGGAATTGAGAAGGAGTAAAATTACGGTGCAAGGGCTCGGAACCCCAGTACCGGCGGCTTTTGGAAGTGAGCACGCGGGCTACCGGCCGCCTATACCCCTCGACCGCAGTGCCTCGGTGGTGGAAAACTTGCCCACCGTGGCATCTAATGCTACAGATTTGGAGAAGAAGGTGTTGAAACGAAGTTCAACTCTCCAAAGAACACCAATTGCAAAGGCAAAGAATGTTGAGCTAAAAGGAGACAGCAAGCCAAAAAAAGCGATTTCGACACCCATCGAATTTGATCAAGAGGTACTCCAGCAACAGCAAATTGATCCATTCAGGAGAAGCTCATCAATTTTACGATCTCCTCCAATATCAAAGCAGGCAAAAGAGAAAGCTCATGGGAGCTCAGCAACTGAAAAAGGTGAAAGGAGTAATCTGGCCAGGACTCACCGAGAACAGAGCCCTGACCCAGAAGAACTACCTTTTATGCAGCTTGGGACTAAAATAGTTGAGCTGTCCGAATTGATCAATGGCAAGCACAACGTGCACGAAGCCACTAAGAACATGGTGAGAGCCATCAGGGTGCTATACAATAGGTCACAGGAAGAAATAAGGAAGCCTAAAGAAAAGCCGGACATCCCAGCCTCACAGGCGACCCAAGTGACACCCAAGCATAAAGTCATCGACCTTCGCTCAAGTAAAAGGGTGCGATACAAAGAGGGGAAGCTTTGGGGAATCAACAGGCCCCAAAAAGTAAAAAAAGGGTCTTGACCAGTCCAACAAATGGAAGTAAAAGTTCAGAAGGGCCCAAAGTACCAAAAGTAGAAAAGTCGGTTAGTGAACCGAAACTGAAAGAAAATATGAACGATGGTTGGACTAAGGTCGTGAATAAAAAAAGAAATAAGAAACCAGGGGGGAGGCAATTGTAATCTCCAGCAGAGGACATCTAACATATGCGCAGATACTGAAGAAGGTGAAATCTGACCTCGACCTAAAAGACCTAGGCGGAAGTGTCAGCAAAATCCGGAGGACCCAGAAAGGGGATCTCATGTTTGAGCTGAGAAAATCTAGCGTGGAAAAAACCGACGGCTTTCGTAACCAACTTATAAACTCACTTGGGGAGAAAATCGCGGTTCGTTCCCAAAAACATAAGATCTATACCGAGTGCAAGGATCTCGATGAGGTAACATCAAGAGAAGAGATCTGCACTGCCTTGAAGACACAATTCAAGTTGGAGGAATTCAGGGAAGAATCTATCGTGAGCCTAAGAAAAGCTTATGGTGGTACTCAAACGGCCACAATGCGACTGCCAGTGGAATCAGCGCAGAAGTTGTTGGCCGTGGGGAAGGTTCGGATTGGATGGGTTGTTTGCCGACTAAGGGAACAGATTTCTTAAAAAAGGTGCTTCATATGCCTAATGTTTGGACACTTCGCGAAGACATGCACTAACGGCATTGATCGGTCCAATCGATGTCGAAGATGTGGGGAGAAAGGACATATTGCCAAGGAGTGCAATAGAGACCCTAAATGCATTTTGTGCGAAGAAAAGGAGGAAAAGGATAAAGTGGTAAATGCCCAGAATTTAGGAAGGCGTTAACTGCAGTGAAAAAATGAGGTTAATACAAATAAACCTTAATCATTGCAGGGTCGCACATGATTTGCTTGCGCAGACCACTTACGAATCCGCGATGGAGATTGCTATCATTAGTGAACCGTACAGAAATTTTAACGGTGGTGTATGGGTCACGGATTCGACTGATGGAGCGGCGACATGGGCGTGCAGTCGTGAAGCCATACAATGTAGCATGGGTCAGGCGGCTAGAGGCTTTGTGTAGGCAAAAATAAACGGTATAATCGTATATAGCTGTTACGCCACACCAAGCCTCATACTGCCTGAGTTTGAAGACTTGCTAGACGATCTTGTTCACCACGCAAGAGGACAAAGTGAAAGCGGGTGATTTTAATGGGTGGGCTATCAAGTGGGGCAGCAAAGAGAGTAACGCAAGGGGGCGGTGCTTATTAGAAGCGTTCTCTCAGTTGAATGTGGTTCTGGCCAACGAAGGGGATATAAACACTTATCGGAAAGGGGGAACTGGTTCAATTGTAGATCTGACTTTTGTCAGCCCTGCGTTAGCACCTGACATGTCCTGGTAAGTTAGTGAGGACTTCACGTACAGCGACCACCAGGCAATCACCTTTGAACTAAGAACGAAGCCACAAGGCAGGAGACCCGCAGCCCGGAAGCCGAAATCCAGAAAAACACCAGGTTAGTCTACCAAAGCGAAGGATGAGCAGACATTCATGGAGGTGTAGCTAGACTTGCCTAGCAAAGCAGTCACCTCCACGGACAGAGCTCTCCATGTCACACAGAGCATCTCTAAAGCATGTGAAGCGTCGATGCCTAGGAGATGCTCATTCCCCACTAGAAGACCCAATTATTGGTGGAATAGTGAACTTGCCAGCCTTCGATCAATTTACCACAGAGCTAGATGAACAGCTCAGAGGGCAATAGGTAGGATCGATCAGGGGCAAAAGGAGCATGCCTATAGGGAAGCTCGCAAGAACCTCAAGCTCGCCATCCAGCGGAGTAAAAGGGAATGTTTTAATGAGCTCTGTTCGGAAGCGGACATAAATCCGTGGGGTAGCGCCTGTGAAATTGTGACAGGACGATTCAGAGGCCAATCGTCTCCGCAGATCAGATTGAGGAGTTATTTCCCCAGCAAGAGCGGGGTACTGACAACTTCCAGCGCACCCCGAATGTGACGCCGATTCCACCAGTTACCACGGACGAGCTGATGGAGATCTACATTCGAATAGGTGACAGTAAAGCCCCGGGTCTTGACGGCATACCGAATAAGGCCCTCAAACTTGCCGTCAAATGTAGATCGGATTTGTTCACGGAGCTATTCGAAACGTGCATGTCGGAAGGTATCTTTCCTGCACCATGGAAACGGCAGAAGCTTGCGCTGCTGCCTAAGGCTGGCAAACCCCCAGAGGAACCGCCCTCCTATAAACCCATATGTCTTCTAGACACTATGGGGAAAATGTTGGAGCAGGTCATTTATAATACATTACTTCCAGCCGTCGAGAGCCAAGGGGGCCTTTCAGATAGGCAGTATGGGTTCCGTAAAGCCAGATCAACCACTGATGCCATCAAAATGGTTACTGGCTTGTCCGAAAATGCAATTCTCGGAAGGGGTTGTACCAGCAAATATTGCGTGGTGGTGACCCTGGATGTGAGGAATGCATTCAACTCGGCCAATTGGAACCTTATACGAAAGTCTCTGGCGACGATTGGTGTTCTTACCTACCTCGCCGTTATTATCGATAACTACTTGAAAGAGCGGACACGCTGGTATGATATCGATGATGGACCCAAAGAGTACGTTATCTCTGCGGGCGTCCCACAGGGCTCTGTACTGGGCCCACTACTGTGAAACATCATGTATAATGATGTACTCAACCTTCCGGTTCCGGAGGAGGCCACGGTGGTGGGTTATGCCGATGATACAGCACTGGTTGTGGTCGCAAAGCATCTTGAGGATGCTGAGTTGTACTCAAACGAAGCAATCAGTGTTGTTAAGGGTTGGCTAGGGAGTGCTGGACTGGCACTCACGGAGGAAAAGACGGAAGCGGTCCTCATCACTAAGCGCCGCAAAAGAAATTACGCCTAAATTAGGGTCGGGAATCGTCTCATCACTTCCAAGCCGGCCATCAAGTATTTGGGGGTGATGATAAACGGAGGACTTAATTTTAAGCAGCACATAGAGCATACTTGTAAAAGAGCATCTACCACGAGTGTTGCCCTGGCAAGGATGATGCCGTACGTAGGAGGCCCGCGGCATACTTAAAGGCTGCTCATAGCCTGGGTGGTGAGCTCTATCATGCCGTATGCAGTCCCAGTTTGGGGAAAAGCACTGCAGGTTTTAGGCAAGACAGATAAACTGAGTACGGTGTACAGAAGAACATCCCTAAGGGTATGTTCTGCCTTCAGGGCCGTCTCAGGCGTTGCAGCGTTCGTCATCTCGAGAATGATGCCGATTGACATCCTGGCAACCGAAATGATGAACATTTATACCACCAGGTCCATCTCTCCCTTATCTCAGGTGGAAAAAGCCGGAAGGGAGATATCCATAAGCAGATGGCAACAGCGATGGGACCAGTCAGAAAAGGGTCGTTGGACTTACAGCTTGATTCCTTCCATCAGGAAGTGGCTGGAGAGAAAGCATGGGGAGATCAGTTATAATCTCACCCACCTCACCGGCCATGGAAGATACTGTCAATACATGTACAGGTTTAAATTGGACACCTCGCCTAATTGTCCAAACTGCGGGGTCCCAGAGGACCCTGCGCACGTTTTCTTCTAGTGTCCTAGGTTCACGGAAGAAAGGAGGAACCTAGAGGAAACTCTAGGTGAAGTGCTATCACCGGAAAATTTTGTCCGGAGAATGGTAGCCTGTCAGGAAGACTGGGATGGGATCAATTCCATGATCGCTGTAATCCAGGATAAACTGCGAAAAGCAGAAGAAGTGAGGGAGACGCGGTTACGAACCCCGCGGGTGGACGAAAGAAGACCTAGCTAAAGTAAGCTAACTCCGCCCCGTGATGTAATACCTAAAGGTGGTTCCACGGGATAGGGGGAGTCGGGGGTGGTTTTAGTGGGTAAAAATCCCACACTCAGGCGTACCCAGGCCAGAGTCTTTTGAAGATTTCCACCTCCCCAAAAAAAAGAGACAGACAGACAGACAAACATACAGACGGACAGGCAGACAGACAGACATTGAGCCGATTTTAATAATGTTTGCAAAACAAAACCTTAAAAATGAATAAACAAACATTTCAAATTAGGCAATTACGAGGTATGACACCAATTGAAAGGAGCCCCTTACCCCATACTTGTTTCAGGTCTATAATTCGTTTCTTTTACTCCCTCCTCACCGGATTAATCCACAAGATACCAAGAAAGCTTCCCAGACTCGTACACTATGGTATGTTCCACTATTCGATTATATGTAGTTTAGATTACCACCCACTCCCGTGACCTTCGCCATACTCGCTCAAACCGTTCACAATCAAATTTGTCCACTCTGGTGCGTAAAAGACATTTCGCCTCCACGATGGATACAATAAATCTTCATCTCCTACCTAATCCGGCTCTTAGCGTTAATCATGCAACAAGATTTTGATTAAGAACAGTATCTTGTATCTTGTATCTGTCTATTAATTGGAAGCCGTGCGGTAGCCAGTATGTCTCGCTTAAGGCCGGGTGTGAGTGTGACCGGGAAAAATCTGGAGGAAGAAGAAATGCAGTGGAGTGTTCAGTGAGTGGTAGACCAGGTGCTTTTCAGGTTGGTCAATCATAAGTTGAAAAGAATAGATTAAAGTCGGAGGAGATTCAGATAGTAATCTCGTGTTGAGGGGTTGAGAAAGCCAGGCCACCCCCTCCTTTGATGATTGAAAATCGGTTAAGTGCGGTTTGTCTGAAACACAGTGAAATACGGAAGAAATCATGGAAACTAATTGGAAAATCAATTTTCCGCAATTAGCAATTACACCTGAAGTATCTTCCTATCAAACAAACACCCTCAGTATCTGTATTGAACCTGCAATCGGAGCTAGGTACTCCAGGCCCCTTATTTATGTTCCATATTCCTAATATGTCGCATCACTAACCGCCGTAATCAGTAGTCCGCAAACTACAGCACAAGTGCCTCGTTATCAGTGAAAATAAATAATGATCGATGACTTATGCCTCGCAATCAGTGTGAATGGAATCAGCGTGAAGTGCCAGAACTCCCACCCCCACATCTCTTGCAGACACTTATGTTCACTATATCTGGCCATATAAATTTCGCGGTGTTGCTACTGAATTCGTTTTGTAATGATTTATCGCCGTGACAATAGGCGAACTAGTATGCGAACGATAAGCCGCAGACTGAAAGTGATGGAAAGCACTGGGGGATGCCAGGGGAGCCTGTGTTTACTCAGAACAAAATAATATTTACACACAGTGCTTCTGTGCGTATATTAATAATAAATTGAAAGGTGTAAAAATATCCATTCAAGTGTAAATAATAAAATAGAAAAAAAAAGAATCTGAAGAGGTAAAGATACTCGAAATTGAAACGGTAACGACTATAATTAAGTGCGTGGGCGGATGAATTGTTGATGATTTCATGACGATGAAATTCAACTCATTTTCCACTTTAAAGAGTTCGCAAATGTATCGCTTGTTACTATTTGAAAACGAATCAGATTCGGTGGAATGGAAGCCAAGAGATCACCGTAAACAGGTGATTAAAGTGAAAAATTTAGATAATAACTTAGATACACACCAACACGCTCGCACGCTTTGTTCTAGTTATTTCAAATTTAGGATAATCACAGTGAGTAGAACTTGAAATTCCGGGTCACGACGTGATACCAGAAGTAACTCTTGGGAGAAAGTTGAGGAGCTACTTATTGAGGATGTTATTGAAAAGATATTATTCAGTCTAGCCAGATTTGAACTAATACCTGGTGTACTCCTAATTAATTTCCGATTTTTTTGGATAGATGGCGTTCTATGTTTTGTGTCGCTGTTGGTCACACATATCTGTCATTTTATTTACTTGTTGTCGAGTGTCTAAACTGCGTTGACGTTTCCCCAAAAAGCTCCTCCAGCAAGTTTTTATTGAATGAATTTCGAGCATATGCGCCATGCATTGCTTTTCATGTTCAATCAAGGAAAAAAATGTCCGAGAGCCACGTGCGCTTGCGAAAGTTTATAGCGATCGTGCATTAACGTGGTTTCGACAATTCAAAAATGGAGATTTCGAGCTGAACGACGCTGCATGCTCCGGCAAGCGAAAATCGTTTAATGACGCCGAATTGCAAGCATTATTGGATGAAGACAGCACGCAAACGCAATAACAGCTTGCAAATACGTTGCGAATTCAACAGCAACCAATTACGAAACGTCTGCGAGCCATGGGAAAAATTCAGAAGTGTGGAAAGTGGGTGCCATATGAACTGACCGAGAGACAAATGGAGAACCGAAAAGTGACGTGTGAAATGCTGCTTCAACGGTACAAAAGAAAGTGTTTTCTCCATCGAATTGTTACGGGCGACGAAAAGTGGATTGTTTTGGAGAACGCAACCAATCGTGGGTAAGTCCAAGTGAAGCATCGACATCGACGGCACGACCAAATCGTTACGGTAGGAAGGTCATGCTGTGTATGTGGTGGGACCAGACCGGTGTGATCTACTTTGAACTGCTGAAACCTAGTGAATCTGTGAACGCTGTTCGCTACAAATAACAAATGAAAGATTTAAGCCGAGCGGTTGCGGAGAACCGACCAGAATATCAAGAAAGACAGAAGAAGGTGATTTTGCTCCACGTCAATGCACCATCGCATAAGTCGAAAGTCGTTCGCGACACGCTTGAAAAAATCAAGTGGGAGGTCCTTAACCATGCGGCTTACTCACCAGACTTAGCCCCATCGGGCTTCCACCTCTTTGCTTCATTGGACCACGCACTTTCTGAGATGCACTTCGACTCCTCGGAAAATTTGCGGAAATGGCTCACTGAGTGGTTCAACTCCAAAGACAATCAATTCTACTGGCGTGCTACTCACAAATTACCAGAAAGGTGGGAGAAATGTGTAGAAAGCGATGAAAAAAATTTCGAATAAAATAACTATTACGGTTCCCTTGGAATTATGTGTTTTATTCACAAAAAACCCCGGAAATTAACTAGGAGTACACCTGGTAAACATGATACAAATGAAAGCTCAACTGTTACGGATTCAGCCAAGAGTAGGAGACTCCATTTTCGTCCCTACATTTTATTCTATCAATGAAAAGATATTTTATTATTCATTCAGTTCGTCATCGCCGTCGAGGCTCTACACTTCCGAGGGTCTCCTTCCCCCAACGGTCTTGAAGGTATCCGAGCACTGATGGCCTGTCTTCATCAGCAGAAAATCTATCCAACGCTTTCGGGCTTTCCCCACTGTCCTTCGCCCGTCTGTTAACCCTTCAAATACCCTTGTAGATATTCGAGTGTCAGTCATACGTTGAACGTGAGCAGCCCATTGTAGCTGGTCAAACGACCACTACAATTCCATTTTAGTTCATTGCAATGGCGCCCAACGTAGGGCCGACATTTCCTAAATCCAGGCCTAGCATTTTCTAAGGTTCAGGTTCCTTGAATCTGTAGAAGATAGCCTATTCCGGGTCACAACTTTGTTGATGGTAGATAGAGAAACAATAGATTCTCAACATTGTTCATGCTAGGCTCCATGCCTTCACCTTTCTAACCTTCTTCCTCCGGAAGCAAGGGTTCCTAAGCCTCAATTGAATGAATTGAATTTCCTGCCCTTTCCTTAGTAAAATAACACAAGAGCTAGTCATTTGTTGTATTTGTCTTTAAGACTTTAAGACGGATCTACGGGTCTTTGCGGCTATATGCTGAAAGGTATGGCCGTCCAAGCTTCTGTGGAAGGACACTCCTTCCCTACCTTTATGTTAAACGGTTATCTCTTCGTTACAGTAATTGAAAAGATAAATATTCTTTCTTCTTCGTAGGAATAAAGTAATGAGTGAGATAAATATCTAATGGAATACGTAGGTAGTCTATATTCTGTTCCGTTCCGTCCCCAATGGCTTATCTTCACTTTGCTCTCTGACTCCAAACGAAGGAGATTGCATTTTAGCGATCTCCCATTAGTTCAGCCATAAATCTCGGGACCCAGTGCCGCGATCGAGGGGGAGATATTCAAGACGGATCACAGTCTCGATCTTCTCTTCCTTAGTCCCTGCAAAGCTCATACATTTAGAGGCATCCTTCAGATGGCCTGAAGCTGTCAAGGAAGAGAAATAACCTCATGGGCTGCGACTCAATAACCATATGAGGCAAGAGACGTAATGATCGAGACTGTGATCAGTCGTGGATCTTTCCCCTTCGATCGCGACACTCGGCTCCACGTTTGCGATCGAGCTGTCGTTTTTAAGGTTTTGTGTAAAACAAATCCTTATTAAGATCAGTTTACTGTCTGTCTGTCTGGTTGTTTTTTTTTTTTTTTGAGGAGGTGGAAATCTTCAAAAGACACTCGCCTGGACACGCCAGCGTGTGGGATTCTAACCCACTAAAACCACCCATAAGCCTCGTCCAATCACGGGGCGAAGTCAGCTCATTTTCGCTTGGTTCCCTTTCATCTCTACGTGGCGTACGTAACCGCGCTTTTCTAGTTTCCTCTGCCTTTTCCAGCTTGCTCTGGATAGATGCGACCAGTTCTGAATACTGAGCAGAGCTAGGGCTGTTCTTCTGTAGACTGAACTTAGTTTGTTAGCGTTAAACGTAACCTGCAACGCCTTTCCCCAAATCGGAGCTGCATAGAGCAGGTTCGAACTCACTGTCCAAGCTATAAGCAACTTAGAAGCATGTCGTAGCCCTCCCACGTCTAGCATCATCATTGCTAGGGCCACACTTGCAGTGGATGCTTTAAGTTAAGTTTATGTGTGTTCATGATGTTCCACATCAGTGGGCTTAGTGCGGAGCACTGCGGGACATCCGCAGAGACAACGTACTCCTACGATCCATCATCAGTGTCATACCAAAGCCTCCGTTCTTGTAAATAGCTGTTGACAATAGCTGCAAGAGAAGCGGGGATACCAATCTTCGCCAGAGATTCCCGTATTAGATTCTAATTGGCCGAATTGAATGCATTTCTCACGTCCAGGGTCACCACCACGCAATATTTGCTAGTACTACCCTTTGCGTGGATTACATCTTCGGCCAAGCCAGTAATCATTTTGATGGCATCAATGGTTGATCAGGCTTCAAGGAATCGATACTGTCGATCTGAGAGGCCTCCATGGCTCTCAACAACTAGGAGTAATCTATTATAGATTACTCACTTTAGCATGTTCCCTACAGTGTCCAAAAGACAAATAGGTCTATAGGAGGTTGGCTCACCTAGAGGTTTGCCAGCCTTAGGCAGTAGCACCAACTACTATCGCTTCCATTATGCAGGAAATATGCCCTAGGACATGCACGTTTCGAACAACTCAGCGAACATGTCCGCTCTGGATTTCACGGCAATCTTAAGGGCTCTATTCGCCAAGCCATCCAGACCCGGAACTATAGGCGCTCCCCCGCGTTTTTACGTCCGCTTCCGAACAGAGAGACCATCGCGTCTCGAGCCAGCTTCAAAACTACGTTTAGAGTATCGACTGTTTGGAAAAAAACCAAACTGTCCCTGGCTCTTTCGAAATCGGGCGGTATGATGATGGATGTCCTGGTCGCTTATTGGGCTTTTGGGGCAAAACTAGTTTTTGTCACTTCAACCGATCGGGGAAAACTCCTCCTAACGTCATCATCTTTATCATCAACAGCCTAACAAACAGTGTCTATCCGGTTTACGCCTGCCTTAGTAAGGAACTCCAGACATCTCGGTTTTAGACCAAAGTCGATATCCCTAAAAGCTGGTTGGCATCCTGACCTATGCTATACTTCCATCTCATGAAAAGCATACCATGTTTCCTTTTTCCACCATAGATATTACTCTTATACACTTTGCGGGCTGGATCTTCCCTATCCATACAGTTTATGTGACCCAAGTGAATTTATCAACAATTGGACAGTCGTGGTATCGCTCATAGATTTCACCATTATAGAGGGTGCGGAATCGTCCGTCTTCGTGTAGGAAGCCAGAAAATCTTCGGAGGATTCTTCTCTCGAACGCTGCTAAGATTTCGCAATATCTCTCGTTAAATAAGAAAGGCGCCACCGAGCTGCCACAGTTTTTGTGCTGGAAGGGCTTCCGGAGAGCGTGTAGATTCTGCGAATCTGGATACGTTAGCCGTTACCGCGGACAAAGTTCACGAGGTTCACGTACGACCCACGGTTGGTGAGGCATCTCGCGGCAACTCAAACCAAGTGGCTCAGCTGCAGGAGATCTTGGCAGCATTACCAGCTACCGTCTCTGAATTAGTAAAAGTTGTCGGTGCTTTGCAAGAGTAGGAGTATTCCAAGGTCTATATCCGCCTCCCGAAATAGGCAATCGGATAACTACCTGGTCCATACAGGCGTTAAAGTGTCGGTTCTTCCCGTATCATAATTTAACACCGCAATCGTTACAACTCGCAGCAGCAAATACTTCGCCGATCCGCACGTATAACTACTGGCAGGTAGACTTGATTTTAGCGTTTCTCGGCGCTTCGTTATCTCGTTCACGATCAGGCACACCGTACAGGAAGTCTGGGAACAATGCCCGCAAAATGCGGTCTATCTGGTCGATACTTAGTATGCAGGGCCTCCGCAGAGCCCTGATTTTCCGGGTGACAAGCTTATAGCCAAGTCCCCACAGGTCCACGTTCACCTCGTTGGCAAGGATCTGCCAGCCGCGAGCTTTACTTTTATTTATCGAGCTACGGAGTCTCCTTTTTGCTGATCCATACTGTGCCTTTATGACGCATGCGTCCTCGGTGACATGTAAACCTTGTGCCAAACGGCTGAGCTTAAGACGCTCCCTCCGTAGGTTGGCAATTTCTGTCGTCACCAGTACATAGAAGGCTCTTCACGGCCGGGCCCCCTCCGAGCCATGGAAGCCTCACACGCGGTTGTTATCAGGTTCATCACTGAATTTACGACGGCGTCAGCTGCGGCGCTATCACCCCCGGACCGTCCTTCAGCGCGGCTTTGCCTGCACCAAGAGCTTCGAAGAACTTCCCGATGTTCACCCTCACGACATTCCACAGGCAGGAGGACCATCGCGTTGTTGTTTGCCGGTAAATAGCGTCAGCCACTTCGAATGCGATATACTGATGATCACTTGCCGAGAAGTCTTCTAGGATTCAGCACCCTTCAACCGATGATGCCAAATATTCCAACGCAAAACTGATTGCAGGAATGCTTGCTTTACAGCCTGGGCGCCGAAACGTTGGCGTGAATCCGGTGTTTAAAACTACGAGGCCGTTTCCCTCTAAAGTCTGACTGAGACATGCCCCATTCAAGGGCCCTAGTATTAAAATCAGCGCATACTAGCATTCGTCCCGCCGTGCTAAAAATGGCGTCCTCCAGAGCATCAAGCCGGCGCCTAATATCCGGCATAGTCTCGCTCGACGTCAAGTAAACGCTCAAAAATGTTATCTCTAAACACCTTCTTCCAGAAAAAGAAGTAAAACGGTGTCCCTAACCCAGTTGGCAGCAGCACTAGATCAGCAATCACTTCCGCAACAAACTATGCTATCAAATGGTGAGCGGTTGCACTCCGGTGCATGTTAATTTGTAAAATGCGAACCATGCCATTCGCATCCCAACCCTTCCCCAATTCCACCCTGAAGATTCGACACCGTCCCGAGCCCGCAGTGTGTGCAACGCTCTCACCAGACGCGCCACGATCCCTGTACAGAACGCAATTTTCGTTTTCATTGCAGGTCTTCGCTTGGTGATCCACCTGGCCGCATGCTGGCATGCTGTCCTCCTGTCCGGTCCCTTGCAACTTGCTGACATGTGTCCATAGTCCAGACAACTGTAGCACTTGGTGAGGACTGTCCCTATTCGTACACTGCATACTACCCATCCAATTTTGATGCTCATGTATTAAGGAGTTTCCTCGCATATTGATCGGGAACTTCCTCTATAGCAGTATTTACAGAGGTGATATCTATCCGTGCATTGATTACCTCTGGACATTCATGCTTTATCGCCTCCTCCACTGCGACCGACCCTATGAAGCAGTCAAGAAGGCTGGAAACAAATAACCCCTTGACCGCTTCGCAGAAAGTACTCTTGCTAGTCGTCCTCGGACCCAGTTCGACGAGGACTCCGTCACTCCTCGTTTTCCGTATGGAAGACACCTCTGCTTCGTTGTCTTCGGATTTCAGTAAGGGCTTCTGCAAATGTCTTGCGTTCTGCTTAACGAGCAGAGCCGACGGTCTAATCCTTCTTCGTTTCCTCGTCTTTTCTGCCCCAGGCTTTTGACTGGCAGCCTCCTTGTCTTCGGACAGGCGGGTCTCAGGCGAAGCAAGTTGTTACCTTTTTTCCTTCTTCGCTCTTTTTTTTGGGCCCTGTAAACTACTTTAATACTCTCCTTCAGATACGCCGTCCTTTTCCCGCATTTTCCTCAGTTCGCTTTGCAGTGGGCTATCTGTGGTCCGTTTGACGCAAGCAGCGTTTTCAACGGGGAGTGCGACTGTTCCTGCTCCCCAATCATCTTCCGCTGCTCTCCACGTTCGCATATAGAAGGAGATGCGATCCAATAGTTCGTCCAGTTCCATCAGCCCGTTTTTAACGCCTTTGCTAACGCTCCTCTGGAGGAACGTTGCCGACCGCATACGCTTCACCACTGCTGTGCATTTCCTGATGAGCTTTTCCGTTTCGGCTCTAGCTAGGACGGTCGACTGCATTTGCCCTCGGTTTGTGTCCGAATCCATCTGCTCAATACTAACGATTCTGACTGGGTTTTTTTTCCTGAACAGAGACACTACAAGGTATTCGAGTTGCCATCTCAGTCAGGGACACAGCCCCTAACCTAGTTCCCTGAGATCTGACCTACACTTAACTGATTTTGGAATTCACGGACGAATCAGCGCTCGCTCGGGGAAACGCAGTCTACTAATATCGGGTCAATACTCACTACTCGACCAGGGTCCCGAAGGGGTTGGCTCCTAATATACGTCACAACTACCACCTTGGCAGAGCTACGCTCTCATCACCCCATCGACGTCAGAGAGCTGTCGACGGCTCCGGAGACTCCCAGTATGTCCCGACGTATGCCAGTCACCTCGGTTCGCTCTTCATCGCGAGGCTTTCTCAAGGCTACTACCTAGGACGCAGCTAGGGGGTCAGAACTACTTAGTTGGGCACCTCGGGGACGTCACACCCCGTATCGTAAGCGACCCGTTAAAGACGACATTGGAGTGACTATCGTAGGCTATCGATGCAGATGACATTGAGTGACTATCGTCGCACAAGGTATTGAGAAAATCGAGGTCCTCACAAACGATTCAATTTTTGAAATAAGATCTTGCCTAACGCTCACAACGCATAAAATCGAAGTAGTTTTGATCACCAAGAGAAGGAAGCAAACGTCGATAAAGGTCACAATTCCCGACCAACCCTTAAATACGGGGTGGTTGACCAAAGACTAAAATTCAAGCGCTGTATTGAGAATTTAGCGACAAAGGCTTCCGAAGCAAATAGAAGAAAAATCGCAGCCTCATATCGATTGAGTGCATTGCGAACCTCGCGCGTTTACCGTACAACATCGAACGAATCAACGCGATGTGTGTGTCCAGACGTCACCAACTGGATTGTACGAAGACACGGTCAAGTTAGCTACGACCTATCTCAATTCTTAAGCTTACACTAAGGGTACCATGCATACCTTTATCACTTCGGACGTGAAGACTCCCCATATTTCCCGACATGCGAGATGTTCCCGGAGGATGTCCAAGGTTCGCCCCACACAGAGCTGAGGCGGAAATTGACGCGACGACGCGACATAAAAAGGTTATAGGGGAGTCCTACCTATAAATAGCCAAATTAGGTGTGATTTTATTGGTAATTTGAACCATAGGCCAAACGGAAAACTTTCACATAAAATGGAAATGATGATGATGGAATTATCACAGACTTTTGGATGAATAAGGCTCCTAGAGAAGAAAATGGAGGTGATCCTTAAAATCGATTTTAAACAACTCACTGACAGCAGTATGGCAATCGTTCAAAATATTCAGAAAATTAGAGGAAAAACTGAGGCCTTTCACCTAAAAATTGACGTCGGTAACTCTTTGGCACAGTCGACGGTGGTAATGATTCATTTGGGGGTTGTTTTGAACCAATTCATTCATTCAATAAACTTTCAAATGTTGTATAACAAACATCAAATCACGCTCCAGACAGATAGATCTCCATAAATCAGACAATTCATCTTGGGATATACATAGTTCCCTTAACCGCACCCTCCAACTCACCCCCTTGCTATATTCAAATTCAAAAACAACAATACATAAATATTTACGAAATCGACGTGAAGTCAGTGGACTGAAGGATAGGATTTCATCACATGCGATCCAACCAGAAATAGCACATTTACGTTGCCTTCTAATTTGTCAAGTTTTCCTCAAAAATTTCAAACAAATCCCAAGAGTTTGGGAGCATTTTTCTTTAGGAACTTCCACGAAATGGATGTGTTTATCCAAGCGTACATGCGTAAGTACGCGTGCGATCATTATTGGTAAAGCGACATCGCTAATGGGAAATCGTTCCTCCCCTCGTGGTGTAATTTTCAATTATTGATTGATTGATAGATTGGATCAGATGTACTCGGAGATTTTTTAAGTCTATAAAGATAGAAAGTTTTGATAGATTGGAGGAGTGTTAATGGTACATAGACAATCTGTTTTGAGTAGTGGAAGAATCACATGTGGAATCAGACGCTTCTGAGTTCATCTTTCAGAAACCTCACTCCACGTTCTATAAGCCTCCCATCCCCCTCCTCCATCCTTCTCGAATTCCACCATATCCTTCCCATGCGCGTAAAATACAAATAGATCCGGTCAAAAACGTAAACAACTTTTCAACCCCCACTATCGATTGGAAATTTAAAAATGGAGAAAGGACATGCCTGCAACGTTCGTCCTTTGCTAACAACTCAATTCCTCCCCTCCTCCCGGGCTTCCTTCTTACGATTCCAACCATTTCAAGTGTAAGATAATTTCCTTTAGTTACATTTTCGTTACCTTCGCCTTCTAATTCCATATTCTGGTTGTAAACTGACATTTTACTTTCACTTAGGACTTAGTTAATTATTTAAAGTTGGGGCTCACACGTGTATGAAATGAAGTTTAGGCGCTTTTCACATAGTATAGACATGGCTTTACTATCGTAATAGATGACAGCGGAAAATTAGAAGGGAGCCTTTTGGGGGAAGGAAAAGGTTGAAGTAGAATTGAATTTTCCGCTCACGAGCTGATAACGTTTCCTGTGGATATTAAAAATGTATGTTGACTGCCTTGAAGTGGGTTTTCGAAAAGGTTAGGAAATTAAAATTATTCCCAAATTGTTAGTGGGGTTGGTTCCGCAGTTTATTTATGTTCCTGAATGCCTAAAAAAAACTATATATATATCCTGGCGTACCAGGTTTATCCTCACCTGAGTTGCAAACGCAGAGCTACATGCGACCAGGCGCGACCCACCGGGTCAGCCACGAATACCGCAAGTTAATCTTGTAAATAAGTAGCCGCGGACAAGCAGAACGTTTCCCTTTGTGTTCATCCTCCCTTACCGATTCTTCCCTTTCAGGGGGAGTAAACCTCCTTAACAAATCCGCAATCCGGGGTGCAGGGATCGACGCGCCTATCGGATGAATTGCAGTGACGTTACACTGTATTTCAGCGGCTCCCCTCCAAATACCTTCCCTACCTTTGGAGGTAACCATGGGGCATTGCAACATTGGGGCTCTGTTGCAGGGTTGACTGCCTCCCCAATACTCGTGGGAACAAAATTGGGGAAAATATTTCAAATTCTTTTAAGGGGACCCCAGGGACACGAAGACAGTACCCAACACGGTTAAGGGTCGTTCAGCAACACCAGAGCGGCTCTTCGCCCTTGGATGTTTTGGTGATTATGCCGTCAACCATCAGGGACGGGAGACCTAGGCGCCGTATGGTTTGGACGAACCAACTCAACGAATTCATCGTCCGCGCCTATTACCGTGTCACGGATTTGGAACGCAATCCATCAGGGTACAGACATCGACTCCATGACGCGTTTATAACCCGCTTCCCGGAACTAAGCCATGTTCCGGAGCAGAACGCTGTCAATCAATACCGGGTAATCGTGAATAACAACCGAGTTGCCTTACCAACTAGGCAACAAATCTTCCAAGAGGTTTCACTTGAGCTCGGGCTGGAGTCATCAAATTACCGGACTAGTGAAAGGAGTAACACAAGTACTCCACCTGTAAGGCACTCCATGAATCCAGTAGTCAGGAGAAGCTTAGTAACTGGGGATGTCGACCCAATTTATAATGAGGCTTTGACCGCATTCCAGGTCGCATTCACAGAGTATGCTGAGATTCTCCCAGACGCTAGGCCAAAGATTCCAAAACTGAAGATTACTTCGGCAACTACTAACATAATTGCTGCCGTTGACAGAATTTTGGCTGATCGTTTGGCTAGCGAGATTACTGCTACAGAGGTTCACAGCCTGATCTACGTTGCAGCTGCCACGGTTATTCGTCTCCATAATCAACATCTTAGAGCGAATAACAGAGGTATGCGCAGAAGGACTTTACCGTTCTGGGTGTTTCGACTCAACAAAAGGGTCGAAAAGTTGAGAAAAGAGATTGGTCGTGTGACGTAAGCACTCCTTGGAAATCCATCACCAAGAGTGCACAGATGCGTTGCGAACATCATTGGAAACTACCATCTGTCCAATGATATGCCAATCGAAGAAATCCTCGAGGTGCTGAAACAGGAACTTGCGGTATGCCCCAATCGCATCTGTAGGTATCAGAAAAGCTTTCAGCGAAGGACAGACAACACCATGTGCTTCCAGAACCAACGGGGATTCTACAAAATCTCACCAACTCAGATAGGGAAAGTAACCTCGATCTGGATCAGGCAGAAGACTTCTGGTGAAGTGTTTGGAGTGAATCCAGCCGTTGCAATTTAGAAGCAGCGTGGCTCCCACACCTTATGCGTTCATGCGAGGCCCTCCCTGAAATGACCATGCCTGACGTAACTGAAGTCGACGTTAAAGCAGCCCTTGACAAGGCAGGTAACTGGAAGGCGCCAGGAGTTGACAAGATTCACAACTTCTGGCTGAAGCGGTTCAAGAGCACTCACAGGATATTGGCAAATCAATTTAATCAGATGATTGCCGATCCTGATTTAGTTCCACCATTTTTCACCAAGGGGATAACTTTCCTCATCCCCAAGGAACAGGGGTGTCTCTTGCCCTTTAAAATGTCGACCAATTACTTGTCTTCCTACCATCTACAAGGTCTTCACTTCAGTTCTGTGCGCGAACATCTCAAAACATCTTGATGTTCATAAATTGATAGCTGAGGACCAAAAAGGATGCGCAAAAGGCTCCCGAGGCTGCAAAGAATAGCTTATAATCGATACGGTAGCTGTAAAGCAGGCTGTCCACCAAAAACCAAACATCTCGACAGCCTACATCGATTATAAATCAGCCTTTGACTCCATATCACATTCGTGGTTACTACAAGTGTTACGCTCGTATAAAATCAACCCGAATGTCGTTCTTCTTCTGAGAACAGTAATGAAGAATTGGAGCACGAAGCTATCGGTATCCTCACAAACATCAGGAGAGATACCAATCAGGCGTGGCATTTTCCAAGGCGACTGTGGTTTTGTTTGGCTTTGAATGCGCTATCCCATCTTTTGCATGAAAGCAAATACGGGTTACTTCAGTCCAACAGAAGATCGACATGTGGAAAGAGAAACCCATTCACGGAGGTCATATCAACAATTTATTGTTGTCAGGCATTGACATCGAAGCCTCCAACAAATGGTTGACAAATGGTGTACTTTTCTATGAGACCGAAGCATTCCTAACTTCAATTCAGGATGCTTCGCTCCCAACAAAAAAATTATCGTCATCATCAACGGCGCAACAACCGGTATCCGGTCTAGGACTGCCTTAATAAGGAACTCCAGACATCCCGATTTTGCGCCGAGGTCCACCAATTCGATATCCCTAAAAGCTGTCTGGCGTCCTGGCCCACGCCATCGATCCGTCTTAGGCAGGGTCTGCCTCGTCTTCTTTTCCTACCATAGATATTGCCCTTATAGACTTTCCGGGTGGGATCATCTTCATCCATACGGATTAAGTGACCCGCCCACCGTAACCTATTGAGCCGGATTTTATCCACAACCGGACGGTCATGGTATCGCTCATAGATTTCGTCATTGTGTAGGCTACGGAATCGTCCATCCTCATGTAGGGGGCCAAAAATTCTTCGGAGGATTCTTCTCTCGAACGCGGCCAAGAGTTCGCAATTTTTCTTGCTAAGAACCCAAGTTTCCGAGGAATATATGAGGACTGGCAAGATCATAGTCTTGTACAGTAAGAGCTTTGACCCTATGGTGAGACGTTTCGAGCGGAACAGTCTTTGTAAGCTCCCTGTTGTGGCTTCGTAACTTGTTGTTTTCCGTGTAGGGTTGTCAGCCCTACCCAACCCCCAACCTGAAGGACCAGTTGGTACAATTTGTCCCGTTTTTAGGCGCGGGAGACTGGCCTTCATCCTTCTCCGTCTGCAGCTCCCGGCGGTCACCACGTGGAGGTGGAGATAGGGTTTGGTAGTAGAGCTGTTGGTGTTGGTTCAGCAGGCATTTCCCAGGTTTTATGCTCCATCGTGGGTACCAATCCACGTTTCGCCCCGGGACCTATACTACCCTTTGACCACCAAAAAATTATAAACGGTACATTCTTCACGACTCCTCAATCACCAACTCCAGTTGTAGGTTATGCAACTGTGAAGAGGAGACCATCCAGCACATAACATCTGCGTGCAGGATGTTGAGCAGTACCGAGTACACCAATCGTCATAACTCCGTCTGCAAGATTCTCCATCAAAACCTTGCGTTGAAGTATAACTTAGTGGCAACCTACCATCCTTACTATAAGTATACTCCGCAGAGAATCTTGGAAAACGATCGGGTCAAACTACTGTGGGATCACACTATTGCCACTGACCACAGTGTTAATCATAACAGACCCGATCTAGTTCTGCTTCTGAAGGAAGAACGAGCGTGCTTTATAATCGATGTAGCCGTACCGTTGGACCGGAACACTGTTGAAAAACAGCACGAAAAAATCCGGAACTACGGCCCCTTGGCAGACGATATGAAGTAGACCTGGAGACTACAAAAGATCAAAGTAGTCCCAGTAGTAATTTCAGCGACGGGATTAGTCCCGTAGAACTTACATAAAGCGCTGAACTCGCTCGATCTTAGGGCTGAACTATACATGGATATGCAAAAAGCGGTTATCCTTGCAACCTGTGCTATAGTCCGAAGAGTCCTGTCCGGTAACAATCTGACCTAATGGGTTTCAGTCTTGATCCGCACTGTCTTCGATACAAGATCCATGACTCTGTAGTGTAGAGCCTCCGCGTCATTGGCTGAAGTGTTTGCGACAATCGGAATGAAAGTCCTAGGGGTTTAACGTGAGTACCTGCCATGAAGGCATAATCCCACGGTCCCCTTCGGACACGGATTGATTTTGAGACCTCAATCAGAGCCCCGCCATGGAAGCACAGCGGTCCTGGTTTATAAGGCTCAGCATTCATACCAGTGGATGCGAGGCCTATCTAGCACCTCTGCCGCAACTAAGGAGTACGGCACCCGAGTTGTACAGCACAACTCCACGCTCGAGCTCCGAGGAGCTCTGCCCGCGATGTAGGCATAACCACAACCACCATGAAACTCCCACTAGGGGGCCAACCGCAAATAATCGGACCGAGAACACATCTTCCAGGAATTCTCCTGGAGCATATGCTCTCAGAGGACCATCCCGGTTCCCATGGTACCAGATAACCTCCGGAGAGGCTTCGTGGCAGAGCCACTTCAGATAAACCCCTTGCAGACTCGGGTCTGATCACCCTCCTCGAGTACGTGGGGACGGAACTCCCCAACGGGTTAACTGGCGACAATCGGGATGTAGGAATACATTTTCGCATGGTCGCACACACTTTGCGTTAAAACGCATCATCACTGTGATGCGGGCCTTTGGATGTTGCCTTCAGCCCATCCTTAGGTTGGTCGCCCCTCGGACAGGTTGGGCGGGAAGAGGGTCCGTGGGCTTTTTGAACTATATCCTTATTACATACAACAGCGAAGTGAAATCAGTGGAAAGCAATTGCGCTTTTCCTCCGATACTGACTTTAGTTCATCAATGCGACGTTTAATTTTTCGAAACTCTCTCCCCCTTTACGAGCAAATATCAAATAGAAATCCTTCCCCTACTTCAGGGTTTTTCCTTCTAAAACGTCGGAACTCAAAAGAAATTCAATATGACTCCAACAGCGGCGGCAAACCAACTCCCCAGTCCGCTACCTCACCGGCTCTCCTTCCTCAGTTGCTCAATTTTCTGCTAATTTTTCCGTCCAGAACTTGAACCCAAAACCTCGCCCGCTGGAGTAGTATGTATAGCTATGCCTACTAACTGGGGCAAAAGCAGAAGCTGTCTCGAATTTTTCCATAATTTGTAAGGAGCCGTCCTGTCCCAAATTGGCCTCACTACAAGCGCAAAATACTTAGCATCATTTACAATCGCGGGCGTTTCGCCTTAGCCAGAAACAAACAATAGAAATGAATTTAGTAATACGCAAGATGAAAAGATATGCATATGTGAAAGCAATAACAAAAAGGTTGATGATCATTTTGAGAACATTAGAAGTTTAAGTTGAATTTTACGTTTCGTCGTTATAAAGAAGAATTGACCCTTTAAAACGAGTGAATGTCGAGCTGAGAGGTAGCAAATTAAAAGTCGGGTAATGGAGGTACTGAAGGAATTTAAGTAGAGGAAAAGGGAAATATCTTGCACAAAAAAAAATGAATCTCTCACTACACATAGGCTACAGTGAACAAAATGTTGCCGACTTTACATTTGGTAGCAATTACAAAAGGAGGTTTGCTTGCTAGCAGACAAATCTTGACAAGGGTAATGATAATGGATAGCATAGGTGGCATATTGTTCGGGAACAACGCTTGCTACAGTTATGTTTCAGTTGACCTACAACGTATGAACAAGTATAACCTTGACCAAATTGTAATCAGTAGCAGATTCAGGAGTTGTCTTCCAAATCAGCGTATCAAGAAAGGTGATGTCGGCCTCCAAAAAGGGGTCTTCATCTAAGTGCGGTTTGCTTTCTTTCTTCCTTGCAGGGTTGGAGGAATGCGACTCCCAACTTTAATATGAACCGCATATAAAATCTGATTAGACAGCAGATACCTTGAATAACTCATCTGTGAATATTGATGAGCATTCATCATCATCATCAACCGCGCAACAACCGGTAACCCATCAAGGTCTGCCTTAATAAAGAACTCCAGACATCCCGGTTTTGAGCCGAAGTCCACCAATTCAGCAGAGCACCCGGCCACCCATCTTGAGTGCGATAATTGGAGGGATATTTGCCTGCTCCCTGTCGCCACAGAGATATTAGTTAAAATAATCCTGAAACACATCCAAGAATGTCAGGTTGGTTTGCGCTCTGCATACTCCTGGACTGACCACAACAACACCCTACGAATCATTTTGAAACAGTGCGCGGATCTCAAGTTCCCGCTTCACGTGTTCTTCATCGATTCCGAGAAAGCTTTCAATAGCGTGAAAAGGGCTATTCCTGGTGTGCTCTATGCCGGAGTGGAATCCCAAGGAAACTGGTAGCTATTATCCAAGCGACATAGTAGTATGCCACATTCTCCACCGAGATAAAATCTCAGAGGAATTTGAGGTCTAGTCGAGTCTGGGAGTTCCTTATTGCGTCTTGTCACCGATATTATTTCTGCTTACTCAAGGTGACGTTCTTTATACTGCCTTGTCGACGTTAAGATGAACACAAGTTCAATGGTATCTTTCCTCAAACACTTCAACTACGTTGATGACGTTCATTTGTTCCCTCTCCGAACCGTGGATTCAAATGTCTCTGGCTTTAGAAAGAGCGGAACATGGAGTTGGAATGAAGAAAAAAGAAACCATGGCTCTCAAGACGGTGGCACTGAACTGATGCTCACTTGGTGCATAAACGTGATAGATCCAACTTCCCAGTCTTTTCTAAGAGTCTGAAAATATCCCGATACTAATGGTAAGCTGAAACTGAAGTTCTTTTTCGGTTGCTATATGGGAACAGCACATGGGGGAGTACTCACTTCTGTTACTTGAAAACTCCCAGGCTTCGTCTACTCTCGTCTGATAAAATTTCGAACGAAGAACTCCATCACCGTCCAGGGCGGGTACTCATGGACTTTTTGATGAACAGACGGAATTGGCAATGAATAGCTCACATATTAAGGAAGGGCGGAAGTTCTATTGCGGCCTACTCCATGCAATTTCATGTCCTATGTCGGTAGCTGTTAATATAGTACCCATTCTAGAGGGTGAGTGACAGGACAGTACCTTGAGGTACCCCACCGATCCTTCACGGATCACTTACGGGGAGTGACATCGCCAAGGTGCCCGAGCAAGTAGTTCTAATCCCCTAGCTGACATAATACCTGCGTCTTAGGTAGTAACCTCGAGAAAGTTTCTCGATGAAGATAACTGCTAATGACCGATACACGCCGGGACACACTGGGAGTCCCCGGAGCCGTGAACTCCTTGTTGTGACATGTATTAGAAACCAACCCTTTCTGAACCCTGGTCGGTAGAGTGCATTGAATCGGTATCAGAAGACGGCGTTTGCCCAAGCGAGCGCTGATCCGTCCGTGAGTTCCGGGAGCATCTAATCGTAGGTGAGGCCTCAGGAAACTGGGGTAGGGGCTTTCTCACCGAAGGAATACCCGTTCCTTACTATTGCGGTCCGCTCCCTTGCACACGATACGCCGGTAAAAATCTGAAATGGCGAACAAAAACAAATCAAACGAGGAGATAGGGGGCATGGATAGTGAGCTGGCTGCGTTGATCCGCAGCATGAAAATGCGCCGCTCGCCCCAGCGGCCAGCAAAGAGCGCATCAAAGGCTGAAATACCCGAGGACATATCGGGATGCGCAGGCGAAGTGGAGGGCTCGAAAAGTGATGCAGCATTTGCAACGGAGGCGGGAAATAATTGCGGAAAGAGACACAGTGGAAACTGCCGAAACTAACCAAATGGTAACGAATATAAGTCAAATCGGATGGCTTTCGACAACTCTGGCGCAAGCTGAATAGGAAAGGCTTATTAAGAAATGCGCGGCAGTTGTAAAGCACATGCATCCAGAAAAACGTCAACAAAAAGGGTGAAAAACGGGCTAATGGAGGAGCTCCTGGCCAGAATTTCATATTGTAGGCGTACATGGAGAGTAAAAAAAAATCAGCAGAAACAACCGCACCTCCCGATGAGAATACTACGAGTACCAAACGGATCGAAGATAGCCAATTACAGAGCAAATTGGGGAAAAAACGAAAGGAGGAAGGGACATCTGAAGGAGACTTCACTCTACAGGGCTCAAAAGAAGAATGCGAAGAGAGACAGGAGATAACACACCGTATTATCAGAAAAGCTTTTGCTTAAAATTAAGGCGGACGGAGCACCTCAGTGAAATCCGTTACAAGATCAAACCCGAAAATAGCGAAGCAGAAGTCTCTTCCATTCATAAACTGAAGGGTGGTGGAGTCCTAGTCAAACTAGGCCTGAGGGCAACAAATAAAGTTACGTTCTGTGAAGCAATCAAGGGACTTCTGGGAGAGAAAGCTTTGGTTTCCAGCCTGAAACCCACGTGTTCCCTGCAAACCCGCGAGGTTGACTGCCTCACAAAAAAGAACAAAGTTAAAGAGGCCATCAAACGCGAATGTCCGCATGTAACCAATGTGCGGATTGATATCACCGTTGCGAAAAAGGACAAAAACTCGCTGTGATGGAAGTTGCCGAGCAATACGCGAGGAAGCTTCTAAACAGCGGAAAAACCAGAATTGGTTGGGTAGTGTGTAGGATACGAATCCGGGCCGCCCCAAACAAATGTTAAAGCTTTTTGGATTATGGGCACACATCTGCGATCTGCCGGGGTCCTGACAGAAGGACATGCCGTAAATGCGGTCAGTTAGGCCATAAAGCGAACACCCGCAATGAAAAGGAAAGCTGTGTCCTGTGCAGGGACTATAGTGCATCTGCTGAGAACGTTGCGCACACTGTGGGTTCGGGTCGGTATCCAGTCTTCAGAGCAGAATTGAAAAGAGATACGACGCGCATGATTCGCATCCTACAAATCAATATGCACCGAAGTGCAACCCATCACGAGTTGCTAGCACAGTTCTCTGCGGAAAACAAGCTTATTTATTATAGTGCTGAGCAGTGAGCAGTACCGAAACAAGGACCCAGTTTCATGGCATCCTGACATATCAAGTACCGCTGCCATATGGGTTCGAGACGGTGACTTCCTTAGGGCTCTTATTCAAGGCTTTGCCTGGATTCGATGTTCAGGGATAACATTTTTCAGTGTCTTACACCAAATGAGACGGTACCGGTCTTTCGGCGCAGGTTTGACGCTTTGGAGGACGCTATCTTAGGCACAGATGGGCGGATCCTGGTCGGGGGTAACTTTAATGTCAGGGCACTTGAATGGGGCATGCCTCACACGCGCCTCCGAATTCTCGAAATGACGGTGATAACAGGACTGGTAGTTCTAAAGACCGGATCCACCCCAACCTTCCGGCGCCCAGGCTGCGAGGGAAGCATTCCAGACATAACCTTCGCGTCGGAATCACCGGGTTCGCTGGTGGACGGGTGGCGAGTTCTGAAAGACTTCTCAGCAAGCGATCATCAATGCATTGCCTTCGAATCGGTAGACACAAGCTCTCGGTGTACGCCACCCCGGTGCTCTTTCTGTGCATGGAACGTTGCGAGAGTGAACACTGGGAGGTTTGTCGAAACTCTTGGATCAGGTGGGGCCGCGCTGGAAGGTACTCCTAGAGGCGGTAGCTCTCTGATAACGACGGCCTGTGGCGCGTTGGTGCGCCGGGGAGCATCCAAACGTGGCAAAACTTTTGTGTATTGGTAGACGGTGGGAATTGCAGAGCTTTGGAAGTAGTGTTACAGGCTCCGCTGCTTAACAATACGTCTTACCGAGCGGGAGGAAGCATGTACCATAATGACGGAGGACAAATTAGCCAGAAGGAGACTCCGCAGCGCAACAAACAAGAGCAAAGCTCGCTGCTGGCAGGATCTGGGCGACAAGGTGAATGGCCATCCGTGGTTACAAACTGGTAACCCGAAAAATCGGCGTTCTGCGGAATCCCTATTCACTTAAGGCCGAGCAGATGGACCGCATTGTACGGACACTATTGCCTGCGCACTCCGTATGAGATGATGACGTCAGCGCGGAGGACTGTCAATCTTTCTCTATAAAAGAGTTGGAGCAGACAGTTCTCTCTATGAAAAGCAAGAAGTCGGCAGGACGCGACGGTATTCCAGCAGAGATATACAAACTGGTATTCCAACTCGGCGCATTCAACGCTTGCCTGAAAGAGGGCATTTTCCCTGCTCGTTGGAAGGTGGCGAAACACGCGCTGATCAGCAAAGGGAAAGGCGGCCTCGAGTTACCGTCTTTATACCGCCCAGTATATATGCTTGACACTGCTGGAAAAGTGCTCAAAAAGCTCATCAGAAGTTGACTCGCTGAGGGATACGTGCTGTCGGAGATTTATCGCCACGGCTCTTCGGGTTTAGAGCAGGGAGATCCACAGTTGATGCTGTTATGCAAGTCGTGGATGCCGATCTACGAGCGGAAGCACATAGCCGCCGAACTCGACGGGTGGTGCTCCTCGTAACGCTTGACGTTAGAAACGCCTTTAATTCCGAAAGATAGAAAGACATTCTGGGCACACTAGACAATACTTTCCAGGTGTCGGACTATCTCTTACGGATATTGAGGGACTATTTGGGTAACCGCTCCCTGCTCATTGAAACGCTAGAGGGTCGGAAGAGGATGGAAGTCACGTCGGGAGTAGCACAGGGATCCACCCTAGGACCGCACCTCTGGAACGCTACCTATGATAGTCTACTTAAACTCGACATGCTAGAAGAGTCGCGCCTGGTCGGTCATGTAGATGACGTCGCGGTGCTTGTTGCTGGACGCATGTTGAACAGGCACAAAGCAGGTTTGGTATATTGCAACGGGTACGCGGATGGGTGACTACTCATGGTTTCACCTTAGCACTGACTAAAAAGGGAACTCCGCCCCTGGGTCTAATTTCGTTCGGTGAGTCGATAATCGAATTAAAACCAGCGGTAGAGTACCTCGGGCAGATTGTTCTGACTCAAACGTGAACTTTTTTGAGGAAACCAAAGCTGCAGCAGAAGTTTCGGCGTTAAGTTGTCTAATGGCAAATATCGGGGGTCCTACGTCTAGCAGGCGACGCCTCCTGATGAGTTCAACGCAGTCTGTCCTGCTGTGCGGCGCAAAGGTATGGGCTGACGCTCTTGGGAAGGAGGTATATCATAAGTGTCTTGTGCAAGTATAGAGACGGGAAGGTTTGCGGGTGGTGTCTGCGTGCCGCACTATCTCTGAACCGGCCGTAATGGTGATCGTGGGGGTGATCCCCGTTGCTCTTCTTGTTAAGGAGCGTCAAACCATACACAAGCGCAAAGGAGAAGAGTCAAGAGAGGTGATTGCTCGTGAAGAACGGCAACGCACCGTAGATGATTGGCAACTGTTTTGGTAAAATGAAACTAGAGGCAGATAGACTGCGCGGCTTATTGGCAACTTAGGTGCGTGGCTTAATCGAAAGCATGCTCAGATTAATTATTTCCTTACCAAGTTCTTAAGTGGGCGTGTAAGTTTGCAGTCTTACTTGTAGAAGGTTGGAAAGGCACGATCTTCGGATTGTGCGTTTTGCAATGGAGTTGTGGACGACCCTCAAGCATACTTTTTTTCCTTGTGGAATGTGGGATGGGATTCGTCAGCAGCTCTATTTAAACACAGTGGGTCTCCCTCCAGACAACATTTTCGAAGAGATGCTGAGGCTCCTTCTCGTTGATAGAAGATAGAGCTTCATCGGTGGAGTAGCCGGATGGCAGGGGGTTCCTTAAACTGACAGTTCCCTTCCTCCTCTCCCCTCTCGTTGGTGAAAGGGATTGCCTGATTTGAAGGCTCCGCAAGGCGGGAGAGTTCACGGACTAGCCCGAAGTAAGGTGATAAATGGTTCCAGGCTAGCTTTCTGACGATGGGGAAGTATTTAGTTGGTAGTCCGTTAGACGTACCCAACCAGGAGTCCAACACTCTGCACCCACCTGCCCCACCCCCAAAAAAATCCCCAGTGTGGGCTTGTGCGATTCGCTATTTAAGCTTGCTTGGAATCTAGGACCCACTTCTGTCAAGTCGCCCTGACCTTTCGCTAGAAAAGCCCAGGGCTGCTGGCGAACCGAAGTAATGAACATGTTACCAGATTTGGCACACAAATAAAAATTAATTCATTCTTTCAATTGAGCGCTTGATTCAATCAAACAGCTAAACTCAAATAAAGAGATTCCGTAAATATTCCGTCATCCCCCAAGCAGGAGACAAATGTTTTGTCGCAGAATATTAATGTCTGGCTATAGATTATACATACAGATGAATATTCCATAAACTGGATTCAGAACCTCTTCCGTCCTCCAGCCTAGCTGCCTCATTTGCTACATATTCCTCTCCATTTAAGCTCACCATTTTCCACCCCAATTCATCGCTCGGAGCCAAAAATGACGACGGGAAATGAAGAAAGTCTCACGCCATCCATTAATAGACTCCCCACTGTCTCTAATGTATATCACACCTCATAGGACATTTTAGATACTTGTCTCACACAGAAATAGGAATCATCCTCGCCTTACCATCGTGCCAGATGATTATGGCTGAAAGAAAGCCCATACGACTTCCTGGATAAAAACGAAGCCCTAATGGCAATAATATATGGAGATGGTGTAGACAGTGAGATGAACAAGTTCAGAGAGGCTGGGATAACAAAGATAAGAAAAGCACGAGCTACGATGTCAACGGAAGCGGCAACTTTATCTTTCTTGTGTGTATTACCTCAAAGGAAATGCAAAGATCCTTCTTTCCATTCAGAGCAAGATGCTAAGTCCATTATGTGAAATAGAGACGAGATTCTGCCTATCATTTTCTCAGATACTGAAAGTTACTTAGCTGGGATGAGACGGGACTGAATAGAAGATTTTAAATGAATGAAAGATAGGCAGTATCTTGAGTTCGTTCCCCCCTGTTGTACCTGAGGTAAAGGAAAAAGTAGATCAGTCGCCTTTCTGGAATTCCATAAAAGGATACATCCTGTTTTGTAAATTAAATGGATACGTAACTTGTATACTGAGTTTACGCTACAAGGGGCTGCGATAAATAGAGGTAAATCTTCGGCAAAAGATATTTTCTTTTTAGTTTCTCTCGGTGCCATTCAGTGTTTGTCCGGCACTTTCTTTTTATCTATTCTAGCCAGCAGTGAATCTAGATAGAAGGTTAGGGAAAATAGATGCCTTTTAAGACGTGTCAAGAGTATGGCATTCAAATATTCATGGTATTAATAGTCAGCCCCGGAAACAAAAGATTGTTGAATCCATCTGATTGAGGTTGACCTCAAATTTGTGGTGGCAGCCACATGCCGGACTTTTCACCTTTCGGCCCAATACTGAATGGTAATGTGGACGTGCACCACATACGTACTAAAAGGCATTAGTTGACTGTCGATTAGACCGCCAATTTACGGCACATGGTGCTCTATCAATAAAAGCCTAACCACCAACGCTCGGCATTTAGTGCCACTGGGAGCCCATCGAACCGATGAATCAGCAAAATTAGTTGGGAACTCCTTCATGCCGACTTCTACCCTCTACTTTATAACCACGTAAATGGATGAGATCAGGCAATTTAGAATAGTTCCCAACAAATTGTTCGTTCTTGGGCCCCATGCGATATACTCTCCTAATGATGCCTCGAAATCGCAACTAATAAGGTGACGCATTAACTTCACGCCGTAATTAACTACAGATTGGCGTTTCGGGTCGATAGAGCGCCCCATGTGGGATTGACCCGCCCCATCAAACGTCCCGAACGAGAGTACACTGAATAGCAGAAAACTTGGAAGCTGAAACGCTAACAATGGGGTGGAAACTTGTTACTTGTCATAAAATTTAAAATGATTTGCATTCGGTGGCGGTTTAGCAGAAAGTTTTCAGCCCCGGGGCGTTTTGGTCGCTCCGATTAGCATTCAGCATATTTTCCAGGGGGGTTGCTTCACAAGTGATTTCTGAAGGACGACTAGAGTTCGAGGTGCACTGCGGGGTTGATTTAAATTCAAAATTAGGATACTGATGATGACAGTTCCATATTGGGACTCACCCCCTTTCTGGGTGTCAGGTGTTGGGTGAGGAAAACTTTGTCAATATGAGGGACCGCTCTGCCTGATAATTCTGGGAAAGTCTATAGTTTTCAAGCATACGAATGGATGATACGTACGACTGTGGTTTTAATTATGGAAATTCCTACATTTACAGCAAACGTAATTAAAACAGTTTTCGGGGTTAAGTCTATCCAGGATTCCGGGAATATTTGTTTCATGTCTACGCGTCAACCAAGACTGGGGACAAATGTACTTAAGTATATTCCAAACGGAGTCATATGGGATACCATACAAAATGTCTCGATTAGGTTACTATGTATGCATAGCCGAAATTACTTCAACTTGAAGATATAGGAGCTGGGAGTCGGAAAAGCTGATGAAAAAGAGAGCTAGGCAGAAAGTCGTGAACAAATGTACAAGGTCGCGTTAGCACATTGCCAGAACTGATGTCCTTTGGGGTGGACTATTGATAGGTGTACTCTGTTGCACAGAGAATTCACCCAGGAAATCTAGCGAATTTCTGAAGACCGTCTCAGCCGGTAAAACCCGGAGGTCCTCCTTGAAGGTGGTATGCATGTCGACCAAAATACTGCAGGTAGTGCTCGGAGCCAGGGCGTCTCCGGACTTCACCTAATCGCACATTTAAGTGTCCTATGCATGTGTCAACCATACCGTTTCCCTGGGATGGCATGGCGTTGTGTCGGTGTGGTGAGCTTCTATGAATTGAGCAGGCTGAGCAGTAAGGCCCGCCGGCGGTGATCTTAAGTGAAAAGCCGAAGTTTGAGATCCAGTGGTCGGAAAGCGCTCCAGAAACGATGGAGGACTTGGTATCCTGCAATGATACTGTTTGGGGCCACTTTGTATAGCGGTCGATGATGGTAAAGCTATTTCTGTATCCATTCCACAGTGGCAGCTTGCTCAGGCCTATATGGATCTTATCGGAGTACCTTTGGACGTGTTTGGCTGTGGCACGACTGCTAGTGTGTGATAGTTGGTGCACGGTATCGAGGGCTTGACAAGGGAGCAGAACAGATAGGCACGACTTAAAGGTATCATTAGATTCCATTTAGTATGCGCAGTAAACCTCTAGTCGCGGATTGGGTGGCAGGTGAGAAAGTTGAACGTCCTCGGGTTCAAACTTGCTGAATATGGTTACTATTTCTACTCGAAGGAGACCGTCAGGGATGATGTTTTCAACGCCAAACGTATATTCCATCCGAATCTCTAGTCGGATTGCCTGCTCCTATGTAGTGAGGTCTTCTTCGAACACTGTATGAAGGAAAATACAAGTGGCCAACAGTTGATATGTATTACAAAGCGACGACCTTCCAGGATGCGTTGAAAAAGCCTGATCGCTGCGAAAACTGCTAATAGCTCTACATCGCAGATGAAGTATTACCGTTCGAACTGCAACAGCTTTTTGAACAAAAAAAATAACCACCGCAATTCGCATTTTATTGGGTCGCTATCGGCCAAGTGCCAAGCAAATAGAGATTTTGGATGCATCCGTGCGAAGGGTCAACGGCTGCGTAGTAAACAGACAGACGTAGTAAAACAGACGAACCACTACTTGGAAACTCAAGAAAGCGCTCGCCAAAAGCGACTAGTAAATAAGCCTTCAATGAAACTCAACCTTAGCCAGTTACGCACCATTGATTGAAGAGATGGATCTCTCGTAGGTGGGAACCTCCCAGCCGGTTACAACCACCACCACTGCCACAACCAGGTTCCCGACAATAGCGGAAGCCATGCCCACCACAGATGTCGTTTACCCACACCTTAGTCCTGTCCAACAACACCCCCCCCCCCCCCCCCCCCCCCACCCCACTATCTTCAATCCTGATTTTTTCGAGCCCTCCAGCAAATTCCAAGAATTCCTCCAGATCTTTAACGCCATAGTCGATATCGAGTTAATCGAGTTAAATATCAACTTCATTATCGGTCGAGCTTGTAGGAACTATTTCGATTTTTTTCTGGTTGAACATAATTCCAAAATAGTTCTCCTGTGTGAAGGCAGGTGAAACTATAGATACAACAAGAGTTCCCCTAATTCTAACCTTTTCCGTACGAACAGACCCCAACTCAGCCGCCAATGCCGCAATAGCTGCGATGGTATGACTATCCTCCCTTATTTCCTCCCAAACCCCGTCTCCACGCTCCTAGTATCGTCAATTCATTGCCCTGATCAGTCGCTCGAACTAAGCGACCAACGAGTCGATCACGGCTATTCTTCCTACATCGGCAAGTCAACCCCCTTTCTTTCTATCAGTCCCCGATCCGGAACTCCGGGAAAACATCCCACCTATCGATTTCGTCAGTCTGAATATTGTTGCGGCTTCAAAAGCCGCATCCAAAATCAGTCGATGTTGACAAAATATCTTCCATTATTTCTATCATTCTATCCTTTATCATAAACCGGTGTCTATCTAACAACCACTGCCGACTGGAAGTTTGCTTGCATTGTCCAGATACTAACAAAAAAATACTCTTAATCCCTCAATTTCGACAGCTAGTCTCGAGTCTACCTGTCTTCATATGCCAAAATTTTCCAGAGCAGCATAAAATCTCATATAGATACGCACTGCGATGCCCAAAATACTCGCTTGGGCAGTTTGAAATCATCCGTCTTTCTGGGTATTGACTGAAAAACCCCAACCATAGGCTGTCTCCTCGATCTCAGAAAAGCTTACCACTCCGTATGGCAGTTTTAACTCGCCTCTAAGCTTTCCGAGATCCTAAACTACTGCACCTTTGCAAACCAATCCTTAGTTTTTCAGAAGGCAGAAATAACAACTTCTCATATAGCCCCTCCTCTCGCCTACATACTCGTGTCCAGCTACATCTCACAAGAATCAGCCCTTGCTGCCACCTTCTTCACGGTCGACCCCCTTAAATTACCAATACACCCGAATTCCATTTGAGTCCTTCAATACGTGAAAGATCGGATCGTTCTTATTTAGACGAGCTCTACCACTACTGCTCCAAATGGAAACCCCAACCCCAGAAATACGAATCCATCTTGGTCGACAGAAATACTCAGTTGACTCCGAAAATGTGTGTTATCGCTCTGATAATATTATAGCAATCAGTTTATGCGAAATGCCTCCCATGTGTAGAGCAATCCGGATACACTCTCAGTTGACACTCGAAATCGATGAAGAGCAGGTAAAACACTGTTCCAAAATGATCCGAAGGATGTTGAGGTGGGCAATTAGTGCAAAAGGATCCAGAGTAGAAGCCCAACAGTGGCCTGCTCTATGTCGATCAAGATATTCGAAGAATTCTTTCATATGTTTCAGGATAATTGTATCTATTATCCACACGGCAGCAGGAGGACGCAAATATCTCTCCAATCGTCGCGCCTTAAACAGGTACCCCTTTACGGGTGTGTGATAATGACGATTCCGTAGCCTACACAATGACGAAATCTATGAGCGATTCCATGACCGTCCGGTTGTGGATAAAATCCGCCTCAATAGGTTACGGTGGGCGGGTCACTTAATCCGTATGGATGAAGATGATCCCACCCGGAAAGTCTATAAGGGCAATATCTATGGTAGGAAAAGAAGACGAGGCAGACCCTGCCTAAGATGGAGCGATGGCGTGGGCCAGGACGCCAGACAGCTTTTAGGGATATCGAATTGGTGGACCTCGGCGCAAAACCGGGATGTCTGGAGTTCCTTATTAAGGCAGGCCTAGACCGGATACCGGTTGTTGCGCCGTTGATGATGATGATGATGATAATGACTATATGCCAAAAACTCCTTTATTTCGACCATCTGGGATTGGATTAAGGGTGTTTTGGCCAAACTGTATGTCTTTGGCTACTTGGTTCGGTTTATCGGGAGTTCCTTCCCAGAGAGATTTCTCTGGTACGAGACGGGCGATAGGCCGAAAGAACACATTGTGCTAGCAGGTATCGCCTAAGGTTCCATATTGAAACTACTGCTTGAAGATTGAAGATTGATTGAAGAACGTTCTGAAAACAGACATCGGATCCTCAACCTTCTACGAAAAATGTTAAGATCTGCGGTGAATTGAGTTGTAGTGAATTCCGCAATAGTCACAATCCGATCGATGAACTTACAATGTTTGGAAGGATCCCGAAAAGCGCTTCGGACTTGGGATTTAAACGTTGTCTGTATTTATCAGCTGCCTGTTCCTGCTTTGACAGGCTGGAGTATCGTGTTTTGTGCAACTAGGTGTTGCGTTAGGGATTTACAAAAAGTAAATTGTCTAAGCTTCAGCTTCTCTTCGCGGTCTTCAGGATTTTTGTTCATATGTGATAAGGTCCAGGAGTTCCTTCATCTCCATTATGCAATTTTTGACACCCATAGACTTGATGCGAGACCGCCCCGTACTTCTTGAGTAGCCAATCTCACCCCGCCATTGTATCTTAGGTGAGGTCCATTCCAGTGGAGCGCCACAAAGCTCGTAGTTTGCAATGTTTCCCCGTGGCTCTTTCCGAAGATTATTAAGCTTACAATCCCAAAACACTCGTGTCTATGACAAAAATGGCGATTGTATGGATTTGTCGATTGTAGCATTCAACTGCAGCCTCAGCGTGAGGGGGCAAATCAAAAGAGACATTTGTTTAAGAATTAAGTGATTCCTAAATCCGTCATTCACTTGATGGCGGACCGGATCAGTTGGATAGCGACATACTTCCACGATTATGGTCCATAAGACCCTCATTCTTGGGCAAGCACCGAGTTGCAAAAAGTATATGACTTGCGGTTTCGTCATCAAGTAGATGGCGGACTTAGGAATTCCTCGATTCACAAACAAAAGTCTAGTTTAGCCTCGCCCGTCTTAGGCCTGAAGGGTTTCAAGGCGGTTTTTGTTCGCGTTAGAATTCATACATATGTCTTGTTTTTCGATTAACATAAGGGAACAAATGCTACCTTGTAACCACTTCGGCCACGCTGCTCCCAAGGTAGAGGTGAGGCAGCATCTGATGAGTTGTCTCTGCCCTGGACGAAACTGCAAGTTATGTACAAACCAAAACAGCTTTTTTCGCAGAAAAACCGAGTTTCTCAAGGCTCGAAAGGGGGTACATGGAACCCGGTGACTTACGAAATGCAAAAACGGCCTGGCGGAACTCCGAAATAGCCTGGATTTTTGGGACTAGTGACCGAAAACAATTTTGAATTTTGAAGCATGGAGTACCTTGGCGAGCTGTTGAATCTGTTGTAGATGCATGCTCATGGTTCCTCGGGAGCAAGAGAATGTCATCTGGTAGACACGGACGAATGGCCGCTTCCTGAACAGATGAGACAGTGTAAGTTGCATCGCCTGGCCTACATTCCGAAATGCCTAAATGTACGAACAGCCCGAAAATTGCTGTGAGTCCAGTCTTGCATGCGTCTTCCGGACAACCGGTATTCGATAAAAGCTCGCTGGAGGTCGATGACAGAAACCATTGAACCGTTGGCGTCTTGAAATAGTTCTTCCATTATTGGCACTGGATAATGGTTGGGGTGAGTATGTGCGTTGATCAGATGAAAGTTCCCAATGATGCGACCTTGGGTAGCATGTGTTGAGAGTTGGCCCTTGACACGACGGTGATCGGATAACACCACGCTCTAATAACACCTTAGCAGCGGTGAGACGTTCACTTGCGAGGGGCTAAGTGGTGAAAAGATTAGCTGTCCGGTAGGGATAATTTGATGGTGGACCCGAAAGTGTACACTACAGATCCTTTCACAAGGTAGAAAGGCGGTCTTTAAGAACCTGGCAACCCGCTGTTCGCAGGTCACACCAATTTGCTCCCCTGGAGTTAGTGGAGTTGGCCCAGCGTGGATTGAGTGAATGACTTGAACAAGACCGAACGTAAAGCCTGTAGATTAGAAGACGCTACCGGCCTAGATGTGCCAAGTGTGGATGTCAATGGTTTGATCATGATGACTGAGTGCATTTGCTCCCAAAATAGCAGTGGGTTGAAGAGGTCAACGTAACCGGGGTCCAGGATTACCAGCTGAGTGCCGAAGATGACGATTTATGCGCCATTACTGCTTACTAAAGGAAACTTTGGTGCAAAAAAATAACAGGTTTACGATTTCTTACCAAGGCAGAGGCAACTCATCAGGCGCCCTGAGACAAGCGTTACCGGAGCGGTTCGCAGATGTTAAATGCTCCATTATATAATTCGTAAAAGACGACATGACTGGGCACTATATTGAGCGTAAATTCGTCAACGAAACTTTGCTTTCGAGGAGGTTTTGCTATGAGCCGCTTGGGAATAATGAAGAGGACGAAACCGGAGTTCACCATTAAGTGAGTCTTAATGCTTTGATCCGGCACATAGAGGTGATCTTCCGCATGGTGGTCGCCAAATAAAACGCAAGCAGCTTCAGTTTTCCTGTCTGTAGTGGAGGTGGGTTGAATTGGAAAACTGCAAGGTTGCCTGTAGCGCATGGCCGGTGTTCTGGGATGGCGGGGAACGACGGGGCAACAACCCTGTCGGCTGTACCAAAACCAAGTGGCGGAGATAACCTCTACTTGATGGTACAGGAAAACACTGTACTCGCTGTGACTTCCTGATCGCGATGCAGTAGACCAATGCTCTAAGGCTTAGATAGGGTATCGGACCCAAGTCTGCACGGGGAATTATCTGAAGTGGCTTCGGTCACAAAACCTTACCAGAGCAGATCATATTTTTTAAGGAGTAGTAGTAAACTAGTACCATGGGAACTGAGATTATGATCGTCATCAACGGCGCAACAACCGGTATTCGGTCTAGGCCGGCCTTAATTAGAAGCTCCAGACATCCCAGTTTTGCGCCGAGGTCCACCACTGGGATACCCAGCTGAATTTACTTGCCTCAGGAGAATTTCTGAGGCGTTCACTTTCTTCTCGGTTATTAGCGGTTGGCCCCCTAATGAGAGTTTAGTGGGGGTTGTTGTTTACGCCCAAACGGACAAGAGACTTTCGGGCCTCACATGTGGAGTTGCGTTTACAACTCGGATGCCATAGTCCTTACTTTTGTAGAAATTTAGGTATACTGAGTGTAATCTCGCGATATTTCTAGCGATTAAATTATTTGAAATAATTAAGACTCACCTCTTCTATTCGTCAGTAATATTTATTAATTTTGCAAATACCGATATTTTGGGAGCCAGTAGTTCCCTTCATCAGTGCTAACTAGTCTTAATATCCTAATTCCTAAGTCTGTCGTAGAACAACATTACTAGCTTGAGTTAAGTTTTGCCAACCAATATGAATGCACTTTGTGTAGATTGGTACCGTGGTTCTTATCAGAGCGAGATTTTGATAGTAGTCATAAAATCAATCCGTGTCTTAAGAAAACCTTGGGGTTAGGTCTAAACGACGAGTACTCACGTAAAACTACCAGGACGTGACTGCAGCGCACGATCCTCACGTACTCGAAGAGGGAGATTAAACACGAATTTGCAAGGGACTCATCTGAAGTGGATTGGTTGTTGTTAAGAACCCTCACCGTAGGTTATCAGATACTATGGGAACTGAGATGGCCCTGTGAGAGCATATGTTCCACGAGAATTCATGGAGGATGTGCTTTCGGTCCGGTTACTAGCGGTTCGTTTCCTTGCGGGAGTTTGATGATGGTTGTCATTATGCCCACATCGCGGACAGAGCTCCTCGTGGGCTCAAACGTGGAGTTGAGCCTACATGGCAAGGTCTCACGTTAGATCATGTAGTGTATGGCCAAGGAACCTGTTTTGCATGATAGGAAGAGTAAGGCAGGCAGGGTTATGGTTCAGGAGAAAGTAGTCTGACCGAATGATTTGACCATCCTTTTTTGTCACCCCTTATTCAAGCTTTATCAGGAGCTTATAATGGGAACAACAGCCTCTTCCCGCATTCATTGGCCAAAAAATATACCATTAGAATACCTGGGTCTAAATTTAGATTTCCCTTTGATGAGTTCGGTAATACCCCTTTTGTTTTATTTTTTTCTGTTTTCTGATTTCCTTTACTGGCCAGCCATGACAGGCTTTCATTTCAAATGAAAAGGTGGTTCGACATGGAATAAACTCCTTTTCCCGAAGGAAGGCCGTTGCTTCCCCTTAATCCTGGGCACAACAGCAACAACAGCAAAATCTTTTTGTTTAAGGGTTGAGGGGTGACAAAATGAGGAGCAGCTTGTTGCTACTTTTTTCGGTCCACGGAGCTCCAGTTTTGGACTTAGCACACAAGTATTCAAAAATTAGGAACGAAGATGGGCTACAGTTTCGTCTTTGGCAGGTGTAACTCGTCATCGATGCGGCTCACAGATGTTAACGCTTCTGGAGAGCGTTGTTAGGACTGTGGCTAGGAGCTAGGAATGTCGGGTAATCATGTGTAAGATATCGGTTTAGAGAATTAAGAAAGCGTGTTCAACTAAAATTTATGTTTAGGAATTGAGGGATTCCATTTAATGGCGGACCGGACCGACCGTGCTCAACTGTTTCATCGGTTAACTAGAAATCTGGGATAGTAATATTTTTATTGCAGTGTTCATAGATGATTAGTTTGATCCCCTGCTCGAAAATTTTGGTGGAGGCTGTGAGGATGGAAATAGGCCTTTGATGAGGGAGATTGATTTTCGTTTTCTTTTTGGGGTTGGGGTGATATGAATTGGGACGTCAAGCAAACGATAACTAATCAGAGAAGATAGGAGAGAATTGATAACTGCATGGCATTCTTTAAGGATGATGGTTGTTAAGCTCAGTCAACTGCGTGACTAACTTTGGAAACGTTTGGTATACATGTTGACGTTCTAGAAAAGTTTTTTATTCAGTATAATCCCAATATGACATCTCGAATGTTATGGGATTTGAAGGTAGAACTGATGGTCCAAAACTTTCCCTAAAAATTAGTGAAATCGATGTGAAATACATTGCAGAACGAACAGACTACTAATCCTGCTTTAGAGGCTATCGAAGACATCTAAAGCTATTGAAGGCGCTCTAAGAGTATTTTCCAAGTAAGTCATATTTTGCAGTGACCGCTACACCTTTGATTGCTCCCAGAGCTGACTTACATGCTGCTTTTCAGAAAGCCCACCAGAATTTCGGACGCGCCCTCACCATTCTTTGAACAGAAAGGAACGCCAATTTTCATTTCTGGCCCTTCACTACTAGCGGTTTGCATATAGGAAACACAGCTTTCATCATCTATCCATGGATTGAAATTTTCTGTTTGCCTAATTTCCATGTCAAGTCTCTTGATCCTGTAGCTGCATCACTTTTAATGCCACCCATGCTTAATTGATTTTCTTCGGTTTGTTCCAACAGTTAGACAATCTGCCTCCAACGTCCTGATGTTGATAGTCAATTCCAGCGAACTCTGGTTTGCGCCTACTGTTTGAGGTGATACGCTTTATTAAAGCATCTATCCATTAGTAAGCTTTGATAACTCTCTTTCACTTTTGTTTTTGTAGGACCCCGCATAAGATCTGGGGCTTAGATCCAGCAGTTTTACTAAATGGGCGTTCATGCACCTTACTGAACTGCTTGCTATTGTGCCCTTCATTATTGCAGCAATAGAATGGTTTCAGCAGAGGCGCAGTTTGACTATGGTCCAACAAGCTTTTATGTTAAATTATGAGTTTGGGAAGTCGAGATCGTCTCGATTTATCTTCGACTGTTGACGTTTCTTCCCTTCATCAGCCCTGCTTGAACTTGAGACTTATCATTTGCCAGAAAGTTGTTTGTCCGGTATTGACTTGTTCGAAGGGAAGCGTTTTGGTCAAAAGTGGTTGCTTGCCCGGAGTTGGCGCTAACTCTTCGAGAGACTTTGAACCGGAGCTGGTAATGCCAGTGGAAGTCTGGACCGAAGGACCAGATATTCTAGAAACAGAGGTCAGATTTCCAGTATTGAGTTCTAATGAAATGCTTCGAGAAAGCAACACCGCCTTGACAAGCTTCGAGTTCCCGCATGTTCGAATCGAAAGTATTTTGTTGTTGCTTTTTCTATTTCATTCTCACTGCTGGTACTATGGTATAGCCTCATCTTTAAGCAGAAAAATAGGTAGATCCCGATTAAGCCCAGGTACCTAGAGGCGTCCATATATGATGACCTCAGCTCATTGCAACTAGTAGAACCTAAAGCCTTCCCACTTTGTCTTGAGGTATTTCGCAGGAGGTTTCCTTCCTAAAAGTTCCCGTTTTTCCTTATTCCCCTTAAGAGCAAAGACGACTCACCTGTATAGCTACCTATGTGTGCCATACACGACCAGGCCACCCTGTCAATTATGCCTGAATGAGTTTTGTGAGGTCCGCCTATCCAGTCAGTTTGGATTGTTTGGTAAACGATTGAAAAACGTTTGGCCCGTCTGGTAAGCCGGAAAGGAGATCATGCAAACCGTCAATTATGTGGGTTGAGGCTTCAGGTCTCCGGACAGGTTGTCTAGGCGGTGAGTATTCTTGATAAATGCTCACACACAAAAAATATTTCAACTTAAGATCTCAACGACTTTCACTTCCAGAGTAGAATTAATGGTGCCGTCCAACTTGCGGGTACGTGGATGGAGTTTTCAGTTAAATGGGTGCCGGATAGATTGTGGACCAATCAAGCATAACTGACAGGCTTATCTGATCATGTATGGTAGGTCTTATGCTGAGACTTATGACGGCCAGTTTGAATATACTGAGAGCCTGAAAGCCGCATCACCAAGCACCAATTTGTAGGCCTCGCTCTCAAAAGTTAGCATTATTTGTTTTTGTCGGTAAGCTTAGCAGCTAGACTAACGGGGAAGGTAATCAGCAACGATATAATGCACAATACAGAGAGCAATGAATTATCTGACCATCAAACTGCAAACTTCTAGAGCCGTTGGTCTTCATTTCTGTTCAGGTGTAACAGTAGGTGTGCATTCCAAACAACCCCGATATTTTCACTCAACAGTATGCGAAACTGGCTTATCTTGGGAGGAAATGACTAGTCACCGTAACAATCGAATATGGACTGTTCCTGCAAGCAAAAGAAAAATTTGACGGTTCCTCCGCAGAGTTATTTATCGCTGTACTTGCAGCTACTGCAGATCTACTATTTCCACTAGCACGGGAACCTTGGGAATCCGAGACCTTTCCTTGAGACTGGAAGAAGATGATCATTGTCAAGTCCCCTAGAAAGGGAACTCGTTCAAAAAGTGACAATTGAAGGGGTATCTGTGTGGTTCCTGCCGTCGCAAATATAATGGCTAAAGTAGTCCGGAATGCCTCGAAGAATATCTCGAAAGCTTGATCGACGGAGAGCAGGCTGATTTTCGCTCCCCATATATCTGCATTGACTACGGATCATTTGGGACCAATGCGAGGAGATTAGGCCTTCGCTGCTCTTCATCGATTTCGAGAAAGCTTTCGATAACGTAAACTTCTACGCAAGAGTGGCATTTCAGAAAAACTAATAGCTATTATCGGAACGAAATATGATGGGCCAAAATGTCATGTGCTGCACCGAGTTAAAATCTCAGAGGACTTTGAGGTCCAAACTGGAGTTCGCCAGAGTTGCATCTTGTCACCAATATTATTTCCTTTTGTTTTCAGTGACGTTCTTCATGCTGTCTGGCCCGGAAGACGTGGGGGAGTTCAATGGTAGTTTATAATTAACACCTTTCCTAAAACACCTCGACAACGCTGATGACATCTGTTCGCTATCTCACTGCGACAAGGACCTTGATCAAATCACTCTGGATTTGGGAAAAGAGACAGGTGGAGTTGGACTGACAGTAAATACTAAGAAAACCTAGGTTCTCAGTTTGACGGGTCATCGTATTCTTCCTATCTGTATACCTAGGAACCATGGTTTATATGGACGGTGGTACCGAATAGGATGCTCCCAGCCCTTAACCTTACTAGATCTGCCTTAGCTGTATTCTCTATTATCTGGGTAGTTGCGAGCGTTCTGAACTAGTGCTCTTTCTGTGTTGTGTTCTATATTGCAGTAGCATATGGAAAGTGGCGCCTACTATTACTCAAAAGCTCCAAGTCAACGTCCAAATCTGTCTGCGTCGTATCTTCGGAGCACTTTTCCAAACGGAGAACTTGGTCGGCGCACAGAGCTGTCATCGGTACGCATTATGATCAGAGGGCAGAAGTAGCAGTGGATAGGTCACACATAAAGAACGGCAGTAGAATCCACACACACTCAAGTTGACGGACGGGTAGGGCGCACCAAGGTCCCTGGACGCAGAACGGTAGGAAGGAGTGTGAGCATCTCGGGAAGTCGTGAGGTAGCTGAAGCGCTTTTCAGGTAAACGCAAACGAAGCCGCATAGATGTGGATAATGCGCTATACAACACTTAGGGGCAAGTGGCAACCATATTCATAGATACTGGGGGTTGTGTGGCGTTGTGTCGGTATGGTGAGCCCCTATGCATTCAGTAGACTGAACAAAAAGGCCCGACCAGTTTTCCCTGGCCGGGGTTGATCTCAAGTGAAAGACCGAAGATTCAGATGCAGTGGCCGGAAAGTGGTCTGAAAGCGATGTGGGACTTGGTGTCCCGCAATGGTACTGATTATGGTAAGGCTACTTCTGTATCCATCATACAGTGGCAGCTTGGTCAGGTAGGTGAATGAATCGAAGTGCTTTTAAAGAGATGACATGGTACGCATTCCTTGCATAAACCCAGTCAGAAGAACTTTAACGCTACGAGCTTGGCTGTGCCACGACCTCTTGGGTGTGATAGTTGGGGCACGGTATCAACGGCTTGACGACGGAGCAGAACTGATAGGTATGGCTTAAGTGAGCCTTGGGATTCCACATAGTACGCTAAGGGACCGTGTCTAGTCGCGAACTGGCTAGCAGATGAGGAAGTTCGTCCTCGGCTTCAAACTCGCTGAGTATCGTGACTGCTTCTACCTGAGAGAGAACGTAAGCAATGGTGTTTTCAGCGTATATTCTATGCGGATCTCTAGTCGGGTTGACTGCTCTTATGTAGTGAGGTCTTATTCGAACACTGTGTCAAGAAAAATACGAGCGGCCAACGGTCGATATGTATTACAAAGTGATGACCCTCCAAGATGCGCTGAAAAAGCCTGATCGCATCGACAAGCCTGATCGTCGATGAAGTATTGCCGTTTGGACTCCAAGAGCTTTTTGGAGAAAAAAACCTACCGGAATTCACATATCATTGGGTTGCTATTGGTCAAATGCCACGTTAGTAGCTCCGTCGGTGACAAAAATACTGAATTGTCGGCTGTAAGGATGTCTTGATTGTAGCATTCAACAGCAGCATCAACGTGAGAGGACAAACCAAAAGAGACTTTTGTTTGAGAACCAAAGGATTCCTAATTCCGCCATCCACTTGATGGCAGTTAATTGCTGGCGGGAACGTTTGTGGGATCCGGCTGTCCGGAAGGTTTGAATAGTTCGATAAACGAATGAAAAACGTTTGGGCCATTTGGTTGGCCGGAAAGGAGATTTTGCATACCGGCACTTATGTGGGTTAGGGTTTCAGGCCGCCATCTAAGTAGTGAGCGTTCTGTTAAAAATATAAGCGCACAAAAACATCTCAGCTTTACGTGTCAACGCCTTTCATTTCCAGAACTGAACTGATGGTGCTGTCCAGCTTGCCGTTACATGGATGGTGTTTTCAATCCAACGGACCACCGGATGGACAGTCCAGGCTTTTCTTTTTTTTTGGGAGTTGGGTAGGTGAATGCTTTTAAACACAGAGTGCTGGACTTCCGCAACAGCACGCTGGCGGAATACCAACTAAACACCTTCCTGTCATCAGAGAACTAGCCTGGAACCATTTGACACATCACTTTGGGTTAGCCCTCACGCTATCCCGGCTTTGGGAGCCTTCAAGTCAGGAAATTCCTTTCACCAACGGGAAGGAAGGGGAGGAAGGGAGTTGCTGTTAGTTCAAGGAACCCCTTATCGTCCGATCTTTCCGCCGGTCGAGTTCAATCTTCTTCGCAATAAGAAGAGCCCGAACATAATGCGCAATACGATTCCAGCTGCCAGCGCTCTTCAGCATCTCTCTGACAATGTTGTCTGGAGAGAGCTTCTCTGTGTCTGCATAAAGCTGCTGGCGAAGGCGTTCCCACCTCTCCTGCCCGGTCATGTGTGGGCATGCTTTTTGCAGAGACTCATGATGGTGAATTTCAATTTGTTGAGGCGCAGAAAACTAAAATCAGCAATTTGTAGGCCTCACTCTTAAAAGTTAGCATTATTCCTGCGCTAGTAATAGACGAAATGCTTACCCTGGGCCAACACATTCGGAATATACCACGCTTACCTAGCACACGCTTATATTCCAAGCAGCTGGCGTGGTGTGAAGGTAATATTTATTCCCAAACCGGGAAAATAGACCTACGCAGAGGCAAAGGGCTTCCGATCAGACTGATCGATCTCTTTCTGCTAATAGGACTGAAAGGGCTAGTAGATCGGTTCATAAGGGATACATATATCCCAAAGTGGTCACTTCACTGTAGGCAGCATGTCTACCAGAAAGGCAAATCCACAGAGACTGCACTCCATGAACTCACGACAAAAATTGAGAAGACAGTGTCGAATAAAGAATACGCCTTAGACGCATTTATGGACATCGACGACGCGGCAAGGCAGCATGGAATCGATCCGCCATTAATCAACTGGATCCTTCAGATGCCAGAGTGGAGAAAGATCGATATATTCGTCAGACAGAAGTCTATTGAGGCAGGGAGTCTTAGAGATTGCCCACAGGGAGGGTTCTCTCTTCCCTGTTATGGCCCCTGGTTATGGACACCCTGCTATGGCTTCTGAAAGGCAGAAAGGTCTTCGCACAAGTATTTGCGGACGATCTGATCGTAACCATTATCGGCAAGTTTGCGGACAGAGTATGGGACCACCTGAACACCGCATCTAATCCACAATTGATGCCTCCATAATAGACTCACGGTGAACGCTAGCAAGACTGGATTAGTTTTTCTCGCTAGGAACGTCAGGTGAGGCATATAAGCTACCCACCTTAAGGGGGGCAGAAATCCAGCTGGTACAAACAACATTTATAACTACATCCCAACTCCAAATTAACATGGAAGCACCACATCCAGAAACAAGAATAGTTTGCTCTTGTGCTGTATGACTGCAATAGATAAGACCTGGTGACTTTAACTAAAACGGATTCATTGGATTTATACATCCATAATTAAACTCATTTTGATGTATCCGTGTATCGTCTGGTGGTCGAGACTGAACTTTGCTAACAGCAGGAAGTTACTGACGCAGACTTAGAGGCTCGGTTGCCCAAGTATTACTGGAGCAATGAGTAGTACGCCGACCGTGGAACGCGAAGCTACTCTAAATTGACTGCCAATCCAACGACTAACGACACATATAGCCTTCATGCTATTGGCGAGTGGAAAGGCCGCCAATCATACGGTCATCTGGGAATCACCAATCATATGGTTTCCTGATTCGTCTTCGAAAAGACATATTCCGTCCTAATCTCCTAAAGGGAAAAATGGTCAATAACTGACCACGAATCTTTTGGGACTACAGATTTAATCATCTTCACCGACGGGTCAGTCAGGCGCTGGGGTGTTCTCGGGAAATCCGATTATGGAACTGGCTCGACCTCTTGAAAAAAGAAGACCATATTCCAGGCGGAGATATATGCCATTTTATTGGCAACAGGAAAAGTTTCCGGCAAAAATGGGGGGTCGCATCATTGGAATCTGGACCGACAGTCAGGCAGCATTATCAGCACTAAACAGCAATGACATGACTGACAATGACTGAAACTTAGCCGACTGATCGAAACCTTCCTGATGTGGGTGCCACGGCTCTCAAACTTAGCTGGTAATGAGGAAGCTGAGAGACTGGCTTGCCAAGGTTCTAAATCCCGAATGGTGGCACAGAAACACCTTTTGGCATCCGGCCATTTACTGCCAAGTCTACTCTAAAGGGGAAAATGGCAAGGATTCACGCAGCCGATTGGAGAAATTTGAACTTCTGCCGGCAGGTGAAAATCTTTGTGAAGAAACCTGGAGCTACTAGGGCGGCACTTAGTAACAAAGTGGGACATGAAAACCCTGGCAGGGGTTTTAACGAGACACTGCCCTTAAACCACCACATGGAAAAAATCAGGTTGTGGTCTCAGCCATATGCAGCCAATGCGAGGAGGAAGGAGAGACGGCCCTCCAATTCGTATGTAGCTGCCCGGCTTCCTCAGACGTGAGGCGAAGATACCTTGGTAGGGTTTTCTTCAACGAAGAGGCTACACATTCTCTGTCTCTGGAGCATGTTCTCAGATTCTCGAAAGCCTGCAAACACCGTCGGCGAGAGGGCGATGAACAGGCAATCTCCAGCGATAGTAAAATGGGCCTAACAAAGGTCTGAATGTTTGGAGCTGCGGCTCCTCCTACTAAATCTAAACTGAACTAGCATCATTTGCTTTTATCGCTGAGGTTATCGGCCAAATTATCGGCAAAGTAGTCACCGGCCATACAGTGTACAATACAGGGAGTAATAGACTCTTTGACTATGAAACTGTTGGTCCATATTTATGACGTGCTCCTTCCGTCATCTTTTCAAGAATCTTTGATAAGAAACGTTTTGTACTCCGAATTTTCAGCTGTAGGGATGCATTCAGAACAGCCCCCTTAGTTTCACTTAATTAAGAGTATGCGGAACTCACTTATCTCAGTATGAAATGGCTAGTCATAGCAAAATTCGGATAAGACTGTTCCTCCAAGCAAAGAAGAAATCATTCCGGCTACCAATGCACTCGGAGTAAAGACGCTGGGCTTGACGACCTCTCTGCAGAGTTCGTTATCGCTGCACTTGCAGTTTCTGCAGATGTGCTATTTCCACTCGTACGGAAATCTGTGAAATCCGAGACCTTTCCCAGAGTATGGAAGAAGGGGATGATTTTCAACATCCTAAAGAAGAGTACTGGTTCTGAGTGTGACAATTGAAAAGGTATACTAGCTTAAGTAATCCTGAAACGCATCAAAGAACATCTCGAAAATTTGATCTACAGAGACTGTGACTACGGATCATTTTGGAACAATGCGTGGCGTTTAGATCTTCCCTGCACCTGCTTTTCATCGATTTCGATAAAGCTTCCGGTAACGTGAGCAGGTATTCCGGGGAAACTAATAACTATTGTCAGAGCGAAATATGATGGCCCAAAATATCATGTGCTGCACCGAGGTGAAATCTCAGGAGATTTTGAGGCCCAAACTGGAGTCCGCCAGAGTTGCATCTTGTCATCGATATAATTCCTTCTCATTATCTGCGACGTTCTTCATACTGCCTTGTCCAGAAGACGTGAATAAGTTCAATGGTAGTCAATAGTTGACATCTTCCCTACTACACCTTGACAACCCTGATGTTCGCTCTCTCACCGGGTTATAGATTTTGGTCATAATGGGTCTGGGTTTGGAAAAAGAGATAAGTAGAGGTGGGCTAACGATAAACACGAACAAAACTAAGATTGTCAGTCTGACAAGTCACCGTGTTCTCCCTACCTGCATTTATGGAAAGAGCATAGAAGACGTCGATCAATTTGTATATCTAGGTATCGTGGTTTCTGTCGACGGTGGCACGGAACTGGATTTTGCCAGACAAATTAACCATGTTAGATCTGTTTTCGCTGCATTCTCAAATATCTAGGAATGCAGCTGTCTCAATACCAAGATGAAGTTGAGACCGTTCTGTGCTACTGTTCTTTCTATGTTGTGTTCTATATGGGAGTAGCGCATGCCGCACACTGTAGTTTAAAAGCTCCACGCCTTTGCCAACACCTGTTTACATTCGGAGTACGCTGGTCTGATACTATTACAAACGAAGAACTTGGTCGGTGCGCAGGCCTGTCATCCGTAGGCATTGTGATTAGGAAACGGAAATGACAATGGATGTAGTGGAATCCACTCTCCCAAGATGGCCAACGAGTGGGTTGCACCAAGGGCACTGGGCGCAGAACCGTAGAGGTGGAGTGCGAACGTCTCGGAAAGTCGTGGGGGAGCTGAAGCGCATTTCAGGTAACTCCGAACGAAGGCCCATAGATATGAATGATGGGCAAGCAAGGTATTGTAAGGCCAGTCGCCCCCCATTGTGAACACCATTTGACATTCATGAAGTTTAATGTAAGTAAATCGAGCTGCTTGGGAGACGACCCAGCTCTTCCACGTCACGAATGTGGTTCTAATTATGGGATTTCTAGGAATCATATAGTCATGATGACTTCAACGAATTGTATGCATGTTCGAAGAGTCAATTGAAATGTGAGGACCATTGCCAAACGTCGTGATGGAAAATCCCCGCAGCTCACAAGACGCCTACCATCAGGTTGTCTTTTTTTGTACATCTATGTAGACTCCTAGCCCCTAACTACAAGAATACTACATGCACTTACTCTAATTAGTTGTTGAATTAACGAGGTAAGTGGAGATAACACATGTGTGTCGAGTCTCATTTTATCCAATCGAAGCACCAGGATGTATCCTACTCGTCTTCTAGCCATTCTGCAAGCACTCTAACGCCAATTAAAATTCCTTAATGCCACCCTCATCTTAATTTCCAAGCTCCGAACAAGAATTTCCACCGACACTTCTAGTTCGCAATGGAAAAAATAGGAACAATATCTCCTCAAGCTATCTTAATTGAAATTAATATGACCAAGAATTTTCCAGCTTCTTGCCAAACATCGCCACATAGAACGTGTGTAATTGAAGTGGGGCATCCACAGGCGGCCGGTCAGACATCTGATGACCACTTGAGAAAATTTTCAATAATTTGTTTTCATGTTCGCAAAGTGAAACGCTAATAACTGATCTGGTTTCAATTTTCCATTATTAAAAGCTGACGGCCCCGACCGATGGATTCACCGACAGACAGCCATGCTAGCTTCAAGCGGAACAGCAGGAAGAACCGACATTTGGGTTGTTCACGGTGGTATGGGGGGGGTGTCCGAGGTGGCAGGCAACATACTCTCTTGACAAGTTGACTTTTAATTTTAGATCGTCTGTTTTCGTGCCAGGGAGCTGAGAAAACATTTTGAAATGGAAAGATGTAAAACAGGCTCTCATACCGTGGGGGTTATGGGAATTTGTCAGGGACGACTTGGCAGTATCGATTAACAATTGTGTCGGCATAGTAACTTCTTAATTAGATTCAGTTCGCTGTAGTATTTCATTCATTGTTTGTCAATATCCCAGGGGATGGGAAAATTGAATCGGGGTTTGGAAAGTGTCTCCACTGGGGGGAGAACAATTGGAAAATACTGACTCGATATCTAATGAGATATCAATGCCTTTGTATATTCAACGTATTCATGGAGCCGTCTAGACTTATCCTGACAACTGGCTTTGAAGTTGAATGAAATCTTGTGCTCCAAAAGCGTCCCGAGAAATTATGAAACTTAATTAAGGTATCGAATCTTTCAAGATCAGATACGCAGACCCATCCACACATAACAATGGATCCCGTGAGAAATTGACTGTGCATTTTGCTCACGTTCCTCCGATGACAAAAGTGATGCGGGTCCTGATTGACATCTCCATACATATGTTTGTGGATATGTTCCCGAATATTCATACACGTGTTTCGACTTAACACAAGTATGTATTCTGGATTCCCTTCAAATATCCGAGACAACACTTATTCTTTCAAAGATTACTTCATTCTGTCTATTGAGCCTCTAATGCATGTTCATGTGTATCCTTCAGAAATAGGGTAGCAGCCGACGTTGATGCCATCATGTCGGAAATGGCAGACATCGTATTATTCCTGAAATAGCCCAAGCTTTTTTGTGATTGTTCGCATGCACTGAATGTAGATATCTGTACATTTTTAGATTACTACGGGGTTATGGTGAAAGGAGGTATCATTCAAAATATTTGCTGTGACTACCTCGCACCTACCCTCAAGCCAGATTCTGCATAACTCCCTCAGCAATGTCAAAAGCTTTCTCACTGTCAGGAATTCTAATCTCCCTCAAGGAAATGTCAAATAACATTTCTGCAAAATTATTTGGCAGAACAGAAACGGAAATGTTTTCAAGGATTCAAGGATCCTTACCTTTGCTCTTTTCATGAATTCCGGGCTCCCGAACTATGCTCCTAGGTGGGAGGATAAAGAAAGGGTGGAAGGGGATTATGAAAATTGAAGAGACTTTGACTATTTTGTTTCAAGGAAGGGTGAGTTAATGGTGCATCAAAATTCGATAAGAGGGCAATATCCTTACGCACAGGGAAATGACAAGCACTCAGATAGGTTCTGCTTTAAAAGGCTGCAGGATAATGAAAGCTTCAAGAGGTAAGGAGAATGCGATGTAGACTAAACGGGGGAAGAAATCCTTTCTAAGTAGTTTATCGGGGGGAGACATATTTGGATAAGATATTTTCGTCTATAAGATAAGATAAGATATTCCCTTTTCCCTATATCCTTTTAGAGGATGTGCCAATTCCGAAATATCTAGCAAATACTTCCAGGATAATAACAACGTCCAAGACAATATAATTTGACTCTTTTACTTCGACTTTTCAACTCCTTGAAAATGTATCCTGTTCAAATAAAAACATTGTTTTTTTCCGCTTTCAGATTATCCTTGGAATCAGATGTGGATGGAAGAGGATTTAATTTGAACAGAAAATGTAAGTTAAATTAATTTTGAATCAAATATATGATAACATGAGCTTTGATATGCTCTCCCTTGGTCCCAGTGAAGGTTACCTCCAAATACTCGGCTTTAAGGATAACCATAAAGCCTCTGAATGGGTTTATCAAATGGAGTGTTGGCGTTCCAAAAAATATAGACATTAGAGTTACGAATAGAACATAAACAATGAGACACTGACTAATAACAAAGATACCTTTCACTAGATAAAGACCGTACCTGTACGCTGAACAGACACAGAGGACATGTAACCAGCTCTCAGACTTGGGCCCTCACAAAACACAACCCTGTCTGGGGCCAAGGTTCAATGAGCAGAGAAATTCATTGAAGCTACTATGGTCCGTCAAGAGAAAGCTTATCTGAAGGCCGAAGCTCACGAGAGAGCTCCTTATGCCAGATATCCTTTTCACGTGGTCATATGCTACTCGACCATTCCTACTTTCGATCCATCTGTCACTTAAAGGCAACACTGTCGTCCAAAAACTTTCTGCTCAACAGACCTCAAACTGACCACTACTCAGACCCTTAGATTCTTTTGCAGAAAGATAGGGCCCTCCTGATCCTGTAGCAGCATGCTGGACTAGCAACAGATCAGCAATACCTGCTGAAATTTGTACAACAGGGGAACCCATACGTAGAACAGGAAACATAGACTCCCATGTATATAAATCTAAAAGCTTTCTAGGTCTTTTTTTTGCTTTTTTGTGCGTACACGGAGGTGGAAAATCTTAGAAAGACACGTCCGCCGCAGCTCCGCCGCCCGAACGGCGAAACTACAGCGGGCGCGTGTGGGATTCACACCCACTGAAAACCACCCCCGGTCTCTCCAGCCCCAGCCCCGCGGGACCACCATTGAGGTATTACTTCGCGGGGTAGGTTTGCTCTTAGGCACTCATCCTTCTCCTATTTGCAACTTTCCTCCTTCTTTGTTCCTTCAGCAACTCCTCCTCCTCCTCCTGCATTTGGATGATTGTGGAGCCAACCGCAAGCCACTTCTCCTCGGACTCCAGCATCTCAGTAACCAAGCTCTCCGGGGTCCCGCTCCTGCCCACCACCTGGTTTAAGCTCCTTCTCTCCATCGCAAATCGTGGGCAGTGAAACATCACATGCTCTGGATCGTCCGGTATGCCATCGCATCTGGGACAGTTTGGAGAATCATCCAACGGTGCAAAACGGTGCAGATACTGCCTGTAGCAACCACCGTGCCCCGTGAGGAACTGGGTAATGTGGTAGTTGGTCTCCCCATGTTTTCGCTCAAGCCACACCCTAATGTTGGGAATGAGCCTGTGCATCCACCGACCTTTCGTAGACTCGTCCCATCTGCGTTGACAGAGATCAAGCGACTCTGACCTTGCCGCATTTCTACGCTATGCATGACCCTCCATACGTCTTGCATTGTACAGGATACTCATTTCTTTGGCAAGGATGTCAACCGGGATCGTGCCTGCCACCACCAATACTGCCTCATCTAATGTGGTTCTAAAAGCACTGCAAACCCTCAAAGCCATCCGCCGGTAAACCGAGTTCACCTGCTTCCGTCTCTGAGAGTTTGCAAGCGTCTCTGCCCACACAGGCGACGAGTAGAGCAGGACGGAGCGCACCACTCCGGCTAACACCAACCTCTGGCAATGTTTCGGCTCACCAATATTTGGCAACTTTTTTGTAAGTGCCGTGGTGGCACTGGCTGCCTTTTGGCATGCATACTCTAGGTGTTCCCTAAAACTCAATTTGGTGTCAATTATTACCCCCAAGTATTTGATAGCCGGCTTTGATACGACCGTATGTCCACCGACCTCCACTTTTACAGCGTTATTTTTTCTGCGTTTCGTTATTAAGACCGCTTCCGTTTTCGCGTCCGCCAAGGTCAGCCCGGCCTTTTCTAGCCAGGACTTTTCCGCTCTCACTGTTTCCGTTGCGTAAACCTCCACATCTTCTGGGTGTTTTGCTGCAACAACCACAGCTAGGTCACCAGCACAGCCAACAACCGTAGTACCCTCTGGGACGGGAAGACGAAACACCCCCTTATACATGATATTCCACAACAGGGGACCAAGTACCGGTCCCTGTGGTACCCCGGCTGTGACAATGTACTCTTTGGGGCCCTCATCCGTCCCGTACCAGAGAGTCCTCTCTGAGAGGTAGTTTTCCACCAAATTCGCTAAGTATCCGGGGGCACCTATGTCAGCCAACGCCCCTTTAATTCTATTCCAGTTCGCCGAGTTGAATGCGTTTTTGACATCCTACGCCACCACGGCACAGCAGCCGCCAGAAATCAGTGCACCTTTTGCCAGGTTTACCACCATGCCAATTGCGTCCACCGTAGAGTGGGCGCGTCGGAAACCAAACTGCGTTCCGACAAACCATTGCTGGCTTCGACGATGAGCAGGAGTCTGTTGTAGATGACTCTCTCCATCATCTTCCCCATTGTATCCAACAGGCAGATAGGACGATACGACGCTGGGTTTCCTGGTTGCTTGCCAGGCTTCGGAAGCAAAACCAACTTTTGCTTTTTCCACTGGGCAGGGAATATTCCTTCTTTTAGGCACGCCTCGAAGGTGTTGGCGAAAAGGTCGGGCCTAGTCTTCACTGCCAGTTTCAAAGCTCGGTTGGGGATGCCATCCAAACCTGCAGCCTTGTTGTCACGGAACCTACCACATATTTCCCGCAGCTCCTCCACAGTTACAGGCGGTATTATGCCGTCATTTAGCTGGACAAAAATTTGCCTTCCCCTATTTTCGTGGTGAGGGAACAGAGTGGTAACAATTTGTTTCAGGAGGCGCGGACAGGTCACCTGGGGTGATTTCCGCAGCCTTTTCATTACCACTCTGTAAGCCTCGCCCCAAGGGTTTATGTCGGCATGGTCGCACAGCTGTTTGAAGCAGTTCCTTTCGCTCCTCCGAATGGCTTCCTTTATGCGGCCACGCAATTGCTTGTGTGCCTCCTCTCGACCGTCGCCACCGGGTTTTCCCCTGAGCCTCTGGCAAAGCCTCCTTGCCCGAAAACATGCGGCTCGCAAACTTGCGATTTCGTTGTTCCACCAGTAGTTGGGTTGCCTACTGGGGAGCAATCGCCTTCTGGGCATAGTAGCATCGCATGCTTCCGTCACCCATCGAGTGATCTGGGTGGCTTTCTCTCCAGCCGTACCATTCAGGGATATGTCAGATTTGAGCACCGCGGAAAACGTGTCCCCCTCGAAAGCTTTCACTGTCCAGCCAAGCATACCACCCGGCATTTTGCGAAAACTCTTTTTCGAGCTCGATCCGCCCTTGATCTCTACGCAGATTGCCTGGTGGTCGCTGTGAGTATAGTCCTCACTGACATGCCAAGCGATTCTACTGGCTAAAGTGGCACTCACGTATGTCAGGTCCACTATAGACCCCCGGCCCCTTCTCCGGAAAGTGTACGAAGACCCAACATTCGTCAGTACCACGTCCAGCTCCGCGAATGCTTCGAGGAGAACACGTCCCATGACATCAGTTATCCGTTCGCCCCATTCAAGAGCCCACGCATTGAAATCGCCTCCTATTATGATCGGCCAACGTCCTCTTGCATCCAAAACAAGAGCAGAAAGCATCCGCTCATACTCGACGAGTGCAGCGCTGGGTGGAGCATAGCAGCTGTAGATGTGGATGCCCTTCACCTTCGCTCTGATGAAGCCCTCCTCCGGGTGCTCCATAATTTCCTGGAAGGCTTGTTCTCCACAAGTCCACAACGCTGCTTGGCCCGTTTGGTCTTTAACCCAAACGCTACCACCGCGGTTTCGGTATGGTTCACTTAGTATGGCCACATCGATGTTTTTCTCGCGGATGGTTTGCGCGAGTAGATCCTGCGCCGCCTCGCAGTGGTTGAGGTTGATTTATATCAACCTCATCGGCGATTTGTGCTAGGGGCTCTCCTGTATTCCGGGCACCTGCTGCTCCCCGCAATGTGCCGATGGTCCACACCCTCCTTTCCTTTGCACAGTAGACAATTTGGGTCAGCTCCGCAGTCCTTGCTGATGTGGCCCTCCACTTCGCATCTCCTACATTGCTTTGACCTGTCATTTGGGTTAGTGCATGACTTTGCAATGTGACCAAAGCCAAGGTATCTAAAGCACCTGTTCCCTAAGGCGACACATAACCCAGCCTATTCTCACTCTCCCTGCTGCTAACAGTTTGAGTGCGTTCTCCACTGGTAGGCTGATAATGGCGGTTTGTGTTCCCCCATAGGCTTTCCTTAGCGTTTTCACCACTGACTCTTGTAGTCCGGCAAGATCGAACTGTTTGTCCAACGCTTCACGAACCTCCTCCTTCGTCGTGATTTCATCTATATCTTTGCAGATTATAGTGATCTCCGGCCTGCTAGCTCTTATGTCGGCTTCCTGCCCTAAAGTCTTCCCGATTTGGCTTAAGAATTTGTCCGCGGTTAAATCCTTGGATTTCTTAAGTTCCAACATAAGATCTCTCTTCTGCGACCGTCTAATACGGCTGACGTTGTCTCCCAAATTGGTGAGTTCGGGGTTTGCCTTCACTTTCCTGAGAATGTCGGCGTATGACCCTTCGCCTCGTTTGGAAATGAAAATCACCTCCGGTCTAATCTTCCTCCGATAATTTCTTTTCCGCGGTTCTACCTTCCTCCAAGCTTCCGCATCCGCCTTTGAAGGTTCGATCCCTTTTCTCGAGATAGCCACTGCAGTATTTTCACTGGCAGCTTCGGACGTTTTTTTCATGAACTCTGCCTTTTTGGGAGTTGAGTCCTTTTTTCTTTTCGGGGTTTGCTGGCCTGTTAAGTCATACAGCTTCTCGCGCAGCGTCTTCCCCGGTTTCTCCCCTTTTGTGTTTTGAACCGGCGTTACTTGAGTTGCCTGGTTCACTTTTCCAATCGGCGACTTCCCTACTCGTTCATCCTGGGTCTTGCCGTACGTCAAACGGATGCCTCTTATCATGGCCCTTATATTTTGGTGAATGTTCCTGCGCTCTTTTATAAACTCACACAGCTCCATGATCTTTTTACCGAGGGCAGTAAAGGCGGCTCCAGACTGATCATTGCCCAAAACACCGCTCGGGTGAATCGGCGTCAGTGATTCTTCCTCATCGAAGACTCCCGCTATACGCTTCCCACTGGAAGTAGCGATCGTGGGGGCTTGTGCCCGTGTGGGAGGGGATCTGCGAAAAATCGAGCTCCTTCTAAACGGATCCATCACTGGAGCCAGTTCAAGTTCCTCGCGTACGCTTGTAACATTAGATGCTACAGTAGCCAAGGTTCCCACTACTGAGGCACTGCGGTCGTTGGATATCGACGGCCGGGAGCCCGCTTGCTCACTCCCAAAAACCGCCGGTACTGGGTTTTCGAAGCCCTGCATCGTAACTTCATTCTTTTTCTGCTCCTCCATGTTTGGTTTTATTTCTGGGTATCCTTCCCATAGCCAATTTTTATCCACGGGTGGACGTTTACTTCCCACCTACCCGGCCTGCGCATAAACATGCCCATACACCCACATCTCCGGATGCGTGCATGTGCATGGCCATGACACATCCGCCGAGCATTCCCTTATCCGCACGAAGGGACGCGCCTGATGGGAGATTTGGCAACTCCACACAGGAAGCTTTCTAGATCTAAGACCCCATCCACACCTCATACTGTGTAGATTTGTTAAATCTGCCATTAGATGCGTTCCATCGTGGTGGTAAGGGAATGTTTGACGGACTTATTATAGCCATCCATCCGGAGAGTCCGTTTATGGGCATCCATCCAGGCCAGGTAAGTGGGAACAAAAATCCTGCCCGCAAATGAAAATTGGCTATGGGAAGGATACTCGCAAATAAAATCCAACATGGAGGAGCGAAAAAGAAATAGAGTTATTGCGAAAGTCTTCAGAAACCCAGCACCGGCAGTTTTCGGGAGACAACCACCGATATCCAACGGCCGGAGTGCCTCAGTAGTGGGAAGCTTGGCTACTGCGTCCACTAATGTTAGGAGATCCTAAAACTCGTTCCACTGATGGACACTTGAAGTTCTATTCTTCGCCGATCCCCGCCCATATGAGCACAAGCTCTCGCGATCGAAGGCGCTTCCCTCAGCGGAAAGCGTGCAGCAGAAGTATATGACGAGGAATAAACCTTGACGTTAAACCACCCGAGGGATGTTATTGCACTGGGTAAACAAACAATGGAACTGTGTGAATTCATAGAAGAACGCCGGGATATTGACCAGAAAATAAAGGCCATGATAAGGGGTATTCGGTTGGCGTACGGCGAGGCCAGGATGAAAGCGGGATGAAGACGTTGAACGAAAAAGTGAGCCAAGCGACACAAGTAACGCCTCTTCAAAACGTGAAAGGGGAGAAATCGGGGAAGAGGCTGCGCAAATGGTTAAACGAACCAACACGCCAGTAAACCCGGAAAAGGAAAAAGGACCCAACTCCCAGAAAAGTGGGGCACCTGAGAATGGCTGCTGAAACTGTCGGCAAAACTTTCGCAGCCGCGACTCTGGGAAAAGGCAGTAGATACCTCAAGGCAGATGTGGAAGCCTGGAGAAAGGTGGCCCCTCGGGAAAGGAAGGACCGAAGAAAGATAAGACTGGAGGTGACTATCATCTCCAAACGAGGTGACGGGTCATATGGGGACATTCTTAGGAGAGTGAAGGCAGACCCTGAACTCAACAATTTGAGAGATAATGTTATTAGCAGCTTTAAACGGTCCCAGAAAGGAAACCTTATGCTGTTTATTGCCAAAGAGATCAAAGGATATAACCGCGGGCAAATATTTCAACCAAATTTCAAAGTCGTTAGAACAGGCAACCGACATAACGGCTAGCTGGCCATAGATCACTATAATTTGGAAAAATATAGATGAAATCACGATGAAAGAGGTGGCTTGCGAAGCATTCGAGAAACAGTTCAATCTTGTCGGACGACAGGAGTCAGCGGAGACAACGTTTAGGAAAACCTACGGAGGATCACAAGCGGCTATAATCAGCCTACTAGTGGAGGCGGCACTCGAACTGTTAACAGCAGAAAGAGGAAGAATAGGTTGGGTTATTTGCGGTCTTAGGGAGTAGGTGGCACTGAAGCGATGCGTTATATGCCTTGGGTCGGGTTACACCACGAAGACATCCACCAGTTTAAACGATAGGTCAAAGCAACGCAGGATATGTGGAGTGGATTGACCCAGGAGGAGGGACGGACTGAGGAGTTGACCCAATTTGCTTACTATGCAAAAGGAAGGAGGGCGCAGAGCATTGCCATATTGCAAGCAGCAGGAGGTGCTCAGAACACAAAGGAACTCTCAACACAAATAGCAGATGAGGTTCATACAAGTTAACTTCAACTACTGCTCGTCGGCGCGGAACTTACTCTATCAAAGCATCCGCGAGGAAAACATCGATGTAACCGTAGTTAGTAAGCCTTATTGAAACCACGGGGGGGGGGGCATTTGAGCCAACCACCAAGCAGGCCCAGCAACACTAAGGTCTTGCGGAGAACAAGCCTACAGGAAATAATGGAGCAGCTGGAGGAAAGCTTCATCAGAGTGAAGGTGAAAGGGGTTCACATCTACAACTATTGCACCTAGTGCTACATTAGTTGAGTATGAGCGGATGCTGAGCGTTCTGGCTTGGGACGTTGGCCGACCATCATAGCAGTTGATTTAAATGCGTAGGCTCTTGAATGGGGCAGCCGAACAACGAATCCGTGTCCTGCTCGAAGCATCTGCGGTGCTAGACGTAGTACTTGTAAATGTAAGGGTTTCATACATTCTCAAGGGAAGAGAACGCTTTGGTCAGTAGAGTCCCTTAGCAAGTCAGTGAAGACTATACTCACAGTGGCCACTTCGAAGAAAGCTCACACAGAATGCCTGGTGATTTGCTCGTCAGGATGGCGAAAGCTTTTGAGGAGGATACGTTTTCTGCGGCGGTCAAATCCGACATATCCGTGCATGGTACAGCTAGAAAAAAAGCCACCCAAATCGCGCGATAGGTCAAGGAACCATGCGATGCTACCTTGCCGAGAAGGTGATTGCTCCCTTGTTGGTAACCCGATTATTGATGGAACAAAAAAATTGTAAGTTTGTGAGCCACATGTTTCCAGGCAAGGAGGGTTTACCAGAGATTCAGGGGATAGCCCTGAAGCGACAGGCGAGACGAGATACGAAGGTGGGCTGAAAAGCTACCAACCTAACAATGATACAAGATATTTCTTCTTTAAATTTATTTTAATTTTTCTACATAGTCTCCTCGTAAGTCTACACAGTTCTCCCAGCGATGCTCCCATTTCTTTAACTCGTCCGAATAGTACTTGACGTCTTTCTCTGCAAAATATTTGTTTACGAAGGTGATGATGACGAAAATCTTTGTCCTTCGAGCGCAATTTCTATATTAGGGAACAAAACGCTAGATCTGGTGAATAAGGAGGGTTGTCAAGCACCATAATTCGTGGATTTTCGCAATGGCAACCACAGAGGTGTGAGATGGCGCTTTGTCTTGGTGAAAAAGAATCATTTTTTCTTCAAATGTTGTGGGTTTTCCCCAGTTTCCGCCTTTATCTTGTCTAGTAATGATACATAGTGCGCTCCTGTAATGGTTTTTCCTATTTGGTTTCACTTTCCCAGCCGAACAAGCAGTTTTTGCTTTTTTGGAGCTGACTGAATTCAGCTGCCTAAAATTTTAAGTGGTAAATGATGGTGCAGATTTGCTTAGGCGTATTGCCTTTCAAAGACAAGTATTTAATGATAGCTCGATACTCGATTTTTTTCCATTTTCACAAAAACACTCACATCGACTCACTTCAACGATTGTCAAACAACAACTGTGGATCCAAAATGGCTGAATTTTTGGTGAATATCTGTCAAAAGATGCACAACCACATTCTCTAGCTTTTATTGACGAGTGTTGCCATTTTCACGTTGAGGTCGGAAACTTTTTCAGACCACCCTCGTCCACAGACAACTGCTTGGCCGCTTGAAAGAAGCCATTTGAAAGAGTAAAAGGAACTGATTCAAATAGCTGTGCGGCCATGCCGATATAAACCCGTGAGGTAAGGCCGATAGGGTGGAAATAAATTGGCTGCGGTGATCACCCTAGGTGGCCTGTTCGTGCCTCTTGAAAGAGGTTGTTACTATTCTGTTTCCTTACCACGAAAATAGCGGAAGGCAAACGGTTGTCCAGCTCAATGAGGGCATAATACCTTCAGTAACTGTGGAGGGGTTGCGAGAAATATGTTGTAGGATCGGTGATAACAAGGCCCCAGACTTGAATGGCATCGTTAACAGAGTTTTGAAGCTGGCTGTGAGGACTACGTTCGACCTTTTTGCTAATACTTTCGGGGTGTGCCAAAAAGAAGGAATATTTCACGTCCAGTAGAAAAAGCAAAAATTGGTGCTGCTGCCCGAATGCACCTAGAGATCCAGCATCATATCGCGCGATCTGCCTACCGGATGCAACGGGGAGGATGATAGAGAGGGTCATCTACAACTATCAATCGTCGAAGACAGGCAATAACTTCTCGCAGTGCCAGTTTGCTTTCCGGCAAGCCTACTCTACGGTGGATGGAAATTGAGCATGGTTGTGAATCTGGTAAAAGGTGCACTAGTTTCTGGCGGCTGCTGCACCATGTTGATATTGGATGTCAAAAAAGCATTCAACTCGATCAATTGGAACAGAATTAAGAGGCAACTGACTGGCATACGTGCTCCCGGGGATCGAATCTAGTTGGAAATTACCTCTCAGAGAGGACTCCCTGGTACGGATCGGGGATGGCGAAGACCGAAACAGGTAAATTCGATTTAACGGCTGATGGCTTTGAAAGTTTGCAGTACTTTTAGAACCACATCAGATGAGACGGTACTGGGTGCCGGGTATGAACCCTATCGACATTCTGGTTAACAAAATGAGTGTACTGCATCTTGTAAGACGTACTGAGAAGACCAACTACCACATTATCCAGCTCCGCACGTGACACGGTGGTTACTACATACAGTATCTGCACCGCTTTGTGTTGGATGATTCACCGAATTGTCCCGGATGCAGTGGCATTCCTAAGGATCTGGAGCATGTGATGTTTCAATACCCAAGGTTCGCAATGGAGGGGAGGAATCTTAACCAAACTGGACAGGAGCGTGACCCCGGAGAACTTAGTTATGATGATGCTGAGATGATTTTCTCCAAAATTGTAAAAATACAGGAGGAGTTACTGAAGGAAGAAAGCCGAATAGAAGAACGAGTGCTTAAAGACAAACCCATCCCGTGATGGTACCAGAGCGGGGGGGGGGGGCTATTCTACATGCGCCCGCTCTACCTCCGATGTTTGAGTGGCGAAGCTGGAGTGGACAAGTCTTTTGAAGACGTTCGACCTCCGTGTACGCACAAAAAGAAAATGCAATTCATAACACACTTTAATATGTACACCAATTTCGTTGAAAGGCATCCTGAGCTTGATTAGATGCGAGTACAAATACATATGTTCCGCGATTGTAATTCCCAGGTATGTCGCTCTCTTCCTGTATTTCAACTACGCTGTATTTATCGGTGGCAGACGACACAAGATGCCTTTCTGGGCAAAAATTGGGAGGCCATCGACGTAGGCATTGCATTCAACTACTGGACTGGACAATCTTAGTTCCCTTGAAATCTCCTCCTTGAGTAGCGGACTTCTCTTCACAAACTGGCACGTTTCAGAGCTTTCCTTTGATAGCTCCTCCGTTAACCCAAATTGTTACTGAATCTAAGCAAATAAAGTTGCACCTACATAGTCCGGGGCTGCAACCCACACTGATTGCATTCGACTTACTCAACATATAGAACCAAACCAACCACGTCGTAGTAATACTCGTCTATTTTCAAGCGAAAAATCTAGCGCAGCATCCATATCTGCTTGCTTCCTTTAATCAAAAGTTTCAGTTGCTTGTTTTAACGTTGATTCGATGGATAAAGTACTCTTAGGAGAAATTCGGTTCTTTTACTTGACAAAGATAAATTAGGAGACAAAATTTGTATGAAAGATTAATGACTGGACGCTTTCTTCACGTTCCCAGAGGAGCAATTCCAAATTTCATGGTGGAGTCTTGGGGTGTAATTAGTTGTGATAAGTTGAAATTGTATTCCCAAGGAAATGTTTTAATGACGTGAAATTTGTGAGCCCTCGGGAACAGCGAATATAGCTCAGAATTTTCATTAATTTTTTCAACTTCTTGTGAGATTATATGGTGAACTTCGGAAGCTACTTCTTAATAATAAGATGTTTTCAGTGACATAAGGTACTATTCAATGGTCTACATTAGGTACTTTCTAATGGGGTACCTGCTAGCCCCCACTATGTACTATGTCATGGTTGAAAAAAATTATTCCTTCAAACATTTAAACGTATGGATCCCACTTATCAGGGCTTTTTTATATTTTTTGTTCGGGGGGATGGTCCCTATTGATTAAGATATAAAAATGGCAGTAGAAAGATAGAAGGAATGGCTGACAGCCCTGTTGTAAGCTAGGTCGTGAAGTAAAACCCACTATTCCGGTTTGGTCGGTCGGTCTTACCGGTCGACAAGTGAGTAATTCTAAAGCTATTTAGTACAGGATAGTTAAAAGCCTGAGGAGAATTGAAGTGTTTTGCCAGAAAAGACAATACGGTACTAAGGTTCCCTGTTCCGATGCAAATTACAACTACATTGATCCAGGTAACAGATGCCAAGTGGGGTAGGGAAATGGCGATCCTACTACAGAAAAAGGAGTGTGACGCACGTATCTGTAGCCAAACTAACCATCCGAGCTAACTATCTTCAAATAGGAGGAAAGAACTATCCTAGAGACGTGAAAGTGAAGACTGTTCGTCCATTCTGCCGGGATCTCCTTGAGTTCTTCGCCGATATTTTAGAAATCTGAATGTGGTCGTTTGGATACTTCAGGCCTTCGTACCTCATTTACGAAAATCACTTAACACACCAATATGAACCTTAAGTCAATATTTTGAAGAGAATCGCGAAGCAAGGCAAGGACGAAGAATGAAAAATAAGAAGGCGAAAGCGGACAATGAGCCCGATATTCTTAAACACATAGGCTTGACTAAGGGATCCATGACGAATTTAATTCATTATCCTTTAAACCTTACTTTGGAATGCGCTTGTCGCCATATCGTCGCCGATTTATCGGAGGAATTTACCTCAAAACTAACATTGAGGGACATAGAAGAACATAGGTTTGCGGGTTAATCCCATCCAGATAGTGAACGATATGATTTTGTACAGTGGGGTTGCCAAACAACCCCATAAGGGGTCCAACTTTTTTTCTGAATATAGCCATGTGTGGTATCAAATGAAAGGTCTGAATCAGTATATGAAAAAACCAGGCTTGGATTTGGCATTAAGGGTACAAATTTAAAATGAACCATGACCTATTCTCCGAAAGTACCCAATTGGAAAATATACATTTAATGTCCATAGGCGTCATATCCAGGAAAATTTTGATGAATGTAGCCTACCGCAAAAGCTTTGAAATAATGAGAGTTACAGAAACGGTGTCCTTTACAGCGAAGGCATTAACTTTACATTGCAGTTTCACCGCAAGGTGGGCGGATATTTTCTGACTGGTCAATGATTTTCAAAGCCAGCATCGGTTTGATATCAGCTTGAAAAAATTTTTCGCCGGTGGAAAAGATTTAAAGGTGCTGCCACAACATAGATAAACTGTCATTAATAGCTTAGCACTTTACTATATGGTATGCAGTCAACTAATGTTTGTTTTTTATTGAATATTCAGGGGACCAATTATTAGTTGGAACTTGTACACGAAATCAGCCCCAAGATGTTAACATTGGGTTTGGTTAAAGGAGGAACGCCATCGATTTGTTTCAATGCGTGTGGTATGCGCGTATACTCTGCCTACTGATGATTGGCTAGTCCCGTCAGGTGCCCAGAGGTCTATGCAACATCCTTTGCACCTATATATCGCATAAGCAGGCTGGCGAAACAAGTAATAGACTTGATGGTTTGGCACCTTTTGCCGTTATCGCTGGCGCTTTGTTTTCTTCTTTCTTCACCACTGCCGCCCCAAAGGTTCGTTTTCTAACTGCTTTCCGACTGCCTTCGAATTGTAAGTGAGGAGTGGGACTTGGTAAAGTCTGTGTTACACGTTCGTTTGGTAGCATCCGAGTGGCTCAGCAGTCAACCCAGTGAATTCTACTTTGGATGTCAGGAAGCGAGGCTATGGAAATTTCCCTCCATCCCCCATGATTGTTGTAGGTCTTTGCATCTAGAAGTAGCCAGAAGGCATCTTGCTCGGCATCAGGTCGATCTGTCTATACGGTGAAGAAGTGAATAGTATGATTAGTTGATATAATGGTGAGCTTTATCGGCCGGTCATCAAATCATTAGACTTTTTTAATGGCGTCACGGAAACCCTCTGAGATGGTAATGCCAACCGTACTGACTGTGTTGGCTATCAAAATAGAGAAGTTTACAGCCATTTTTACGGCATCCGCGTTCTGGGTCGCTGCTTTTCGCACCAGACCATCGGGTTTCTTGTAGAGCGCAGATATCAATGCGCGTTTTCCGAAGGTTTCTTACGAGTTCCTCGGTCCTTCCAGAAAGGGTGCCAACATTTAGCGTCCAGACACGTAGTTGTTTTGTTCAGACCAACTTAGCTACATCCTGACGCCTTCCCCATTTCTCGACAGGCCTAAAGTCCGCCCTACCACGTCGAATGAAGTGGATGCCCTAGCATTTTTCTGAACCTTGTTACTCGATCCGGTTCTTCATTGGGCTGGCCCGGCCCAAGAGAGATCAGATAGGATTTAGCATAGTGTAGTAACTCCTACTATACTTTATTTATCTCTTTCCTTGGTTTCAGAGTTTTTGTTTTACTGCGGGTAGTACAAAATAGGTCGCCCTGAACCTTTCTCCTTTACCTGGGCTTCGGACCAGCAAGAAGATCTCACCTGAAACGATCTTGAAAATGGAAGGTACCTTTAAGGCTGTCCTTCTGTAGAATCCGTGTACGTTACATGAGATCCCAAGCACCTTTCCCCGCATAGAGCAATATCGGGGTAACCAGTACGTAGTCTACAAATTTACCACGGCCCTCCTACATTCGATATCATCACCAGGGCCTTCTTTCTTCTAGGTAACTATTTATAATAACAGCGTATTAGTTGGGAACTCCTGACGCCACCAGGGACCTTTGTATAAGGCATTTCTCGTTTTCAGATTCACAGTCGCACAATATTTTCCAGGTCTTCTGGTTTTGCATTGTTACGGAATCCTGGAAGAACTTCCACGAAAGATCTCCCTTCGCCTGGCTTGATGAAAATGGTCTCCGGCAGTGGTTTGCCCCTTCTCTTTTCACTGATGTTGCCGTTGTAGTCAACTTCGACTTTGCTACAGTGGAGCCGCTGCCATTGCCATTCAACTTAGGTTGTTGTTGCTGAGTTTCCTCCTTTTTTCGACCTTTGGTTACCACTTCGCGGTTTTTTTCTTGTTGCGTCTTCGTCAGCATATCCACGCTGTTTTCCCCTCGCATCCTTTTATTGATTGTTTATTCGCCCCTTGGGGGACTGTGAGCATTGCGTTTTGTGCAACTATGGGTTGCACTAGCAATTAGCTAGTGTGCAATAAGGTTCAACAATTTCATCTCCATTATGCCGTTTTTGACATCCATGAAGATGTTTCGTTGGACGACAGTAGCCACCTTCATTTTCCGTAGGACCACCTGGGGAGTTTGTTACGCAGCTTGGAGTTTGCCTTTTCTTTTTGAGGTCTTGCGGTTTTTTCGGAATTCGAATTCAATGACATCTCTCCTTTTTGGCTTAGCCTCCATGGTGTCACCCCTTTTTAACTTCCAGTCTCCTTCGTCCTTAGGACAGTGATCCTTTCTACTTTTCCAGTAGGTGATCGCCGTAACTGGCAATGAAGTAATAGTGAAACCTTCCATTTTAGCTGTCAGAAGCGGTGGGCGTAGTGAATTGGGGAGTTTTTGTTCAAAATCAGGATCAGGCACTAGTCAGAAGTCCATCTGAACTGAGCCTACACTGCCAACTTAATCGTGTCATAGCTTTGTACGTACTAGCAGTCCTGCCAAGGTTCTTATTGGGAAGGAGGCAACTGTAACATTAACCTGAAAGCACTTTTCCACGAAATGTGGTGTGACTCTTGTGTACTAAGGTAACTAAATGCCGCAGCTGCCAGTTCATGTGCAACCTTTTTCGAATCCTTTGACAAATCATAAATCAATGCAATGCCGGGTCGTCGTCGTTCACCAACAAGTTGACTAGTGGTTATCAGGGGAAGTGTGAGTCGATTCGGAAATAACAAGCATCGTTTGCATCCAGCAACTTTGTCCTGTCGGTCCAAACGCATTTGGAAAGTTGGCAATACACCTTGGAAAATTATCGACGTGATGAGGAGAATGGGCAGATATGTGACGCATTTGTATTCCCAACTATATAATTCCCTGAATATATAAAGTTTGCAAGAGTCGCATTTTTCGCAGATATAATGCCAACAATCGATCCCGGAATTGATCACTATCAGTGTCTCGAAGATCTCGCCATCTAGAGTCTGCCCTAGACAACCGCTAGGATACCAATACTTGTTGTGGTGTCCTACGTAGAAGGGGATAAGAGACTCTAAAATACAGATGGGAATGAGGAAAAGGAACATTGTCTTCAGAGGGGAGGGGCGTGTAACTCAAAACTAGAAAATGAAGTCGATTAATCAATAGCCATAACTGATGAAGGCTTGCAGGCGAGAAGCCGTTTTCGATTTCCAATGCTGGTTCTTTATGGGCACCGTATCATCAATTGGTTACTCCTATTGATACGAAATTTGGTTGCTTGTTTAAGAGGGTGATCCCCTTAAGTTTATCTAAGAATCATCAGGCTTTCGACCGAAATTCAAGTAGTCGGCAAGAGAGGCATTCTTGCATTCCAAACTTTTAAAAATATTGGGCTTTCGAGAGTTAAATTATTTCGTTTCCTGGAGCGCTAAAACATCTATTTTATACTTTTCGACCCGGTCAGTGAGTGCTCTAAGGGCGCCAGTTCTGAACGTAGTCCTTTTCCTTTCCGGTAGTTTATGTTGTATCCAATCCAATCCGGGACACTATTTCGTATACTGCCAACAGGTTTTTAGCCCTCAACATGGACGACCAGTAGGCTCATCTCTGTTTTACGAGGCGGAGAACTCGCCGTTTCACCTTTTGTAGTCTGCTACTTTGTCTTGTCTAGTGGTTACCAACATGGAGTTGAGAGTAGGGCCCTGTTACTAGAGCTATTTGCCCAGCTATTTATTGTAGTGCCGAAGAAGCTATAGGGACAACTCTAATTGGTATTCACAAAAAAATTACAAAGTAAGATGTGAATATTTAAAATTCTTCTCATTTCTGCCAATTTCCCAACTTAAAATAGCCCCATCCAAAAATAGCTCAAATTTATTTTCTTTTTCTTTTGAAAGACCGACGTAATTTGCGGATCTCCTTCATTGTACAACTGTTAGCTTACGTCCTTCAACGCAACCCATTCATATTTTCGCTGACCGGGTACTTTTTGACCACCTGCTGGGTAAATTTTCAAAATTTGGCACATGGAATTTTCCGTTGATTTACAGATAAAACATCAAAGTTGAGATATGGGACCGATTTTCCCCAGGAGTGCGGAAAGGGGGGTGGAAGTTCAAGCCTTTCGACTTTCAAGTACCACTACAAAGCTGGATATTTTTGAATCTATCGCATTTAGAATCCATTAGCGTATAATGTTTGATTCCACTCAGTAATTGGCTGTGTGAAATGAGCAGTTTTTCCGCCCCGTTGGCCCCGAATACCTCCTTTTGTAAATTGATTTTCCGCGTTGACAAAATGGGGTATCAGTCAAAGTGCATTATAATAATTTATCCGAATGCTAATGCAAATGGAATTGTGAAATGCATAATTGAAACGGATGCAGTTACAACGATTGCATTTTGGTCCTGGGGCCCGAGGGAGCACGATTTCATCCCTGTCTACTCAATATTGGTTAACCAAGAACCACTCGAACACATTTGGCCACTTTGCATTCAACCCTTTCGGGAAATACAATTGGACCCAATTGAAATGGATTTAGCGGTTTGTGAGCTATAATTGAAAATGACGCTCCCGAAATTGAATATTTTCTGCTCTGTATCCTGGCAAATGTGAACACACCCCTCCAGCATTGCAAATGTTTTGCTATGGATTCACAGGACAAACGACCGGAAGAAGATACTAGATACATGGAGAGGGGGTGGTATCGAAAAGGGCTAATAAATAAATTTAATCAGTTGCGAGGTATGCAATTGTCAGGGACAATCTAGAAAATTGTATCTGATACTCGTCGCCTCATTAAAATTCTGTTACCAGTCACCGACTGGATACTTGCCATTCTTTACCCTCACATCTCCCACTGCCCTATGTGAACGCAGAATTCAAATCGGACCCCAACGATAATTGTGTAATTTGTATGCAAAATTAATCGCGTGTATGGCTCGGTTACTGTAATTACGATGTGTAATGGGGCGTGCAGCCATAATTAGATACAACTAATCAAAGATTAATGAAGATACTTTTGATCTTTGCGATAGCCAACTGAATGCATCGCCCGCCGGCCAGTGCAATTGTGCAGACCACCCCATTGAATGCTATAAACTGATTCCGAACAGGAGAATCTGTGGAATTGCACGGAATTAAGTGATAGTGATGTGATTGTTCCAATAGCATTAAGCGTTTTAGGAGCATTCATAAAAGTCTAACTGGCTTATCAACCGAGCTGAAGACATCTATTAGAAAATGACTTCCCTCGAGAGTACCATATCCAACGAGTGGGTCACGCAGCAACAAACTGACACCTTTCTTACCGCTGTGTGAAGTGTGACGAGGTTCATGTCCAGGCGAATGCTCCCAAAACACTTGAGCAAGTGGCAAAGTGTATGAACTGTGGCAGCAACGATTACCCCGCAAACTACCGTAACTGCCTGATGTTCGTCCAAGTTATGGAGAGGAGAAATGCTCAAAAACGAGCACCACCCTCCCGTATTAGTCCAACTCCCAGAACAACCACAAATCCCGCTTTCACACGGTCATCTATGTCCTTCGCAAATGCCGTGCGGAGTAAAACCCCGTCTTGCTCATAATTTCAACTCACAAACCCCCAGAACATCTCCAACCCCGATTTCCTTGAGTTTACCAGGAAATCGCAGGAATTCCTGCACATATTTAACGCAATGGTCGGTATCCTAATGTCCAATAATGGACGTTAAGATAATTAAGTTACACATTAACTCGATCATCGACCATGCCCGCAGACACGAACTCTTGGCGAGCATAATCCCCACATAGTGCTCCTGTGTGAAACCAGGCTGCACTATCAGCATAGGCCCATTTTCCTGAATTTAATCATTTTCAGAACTGACCGTCCTCAGCCCAATCCTCAAGGCCGAGACACCTATTGTGAAACGGCCATCCTTATTTCTGACAAATTCCTTGCCAAACAATTGTTCCCTCCACCTAATAGCTATCAAATCCATTGAGGTTACTCTTATTTCCTTAGAAACCCCAATCGTCCTTGGTCTTCGTTGCTACTATCTACTGTCCGGATCAATCCCTTGATACCCATGACATCCGCTATATCCTATCCTATTATGTCGCTTAGTCGAGAGCAGCCAAGTCCTGGTTCATAATCATAGGTGGAGACCTCAATGCCAGGCACCTGTCATGGTTCCACCATTTCCCAATTACCTCCAATATCAACCTTTCCCACTTCAGCCCTGCCCTTCCCCCATTTAATAAAGGTTATTACCACTCCTACTACGACGACTTCCTAATCAGAAGCAATCTAACTTTCAAACGCAATCCCAATTACTTATCCCTTCCTAGAAATAGCCCCCGGTGTCAGTGACCACGATGTAGTTGGCTTGGATATTTCACTCCCCGACAGAGTCATCGGGCCCTCTCCAACCTTAGTCCCAGACTTCCAGAAGGCGAACTGGAAACTCATCAATCGAACACTCAAATCCAAACTTGAATCGCTCCTCCTCCCTTCCAAAAAAATAGTTTCCAATGAGACTATATATTGGACAGTTCGTCAATACACTGAAGTAGTTCAACAAGTATGTGACGAACTGATTCCATCTCGTTCTCAAACAACCGCAACCTAATTTCTCTCCCAAGTGATATCCTCGAGAATATCAAATACAAACGCACCATAAGGGGGAGGCTATTTAGAAATAGATACTCTCTGCAATCCTCGCCTCTCCGTGACGAAATAGTTTCCCTGAACAGGTGAATCAGCGATAGAATTTTAACCTTTTACACCAACTACCTCCACAAACGCCTGTCCAACGTAGAACTGAACCCTGACACCCTTAGGGGACTCAGGAAAAATTGCCCCGTCTAGGTAAATCGACCCAGCAAACCACTATCCTTCCGTAAAATATTTTCACTCCCGAAAAGGCGAAAATCTTAGCCAACCACTTCCTTCAAGGGTACCATTGCACCCTCCACATTCGCAATCAATACTTCGAAAGTGTTGTGAGCGAATCCATAGAACAACTCCATTCTTCACTAACTTCATCATTCACATCCTAGCCTAAACCTTTTCTCCCAACCCCTTATCCATCCCGATAAACATGATGATGCTTCAGTCCAAGTTCATTAGAACCTGCGATTGCAGCCTCCAAGAACAAAAAATCAGTGGGTCTCGACAAGGTTCCTTCCATAGTTTTGAAAAAATGGACTCCCAACATTTCCACCACACTTTCGTCTATCATTGATCCCTCCCTCCTGAACGCTTCCTTCCCCACCGATTGGCAAAGTGGTCACATTGTACCCATTCCAAAAAATAACCTTGATCCACTTAATCCTGATAGCTACAGGCCTATCTCTATCCTACCTTCCTCCACCAAAATTTTCGAGCGCATCATTGAATCCCTCACTCCCCTCATCCCTCCCTCACTGTATTTCCAAAAACACTCTTCCTGAGTTAAAATTCGCCAACCGAACTAAACACTCGGTTGAGCACGCACTTCTTGTCCTCAAAACTGATATCCTTCTAGGTATCAATCGGAGGACACCCACTGACATACCTGTCTCCTCGACTTAAGGAAAGCTGTCGCCTCCGTATAGCATTACGAACTCGCGTATAAGCTTTCTGGAATCCTCATTTACCATCCGCACCTCTGTAGGCTAACTGCTAGCTTTCTAGATGGGCGAAAATCCTTAGACAACATCAAACAGCACCTTTCCTCGCCCTATGCTTATCCCGCCAGCATTCCTTAGGCTTCAGTCTTTTCTGCAACCCTTTTCTCCTTAATCACCGCTGACATCCCCAAACCAACTCCACACCCGTGTCCTATCCGAATCCTTCAATACGCGGATGACCTAATCCTTTATGCCGCCACCTAAGACATCTCCTACGGTGAAGCTCGTCGGAATTCTTATTTAGACGAGCTTTACCATTATTTCACTGGTGGAAAACTTTCCTTAAATCCCGACAAATGGGAGACCAACGTCTTCCATGGAAGGATGAGAATGACGTCGAAAATGTGGAGTGACATCAGATCTTTGTCACTCAAAATCCATGGCGATCACATCCCTACTGTGAAAGAAGTCACGAACCTTGGAGTGACAAGGAATTCTCCCCCCCCGTCCCACCCTCTACCACGTACCTCATATAACGAAGGTCGTGCAAAATGTGCCTTCAGGTCCTTGCATCCCATCCTTAAATATAATATCCCTACCTCCAAAATGATTAAGCTGGTTTGTTATAAGCAGCTTATCCGACTACTCCTCATTTTCGACGTAAATTTTTGATCCGACTGTCCACATCCCAAATGGAAAGACTTCGCCTTAAAGAGCGCAAAATCTTTTGCCACTGCGCCAACATTTTTAAAAACGAGGACCGCTCCAAATACAACTTGATCCTCTACGAGTCCTGCCAAACCCCACATATGGATGCCTTCTTTGCCCGCCATGCCCTCAACTTGCTGCTCAAGTGTCAATCCCATCCCAATCCTCTTGTCCCCAAGGCAATGCCGATCGAGATCGTTGAAGATAACCGTCTTCGGACTCTTCTGTTTCCCCAGCTCCTCTTATCCCTCCCCAATCTGAGAACCGTCTTTTTGATCCCCAAGGTTGAGTAGTCTTTTACATAGGGAATTACTCCGACTCTCAATTTTATAAACCTCCCATTATTAGGGCCCCTTCTTGTTCTGACTCCAACCCCTGTCCTGCATACCACCCGTCCTGCCCCAAAACCTTTTCTTGGTAAACATCTCAAATGGCGAACAAAAGCAAACTAAACGTTTATACGCAGCACGAAAATGCAGCAAAGGACGCACCAAGGGCTCAAATACCCAACACATCGGGGTGCGCAGAAGGAGGGGATGTGGCAACGCTGACAGGAACCCAGACCTTACCACACATTGCTATAATTGCGGAAAGAGGTACAGTGGAAACTGCCGAAACTAACCAAATGGTTCCGAATACAAGCCGAGTGGAAGGGCCGTCGACTACTCTGGAGAGGGAAAGGCTTCTTATTAAAAACTGCGCCCCAGCTCTGGAGTGCATGAGATCTCGACGTTCCTTCAAAAAACGTCAGCAAATGGGTGAAAAATGGGCTAATCGAGCTGGAGGAGCTGCTGGACAGGATTTCATAATAGAGACGGACATAGATAGTAAGAGAAAATCCGCGGGAAGCAGAGAAAACCGCGCCTCTCGACGAGAACACTACGAGTACCAAACAGATCGCAGACAACCCATTGCTGTGCAAACTGGGGAAAAAACGAAAGGAGGAAGGGATGTCTAAAGAAATCTTCACTCAGGCACTTTCCGGGGCTCAAAAGAAGAAGGCGAAGAGGAACAAGAGATAACAACACGTTACGTCATCAGAAAAACCTCAGGCTAAAATTAAGACGGAGACGAAGGACGGAGCACCAAAAGAAAAGGTGGGGAGACGAAGGAGGACTAGCTCTGCTTATTAAGCCGTTGGAAGGTAAGACTTTTGCGGAAGTCGTCAGCGAAATCCGTTACACGATCAAACCCGAAGATAACGGAGCAGAAGTGTCTTCCATTCGTAAAACGAAGAGTGGTGGAGTCCTTGTCGAACTAGGCCCGAGGACAATAAATAAAGCTACGTTCTGTGAAGCAGCCAAGGGGCTTCTGGAAGAGAAAGCTTTGGTTACCAGCCTGGAACCCACGTGTTCTCTGGAAATCCTAGACCTTCACTGCCTCAAAGATAAGAACGAGGTAGAAGAGGCCACCAAACGCAAGTATCCGGAGGTAACCAATGTTCGGATTGGTATCCCCTCTGCGAACTCCCGAGGACAAACACCTGCTGTGGTGGAAGTTGTCGGGCAATACGTGAGGAAGCTTCTAAACAGCAGGAAAAAAAGAATTGGGTAGTGTGTAGGATGCGAATCCGGGCCGCCCCAACCAAATGTTACAGATGTTTGGATTATGGCACACATCTGCAACCTGTCGGAGACCTGACAGACGAGCAATATGCCGTAAACGTGGTCAGTCAGGCAAGCGAACACCTGCAATGAAAAGGAAAGCTGCGTCCTATACAGGGACCGTGGTGCGTCTACTGAGAACGTTGCGAACACTGCAGGCTCGGGGCGGTGTGTGGTCTTTAGAGCTGAATTGGAAAGAGCTAGGACGCGGTCAACATGATTGACATCCTACAAATCAATATGCACCAGAGGGCAACCGCTCACGAGTTGGCGCAGTTCACTGCGAAGACCAAAGCTGATTTTGTGCTCATCAGTGAGCAGTACCGGAACAAGGACCCAGCTTCATGGCACCTCGATATATTAGATACAGCTGTTACCTGGGTTCGAGCAGCGCCCTTCTTAGGGTTGTTGCCCAAAGTCGAGGGGAGACCTTTGTTTGGATTCGGTGTTCAAGGGTAACGTTTTTCAGTATCTATCCTACCCCGAATGAGACGATGCCGGACGTTCGAGGCAGGCTTAATGCTCCGCAGGATGCTATCTTGGGCACAGAGCGGCGGGTCCTGATCGGGGGTGAATTTAATACCAGAGCACTTGAACGAGGCTTACATCATCCAGACTGCGCCCAATCAAATTTTACAGATGTTTGGATTATGGGAACACATCTGCAACCAGTCGGGGGCCTGACAAAAGACGGCATGTAAATGCGGTCAGTCAGGCAAGCGAACACCTGCAACGAAAAGGAAAGATGCGTCCTATGCAGGGAGCGTGACGTGACTGATGAGGACGCACACTGTGGGCTCGGCATTAAGTTGCCCATTACGTTCGCGTCCTTCTCATTGCTAAGAAGATAGAGCTCGACAGGTTGAGGGACCGGATGGCAGGGGTTCCTTGAACTGACGGTTCCCTTCCTCCTCTGTCCTCCCATTGGTGAAAGGAACTCCTTGATCTGAAGGCTCCGCAAGGTGGGAAAACCCGAAGTAATGTGACAAACGGTTCCAGGCTAACCCTCTGACGATGGGGAGGTGTTTAGTTGGTAGTCCGACTGCGTACCGAACCCGGATTCCAACACTTTGTGTGCAAATGTATTCACCTACCCTACCCCCAAAAAAAATCCCTTTCCCCCCCCCCCCCACCCTTTTTTAAATATACTCAACGAGTGGTGGTTTTTTTATAAGTTTATATTCATCTATCTTGACAATAAAAGAATGGTTCCTTTTCGCTCGAGAGTACCATATAAATGGGCTTCAGACTGATCAGGCATTTCACTTTTGACAAGCTTTCGTCAAGGTCCATAGAAATTCTAGCCAATCTTTGACTCATAAGGCATCACTTTCTCTTGTTTCCATCACAAAAAACGGGAGCTATTACACCTGAGGTGCTTATCTGTGGGAGATGAAATCCCATCAGCAAACACCATCCCAATTATCTCTGCCTCTCCCTGTCGAACAAAAAAGAAACGACGTCCGCCATTCAATTCACGCTCAAATGGAAAATTTTCCTGGTCTTTGTCTAATATCTGGTTACTTACGAGCCATCCATTTCGAGCGTGTTTGAAGCTTTCACAACAATCTGGCAACTTAGTAATTAGCGAAATTAAGCCTGGAGCCAAAGTTACGCCACAAAAGATATTGTAGGAGAGCGCACAAAAGCGTAAGAAACACATAAAAGACTTTTTCCCCTGAACTAGAGCTCGTTACTGGAGATGGAAGAGGCTCTGTCTATCTAAGGTACAATTATCTTAGGATACCACGACTACTCAAAGAATCACTTTCTGTCACACCCCCCCAATCCTGACATCATACTGCGGCGTTTCTCATTAGGGCGAACAGTGTGCTGCAGGAAAAACCGCTGTAGTCAACCGTCGGGGGTGGAATGTGAGCAGGTGCGGTTTTTACCATTGCCAGGAATTATTCATGGCTGACGATACTTAGCTTGGAGCGCGTAAAAATGTCATTGAAGAGATAAGTAATGGTTTATGTCCATTGAGGAAGTGTAAGAAGATACTGGAGATACCGGAGATACCGGAAGATAACTTTTCAAAAGGACATTACTCTGAGGTGGTGGATTTTAATTAACAAAACTTGTAGATAAGGAAGTTGGCGCTAGCGAATTAACGAATTAGAGTGTCACGTACCGCTCTTATGTCCTAGCAAGGATTCGGTGTTATTTTTTCATCTGGAAGAATTGTTTGATGGATGGAAAGAAAGCATCCAACCGACAATATTTTAAGTAATTCCTGAGTAAAATTAGATAAAATTAAATTTTAGTGTCCATGGCTCCTCGGCATTCGCATCCTTTTTGCTCTCTTGGTTTTGTGGCGAACGATTGGGAGACTAACTTCAGAGTTTCAACATATTTTTCTTCTTTTTTTCTCCTACTTATTTCCCTTCAGCAGCTTTTTTTTCCTTTTAATACGCGGAGGTGTTAAAAAATCTTAGAAAGGCACATCCATTCCTCAACAGCTTCACCATTTCTTTGCGCTCTTCTTGCGCGTGCTTCTCTCAGGAGTTGGGTTTGTATCCGCACAATTCTGTGGATAACCGAAGTTCAGTTTGCCTCCAACCTAAGCATCTCCCGGATTAAGTCTGAGGCTTCTTCTCTCCTCCCGGAATCTCAGGCACTCAAACAGCACATGCTCCGGGTCCTCTGGGATCCCACGACATCTGCAATAATTCGGGGAATCATTCACACCGATACGATGCAGATACGTTCGGTAGCAACCACCGTGCCCTGTGAGAAACTGCGACAGGTGACCTCCTCGAATAAGCTTGTATGTCCACCGACCCTTCGACGACTCACCCCACCGTGGTTGCCAGAGTCTATGCGACTCCCCTCTTGCATTTGCCGGTGATCTGCTTCCGTTCCTGATAGACCCGCTGCTTGCATTCATACAGGAATCGCATCTCTCTCGCTAACAAGTCAATAGGGACCATCCCTGCGATTACGAACACCGCATCATCCGAGCTAGTTCGAAAGGTGCTGCATACCCTCAGCGCAATCAGACTGTGGCGCGGCCATTTCTCGTCACCTATTCTGCTCTTCACTCCTGTAGCAAGGTCTAAACTGAGTGGAGAAATAAATTTCGAATCCCGCGAATCCTGCCGCGCCACATCACTCCGCCCCCAGATGAAACCGAAGGGTTTCAGCGACCGAATCCGGAACTGTGTTCCCCATCAGTCCTTGAAGCGAACGCGCCGTTGCTTAGGGGTGCACACAGGCTTCAGCCTGGACAGGGAGACCGCCTTTTTGCGTCTACCGATCTCGAGCTGGAAGAAACGTTCTCCCCGCTGGAGAACGCGGTACGGGCCTTCATAACGAGGCTGCAGCGGCTTCCGGACGGCATCCGTCCTGACCAGGACGTGCGTACACGTGTCCAGTTCCTTGGGCGCACAGACAGATGCGGACGAGTGTTGGGTGGGAGGAGTGGCCTTGATGCGTTAGAGATTGTCTCTCAACAGACGCACCAACCCCGACTCTGTGCGACCCGATCTCTTGTCGAAGACCGGATCACTTGGGAGTCTTGGGTTCTCCCAGTATACCAGCTACGCGGGGCTGGCAGCAAATTCCTCTCGGCGGGGGGTACGTAGGTCGAATAGGACGAGAGGCAAGACTTTGGTCCAGGACGGATCGTCGCGTGCCACAATGGTGGCTTTCAGCGTCCGGCGCCAACGTTCTAGCATCCCATTGGATTGCAGGTGGTATGCAGTATTCCGCTGGCGTTTAAGCCCTAGGAGTTTGCCTAAATCCGAGAAAAGGGTGGACTCAAATTGCATTCCGTGGTCAGTGATGACCACTGCAGGGACGCCAAAGCGAGGTATCCACTCTCGACAGAGGGCTTCGGCACAAAATTGCGCCGTAATTTCATTAGGCATTGCCTCAGGCCACCGCGTAAACCTGTCGATGATTGTGAGACAATACCTATAACCGTGCGACACTGTTTTGATCCACTTACGTTTTTTCAGCTTTTTCATAGGTGCACGATATATGCCCTTTGAAACTCATTACCTTCCTTTCAACTTCCTATCCCAACATCGGCTTACTATCAAACATTAATTGTTAAAATGATAATTTTCATTTTTTCATAATTTTGTTTACATAACTGTATCACCTTGTAACTTCCAACAAAACCTTAAAATTCATTTAAATATGTCACGGTTAGCGTAGAATTTTTCCAACATTTCGAAAACGATCATTAACCTTTTTGGTTGTTGTTCGTACGTAGATTTGATCATTGTTGCATATTACGAAATGCATTGCTACACGTGCTTCTGGCTAAAGCGAAATATTCCACTTACAAGTGCTGGGATCTAATAGTACCGCTGTTGGGTGAATGTCGGCCCGAGAAAGGTCGCCAGCATAGGACAGTTTGGTTGCAATTTTAAGGAAAATTGTACGCACTTTGTTTAGTGTTTTAAGCAGTTTTTGTAACTAACAAGCCACAAGCAGTGCGCCAAATCTTTTTATGAATATCTTTCTAATATAAAGTGGTAAAACGCTGTCGGTAGCCTTCACGGAATTGGGAGAACTATCAAATTATTAATCCTAGTATTTGTCGAGTATATGGAAGATTTGTTGGTGGTGGCTCAAAAACTGGCATCAATTAGGATGCGGTATACGTAAGTGAAATTCGTCCGTTCGGTAAACTTCCACAGTTAGGGACTGGAGGAGCTGCGGGCGATGTTTTCGGTTTCACTGGGCAGTTGGAAGGAGTTGTCCGGGGTACGCACATTCTGCGGAGGGATTTTGCTTGAGTATGCAGCGTTTTTGTCTTGCAATTCTGTCTGATGACGTGAGTTATTCCCAAGGGTTTGCAAGATACATCAAAGGGGGTTTTCGAGCCAATGACAGGCGCTGTGGGAAAGAATTTATGCGGTGCGCCTCGTCCAATCTTGTTCATCGTAACGAACGATCTGTATCCACAGGCCCAAAGAATGACAACAATTTTTCGGATCTATCGAAGACAGTAGTAGAAGTCACTTTCATCTAGTGTCTTTCCTGAAATCCTGGCGTTAATTGCAGTAGCTTCTCTTCTATGTCTCCGCGCGCTCCAGATGCTTTTAGTTGTAGCCTTCTCCTTGAGCTTTTAATTCCTAGACATTTTTCGGCTACACTTTCATACCTAGACAATCGGACGATTCATCCAGACCGGACCTTTAGAGGTGATTGAGGTTAAGAACTGAGTCGGATCATAACTCGTGTCACCGCAGTTCCGCGTAGCCCACGTACTTATGTCTGGGATAAACCAGTGTCTCCACCGGCCGCAATGACTGCATACACTCACGTTGGTTCTTTAGGCTCGCTTCCAGATTCGCGGATAGACGACTTGCCTCATCGGTAAGAATATCCACCGGGATCATCCCCGCAATCACGTATGCCGCCTCGTATGATACTGTTCGGTAGGCGCAACATGTTCGAAGAGTACCTAACCGGTATGCAGTTTGAAGCTGCCTGCGATTTTCTCCGGTTTTGAACGCTGACGCCCACACTGGTGCCGCGTATAAAAGTACGGAGCTGACGACTCACGATAAGAGTAATCGTCGACTGCGTTTCGGGCCACCTACATTTGGAAGCATCCTTGCCAATGTTGAGTTGATAGTCGCCGCTTTCTGCCCAGTCGAATGTTACTCCCAGATATTTCAGGGATAGCTGAGAGCTAACGGCATGCACCCCGATGGAAATTTCAACAGTTTTCTGTTTCACCACCAACCAAGCACCAACTCCGTCTTGTGTTGGGGGAGCTCCAGCACGGTGCCTTTAAGCCATGAGTTGATCATCCGTATGATCTCATTCGCATCTATACTTCGTTGGGGTGATTGGATGCTAAGACCACCCCAATGTCATCTACGAATGCGACGACAACGACTTGTTTAGCTACTGGAAGCCGTAAAACGGCATTATACATTAAGTTCCATAGCAGAGGGCCCAGAACACAGACCACTCCGGAATTCCTGTCCTTATTATATATATCTTCGACCCTTCGTCCGCATCATAAAGTAGCTTCCGCTATCGGAAGGTATCGAAGATTATATCTAATATTTTGGTGTTTGTACCGCGAAGAGCGCTTCGATGATATGGTTCCAATTGGCAGAATTGAACGCGCTCTTGATGTCAAGAGTCAACAGTGCGCAGTATTTCCCTTCGTCGTAAGCTTTTCTAGCTAGTTCAAAAACCAGTTTGGTTCTGTCTGTCCGTCTATCTGTTTTTTTTTTGAAGGAGGTGGAAATCTTCAAAAGACCCTGGCCTAGGCACGCCAGAGTGTGGGATTTTCACTCACTAATACCACCCCCAACTCTCCTCCCCCTTAACCCCCCCTTAACCCCCTTAACCCCTTAAGCATCTTTAGGTATTACATCACGGGGTGGTGTTAGCTTACCTTAGCTAGGTCTCCTTCCGTCTACCGGCGGGATGCGTAACCCCGCCTTCCTTACTTCTTCTGCTTTTATCCTGGATTACTGCGATCATGGAATTGATCGCATCCCAATTCTCCTGGAAAGCTACCATTCCCCGGACGGTATCCTCCATGGCCGGTGAGAAACTGGGTAAGATTATGATGGATCTCCCCATGCTTTCCCTCCGGCCACTGCCCAATGGAAGGGATCAACCTGTAAGTTCAACGACCCTTTTCTGACTAGTCCCATCGCTATTGTCATCTGCTTATGAATCTCCCTTTCTACTTTTTTCATCCGCCATAAAAGAGATGTGCACCTGGTGCGATAAATGTTCATCATTTCGGTTGCCAGGATGCCGAGATGACGAACGCTGCATTATCTGATACGGCCCATAAGGCTATTCTTCTGTAGACCGTACTCAGTTTATGTGCATTGTTTAAAACATGCAGCCCTTTTTCCAAAACTGGGCAGCATACAGCAAGATAGAACTCACCACCCTGGCAGCCTGCAAGTATGCCGCGATCCTCCTACATTCGGCATCATCCTTGCCAGAGCCACACTCGCGGTGGATGCTTTTTTGCACGTGCGTCTGTCCGTCTGTCGCACACGTTTTTCTCGGAGACAGTTGTAGCGATTTGATGAAAAAGTGGGAACTGTGAATGCTCACGCATACAGTGAGTTGCATAATTTTAAGTTTAATTTAAGGGCGGGTTCCCACACATGCAAGAGGGAGGCATAAATTGTTTGTTCACCAAATATAGTCATGTAGGTTATCAAATGAAAGGTCTCGGTTAGTACTTTCCGATACCGGCCCTAGTTTTGACAACAATCTGGCAAGTTAGTAATTAGCGAAATTAAGCCTGGAGCCAAAGTAACGCCACAAAAGATATTCTAGGAGAGCGCACAAAAGCATAAGAAACACATAAAAGACTTTTTCCCCTGAACTAGAGCTCGTTACTGGAGATGGAAGAGGCTCTGTCTATCTAAGGTACAATTATCTCAGGACTACTCAAAAAATCACTTTGTGTCTCATGGTTTGCTCCTTTATATTTCTTGCACCATTTTGATTGGTATTCAGAGGTGGCAAAGTGGCTGACCGGCAACAATCCTGTTGGCAGAGTCAACACCAAATAGCCAAGGAGACCTTCCAAGTTGTCAAACCAGGAAACGCTGTATTCACATTGACTTGCTGGTTATGGTGAATGCTCCAAAGCCTAGAGCAATCAGATCTAAGCCAAAGGTTATCTGGTACTATGGGACTATGTATTCTCGGAACGGTTATTGGCAGTTGGTCCGTATTGGGAACTCTGAGGGTTAGGTTGTGACTCGTGTGCCATACTCTCTAGTTCGGAAGAGAGTTCACGTAGGTCTTCCATCCTCCAGTATGAATGCTGAGCCTGCACAGCACAAACAGTATGCACTAATATGTTCGGCAACTCGATCATCGAGCCAGAACCAACGGTAAAGTATATTGGCCTGACCCTAGACTCAAAGATGAGCTTTTTTGATCAAATCAAAGCAGCTGCGAACAAGGCTGTAGCTGGAGTTTCGGCCTTAAGTAGGCTAAAGGCACATATGGGGGGTCTTACGTCTAGTAGGCGATGTTTTATGATGAATTCAACTTAGTCTGTCCTGCTCTACGGCGCAGAGGCTGGGCTGACGCTCTTGGCAAGGAGAAATATCGTAAGCGTCTCGTGTACAGATACGGGGAACTTTGCGGGTGGCGTGTGCGTACGCATTGTCTCTAAACCGGCCATGATGGTGATTACGGGAGTGATCCCCTTTGCCCTTCTTACTAAGAAGCGTAAAGCCATTTATAAGTGCAAAGGAGGAGATCGTGAGAGCGGAGAAGTGATTGCCCGTGAAGATGGAGGAGGCGGCAGGGAGTTCCATTGAATTGACAGTTCCCTTCCTCCTCTCCCCTCCCATTGGTGAAAGAGATTCCCTGAGCTCGGGGGTTAGCCCGAGGTAATGTGATAAACGGTTCCAGGCAAGCTCTCTGACGACAGGGAGGTGTCCAGTTGGTAGTCCGACGACGTACCAATGCGGCACCCCAATACTTTGTGCGTAAATCCATTCACTCACCCTACTAAAAAAAAACGTTGGGGTAGCCACAATGGGGCTCTGATTATGGTTACCAAATCAATCTCTGCGGTGCGTATTCTCGTAAAACCACCAAGATGTAATCAAACCTTTCTAACGCCCACCGATGTGTACTGTCGTTATTTGGCCATATTTACGATATCTGAAACAACGTTAGTTTATTTCTAGTTTACCGCGCTGCCAGCAGTTTAAACGCTGTTTCTACTGGTAAATTGGCTTTTGGCCAGTACTTCAAGCTGACAGAGGCTCTTATTCATTGCTTTCTCCAACTACTTTCCGACAATCTAGTTTGGAATAAATTTTCAACAAGCCTTACCCTCCGGATTAGATTTGAACTTCCAGAGAACGTATGTCATATTGATTTCTCTAGAGGTGGTAACCAATAAGGAATGTATTCTCCTCTTATTGACCAAAGTTGATACACTTCCCTCTTAGCTTTTCTGAGGCTTTACCTACTCTGCAGTCATTTAGACCGGTGTTTTCTCGCATTTTCGTGCTTTCTCCACAGAGAGACCGTGCATTACTCCTTTTATCTTTGTCTGCTGCAGTTTTCATTTTTTTCCCCTTTTTGCGGTATCTCGGGTGTGGCTTGTCACTATTGTGTAGAGTCCTTCGAATGACACCTTTCCGGGCCCTTGCAATGGTACTTCTATCCAGCGGAGTATCCCCAGAAACACCTCTTCTCCTACACTACCCGTAACACTAATTACAATGATGACAAGTAAACCAGCGCTGACCAGTAGCCGTCAAAGGCATTGATGGCTGACAACCTACTTGTCAATTGCATATCTGCCGTAAATTTCTCGTTTGCTCCCCCATATTACTTTCTTGGGCTAGGTTTTGATCCCATATTATTGTCTTGTTCTAGGTTTTCATCCATGGATGAACCGATCTGTTATATGCCTCCGCCAAAAGTTCCCTTATTCCAACGAAAGGAAGTGCTAGGGGACAGATTTGGCAACTTCGTAAAATAATGTCTGCCTTTTCGTCTTTTATTCATTAACGCACGCGGAAAGCTTCAAATGCCATCGTTTAGAATTGGACTGCCAGACATTATTCAATAACAATGTGCCTTTAATTCGAAAGGAGCTTCCTTGGAAGTTTACGAGAGACATGAATTCGCTCCAGATTTGAACAACGAACTCATCTGACCTATGGCCTTTCATGCAAGAGTGCTTGAGGTTTCAGGCAACTACGTTGTCAGAGAGGTGGAGCATAACGCTGGGTTCGCCGAACTTGGGGTATTACCAGTATCGCTAACGTGCTCACTTCCATCCTGAGTAATTTCGCCAGCACTGTCCCAACCCTTGTTATTGATATGAACCACTTCTTTCTATCTGTGACTAGTAAAACCAATGCCGCTTTCCATCCTTCCATCCGTCTGCAGGGACCCGGGGGTGGAGCGACGCATTCTACCATTTCGTTTTACACGAAGGTCACTTAATTTTAGGAATACGAAAAAGATCCAGCGACTTTCTGTGGTCCTAATGCCATGGGAATTCTCAAAATATTACCCTTGACTTAACTTTAGTCAAATATGCGGGGGAAAGCTCATGTCGAAAAACGGCGACCAGAAATGACGTAGGGTAGGCCCGGATATGCATTCCCGATGAACTGGTTATAGTTTCTTCATTCATGGGTTAGGCTATGATGACACTAACTTTTTATAAACTCTGGACTAACACAACCAGGATAGATAGGTACCATTTTGATGTGACAAACTCCTAAAGCCATTACTGCTGTTATGGGAGCATGGGGGCTGAATACAACCAGCTTTGGTCTTCAGAGCCAGGCCATAGCATACACGAAGAAAAGCAGCTCTCCCACCCTGCAACTAGAAATCCCCTGAGGTCCCCAAAGAATGAACTACCCAGTGTCCGTAGCCTGACTTTGGCTAGAGCTAGAGCAATCGCGGAGGAAGTGACTGAAGGTTTTTCCCCCTGCTCCGCGGCTTCGGCGATGCGAACTGTAGGGTATGCAGAGCCTAGCAGCATGCCCCTATGGGCGAGTACGCCGTGGAGCTCTTGTGATCGTGTTTTGTTTTAAGCGGGCCAACAGCTTCTTGACTTGGCACAGGTGGTAAGCCTTCACCATCTAGGGTCCGCGGCTTCTAAGTAGTGAGTGAATAGATTCCGTCCTTGCTAGTCGAGCGAGACACTGACTGTACCCGCGAAAAAGCAGAGCCCCGCCTGGCCAATCCGTCAGCTCGCTCATTTCCGTGCTCATTAACGTGTCGCCCAGATTGTCCAGCGCGGTTCTGTACTGCCCCACCAGTCTGGAGGATGTCGTCGGTGAGTACAAGGCCTTCATGACCGTTTGGCTGCCAGTCAGAACGGCCAAACTTCCAGTATCATCAGTACCTTCACTTGAAATACACTTCGAAACCTTTTTTTTTTGAGGAGGTGGAAATCTTCAAAAGACACTGGCCTGGACACGCCAGCGTGTGGGATTCTTACCCACTAAAACCACCCCCGACTCCCTCCAAGCCCCGCGGAACCACCATAAGGTATTACATCACGGGGCGGAGTCAGCTCACTCTAGCTTAATCCCATTTCTTCTATACGCGACGCACGTGACCGCGCTTTTCTCCTTTCCTCTGCCTTTCGCAATTTATCTTGAATAGATGCGATCATGGAGTTGACCGCATTCCAATTCTCTTGATGTGCTAACATTTTCGGCACCAGATTTTCCGGTACCAGCATCTCTCCTAGAGTCTCCTCTAGATTCCTCCTTTCTTCCACAAATCTCGGACAGTGGAAGAATACATGCTCTGGGTCCTCTGGGACTCCATCGCAATTTGGACAGTCAGGTGAGGTCTCCAATTTAAACCTGTGAAGGTATTGGATTATAATTAATCTCACCGTGTCGTCTCTCCAACCACTCCTTGATGGCAGGAATGAGCCTGTGAGTCCACCGACCCTTTCCCGAGCATTCCCACCGCTCTTGCCATCTATTTATGGATCTCTCCCTCTTAGCATTCTTTGTCTGCAGTACGGGAGAGATTGGCTTCGCATGGTATATATTCGCCATCTCATCTGCCAAGATGTCAATCGGCATCATTGCAGAGATGACGAATGCTGCATCATCTGAGACAGTCCTGAAGGCAGAGCATACCCTCAGAGTTGTCCTCCTGTAGACTGCATTCAGTTTGCTAGTATTAACTGACATCCGCAATGCCTCGCTCCAAACTGGGGTTGCATAGAGCATGATTGAGGCCACCACCCTGGCTATAAGCAACCTAGAGGTATGCCGTGGCCCTCCCACGTTCGGCATCATCCTCGCCGGGGCCATACCGGCAGTGAATGATTTATCACAAATATACTCCACGTGTTGCTTGTAGCTGAGCTTCCTGTCTAACACCACCCCCAAGTATTTGATGGTCGGCTTGGAAGTGATGATATGATTCCCAATTCTAACATAGGCGTAAACGTCAAACCAGAGCTCTCCAACCAGCATTTGACAGCACTGATTGCCTCGCTTGAGTATAACTCAGCATCTTCGAGATTCCTTGCGACAACAACCAATGCTGTGTCGTCAGCGTAACCCACCACTGTGGCTTCCTCCGGAAGGGGAAGATTAAGTACATCGTTGTACATGATGTTCCACAGTAGTGGGCCCAATACAGAGCCCTGTGGGACACCGGCGGAAACAACGTACTCCTGGGGTCCGTCATCGGTGTCATACCAGAGCCTCCTTTCAGTTAAATAACTATCGACGATAGCAGCGAGATAGGCGGGAATCCCAATCTTCGCTAAAGATTTCCGTATTAGATTCCAATTAGCCGAATTGAATGCATTTTTCACATCCAGGGTTACTACCACGCAATATTTGCTGGTACTACCCTTTCCGTGAATTGCATCTTCGGCCAAGCCAGTAACCAATTTGATGGTATCAATGGTTGATCTGGCTTTTCGGAACCCATACTGCCGATTTGAAAGGCCCCCTTGGCTCTCAACAACCGGGAGTAATCTATTATAGATTACCCGCTCTAGCATTTTCCCTACCGTGTCGAAAAGACATATGGGTCGGTATGACGATGGTTCACCTGGAGGTTTACCAGGCTTAGGCAGAAGTACCACCTTCTGTCGCTTCCATGCCGCTGGAAATATTCCTTCGGACATGCACGCTTCGAACAACTCAGCGAATATGTCCGGCCTGGATTTGACGGCAAGCTTAAGGGCCTTATTCGGTACTCCGTCCAGGCCTGGCGCTTTATTGTCTCCTATTCTGCTGCAGATCTCCAGCAGCTCGTCTCTGGTGACGGGCGGGATTGCCGTCACATTCAGAGGTGGTTGGAATGTGTCGGTGCTCTCCTCTTGCTGGGGGAATAACCCCTGGATGATTTTTAGCAAGAGGGTGGGACACGTGATCTGCGGAGATGAACGGCCTCTGAATCGTCCCATCACGATTACACAAGCTCTCCCCCATGGGTTTATGTCCGCTTCTGAGCAGAGCTCCTTAAAGCATTTTCTCTTGCTTCGCTGGATGGCGAGCTTGAAGGTTTTGCCGGCTGCCTTGTAGGCGCACTCTTTCTGTCCTTGGTCGACTCTACCTACCGCCCTCTGAGCCGCTCTTCTGGCTCGGTGGCAGGCTGATCGAAGACCGGTCAGTTCATCATTCCACCAGTAGTTTGGTCTTCTACGGGGGAATGAGCACCTCCTAGGCATGGACGCGTCACATGCTTTGGCAATGCATTGAGCCAGATGGACGGCTCTTTCCGTGGAGGCGCCTTCTTTATCAGGTTGATCTTTTTCGGTTTCGGGGATGATAGCTCTTTGCCCTGAGGCTCCACACCAGTCTCAAAGAAGATTGCCTGGTGATTCCATCTCAGATTCGAACGTGGTCTGCTCAAGTAAATCCTAAGCGACCCTGCAATGATTGAGGTTTATTTGAATAAACCTCATTTTCTTATTGCAGTGAGCGCCTTCCTAAATTCCGGACATTTACTATTTCCGGCAATATGCCGGTTATCCTGTCCCTCTCTCACCTCGCACAATAGGCATTTGGGGTCCCTACTGCACTCTCTGGCAATATGGCTCTTCTCCCCACACCTTCTGCATCGATCAATGCTGCTCGTGCATACCTTGGCGAAGTGCCCAAACATGTTCTCTTAACCGGCAGACAACCCATCCAATCCGAACTTTTCCGGCTGCCAACAACTTCTGCGCTGTCTCAGCGGGTACTCGTATTGTGGCCTTTTGAGTACCGCCATAGGCTTTTCGTAAACTCACAACAGACTCCTCGGCAAGTTCTTGCAACTTGAATTGATCCTTCAGAGCAGTACAAATTTCTGCTTTTGATGTTATTTCATCGAGATCCTTACATTGTAGGTAGATGTTTTTGGGCACGCACTGCGACATTCTCCCCAAGTGAGTCCTTCACCCGAGTGCAAAAGTCATCAGCCTTGCCCATGCTGGATCTTTTTAACTCGAACATGAGATCCCCTTTCTGGGTTCTTCGGATTCGATTCACATTTCCGCTCAGATTTATTAGGTCGGGATCCGCTTTGACCTTTCTGAGTATCTCTGCGTAGGACAGATTGCCCTTACTGAAGATAACAATCGCATCTGGACAGTTTCGCATTTTTGTTTTTCCTTTGGCTTTTTTGCTCGTAACCTTAGTCCATCCATCGTTTCCACTCGTCTTGGGCTCCGGAAGGCTGGTCGAATTTTCTACATTCGCTGTACGCTTTCCTCCTTCAGAGCTATTAGTGTTGGTTTTCAGAGTTTCCTGTCCGCCTTTTTTTCTCTTAGGCGCCTGCTGATTATTTAAAGGATCCCCCTCTTTTTCACGTACTCGTTTATTTCGCGCTGATTCAGTGGTAGTACGGTTAGGCGTCACTTGGGTCACTTGTGACACTGTTGGCACAGCGGGGTTCGGCGTATCCTTGGTGTTCTTTTCCTCCATCTGCGATCTGTTATAGAGGACTCTAATAGCTCTCACCATATTCTTTATGGCTTGGTGAACGTTGTACTTGTCCTTGATGAACTCGGACAGCTCAACTATTTTTGCCCCAAGCTGGGTAAAGGGTAATTCCTCCGGATCGGGACTCCGCTCCCTATAAGCCCCGACAGGGTTACTCCTTTTGTACGCTCCTTCACTTTTGGCGGTTGTTGACCTTGCCTGTGCTTTATCCTTCATCGTTTTTAGCATTGGTGGAGATCTCAAAGTTGATAAGCTTCTTTTGAACGGATCCTTTTCTTGTTCCTGGAGCACCTCCTGCTGCCGCGCATCTTTAACATATGTGCTGGGTGTTGTCACGGTTTTTGTCGTCCAACGATCCGTCTTAAGTTCATCCTTGGTTGTTCTTGCTACTGGTGTTCTCGGTAAGGTCGTACTTCGCTTGAAAACTTCCTTCTCCAGATCCAAATCACTTGTAACATTATATGCCAAGGTGGCCAAGTTGTCCACTACCGAGGCACTGCGGTCGAGGGATATCGACGGCCGGGAGCCCGCTTGCTCACTCCCAAAAGCTGCCGGTACTGGGGTTCCAAGCCCCTGCACCGTAAGTTTACTCCTTCTCTCGTCTTCCATGGTGGTTTTATATTCTGGGTATCCTTCCCATAGCCATTTAGGTCCGCGCACCAGAGATGAGCAAACACTAGCCCATGCACAGTCAGAAAAGAAAAGTGTATGAACACATATTTACACATCAATAGATATGCCCCAATCCGCCAGCTGGGGTCGCGCCTGATGGGAGATCTGGCCACTTCTCACAGGATACTTTCGAAACCTAGGAGATCATACGACTCAGATACACTGTGTATATTCCAGAAAACCCCGCACGGACTCCACAGACCATCTTTGATCCATCGGTGAAGAATACTGTGTCATAACCTTGCAACACGCCGCCGGTTCTCCACTCTGCCCCAGGAATTGCCAATTTAATCTTTTGTCCTGTTCTGACTTGCCTTACCAAAAAAATGGAAAGTAAGCGCTTTTCCACAACTACATTATCAAGCATTGACCAACTTCGAGTATCTTAAGGGGAAATTACTTCCGCTCTCAATATTAACAAGAAAGATCCCCCATTCATCCTTGTCTCAACATTTTATGATTTTTAATTCCTTCGATTCCGCGATTTCGTTCAACACCATGTAGCTTTTAGTACACCATAACCAGAGCCATAAAACTCCAACGCATTTTTTAATTAAATTAATGTTTGCGCTCAGCATCTTTACATAGTCGCCCCCAAATCCATTTGGTGAGATTTAATGCCTCGCCAAACTCGAAAATCAAATCCAAGAAAGTCCTCTTCCAAACCATCCATTTAAGTAGAATTTATTGGAAGCAATAAAAACAAAAGTAATTTTAAAGACTTTCACAATTCGAAGCATCACATTATCTGAACGAGGGAACCAGAACTCAAGACGCATACGGAACTCCAAACGGCTTCCAGCCAGGAAAATTTTTCATCCCCCCAGAAATGGCTTGACGCAAGGACAAACACATGGGACTCAAACAGATGCTCCGTATCATTTTCACTGCTGATCCTGTGGGAGCTTCTTTAAATTTTTTACTAACTTCCTCGGTGGCTGAACACTTTCCTCCCCCTTCCCCCCTCCCCCGAAGTTAAATTCGGAAAAGCATTCCTGGCAATCCTGCAACCGAAGCATTAGAAATGCTTTGGTTGCAATTTGATAGTGACTCCACTCAAGGATTACATGGCTCCTCCAGCTGGAACGTTCCCAACAGATGTTCTGCTTGCTTTCTCCTTAATTGAATGGGTGCACTATTTCGGTAAAATAAAAAAATTGCAGATGTTTGTGGCAGCTTGATGGTCCTCCATGCACCATGGAGGGCTGGAATTCGTCCCAGGAAAGTGGTTCTTTCAGTAAAGTGTTCCCTGGGGCGAAATTCTCGTTTCAACGGCAGTCAGACTGTTTCGGAATCCAATCTTACGTTTTAGGCGGATTCGTCTATGAATGTGGTGAAAAATTTATTTCGCACTGAGTGAGGTGATATCTGGCCCCTCAACAGAGAGAGGGAGATACTTTTTACAGGATATTTAAATATGTGCAACCTCGGGAATTGTAAGTGAAATCATGAAACATGCACACAATTTGCTTCCACAAGAACTTATCTGAGCTTAGGTCCTATTTATTCATAAGATTCCTGAAGATTTACTGGAAAGATTTGGAGATGTGCATAACAAATCCTTTCCGGCAGTGGCTTAAGTTGCAGATGATGCATTGCAGCGAATAAATAAAAGGAGAATTCCTTTCCCAAGGACAACGCCAGAAGATTTAAAAAGGTTAACAAAGATATGAGGATATATTTTTTCAAGCTAAGTTAAGGGTACTTCTTGAGAGCTAAGGTGAATTTGACAAAGACTGACAACTCGACCTGAGTCCTGAATAGAGTTATATGCAAGACTACACTTAGTAAGTAATGTAAACTATTTCGCGAAGGTATTTTTTTAAACTTTAAAGGGCCCAGGATATTAGAAAAGAAGTAAATCGAGTGTGACAGACTGACAGCCTGTGAAGAGTTACCAGATCTCCCATCAGGCCTGACACTAGGCGCACGATAGGGGCATACTTATTGATGTATAAATATGTGTTCAAGCGACTTTCTGTAGGGGTTCAGGACCCCAGTCTCAATGGCTTTGGGGAGTGAGCAAGCGGGCTCCCGACCATACCAACCTGGATGTAGTGGCGTCCCACAACTGGTGTTCTTTGTGTTCGACGTATCAAAGAACGTCTCAAATCTTAAATTTACCGCAATATGGTCCGTTGTGTCGCTCTCTATGGTTCTAACTGTTGGCCGACTATAAAGGACAATAAATGCCGTCTTGCGGTAATAGAGACGATAATGTTGCGTTGAACTAGTGGCGTCTCACATTTTCATCACATCCGAAATGAGGATATCCGGGATCGATATGGGGTTGCAGCGACCGTGGTGAAATGCGTCTTCAATGGTATGGTCACCTAATTCGAGCTAACTGAATTCTCATTATTGGCTTGAATATCGAAGTCGACGGGAAACAACCAAAAGCCCGGCCTAACCAACAGTATCTTGATACGCTGAATGGGGAAGTAGTTAACGAAATTCTTTAAAGGATTTCACATAATTTCGGGCGAAATGCACTTTGTAGTTGCGGGTTCAGCTAAGAAGTCCCGGGACGTGGCTGCGACCTACTTGCATTTGGCGAAATGGACACGTTGTATTGCAGTTGCCACCCATTTCCGCGTAAACGGCTTAAGTCTCAATTGTTATGTCAGAGGAAGAGAAGAATAGCACTCCGACATCAGAGAAGAGCTCCAAGCAGCCAAGCTGAGCAGGGACCCAGAGTGACTTCATTGTTTTGAATCCAGATATTCAAAGCAGCTCTACAGTCTAAAGTGATTTTGGAGATGATCAAGGAACTGTTCAACACTTTCTGGACTGCTTGGAAATGTTGAAGACCTCAATATTGCCTGGTCCACATTTTTATGGTCTATACCAGTTTTCTTTGCGTTTGGGACCCCTCAGTTATATGAGGGGGCTGACAAAAGCCCCTGGTTAAGAGTCGTAAAGGAAGGACTACGAGGACGAAAGTGCCTCCAGGAAACCAATCCACACATTCTCAAGGAATACTGGTCACCCTTTTAAACATCAGAAGAACTTTGAAACTGTCAAACGAATCCACGATATATACAATCACTGCTGAGGAGATGCCAAAAAATAAGTAAGAGATTGCATTCCCGAAAACGGTTTGAGGGTAATGGGGAACACGAAACCGATAAGAGTGCTCAGAAATTATTGTCAAAACTGTACAATTGGTCCAATCTCTTGTTTTCTGATTTCTATTAAGGACAAAATATCCGGTTATTGGATTAAAACCACTTTAATCTATTCCAACACTTGCAGTCTTCCTAGATAATACCTTAAATTACCGCTTGAAATCCATTTATTTTCCTGATTAACAATTGTCCAGGTGAGTCCTTCTTGTGCAGTTTTCGTCTTTTAGATTTAAATTGCTTTCGCCGAATCCTTTTTGTGAAATGCAATTCAAATCTATATAAACGCACCTCGCCTTCGAAACCAACATCCTTCTATTGCTAGATACGTTTTTAGAACACACACCAATTCCAGATACACCTAGAAACTTGGCGAAACCCATTAAAATCCGAACATTCATCATGACTAGAACTTCCAGAACATCCGGAAGTAATAACAAAACCCAGCAGTTGCAGGATACGGAATACGCAATTCCTGCTCAGATACGGTCCTGATAAAATTGAAATACAAAGCTCAGGACGAATTTTCAAGTATTTGTGGCGCGCTCGATTGGGGTTGTGGACTGGAAATTGTTCTTGCCGAGTTGGAGTGGACTTTTACCACCCTCTCAAGTGCTCAATAAAATTGAAGAGTCGTCCTGTGTGGGTGAAACAAATGTGGAATAGATGGAAGTCCCCATCAGGTCTGACACTAGGCGCACGATAGGGGCATACTTATTGGTGTGTAAATATGTGTTCAAGCGATTTTCTGTAGGGGTTCAGGACCCCAGTCTAAATGGCTTGGGGGAGTGAGCAAGCGGGCTCCCGACCATAAATATTCCTCGACTGCAGTGCCCCGGTGATGGGCAACTTGGACCCTGTGTTATCTAATGCTTCAAATGTTTTAGATTCAGAAAAGGAGGTGTTCAAACGAAGAACAACTCCGCCAAGATCACCAATTGCAAAGGCAAAGAACTATGGGTTAAAAGGGAGATAACTGGCCAAAGAAGGCGATTTCGACACCCACCAGATCTGGACAAGAGGTACTCCAGCAGCAGCAAGTAGATCCATTTAAGAAAAGCGCATCAATTTTACGCTTTCCTCCAATTCCAAAGACGGCAAAAGAGAAAACTCATGGGAGCTCAGCAATTGGAAAGGGTGAAGGAGTCCATAAAAGGAGAAATCTGGCCAAGCCTCACCGATAACAGAGCCGTGATCCAAAAGAACTACCTCTTATGCAGCTTGGGGCTGAAATAGTTGAGCTGTCCGAAATCATCAAGGACAAGTATTATACAACGTGCACCAAGTCATTAAGTACATGGTGAGAGTAATCAGGGTGCTTGATAATTGGTCGCAGGAAGAAAAAAGAAATCCTAAAGAAAAGGCCAAACACCTCTGCCCCAGCAGTGTCACAGGCGCCCCAAGTGACACTTTTGATCAAGTAAGAGAGTGCGAGACAAAGAAAGGGAAGCTTTAGGAAATCAACAGGCGTCAGAAAGGAGCCCTGACCAGTCCAACAAATGGAAGTAAAAGTTCAGAAGGGAGAAAACATGTGCCCAAAATGGAAATGCCAGCAAGCGAAGCGAAACCAAAGGCAAATAAAAACGGTGGGTGAACTATGGTCGTAAACAAAAATAGGAACATGAAACCAAAGGTGCGAATTCGCCCAGAGACAATTGTAATCTCCAGCAAAGGAAACCTATCGTATGCGGAGATTCTAGAAAAGGTGATATCTGACCCCCACCTAAGAGACCTAGGCAGAAATGTCAGCAAAATCCGGACGACCCAGAAAGGCTATCTCATATTTGAGCTGAAAAAATCGAGCATGGAAAAAACTGACTTTAGTGACCAAGTGATAAAAACATCAGATCTATGTACGCATACCACTTACGAATCCGCGAGATTGCTATTTTTGGTGAACCGTACAGAAACCTTAGCGGTGGTCTATGGGTCACAGATTCGACGGACATGCGGTCGTCAAACCATACAATATAGCATGGATCAGGTAGCTAACAGCTCTGTATGGGTAAAAATAAGTGATATACACGCTTGCAGCTTCTACGCCCCACTGAGCCTCACACTGCCTGAGTTTGAAGACCAAGGCGAGGTCCTTTAATGCGCGGCCATCGAGTGGGGCAGCAAAGGGGCTAATGGAAAGGGGCGGTACTTATTAGAAGCATTTGCCCAGTTAAATACAGTTCTGGCCGATGAGGGTTATGTAAACAATTATCGGAAAGGGGGATCTGGTTCAATTGTAGATCTGACTTTTGTCCTGGCAAGTTAGCGAGGACTTCACGTACAGAGACCAACAGGCAATCGCCTTTCAACTAAGGACGGAGCCACAGGACAGGAGACCCGCATCCCAGAAGCTAAAATCAAAAAGGACACCAGGATAATGTGAAAAAGTGATGGACGAACAAACGCTCATGGAGGTGTGGTTAGGCCCGCTTAACAAAGCAGGCACATCGACGGACAGAGCTCAGAGAGCAACAGGTAGGATCAATCAAGCTCTCAAATCCGGGTTGCCACCCGGGGAGGAAAAGACGGAAGCGGTTCTCACCATTAAGCCCCGCAAGAGAAATAACGCCTGTATTAGAATTGGGAATCGTGTCATCACTTCCAAGCCTACCTTCGAATACTTGGAAGTGATGACTGACGGAAAACTCAATTTTGAGAGTCGCATAGAGCATACTTACGAAAGAGCACCCACCATGAGTATGGCTCTGGCAAGGATGATGCCGAACGTAGGAAGGCCGCAGCGTATTTGCAGGCTGCTCATAACCTGGGTGGTGAGTTCTATCTTGTTATATGCAGTCCCAGTTTGGTGAAAAGCGCAGGATGTTTCAGGCACTGCACATAAATTTAGTGCAGTCTCCAGAAGAACAGCCTTAAGGGTGGGGTCTACCCTTAAGCCCGTCATAGATGATCCAGCGTTCGTCGCCTCGGGAATGATGCCAATTGACAACCTAACAGACAAGATGATGAACATCCTGTTTATCTCTTTCTTCTTCAAAGACAGAGCATAAATCAGCCAAAAGAGAAGCACAATAAAAAGAAACAAAGCTCGCTGTTGGCAGGGCTTAGCCGACGAAGTGACCTAAAAAATCCTGAACCTGGTTAACTTATGACCAAGCAGATCGACCGCATTGTACGGGCACTATTTATGCGCACCCCGTATGGGATGATAACAGCAGTGCAGAGGTCGCGAAGGCTACCCACTGTTCTCTATAAAAGAGATGGAAAATGCAGGCCTCTCTATGAAAAACAAGAAGGCGTCAGTACCCGATGGTATCCCGGCAGAGGCAAATAAACTGGTAACAACATCGAGCTGACCACCGCTTCCCTCAAAAAGAACATTTACCCTTCTTGTTGGAAGGTAGTGAGGCTTGGGCTGATCAGCAAAGGCGACTTTGAGTTGCTGCCTTCATAGCGACCACTTTGTATGCTTGTCACTACCGGGAAAGTGCCGAGAAGGGCTCATCTGAAGTAAACTCGGTAAGGCGATACGTGCTTCCGGAGACTCATCTGCAAGGTAGTTAGGCTTGAGAGCAGGGAGAGTCCCGGTTAATGCTACCATGCAAACCAAGGATGCTGTTCATCGAACGGAGGCACATAGCCGCCGAGGTCGACGGTTGCACCCCTCGTAACGCTTGTCGTCAGAAATGCATCTAATTCTGTAAGATGGGAAGATATTGTAGGCACACTAGACAATACTTTCCACGTGCCAAGCTATCTCTTACGGATATTGAGGGATTATCTGTAGAAACGCTTCCTGCCCTATGAGACTCTAGAAGGTGAGAAGAGGATGGAGGTCATGTGAGGGGTAGCGCAGAGATCCGTAGTAGGGCCGGACCTTCGTAACGCTTCGTATGATAGTCTGCTTAGACTCTACGTACCAGAACACCAGAACAGTCGTGCCTGGTCGGATACGCAGATGATGTTGTGGAGGTTGTTGCCGGACGCACTATCAAACAAACAGATCGATGATTGCTAATGGTTTCAACCTTGCACTGAAAAAAAACCCAATTTGTCATACTGAATAAAGAGCGAACCCCTACGATGCGTCACATATCGATCGACGAGTCAATAATCGAATTAAAATCAACAGTATCTGCAGTTTCGACCTTAAATCGGCTAATGACAAACATTGGGTGTCCTACGTCTGGTAGGCGACGTCTCCTGATGTGTTCAACGCAGTCTGTTGTGCTCTACGGCGTGGAAGTCTGGACTGACGCTCTTAACAAGTAAATATATTGTAAGCGCCTTGCGTAAGTATAGACACGAGGAGTTTTACGGGAGGTGATCGCGAGTGTGATTCCCGTTGCCCTTCTTTCTAAGGAGCGTAAGGCCATATTCAAGCGCAAGGAGAAGAGCCGAGCGAGGTGGTGGCTCGTGAAGAACGACAACATACACTAAATGAGTGGCAACTCTTTTGGCAAAATAAGACAAGAAGAGGATGGACTGCGCGATAAATTGACAACTTAGGTGCGTGGCTTAATCGGAAGCATGGTGAGACTGACTGTCTCCTCACCTAGCTCCTAAATGGGCATGGAGGTTTCCACGATCTCCAGATTGTGTATTTTGCAAGGAGGTTGACGACACCCATCGCACCTTTTTTTGTGGAAGGTGGGATGAGATTCGTCAACCCCCTTGCAAAATATACAATCTGGAGATGGTGAAACCCTCTATGCCCACATAGAAGCTAGGTAAAAAAATCCACGCAACTTTATTAAATACAGGAGCTCTCTGTCCAGACAACATTGCCGAGAAGATCCTGAGTAGTGCTGACAGGAGGAGATATGTTGCGCATTATGTTCAAGTTCTTCCCATTGCAAAGAAGGTAGAACTTGACCTTCACCGGTCAATTATGTATTGATTCGTCCCGGGATTGGAGAATTCTCAAAGGTCCGGAAAAAGACTTTAAAATGATTAGTCTTGTTTGACAACACAGAGGGGACTGCATGCATTTCGGGCCCGAAGGAATGGAGGGTTTACAAGATAACCATATTGCTGAGAGCATCATATGCCTGGAACTGAGGTAGATATTAATTGGGTCGGAAAAATAAAGTTAATAAATTTGACTCAACTCTTGAAGAGTCGCTCATGATTGATATTCCCAGACCTCCTCGGAAGTCAATCTGGACCCCAGTTCAGACTGAGCTACATATCCCCCCTCCTTAACTACTCATAGGAAAGATCATTATCCAGAAGGTCGTAGCTTAGACCGAGTGAAGTAGAAGCAGTGCCCAGAAGGACGACATCAAGTCAGTTGGGTTGCGAAGTAGTTCCCAGAAGGACCTCAAGTCAGCTGAGTTGCGAAATAAAGAGCACGGTTGGAAGGGCACTGCTCAAGGATGAACATACGTTTTAAATGGATTTCTTTGGGGTTATGATAGGACCACTCAAAACCCATATGTCCCCACAAATCACGTGAACTTATTTCCTACTGAAATCATGACTGTCATCAGAGTTTTGACAGGCGAGTACTACCCACAGAAATCAAAAAAGAGCTATAGGAAATTTCCAATACGACATGGAGAATCGAATCTTTAGGTCCAGAAGGCAAACTTGTTAAGGCCTTCCTGGTCATGGTAAAGACAAGACCGGGCACGTGACTGCCCCGCATAATTTTTACCCCAGACCCAAATTTTTCCTTCACAGTTGAGCTAACAATTCCCTTGCTCCCCTCCCATTCAGTTGGTGAAAGGAATTCCTTGATTTGCAGGATCTGCAAGGCAGGAAATCTCGGCGCTAGTCCGTAGTAATGTCGCAAACAGTTCCAGCCTGGTAGTCCAAAACCGATTGCTGACTTCGAGACAATGGGTGCCAAAGCGGAGCTTATTGTCGAAAATGACTCCGAGCTCTTCAGTGGAATTGAAGCAGGATAAGGAATGTCGTTAAGAGAGTAGGAGGAAGAAGTGGGTGAGGATTTTGGGGTGTAGCACATAGAGTGATACTTTCTGACGTTTAACGTTAAACCACTAGTCGGGCACCAACGAACTAGTGTGTTAGATTGAAAAGAAACACAGTCCATAGGCGACGATAAAGCGGAAAACAGTCGTCTGCATAGAGCAAACAGGGACAAGTAAGGAGGGAGAAGGTCATTAATAAAAAATAAAAATAACAAAGGGCCCAGAATAGATCCCTGTGGCATGCCAGAGGAGGGGGAGAAGGGGCGAGAAGGGCAGTCGCCAAAAGCGACCCAGCAGGATCGGTTGGAAAAGTAAGGGACAAGCCATAAATCAAGTGGTAATGGAAGTTGACTTTTGCCAAAAATAAGAGATAGGGGAAGAGAGATGGACTTATGAGTTTCGAGCAAAAAGATATTTGGAAGGCCCTCGTTGCCAGGTTCGACATTGGCATCAAGTTTGTCAATGAGGTACTCGACAGGAAGGGGGAAGGAGGGGAATGGTAAGCGATGCAGGGCAAACTATGATACATCCACTATCGGGAGGGAATCGGAGGGAGGAGGGGGAACATCGAGTGAGGAAAAGTAGCGGCAGAGTAAATCACAAGATATAATAGTTGGGGGGAGTTATCTGAGGAGCCTGAGAATTTAATGGACGGAAAGGATAACTGGGTAGGGCAGCGGGAGTTGCGAATGTGGGACCAGAAAGGTTTCAGGTTTCCGCGCTTTAGTCAGTCTTCAACACTTGTAAAATATTTGTTTCTGGACTTACTTATTAAGGTTTTGACCGAGAACGTAGAGATTTGAAAAAAACTTAGTCCGCATAGGTTCCAGAAGGGAGGAACTTCTTCCTGTTTTTGACGTAGTTTTTTGTGGACTTCAGTGGTGGACCAGACGGGGTAAGACCGTAAGCACTTAGGAAAGGAGGCGACTTAAGAAGTAAGAAGATCAGATAAAATGATATAGAAGGCATTGAATGTTTGGTCAGACCCAAATGGAGAGAAGAGGGGAACCCAGTTGATTACCGTCAGGGCTGAGTTCAGACCTTTGAAGTTCGCCTTACGAAAGTTGAACATGGTAGGATTGCGAGTGACAGTGGAGTCGGCCTATCTGACCATGGAACTCGAGAGCTGGATGATGGGCGTCAAGAGTAACTTCAGACGGAACATGAAGGGTTTGGGAAAGGCAATGCACAGGAAGGTTAGAGAGGACAATGTCAAGAGCTTCTATGTTTCCTGTATTTTTTGAAAAGTATTGCAAAGATTCGCGGCACTCTGGAAAAGTTACTTGTTTTCAGTTCCATAAATTTTCGAGGACACTAGCATATTCGTACACCTATTCGCACTACCCCCGACAATATTGTCCAAAGATGTCATCTGTTTTCAAATATTTTATTATAAAGCAAAATTAATTTGGTATAAATAATTTCACTGACGGTTATTTCTTATTTTTTCAATTACAGGTGCACAGCCATAGAACGAATAGTTCACCTGCTTCTTTAAACGGAAACACATCCCCGAAATATCCGACTCCGGGACGAGTACCAGGCACAGCATTAAACCTGAACCCATTTCGCACAGTCCAGTAAGCAAGAAATTAATTCATGCAACAGGGAAACGTAACTCCTGTATTCCAGAGCACCTAATTACAAACAGCCAACTCCTTTAAAAAAAACCAGCAGGACTCGTAAATGAGGATCGTCTCCTGCATAAAAACAAACAAAGCGGCTAAGGACATAAAAATTCTACTTTCTTCTCCGGTTGCATGTTGTTTACCGACACGTTGGAACCCACAGAACGGCGACATCCTACGCAAGTGCCATCAGGATGAATTGTCCTCAGTCCTTCGAGTGTGTATTTAGGTCGTAGTAAGAAATGAATATGATTGCAGGTCCTTTACGGTGCTTCTGTCGCTACTAGTCTGCTGATTCCATTACATGTGATATGGGAAACGTTACCCGACTTTGTCGACGACTAGTGCCTGTAACTCTACTGTGCAAGCAAGCGACCTCCTTTGTTCAGGACATAAATGCATGTGTGTAAAGAAAGCACTCCAGGTGACTCCAGGACTCTTGACGAGAAAACACCACTTCAGGATTTGAATAAACTTGCTTTAGAGGAATGTGTAAAGAAACCCTTTCTCCTGCCAGAAGAATTCAAGTCCTGGTCGCATGAGGACTGAGTTAAGGACATAGTGAGTGCGAAGAGTGAAATACCACGGGAAATCTTACCGCTTAAGTGGACGATATAACGAAAATCCTGTCGCGGTTCTTCGAATAATTAACATCGTATGTATGAAAAAGTGAATTGGAAGCAGTGTCGACCCTTACTCGTCCACCAGCAACTGTTATTTGGAAAGAAAAGAAAACATTCGTGCAGAAGATGATGGGGGCGTAATACGACCAACGCCAAGTAGGACGTATGCCAGGCCCCTGTTATCCTTTGAACATACTCTTAACCCACTTGCATGGATCCATCTACAGTAAATCAAATTCTAACCGAAGCGTTTCCGTTCAACTTAACAGCAACAGCTACCACCACAGCAATTAGTTCGTATCCTTCCGAAGCAGCCGCGGCTGTTGCAGTGACATTTCTTGAAGGCAGTGGCATTTTGGAGAGTAACATCGTTGCATCTGGAACATCAACGACCACGCTTAACATAAGCATCAATCAGACAACTGCCCTGCAAGCTGGGGTAGGAATCAACCAGACTGCCTCCGATCTATCAGCGATCGCAGCAGCCAGTCTACCGCCATTCCAGGCCATCATCGTGAGCATCATCCTTCTCATTATCATCCTTGGGACCGTTATTGGTAACGTACTGGTATGTGTCGCAGTGTGTTTAGTACGGAAGCTGCGCCGGCCGTGCAACTACCTCCTGGTTTCCCTGGCGGTGTCGGACTTGTGTGTAGCAATTCTAGTCATGCCTACTGCCTTGCTGTACGAGGTACTAAAGAAATGGAGTTTTGGTTCCGTATTCTGCGATATATGGGTCTCGTTCGACGTCCTGTGCTGCACTGCCTCCATTCTCAATCTGTGTGCCATATCCGTGGATCGCTACTGGGCCATCACAAAGCCCCTGGAATATGGAGTGAAGAGGACTCCCAGACGCATGATGATGTGCGTCGGCCTGGTATGGCTAGCAGCGGCCTGCATCTCACTACCACCCCTCCTCATACTCGGCAACGAACATGTCGGCGAACACGGCGAGGCTGTCTGCTTCGTATGTCAGAATTTCGGCTATCAAATCTATGCCACTTTAGGTTCCTTTTACATCCCACTAACGGTCATGTTGTTCGTCTACTACCAGATATTCAGAGCAGCCCGTCGAATAGTCATGGACGAGAAGCGTGCCCAGACCCGCTTAGAGAACGCTCTGAATGGCGCGATGCAGGACCAAAAACAGATCGATTCAGGGGGCGGGATCCATTGCTCCTCAGGCGGTGTAGGTTGCAATACACCTGGACCGGGCGGTCCGGGAACAATACTGATTGGTTCGCCGCATCAGAAGAAGCTTCGGTTTCAACTAGCCAAAGAACGAAAAGCATCCACGACTCTAGGAATTATAATGTCAGCATTTACGATATGCTGGCTACCGTTTTTTATATTAGCTCTAATTCGTCCATTTTTAGAACGGGAGAATCACCACATTCCCGAGACTCTTTCGTCATTATTTTTATGGCTTGGCTATGCCAATTCACTTCTAAATCCAATAATTTATGCAACTCTAAATCGGGACTTCCGAAAACCCTTCCAGGAGATACTGTACTTTCGATGTTCCAGCTTGAACTTGATGATGCGCGAGGATTTCTACCACAGTCAGTACGGGGAGCCGCCGTCCCAGCGAGTTGTACTTGGTGGTGAAGGACAAGGAGCACGCGAGAGTTTTCTCTGAAAATTATTGAAAAAATGAACAGACCGTACCGTGGTCAACTCCCTTAAATCCTGCGCCCAAGTGCAAGAACTGACTCTCTGAACCCACTCCCACCTTGCCTGTAATGTCTTGTAGCCTAGCCATTTATCATCCCGATTTCAACTTTGCTAACACACATACATACACAACCCCATTGGATATCCTTTTCACCGTAGATTTATTGTAAGATGCATCGCAAAGCGCTGCATTATGTGGTACTATGACGAAGACTATGTATAGCTTAAACGTATAATAATAGTGAGTATGATGAGCATGTATCTAATTAAAGTATAATGTAGAAGTCCTTTCGTCCTTTCATTTGCTCTTATCATTATGTTTCTTTGTAACGATTTTCTACGCTCCGTGTGTGCTTGAGTGCGACGATAAGCTGTTTGTGAGGATGCGAGCTGTGGTTACGTTAATTAAAGGGACGACTTCCATCCATCTGCATGGAAAAAACTTCATTAGACCACCCAGTGACCACAAGGATACTAGCATGTTACGTCAAATTCGTCGGTATATTTGCTGGGATTGCAGTTAGGGAAACTCTAGGGTTAGGCTTTTTGCTGTTGGGCATTTGATTACGTTTTGGGGTAGCTTTGAGGTTGGCTTACGTGTACATTATAATTTAACGAAGGATAGGAGACTCAACGCCCTCAATGTAGGCTGTGTTCGGTCAATGGTCATCGCATGCAAATGGACCAGTAATCAAGGCCCCAATGGAGGAGAAAATTTCTGGATATTCATATGAGGAAGGGATGCAAGTAATGGGGATGTTATTCATGAAATACTTTTCGCTGGAGCAGAATAGGATCCTTGAAATTAGATGTATCGGAAAAGGGGGTAATAGGCCCTACTTCAGGGAAGCCGTTTCAAATCAATGAAGATAATGATTTCTACTTTCGAATGTTTCCAAATTCTTCCAATAAGTCGGCTCTTCGAGAAAAGGGGGGGGGGCGACTTGTTTGCTACGAAAAAATGGAAACATCAGCATCAATTTCTTCAAATAGGAAATAAGGCGCCGGCAACTGCGGATTTCAAAAAACAAAAAACAAAAATTGGGAAAGATACGGCTAACGATCAGGAGCAAGGATAAATGTGTCGAGTCGCTGACAAACTACTCCACTCAATAGTCTAGTGACCTGGTAGACAAGCCTGAATTGAGAGAGTGGGAAAAGGAGTCAACCCCTCCCACTAGGGCATACAGTTTTCTCGGGGGACTCGGAAAAGACTCTTCAGGGACGAAAAAGGATAATAAGAGAAGCCGTATAATTTTCATCCCGGTCCGGATGTTTCCTCTACGCCCCTACCTTTTCAACATCAGGCAAATTTGAGCACCTGTCGTTAGCTCCTTCTACATAGTCACCGTTTCTATTCAAGCACTTTTGCTTACGATGCTCCAACCATCGTACACCCAGGTCATAAAATTCTACCACCAACTCCTTGAGTAACCTTTTCCTTGTCTTCACCACCTGTGTTTAAGGGTATTCCATCCAAGTTTTCCTTTAATTTTGACAACAAATGGTAATCACTTGAGGATAGATCAGGACTATAAAAGGTGGACCATGACTGTCCCCTCAAAATCTGTAAGCAAGTACCGCCTTTGAACAGAGACTTGAGGTCAAGCGATGTCATGGGGTACCCTCATATTTTTGAACCGTCTGTCAAAGTTTATTAATGTTCCAAGAAATGTAAAGTCAACCAACAACAGCTATTTCCTGTCCCAAAAGTCGCCTGCCATGACTTTGCCAGTTGACTGAGTTTGCTTAAATTTATCCGGTTTCTTCAAAATTGAGTTTACTCTGCCGCTACTTTTCGTCAGTCTATGTTCCTCCTCCTTCCTCCGAATCCCTCCCGATAGTAGATGTAGCCTGCCCCACATCGCCTACCATTCCCCTTCTTACCCCTATCCCTGTCGAATACCTCATTGGCGAACTTGATGCCAAGGTCGGACCTGGCTACGATGGTCTTCCAGAACTCTTTTTGATCAAAACTGGTAAGTCCATCTCCCTTCCCCTATCTCTTATTTTCAACAAAAGCCTTGAAGAGAATCATTTTCCCAGCTTGTGGAAAGAGGCTCTCATTATCCCCATTCACAAAAGTGGCGATCGTATGCTTGCCGAGAATTATCGTCCCATTTCCTTCCTCTCCTCTTGTTCCAAAATCCTGGAAAGATATGTCCGCGACTGGTTGTCCACCCACTTTGGCCAACACATAGTGAAATAACAACACGGCTTCGTTAAACGTAGGTCCACTGCCTCCAACCTGCTTGACTTTACCAACTTTGTCGCCAAATGTCTAAATTCACGGCAAGAAGTGCATACCATTTAGACTGACTTCGCGAAAGCCTTCGACACTGTAGATCACAAGATACTTCTATCCAAACTCTCGTCCCTAAACGTTCCCATACCACTTGTTTTATGGCTTGCCTCTTACCTTTCCAACCGATCCTGCCGCGTCTTTTTTGACGGCTGTACTTCCCGCTCCTTCTCGCCCTCTTCTGGCGTCCCACAAGGGTCTATTTTGGGTCCTTTGCTCCTTTGCTGTTTTTATTTTTTATTAACGACCTTCCTCCCCTCCTTACTTGTCCCTGTTTGCTCTATGCAGACGACCTTAAGCTGTTTTCCCCTATATCGTCGCCTATGGACTGTGTTTCCCTTCAGAATAACCTGGACACTCTGGTTCGTTGGTGCTCGACTAATGGTTTAGCGCTAAACGTCAGAAAGTGTCACTATGTGCTACTCCCTAAAATCCTCACCCACTTCTTTCTCCTACTCGCTTGACAGACATTCCTTATCCTGTTTAAATTCCACTCAAGACCTCGGAGTCACTTTCGACAATAAGCTCCGCTTTGACACCCATTGCATCGATGTCATCAATTGACCAGCAAAATTGTCAGGCTTTATTCTTCGCTCCTCCTCTGATTTTGACTCCATCCAACCCTCCTTAGCTCTCTTCAATTCCGTTGTGAGGAATACCCTCGAGTATTGCTCCGTGATCTGGTCACCCACTCGTAACTGTGATTGTCTTGCCCTTGAAAATGTGCAACGTAAATTCACCCGTTCCCTCTTCTTTAAGAAAAGCTTCCCTCGTGTGGATTACCCCTCGCGCCTCCGCTTTCTAAACCATAGACTCTCATACCTTCTGATACATCAATTTTTCATATCAAAATCTTGCAAGTTATGGTGCTGAAAATCTCTGGAACTTAAATAGTAAAGCAATTGACCAACGGTTTCATTTGGGGCACAGGCTCATCAGACACTGCCTCACCTCTGCCTTTTTTTTATACGTTGGAAGGTGGAAAGGTTCAAAACCTACCGCTGGCTCCTGCCATACGGTTATGTGAGACTTTTACTCACTAAAAGCACCTCCTTCTCCTTCGCTTACCCCACGGGACTGCCATTTCGGCATTACATCGCGGGGCAGGATCAGTTATCAACTGCGGCTTCTGTCGTTATTTGTCACTTTCCTCCGAAGCTCCTCCCTCCTCAGCAGATTGTGGATCGCCTTCATTAATTTTTCAACCGCCCTCCAAGATGTTTCAGAGGCTAGCAGGTGGTCCACGATATTCTCGGGTGTCAACCGTGCTCGGCGTTAATTTCCGCCTCCGCTCTGTGTGCAGCGAACCGCGGGCAGTTAAAAACAACATGCTCCGCATCTTCCGGAATCATCACGCATGTTGGACAATACGGGGAATCGTCACGCCCGAAGCGATGAAGGTATGCACGGTACCCTCCGTGTCCGCTTAGGAATTGAGTTAGGTGGTAACTAACATCACCGTGTCTTGGCTTGATCCAGTTAGAGACATCTGGAATAATCCTGTGTGTCCAGCGTTCTTTAGGTGAATCATCCCACCTTTTCTGTCAATCCAAAATAGAATCACTTCGTGCCAATTGCCGACGATTGGTATAAGACTCACCGATTGCATATAATGGGTCATAGAGGCGTCGACCCTCATTCGCCAAGATGTCGATGGGGATCATGCCGGCTATCACACAAGCTGCTTCATCTGAAGTTGTACGGTAAGCGCATGACGTACGTAATGCACTCAATCGGTATGGGGCTGCGATTTTTCTTCTGTTTGCTTCCACCTTCAAAGACGATGCCCAGACTGGAGCTGCATAAAGCAAGATGGAGCTAACAACTCTCGAGATCAGGAGCCGACGACTTTGCCTAGGACCACCTATATTTGGCAACATTCTTGCCAACAATGTAGCCACTCCGGAAGCCTTGGTTGCTAAATTTTCAAGATGAGACTTGAATTTCAGTCTTTGGTCAACCGTGACTTCCAGGTATTTAAGCGTTGGCTGCGACTGTATTATGTGTTCTCCAATCCTGACCTTTACCGACGTCTGCTTCCTTCGCTTTGTAATCAAAACTACCTCGGTTTTATGCTCCGCGAGTGTCAGACCGGCTTCCTCTAGCCAAGACCTGATTTCAAAAATTGCCTCGTTTGTGAGTACCTCGATTTCATCAATGTCTTGTACGACGATAGTTACTCCGATATCGTCTGCGAAGCCAATTATTGTCACTCCTTTGGGTAGTTGCAACTTTAAAATTCCGTCATACGTTATTATCTACAGGAGAGGACCGAGGACTGATCCTTGTGGAACCCCGCAGGTTGTTGTATACGTTTTAGGTCCATCGTCCGAATCGTAACGCAATATCCTCTCCCGGAGAAATTCCATGACTATGTGCACCAGATATTTAGAAGCGCCCAATTTGGTTAAAGCCGCAATTATTTTGTTCCATTTTGCCGTATTAAAGGCATTCTTCACATCGAGAGTAACTACCGCGCAAGATTTATTGGCCTCCATTGCTTTTTCCGCAATTTCCGTCACCGTGCTGATGGCATTGACAGTAGATCTTGCCTTTCGGAATCCGAAATGCCTGTCTGAGAGACCACCCTCCCTTTCTGTGATTGGTACATGCCTATTGAAGATGATCCGGTCGAAAAGTTTGCCGATGCCGTTTAGCAGGCATATAGGTCTATAAGACGATAGATCACCCAAAGGTTTTTTTGGCTTCGGGATTAGCACAAGCTTCTGTTTCCGCCACTCTTCCGGAAAAATCCCATCTTTGAGGCACGTGGTAAATGTTTCAGAGAACCACCTTGGAACTGTCTTGACGGCCACTGTCAATGCTTTATTCGGAATGCCGTCGAAACCTGGGGCTTTATTTTCGGCAATCTTCTTCGCGGCTTCCAGGACTTCTTTCGTGGTTACCTCGGGAATTTCACTGGGATCTACCTGGACAGTGGGTAGGTTCGACTCACTTGAAGCGTATGGGAAGAGAGTGCTAATGATTTCCCGCAGCAAATCAGAGTTGGTGATCGGCGGTGAGCGCTTTCCTTTGTTTGTTGCCATAACTGCCTTGTATGCACCTCCCCATGGGTCGAAGTCCGCTTCCTTGCATAATCTCTTGAAGTGTTCAGTTTTACTTCTTGAGATGGCTGCTTGCAATTCTTTCCTTGCCTTCTTATATTGGTTGCGCAACTCTTCAGACTCAGACCGGTTTCTGCTACGTTGGCTGTGTCTTCTGGCTTTAAGGCAAACCTTACGAAGTTCTTCGATTTCGGCAGAAGTTGGGCATTCGTTTTTTGAGTACCGTGCGGCGAGGCATGGAAACGTCACAAGCTTCTTGTAACTTTTCAAGGACCTGCGCCACTTTTTCTCGTGCATTTCCCACCGGCATCGCTTCCTGCAGAAGTATTTCCTCGAACATTTCCTCATCAAGTTTTTTGGAGGTCTAACCCGATATTGCAGTGTTCTTGATTCGCTTTGCTCCTGTCGTATGCTCCATCTGGAAGATGATAGCCTGATGGTCACTGTGCGTATATTCCTCGCTCACATGCCATTGGAGATCCTTAGATAATGAATCGCTAACAAAGGCCTCACCTCTGCCTAGGGAGCATCATAATCGAAAGTGTTGACAGGTGTCAATGGCTCTATTTATATATGATCGCAAGCGCATGCATGTTGAGTCGCCACTTTCGGTTCAACTGCTCCCAAGGCAAAGGTGAGGCAGCGTCTGATGAGTACTCTCAGCCCTAGACGGAATCTTCAGTAAATTTTGGATGTTTGACGCAAAAAAGGGAGTCCATGGACCACAAGAGAGCAAGAAAATTATTTCCCAAATGGTCCGGTCCGTCATCAAGTCGACACGGGTTGATGACTCCTTCAATCCTCAAACTGAATAGTAAGTTGGCTGGTGGTGATCTTCCGATCTTCAAGCAGTACGTTCACGACATTGTCAACAATCTTTCTAAAACTGACCGCATTTCGTGCTACCTTCAATGAATCCCCCCCCAAGCATTAAGAATTGAAAAAATCAAAAATTTTGACTGACGGTTTCGTCCACTTTCGCACGCTGGTTACGCTGCTCCCAGGGCAGAGGTGAGGCAGCGTCTGATGAGTTGGACGAAACCGTCAGTCAAAATTTTTGATTTTTTCAATTCTTAATGCTTGGGGTGCTACGCTCCAATACTAGGGATCCATGGACTAAAAAACGAGGGAGTAAGTTGCTCCTCATTTAGTCCGGTCCACTATCAAGTGGATGGGGACTTAGGATCCCGCAGATCCTAAACAACAACCTTATTCCTTTGTGAACAGATCAGATCAGATCTTCGGAAACTACTAATTGAGCCCTTTTGTTTGATACCCCACATGACTATACATCTCCCTTTCGCAGCGGTTCATAGTGCACACAGCCTCACCAAATTTCGTAACGATAGTTCTAGCCGTCTCAGAGTAAGTCTCATGTGACAGATGGACAAACAGACAAATGGACAGACGGACAGGCATAACCTAAATCGATTTAAATTTTTGTTCCAAACAAAACCTTAAAAATTGAGCCAGTATGTCACTTGGTTTGCAGAAACGGAAATTGAGGAGCGGAGTTGACAGACCTGCGAGGACTACTATCCGCACGCCCAAGTTTCAATGTTTTCTCTGTGGGTTTCAATAATAAGCGACAATTTGCCCTGTAAAAATTCAAGTCCTAAGTGAAAAATCTGTTCTTGGTATTAGCTCCTTTTTGACATGGAGGTATGTACAAACTTTGAAAGGCACGTCAGACATCCAAAGTGGAGGGGATACTTTTGAGATTTTCAGCAACTAACAAGAAGTCTCGATATCTCCGGCCCTGCTTCACGGGACCAACATTCAGATTCAGTTAATTCGTTTTGTGGACCTATCGTCAGCTACTTATTATCACAGCTCCTTACAACTTTCGCGTCTTTTCTTTGCCAACAACCAATCTGAAATTTTAGCGAGGACAACCTGTTTTCTTCTGACCTGGGTGTCATCAAAATAATCAGCAATGACGTCTAAATCGTTTCCAGTTTGTTCAACAGTGTTTCAACTCCGTCATAGCAGGCCTACGTAGACGTAGTTAAAACCTCCCCTTGTCTATGTTCCTAATCAGGGTACCGGTTCTGCTTTCACAAAAATTTTCCACTGATTTTCGACTGTCGATTTGGTTGCTGCCGCTTTAGGACATCATCTATAAACGAACTCCTCAGTAATACTGTTTTGAGGTGGTTCCTAAATTAGTCCCTGCTTTAGGTAGTCTCTATATTTGGATGCAAATTTTAAACATTTCCTTCCGAAGAATTGCTGAAATTATTTTTCAGTTAAAATGAAGGAGGTACCTCCTACCTTACTGTTCGGAGTTGGACCTTTAGTTTTCCTACCCAAATCCCTTTCGAGCCTGACTGTCAAGGAAGTCTCTGGGTTATTCGGTGCTACCACATCATCTGCCTTACAAAAGTGTATTACGATTCAAGCTAATTTTGAATTATTTTAACAGATTTTGATGCTCCCTGTTGATTTACTCAAACCAAAGGTGGAGTAAAACTCTAAAGGATTGTGTTGTCCAATATTTCCTCTCCGGCTCTAGTTACATAGGAATATACGCGAGTGCTATTCCTTCAAACCCGATGTCAGATTCAAAATTAGAACTGGTCCAAACCAGGAGATGGTTTGGACCAGTGGCCGCTTTTTGATATTTCAAATTCTTCCTAAAATTAGACGACTTTGAAAGGTACTCCCCGGGACCATTCATTTGATACCATCTTGCCAAAATTCGTACGATAATAGTCCAACCCTTGAAGAAGAGGGAATCAGCAAAAGCAGGTTCACTGCATATTGCCAAATTCGTATTTCTGTTTACCCATTAAGTCAGGCCACCTCTTTCAAAATTCTTCGAAATAGATACCACTCTTGAACAAGTAAACTGAAAGGGCTAAATATGACAGGATGGCTGCAGGTCAAGAAAGAAGGATGGAGATAAAATCCGGACTAGCCATCCTATGACGTGTTAGCGTTTTTTGGGTACACTAAACTATCCAAGATAGCGCCTATTGTGCGAAAGAAGCAAGAAACTGATCTTTCGGCAAACTCCTCAGATCAAATTCGCTGGACGAATGTGAACCCACTAGCAGTGTCTCTCAGTTAAGCTCGTAGTGGAGGAGTTTTGTCGAGATAAATCAAACCACCTGAAATTAAAAGTAAAATCAGCTTTTTACCCACTACCCCCTATTTCAATCCCAACTTTATTTAAAGTACCCCCAAACATGTCTGCAGGCCAGACATACCAAGGTACGATTAGTTATCATTTCCTGACAGTTGTGATTACTGGGACGGCGGTCCTCATTCTTGGACCCAGCAGGTCTGGTTGATCCCCAACGAATTAGCTGGACTGCCGTTCAAAGTTCTGTTCTCCACCTACCCGGGAAAGTAACTGCTGCCACTGTTTTTACTTTTACCTTTTTCTGTGTATCGTTTGTCGCACGAGCGAGAGGATACTTCGTTGAAATAGACCTTTCCGAAATATCTTCATCTGAATATGAAATTTACGGCCGTCTTTTCTTCTTCTGACAACTGATCCCATGACTTCCATTCTCTCCAGGTAATAGTGGCCTCTTCGAAGCCTTACTAGGATAGTTATGCCTTCCTTCTTCAGGAACTACTTGAAAGCCGCTCAGCGACCACGGCTGACAGGAGATGAAATTAACATGAACCTTTCAGTTACAAGAACTCATGAAACTTTCTCCTTCTGAACAATCTTGACAATGGTATGAAGATAAGTTTCCACTTTGGTCTTTCTAAAGCCAGCTTCTTGACGAACCAATCTGTCATCGTCAGCCAAAACAAGATCGTGTCTGTCAGCCTGGAATATAATTACCACTTTTCCAGGAGGTTGAACCAGATCAACTCCAAAAACGCCTTTGAAATCGACCGTAAAAATGATCATGTCCATAATCTAAAAAGGCCCTGGTCACCGGCACAGTAGTTTCGGTTCCTCAAAGAATGATCGGGTCATCACATAAGGATAAAAACTAGTTGATGTTTACCCAGGAATTGCTGCATCTCTTGTACAATTTTTTCTCACACGACTTCAAAGTACTGTCCATTAAATGTGATGTACTTCCTAAGCCTTTTTTCTCAGTGTTTGACACACCTCAGGAACCGTTCAATTTTTACATCATACAATGGTCATTGCAAAGTTCTCCACCACATGAAAGCACTTCCCCTTTAAATGTCTCTTCATTCTGGAAAACAGAGCAATGTGGAAGGACCTAAATCCAGCGAATACGAAGGGTACGAATTGGCAAACCACTCCTGCAAGATCAGAAGGATGTTTGCTGAAAGCGGAGTCAATAGGGAAAGAAGGAATTAGACGGCTGATGACCAAAGTTCTGGGCATTTTCTCCGAACATCCCCTCCCAGAATTGTTGAAACTTTCAAATAAAAGTACTGGTTAACAGTGAGGCCTAGAGAACTAAATTTCCGATGCATCATAAAAGGGACCGACCATGGTCTTCCCAATAACCTGACTTGTCGCGCTTTTTTTGGTCTGAGAAAACTGGGAGTTTTTCAACGGCTTGTCACTTGCTTGGTTTTCTGGGTCATATCCGTAACAGCAACTGTCATCATAAATGTGTTTTGACAAGAAGCTTATGCTGTCATTTCAATCCCTTTTTCAAGTCCTGGCTCAAGTTAGTCGATGGGTTTTTTTTGGTTGTGGTTCTACTCTCAACTTGCAGATCTTGAGTCAAAATCCGGTGGTAAAGGGTCCAACTCATGCTTGCCTCTTTTGAAATTTTGTTGCCGATTTTTTGCTGGTCTGTTTTTCAACGTTTTTATCGTTTTGATATAATTGCGGGCGTTCAGAATGGACATGTTCTTCAGCACACAAGCCAACGATAGTCTACAAGCAGCGACGCGTGCCCAATTGTGGTGTAGAGGTCCCTGCTATCTCTATCTCTACAACGTCTACGAACCGAAGCAAGCTCTCATCCCGGTTAGTTCAGTGCTCTAAATCGCAAGCCCGGGGGGTACTGACAAAACAATAATTTATCCAATTGTCTTGTTTGTCAATAACGCATTCATATCAAGATGGCATACCTTGGCTCACATCTTGAGTTAATGAAATCCTTTGCTCTGAGTCTGTAAAATGGGAAGACGTTTTTGGTTGGATCACAGACGGGAAACTTTGTCGACCAAACTACTCGTAATGTTGTGATCTCATTTGCCTCGTGCAGTCAGTCGGCTTTTGTGCTTCGGATCAAGGTCCTTCAACAAAACCCAACCGCGATTTCCCCTGCTCTATTTGTTGACAGTAGCAACAGTGCAGGACGGTACAATCTAAATATTCGATCGGCGTTCAAATTGCCCGTGAATACGCTCAAAGTACCAAAACCTCGCTTGCTGAAGACACCGTGTATGAGGAACTTTTGAAGGTATTTGCATGTTCGTACCACAGGTTTACTTTCGGCGGTCCACCAAATATGAGTCAGAGTGTCCGCCAACTAGAAAATTGCTTCATCTTGGTAAATATGAATCCGTTTCAGCAGAAGGTTTGTTTTGGTGGAACGGAATTTCTGCAGATCTTCCTCCGGAATCCATTGCACGGTGTCGCGTAACAGCTCCATTCCACATCTACGATACTCTTCCGAAAAAAAAACACCAGAACTTTCATGGCAGAAGCGGACTACCCTCTGATCCTAGTGTGACGTGATCACCGTGCTCTGGTACGGGACATTGAGTTCATGATTTTAGTCATTCCACTTCAGTACTCATAATTGCAACATTTTTGATCCCTTTCCCTTTGGATGGCAAACCAGAAACCTAACTTCAAAATGCTTAATGAAAATTGTCAACCCCCCCCCCCCGTTTTTTCCTAGACAAATAATAAATTTACAACTGTCAATTGCAGTGGTAGCCAAAGCTAAGGTTCCTCCCTATCAACCACATTTGAAACGTTATTTAATCCCCATTCTCTCTGCCAGTTTCGCCGTATATTCATTGGTCTGACAAACTGTGTTTTTAGATTCTATAGCTTCGTCCATTTATTGAGTGCAACTGGGTTTCGGCTTCGTCATCTTACATCCAACGGTTGTGTTTTGTAACTCAAAATCTGCAGACGCATTCACCACATCATCAGCACTAAGCCAGAATTATGGGAGGAGCATCAATAATTGACGGGTCTGCCAAAAGGTCTGGAAGGTACCATGTCCACTTATGTCCTTTTCACTTAAAAGTCATTAGAAATGACTGAATCCTTTTGATTGCAGAGTTCCTCCGATTTCGGTATTTCCCCGACGATGTTCAGCGGGCTTATGATAATTTTCAAAGAGTCTTCCAGGCTCCTCCTCTCTGACGGACAGTCAGACAGTAGAACATAACATGCTCCACGTCCTCAGGGTGTGTAACAACATTCAGGGCAAAAGGGAGAATAATGAAACCTGAATTGATGCGGATACATCCTCTAACTATGCGCTACATGCGCCCAGAGGAATTGGGTCAGGTGGTAGTTAAACAGTGAACCCGCTCCTCCGTTGCGGTCACTTTTCGAGAGACTCGCGTCTTACCTTTCGATATTCTGTATCCTTTTCAGGTGGATTAATTCTCTTTTTCTCAAACAAACAGCGTGCCTCACTTGGCAGCATGTCTACCGGAATCATTACTGCAATAGCACATGCTCCTTCGCCTGAGAGGTAAGCCATGTTTACTCTCACATACTAGTCCCTTCTCTCCAACTGGTACCGCGTATAATACTGTATAGTGAACCACTCCAACCGCTAGTAATTTGCGACTGTACCTTGGGCCCCTAATGTTAGGTCCACGCTTTCTCACAGGCATATTTCAGGCACCTCTTTAAAGTGATCTTTGCGATAATCGTAACCCCCAGGTATTTGTTCACGGTTGAGGTAATGATGTTGCCACCAATGCAAATACTAATCGTATTCCTTTTTCTACGGTTGTTAATCAAGATCACCTCTGTCTTTTGTTCTGCAAAGTCAAGCCGAACCATCTACAATCACACTTTAACGGCACTGATGGTTTCGTTAGCTTAGCCTTCAACATATTCAGGCTGTTTCGCGGCGACAACCATGGCTAGATCATCTTCGAAACCGATTATCGTAACCTCCTTTGGCACGGGAAGGACAAGGACTCCGTTACACATCAACTTCCATAGGAGAGGACCTAGCACTGATCCCTATGGTACTCCTGCTGTGATGGGGTTCTGCTTGGGTCTCTCATCCATATCGTACCAACGTATCCTTTTCGAGAGATAATTTCCGAGAACCTTAGTCAAGTAACTAGAGACCGCTCTTTTAGCCAATGAGTTTTTTTAACCACTCCCACCTGATAGCTGGCAGATGACAGACGAGAGCAGACATATGAAAGATGACTAATCATCATCAACGGCGCAGCAACTGGTATCCGGTCTAGGCTTGCCCTAATAAGGAACTCAAGACATCCCGGTTTTGCGCCGAGGTCCTCCAATTCGATATCCCTAAAAGCTGTCTGGTGTCCTCACCTACGCCAGCGTTCCATCTCAAGCAGGGTCTGCCTCGTTTTCTTTTTCTACCATAGATATTGCCCTTCTAGACTTTCCGGACTGGATCATCCTCATCCATACGGATTAAGTGACCCGCCCACCGTATCCTATTGAACCGGATTTTATCCACAACTGGACGGTCATGGTATCGTCGTTATGTAGGCTACGTCGATTTCGTCGTTATGTAGGTTACGAAATCGAAAATGACTAATGATAAATGATAGATGACAGATGACAGCTGACTGAAGACAGAAGACAATTGGAAGATGACAGGTGGCGAATAAAAAACGGTAGACGAAAGATGACAGATGACGAGACGAATGACGGATGACAGATAACAGATGACAGATGACAGATAACGGATGACAGATGAAAGATGGCAGATGACATTTGACAAACAGCAGAAGGCAGATAACAGATGACGGATGACAGATGGCAGATGGCAAATGCAGAGGGCAGATGGCAGATGGCAGATGACAGATGACTGATGACTGATGACTGATGACAGATGACAGATGACAGATGGCAAATGCAGAGGGCAGATGGCAGATGACAGATGACAGATGACTGATGACTGATGTCTGATGACTGATGACAAACGGCTGATGAAGGATTAAAGGTGACAGATAACAGGTGGCAAATGTCAGATGACAGATGACAGATGACTGATGACTGATGATTGATGACTGATGACTGATGACAGATGACAGATGACAGATGACAGATGACAGATGACTGATGACTGATGACTGATGACTGATGACTGATGACTGATGACTGATGACTGATGACTGATGACTGATGACTGATGACTGATGGCTGATGGCTGATGACTGATGACTGATGACTGATGACTGATGACTGATGACTGATGACTGATGACTGATGACTGATGACTGATGACTGATGACTGATGACTGATGACTGATGACTGATGACTGATGACTGATGACTGATGACTGATGACTGATGACTGATGACTGATGACTGATGACTGATGACTGATGACTGATGACTGATGACTGATGACTGATGACTGATGACTGATGACTGATGACAAATGGCTGATGAATGATTAAAGGTGACAGATAACAGACGACAGGTGGCAAATGTCAGATGACAGATGGCAGATGAGACGAGTGATGACAGATAACGGATGACTGATGACTGCGAACTGATGGCTGATGATTGATGACTGATAACTGTTGATTGATGACGGATGACAAATGACTGATGAAGGACTAGAGCTGACAGATAACAGATGACAGGTGCCAAATGTCAGATGACAGATGGCAGATGAGATAATGACAGATGACGGATGACAGCTGACTTATGAAGGATGACAGATGACAAAAGACTGATTGTTCCCTGGAATGATGACTCTATTTTTTACCTTCACAGAGTTACACTGTTTATCGTGAATAGTGCCAATAAGATTGACCTCCTCAACAAAATCAATATTTTCCAGATTTGACACCATTTTTGGAAACTTCATAAAATTTAATATGAACAGATATTTTTCCAATCGCAAAGCTCATTACCACTCCAGACAAATAAATGTTAAAAATTTCAATTGTGATGAAAGCTTCAGACTTCCTCGACTTTTAAATGGCCCTAGAGCTGCAGAAATCGACACCAAGACTCAAAATGATGATACGTAATAGCGACGAACTGATGCTTTCAGTTTCAAGGGCCAATGCACTTCTCTCATCTGCAGAAATAGGAGGAATATAACAGGCGAAGAATATTTGGCCTACCTAGGTATGGACAAAAGAATCATGCCAATTATTGCAAATAGGGTGAAATAAAAACTAAAAAATAAATATCTAAAATATTGTCAACTCATCATCAACTCTTATGAGAGCAGCATTAGGAAAATGTTGATTTCTATGATTCGAAAGTGCCAGACGGCAACATATTGGTGTACGACTTTCACTCCGTAATCACATCGAAGTCCCTTCCAAAAGTACCTATCTAGTGTGTTCGCAGCCATCAGTACCTGATTTATTATGGCATGGGCATGGGGATTGAACTGACCAATGTTTTTTGATAAAATTTCTACCTTAGTCAGTAGATTAGATAGATGTCGCAACCACTTCCCCTTACCTTTTATTGGGACAATAGTCCTAGGACGCAGTACAATTTCACTTAACAGAATTTGTGACTATCTAAGGACCAAAATGTTCAACCTCCTTTTCTAAGAAAAAATCAAAAACCCTTGCATTGTGAGAATATACATGTTTTCCAAATATGCATCCCGATTTATAAATTAAACCCACATTATCTCTTTTTCAATTTGTTATCTCGCCTTCAAAGTAGAGATGCGTGAAAAATTACCTTATTAGGTAATGTGATACCACATTACTTTTTGGGAAAAGTGATATCACAAAGTGATCACAAAGTGCTATCACCGGCGCTACTTGGTGATGTTAGGTGATTATTTATCAGAACCGTAATATCACTATCACTTCTCTATTGAGTAGTGATGCTGTGATGTTGGTTGATGCTGTTATGTCCGGCGATGTTAAGATCATGTTCGGTGATGGTGATGTGATATCACACTTTACAGCAAAATCTCTTTTGTGGTAGCACATCTGTATTTCTTAGTAGGCGTTTCTAGGGTGATAACTGTACGTATGTCAACATTTCTCAAGCTCAGTGTCGTAGTGGTCGACATTTTTACCAACTCACCAGGAAGAAAATTAGAAGAAAAGTTTGGATGGGCTCTTTAAATTACAATTTTTGAATAATTGTTTGACGTAATAAAGTTATTAGAAATATGGGTTTTTCGATCCTTGAATCACCATGGGTGTAATTTGCTACCATCAGAGTAGATTGAAAGTGTTCAAGCCTCATCCCATGCTCAGCAGTTTCACTCAATATGCACTGGACCCAAGGAGCAACTAAAGAGTGCTGACAAAACTTCTAGTGTGTAAACTTAGTACTAATTGCATTAATCATTAATGCAACCAAATAAACAAATTTGTATGTGCATAATAATATAAAGTCGGACAAAAGTGTTTCATATTGCATCAAGTAGTACACAGACAAGTAGATGACTAAAAAGGATATTGAAAATTAACCAAAAAAGGCAACTAAACTATAAGCATAACTAGCTAACACAGCAACCGCAAAAATACCAAAAAAACTAAATCAATATCCAAACTAAATCAAACTAGAGAAATTAAATTAGTCTCTCTCCCTCTCTTTTCACCTTAATTGTAAGCAAACGTCACGTCTCTCTGTGATACAAAAATCTAAGAAAAAATTAAAATTTTAAAAAACCATATTAACTTAGAAATATGAGAAAAAAATTGAAACAAAATTAAAAAAATTAACCAGAAAATTGACAAAAGAATTCTATTGTAGTAAATTTTAAAATAATACCACCTGGTGCAGTTTTATGTCATCAGAAGCTCAAAAAACAAACAAAAGTGACTAAACTTAAATGAAAAAAAAACAAACAGTGAATTGTATGTAGTAAATAATATAAATATGAAAAAAAACCAATCCAAATCCATCAGAAAATATAACAAAAACTGGAACGCAACTGTAGCAAATAGTAACATTAATAAAAAAAAAAATTAGAACAACTTTTAAGCAGACGCAACCAAAAAAAATCATGGATAATGAAAAAAAAACATTTTAAATGGAATAAACACAAAAAACAGAAGTAATAAATAATAAAAAAATGTTTAATAAATGTTAAAAATGCTGTTTATAACGAACAATGGAAATTTGTACTATTTTATTTAATGTTATTTATTTCTAAGTAAAAAATCAGTTGAATTTCTATCGTCATCGTGTAATAGTATCGCGCGCTGTTTGAAACCAAGGCATAGCTAGACTCCTTAAATATCCACACATCCAAGCGTATTATACATGAAGGAGAAATGATTACAAACAACAAAAAAATTATAATTTTCACCGAAAAAAATCATTTCCTTCGCCGATTTCCAATAAGAACTCATACAACAGCCAGTTCGGGGAACCACCTTCTCATGGAAGCAAGGATATGTAAATTTCAGTATTAGATTGTCGTTTCATAAGTTGCCTGTCAATCACAATTTCTTCCCTTCTTTCTTAGTGTTGTTATTGTTTTGAAACGGAAACTGCTTTCTCTTATTAATTGTTAGTTATTTATTAAATAATTTCGCAGGACACAGTTGGTACTTGTTTTTTGACTGTATCTGTGAATTGTTTTCCACATGGCAGCTATGTATTGAGAGATTATTTTTAATTTGTAAATGCAAACAAGAAAAACCAAAAACTATGGAATAATGAGAAATGTAAAATATACAAAAAAAAAATAAGAAAATTGAGCATTATTACTGGAAATATTGGAATTTTTTATTCAGGATTTTTTGGAAATTATCCCTGGTAAGTAACAGCTCCCAAAAATAGGTGAATGTTTCGTCAATCTTCTCAAAGTTTCGTCAATCCTTCAAAATTTAGGAGAGATGTTATTTACTGCAATGCTATGCACTTTCACTTGTTCATAGGGCAATTAGATGGATAATGCTTAAGTCAATTCCTTTCACTTCATTGTTGTAGAGTAATGGAATGAGCTGTGCACGTATGCAATTTCTCGAAAATGATGATCCGACCATAAAAGCTGCTAACGGAGGAGGTCATTAATAACCAAGGAAATCAGCTGCTTGGAGTGGGCAGGGTATCGGACATGAGATGATGATGATGATTCGCGATTTGCGCTTTACAACTTATATAGAGGTTTGGTTCGAGTTGGAACCATGCAGTGCCCTTTAAATTTCATAATGACAAAAAGAAAAGCGATTCGGCTCGATGGAGTGATTAGGAGGAAAGGAGTCGTTCATTTTCCTACTTTACTTATTACTGAAACTCAGAAGTTTGGATTGGAAACAACAAAATTGCTGCATTGATCCCCATATACCATTAGTTTTTCGCAATGCTACTGGAGAACATTCATACAGGGTGTATTATGAAAATAATGCACATTATTTTATTATGACACAACTGTACATGGCAGCGCGATCAAACCAGTCGGAAATTGTGAATAGCGTTGTGCCCTTTCAAATGCGCCTTATCTCAGTTTGCTTCGAGCAGTAGGAGTGTCAAGACGTGTCTTTGCGTCTGTCTTTCGAATGGGTCACTGCGTAAAGGAGCGCTCACTGCAACAGCGGTACACGATCAAGTTTCATGTGCGGCTAGAGAAGAATGCTATTAACAAACTTATCAAATGCTTTAAGAGGCCTTTAAGGAGGGATACATTTCGAAATCATGGTGTGGAAAGTGGTACAAGACCTTCAAGGATGGCCGGGAGTAGGTCACTGAAGACCCTCGCTTGAAAATGATGCCGATTGTCTTCTTCGACGTCAGAGGAATTGCCTACTTTTAAGGACAAACTGTCAACGCAGCCTTCTACCTGGAGGTGCTCAAGAAGCTGAAATGACGGGTCGCACACGTCAGACCTGATATCAAAGACGTTTTCAAGCTCCAACACGACAATGTCCCGAGCCACACCGACTTTGTCGTTACCAACTTCTTGATCCAGATCAAGACCTCCGTGGTACCCCAGCCAGCCTCTTTACAACCCTGACTTGGCTCCCCTTATTCCCCTTACTGAAAAAAGAGCTGAAGGGAAAGCTCTACGAATCGATAGAAGTAATGAAAACTTGTTGTTTCTTTTCCGTTGGTGTAGGTATTTTATTCTTGCAAATACCGATATTTCGGGAACCACTTGTTCCCTTCATCAGTGCAAACAAGTTTGCTCATCTGTCGACATTAAGGTTCTAAGGAAAAGAAACAACAAGTTTTCATTACTTCTATTAATTAATCGTTGGAAACACCGCATAATTTCACTCTGATCTACGAATCGGTTGGAACAATCAAACTGAAGTTACAAGGTTCTTGAGAGGCATTCCAGTCGAGGAGTTTCAGGATGCTTTCCAGGCATGGCGGATTCGTCTCCGCAGGAGGAAACTATTTTGAAGAATTTTAACCGTCTGTACCAATCGGATGAATAAATCTATTTTTCCTGGTAAATGCGCATTTCTTTTATAATGCACCCTGTAAGGACTAGGCTGGAGATGAGGGCAATATTTCAAAGAATATTTTGGCACGGATCCACTGGAGATGTAGGTGACGCTACTCTGCTTCCTGTGTCAGGAAGCCTCTGCCTTGGGAGCATGGTGACCGAAAGTCGCCACCGGTGGCAATCGTTCCTTTATGTATGATCGCAAACACGGCATGGGTATGAAATGTATCCAAGTAAAATCCGCCTTATATATTCAGACCCAAACTACGCTGAAACGAAATTATTTCTGTTTGAGGATTGAGGGAGTCCTAAATCCTCATCCAGTAGATGTCGAACCAGACCATTGGGAAGAAACTTTCTTCCAGATTTGTGGTCTACTGACCCCTCTTTTTTTGAGCTAAATACAGAATAATTGAAAAATTCAAAAAAGTGCTTTAAGACCCCGTCAACCCTTAAACAAAAACACTTACTTTTCATGTCACCGTCGTCCAGTTGGAAAATGAACGAATGATTACTGCTGACATTGTTCAAACGACTGGTTTCAAACTAACGAAGGTCTACAGAACTGTGAAACGTTTCACAGAGACAGGACGGTGTACAGAAGCGATCGTCGAACCACCTTTTGATAGTCCGGAAATCCGTTGCTGAATAAAAGTAGAAGTAGTAGAGCTCACTCTGTTTCCAAGGACTTTCTGACAAAAGAAAATCAGATAAAACAAGGAAAACAAGCACATTCTTGCGAAGAACCAGGTTTATACCTTACCACAGCGACAGGACGGGCAGACGATCGTCCTCGAAGCGATCGATTTTCACTATTCCGAAAAAGCTGCAGGAGCTCCGTTGCTGAATAAAAGGAAAGATGGAGAGTTCAATCCACAAAATATGACGATGACAATAAGCTGCCTCTGGTCTTACTTACACAAAAATTCCTCTATTGCCTTTATCGAGCCGTGAGGTAATTTGCACTTTATGGTAGGCAATTAGGAGAAAAATCCAAGAGCAATGATCATTCTAGTTTGCAATTAATGTCATGGGATAGTTACCAAACGGGATTTTAGAGCCAACAGGTTAGCACAGTTTTGGATCATTTCAAAGAAGAATGGAATAATTGATCATTTAGATTTTATATGTAAACAATCTTAATTTTCGTTGATGTGAATTTGTGATGGGTACCGAAGATTGGACACGGGATAACGAATTAAAAAAAAAATCTATGGAAGAAATGGGGAAACATTTCAAGCAATAGGAGGGACAGATACAACAGCTGCATGGAACTGCCAAATCTCCCATCGAGCGCGTCCCTTCGTGCAGATAAGAAAACGCTCGGTGCACGCATCAAGCGATGTGTGTGCATGAACGTAGGACGGATTAAACGTCCGCCTTTGGAAAAAAATTCGTTTTTTTACGGTGCAGACCTTCGGAAACCCAGTATCGGCGGTCTTTGGGAGTGGTCAAGTTTGCTCTCGGCCTTCGATATCCTGCGACTGCAATGCTTCAGTAATGGGAAACTTGGCTACTTTGGCATCGAATACTACAAGAGATCTTAGTGGAGTGGAAATGAGATCTACACCGGATCCTTTTCGCAAAAGCTCAAAACTTGGGAAGTCACCACCCAGAGTAATAACTCGTAGCCAGTCGAAATTCATAGCAGGACTCGCAAAGGAACTTGGACAGTCTCGGAACTGGTGCTGTAAAAAACCATCGCGGAAGGCAGCAGACAGTGGAGGAGAAAAACGCCCAAGCATCATGAGCCAAAGTCACCCGGGAGACGCAGGGGATGCTTCATCAACATAAGGTAGGTGAGAACACGAGCAAATGGAGTGGGGATGGAATAAGTGAATTTCTTGGTGCCTAACAAGTGGCCAACAAGGAAAAGCCCTCTTCGTGGAAAAAATTTGGACCGGCGAAAGTTCTGGGTAGTTCTTCGATTGCGGTTTCAACTTTGACAAAAGGGGGAGAGTCTACAGCTCGTACACCCAAAGAATGGACAAAGGTTAACGGAAAAAAACAAGGCAGAAAGAGAAAAAGAAGATTCGTCGTCAAATAATTATTATTTCGAAGAAGGAGATATATCCTTCGCAGATATCCTCCAGAAAATCCAAGCCGATGCGGAATTGACAGACCTGGATGGCAGTGTGAGTCACATCTGACGGGCGTAAAAGGGAATCTGATGCTGCAGGGAAACAACTCTAGCGAGAAGACAGGGGGTAGTTTTCGCGGTCAGGTGGAAAAGGTGCTAGGTGAGCAAGTAGACGTGGAAGCTCGAAAGTAACAGGTAGTAATCGATTGAAAAGGCCTAGACGGGGTCACATTACGAGAGGATATCTGTGCTACGCTAAAGGAACAATTCAACCTTAGCGGAATACACAAAAGTGCCATCAAAAGGATAAAAAAGGCATACTGAGGTACACAGACCGCTATTATTAGCTTGCCAATAGAATCAAGGATTAAACTGATTACGAGGGGCAAGGTAAGAGCAGGTTGGGCTATGTGCCGACTTAGGCGGCAAGTATTCCTCAAGATATACTTTAGATGCCTCGATTTTGGTCACTTTGAAGCAGCATGCACTAGTGACCCGATAGGCCGAAAAACTGAAGGAAGTGTGAAGAAAAGGGCCACCTTATCAAAGACTACACGGGAGATCCACGATGCATGTTGTGCAAAGACAACGGGCAAGTTGCAGGTGCCCGGGACATTGGAGGGAGTTGAATCGTAGGGCTAAGTTAGGTTTATACAAATCAACCTCAATCATTGCGAGGCAGCTCAAGACTTGCTCTCGCAAACCATTCGAGAGTCGAATGTGGCAAAAGTCAATAGCGTCAATATCTATGTTTATGTTCTACGCTTTTATACTCCTCCCAGTGCAGCACTAGCGCAATATGAGGAGATGCTAGACGGCTTAGTGTTGGACGCAAGAGACCACAGCCCCAAAATAATCGCTTGGACCTTAGACTGGGGAAGTTGAGTGCTTAAAATCTTTGAAGAGCTGGACATCATACTAGCCAACGTTGGGTGCATGCCTACCTTCCAAGCCAGAAGGGCTAGGCTCAATCGTCGATCTGACTTACCGCAGTACCTCATTCGTGAGAGGGATGGTCTGGCGGGTGAGTGAGCATTATACCCACAGTGACCACCAAACCGTTTCTCTGAACATCATGATCAGGGCAGTTGAGTAAGCATCAAAAGCGGAAAAAACAGGATAGCTGGGTGGTCACCTGGAGAATTCGAGGAAGAAATATTCCTGGCGCGTTTAGAAAAAGGTTACGATCCGAAAGGGATAGCCATGGAAAAAGTGAGCCAGTTGTGTCAACGCGTAACTGAGCCCCACCACAGTAGGAAACTAAATTACTGCCAGAACCAAGAAATCTCGCTGTTGAGAGCATCGTGTCTGCAATCGAGGAGGCTTTACCAAAGGACTAGAGGAAAGCCAGGACATCGGCAGACGAAGAAGAAATGCCGCAATCTTCGAAGTAACCTTAAGAAAGCTATACGAGAAAGTAGGCGGAATTGCTTCGAGCAATTGTGCCTTGAGTCAAATCAGGCCCGCATGGTTCATAAGTACATTTGAATTGTTCATGGTCTGAGTGTTTCTCGCTCAGTGGAAAAGGCAAAAGTTGGTTCTGCTACCGCATCCACAAAAACACCAGCGGCCTCTTCAAATCGTCTTACCTGTCTTTTAGAGACTATGGGGAAGATGTTGAAGAGGCTGATATCCAACAGGCTCCTTTCCTTCGTCGAGCTAAGGGGTGGTCTATCGAAGTGGCAGTATAGGTTTCGCAGAGCGCAATCCAAAGCTGGTAAGTGCTACGCGGTGGTCACGCTGGATGTCAGGAATGCCTTTAATTCGGTTAACTGGGATTAAATGATAGGCACCCTGGTTAAACTATGTGTCATTGGTTAACTTAGCTCGCATAATCGAGAGTTCCTCTCGGAGAGACTTCGCGACGACGCGACGGGCTAAAGGAATATGTTGAGACAGCAGGCGTTCCCCAAGGCTCCGTACTAGGGCCCGTACTGTGGAACAAAACGGATGATGGAAAGCTCGGCGTTCGCGTACCAAAGGAGGCAACATTGATTAGTTTTCCAGGTGACCTAGCAGTGGTAGTGGATGCAAAACACTTACAGGACGTGGTACTGTATACAAGTGAAACCATTCAGTGTAGTGATGAATTTTATCGATCGATGAAAGTGAACGAACTGCTTATGACAGGATTCATTCGTGATCATCTCTTCAAATTTGAGGAGACGCAAAAAGCACTTTCTGTTCATATTGCGTGGTTTGAATTGACGCTGCTGGAGGCCTATTTCGAAAAATATTCGTATAAACCAAACAAATGGTATGTGGGATGACAAGTATCAAGGTTGACCACTTGTCCAAAGTTGATTAAACAGATTCATTCAAAAACAACTCAAACAACCGAATGAAAGAAAAACCTTCACAAAGTTCAAACTGGAAAAATACTTCATCAGTAAACCCAAATAGGAATTACCAGGAATTAACCAAATATCAAATAACAAATATACCCCTTCCCCATATGGTGCTGCTTCCAAGGCAGTTTTGCTTCCTACCTTTACCTTAATTCTCGCTTTTTTATTTCGCCCATTATAAAACGACAAGTGGGCATTATCCAACCAAATGCGGAAAATATATTCCAAGAAATCCTGATTCGTCAAGAAAATCAATTACGGAGCCAGTAAAATACCCACCAAAACGTACAATTATCCTTAATCCACATATCTTGCGAAAAAATCTTAGCTCCCAAGAAACCCCACCGTACCATTGACCCAAAATTCTTAGTGGGGTTGCGTTGACTCCTATAATTACAAGCCATGACCACGATATTTTCAAGGTTTAAGCTCTATTGATTTTCCTACACGTTACCCTGATATTATCCACCAAGGATTATGTAGGAATATTCGAAAGGTCTGAACGTCATCGATTTTTGGTTAACACGGCAAATGTGTTAAGGACACGCAGAACATCGTTTAATGTAAATCAACCGAAGGCAGGGATAAATGGAGAGGAAGTTACTTAGGTTCGCTTTAAGGATATTTTCAATGTCATTGGCGGTAATGTTACGGTGTTAGGACATGAAAGATAGCGTATTATTGCAGCTAAGAAGCCGAGGGTAATTAATGTTTTGAAAGTAATCACCAGGACTTCATTCGAGTGCTCAGATAAATTATTGGCTTTCAAAATTTAGTAGTATTGATCCAGCTCCTGTTTTGAGTGGATTTAGACAAGGACCTGCTTTAATTGCATCATCCAACCATACGTCTGGGATCTAATTTTAAATTTTTGTGAAACTGAAAACCAACAGGTGGTGAAGAAAACGTAATTTCCTATTTATATCAGCGGGAATAAAGGCAAAGTTGGTGTCCTTAAATTTTTAATAAATTCATTTGTTTGGCGGCAGACATTCTTGCGTGGAACTTGGTAATGGAGTTTCAAATTTCGACTGAATATAGCCATAGCTGTAGACAATTTAAGGCCAGAAGGGAGAGGACTCAAGAGAGGTGGTTGCATGTAGGGAATGAAAACACACAAAGAGTGAGTGGTACTGGGAAAACTAATCGAGAACCAGATGGATTATGCAGGTCATGGGAAGCCTACGTTTCAACTTGAACCAAAAACATGTTGAGATTTTCTATTTTCCTTCGTATTTCTAAGAATACAAGCATATTATCAGATTATCAACAATATCGCCATAAACTGTGGCTATTTTTAAGTACAGGTCTACACACATTTTTACAACCATCCGAAAATGACCCAGTGCAGTGCGCATCCACAAATTCATAATATCACTCTTGAATGCCTTTATATGTATTGCTTGAGAGAAATTCTTAGAGGAAATGCAGATAATTGTACAGTGACATGAACTGACACATAGCACGGGTGATTCTAAAGTTGCAGGATTTTGGGTAAAAATTTCGTGGGAAAGTTCAAATGTTCATTAGGAGTTAATAATTTAGAGGCGTTTATTTTTAAAACTATGAACTTGGGGTAGGATACAGAAAATTGGAGATAGAATGATGAAAATAAGTGCTATGTAGTAGGAAAAAAGAAAATGGTTTGCGTGCATGAAACCGAGGATACTACAAAAGGCTTTGAAGGAAAATTATGGACCATCAGAATCCAATATGAAACTCCCATCCTGTATATAGAATTGAACTGTTCCGCCAACTGATGTAAACTACAATTACAATTGTTTTATTGTAGCGTCCAATTACTATTATAAACTTGAGATTACATCCGAAGAGCCATCCCAGTGTCAGGACGACGCTAATTAAACTTTCTATACAGTTAAGAGAGCAGTTTATTGGAAAACATTCCATGACTAAATATGAGATTAAAAATGCTTTCTCTAATAGCAGAAATAATATTCTACCAAATTTTTTTGAAAGCGATAAATTTTATTTGAGATATCTCCTATGACTCTCTTAATTTTCTCCATTTTTCTCCGGTAGAATAGGGTTGACGAGCCGTTGAACTACCAAATAAACACCACCCTGTTATCAAGGAATTAGCCTGAAACCCTTTTCGATATTACTTCGGGATAGTCGTCCGTTCTACCGCCTTAGAGGTCTACAAGTCAAGAAATTCTCTTCACCAACAGGAGAGGCATGGAGAGACCAGTCGACCAGTCGACATTAATCTTTATCCCATAACACGACTCTATCTGTCATAGCTTTCTAGCGACTTTGTGGTAATTTTGCCTGGGGCGATCTCCCCCGCACCTCATAGAGTTGGTGACGAAAACCATCCCAATTTTGTCCCGAGGTAGCTCCCCTGTAGTTCCTAGAGTTTGGAACGGACCCCATCCCAATTTTGTCCGGATGGGGTCCGTTCCAAACTCTAGGAAAATACTGCAGTGGCTACCTCGAGAAAAGGGATCGAACCTTCAAAGGCGGATGCGGAAGCTTGGAGGAAGGTAGAACCGCGGCAAAGAAATTATCGGAGGAAGATTAGACCGGAGGTGATTTTCATTTCCAAGCGGGGCGAAGGGTCATACGCCGACATTCTCAGGAAAGTGAAGGCAGACCCCGAACTCACCAATTTGGGAGACAATGTCAGCCGCATAAGACGGTCGCAGAAGGGAGATCTTATGTTGGAACTTAAGAAATCCAAGGATGTAACCGCGGACAAATTCTTAAGCCAAATCGGGAAGACTTTAGGACAGGAAGCCGACATAAGAGCTAGCAGGCCGGAGATCACTATAATCTGCAAAGATATAGATGAAATCACGACGAAGGAGGAGGTTCGCGAAGCGTTGGAGAAACAGTTCGATTTTGCCGGACTACAAGAGTCAGTGGTGAAAACGCTAAGGAAAGCCTATGGGGGAACACAAACCGCCATCATCAGCCTACCAGTGGAGAACGCACTCAAACTGTTAGCTGCAGGGAGAGTGAGAATAGGCTGGATTATGTGTCGCCTTAGGGAACAGGTGGCGTTAAAACGGTGCTTTAGATGCCTTGGCTTTGGTCACATTGCGAGGGCATGCACTAACCCAAATGATAAGTCAAAGCAATGTAGGAGATGCGGAGTGGAAGGCCATATCAGCGAGGACTGCGGAGCTGACCCAAATTGTCTACTGTACAAAGGAAAGGAGGGTGTGGACCATCGGCACATTGCGGGCAGCAGCAAGTGCTCGGAATACAGAAGAGCCCTTAGCACAAATTGCAGATGAGATTGATACAAATCGACCTCAACCACTGCGAGGCGGCGCAGGATCTACTCGCGCAAACCATCCGCGAGAAAAACATCGATGTGGCCATACTAAGTGGACCATACCGAAACCGCGGTGGTAGCGTTTGGTTCAAAGACCAAACGGGCCAAGCAGCGCCATGGACTTGTGGAGAACAAGCCTTGCAGGAAATAATGGAGCACCCGGAGGAGGGCTTCATCAGAGCGAAGGTGAAGGGCATCCACATCTACAGCTGCTATGCTCCACCCAGCGCTATACTCGTCGAGTATAAGCGGATGCTTGCTGCTCTTGTTTTGGATGCAAGAGGACGTTGGCCGACCATAATAGCAGGCGATTTCAATGCGTGGGCTATTGAATGGGGCAGCCGGATAACTAATGTCCTCCTCGAGGCATTCGCGTAGTTGGACGTGGTACTGGCGAATGTTGGGTCTTCGTACACTTTCCAGAGAAGGGACCTGGGGTCTATAGTGGACCTGACATACGTGAGTGCCACTTTAGCCAGTAGAATCACTTGGCATGTCAGTGAGAACTATACTCACAGCGACCACCAAGCAATCTGCATAGAGATCAAGGGCGGATCGAGCTCGAAAAAGAGTTCTCGCAAAATGCCGGGTGGTATGCTTGGCTGGACAGTGAAAGCTTTCGAGGGGGACACGTTTTCCGCGGTGCTCAATTCTGACATATCCCTGAATGGTACGGCTGGAGAGAAAGCCACCCAGATCACTCGATGGGTGACGGAAGCATGCGATGCTACTATGCCCAGAAGGCGATTGCTCCCCAGTAAGCAACCCAACGACTGGTGGAACAACGAAATCGCAAGCTTGCGAGCCGCATGTTTTCGGGCAAGGAGGCTTTGCCAGAGGCTCAGGGGAAAACTCGGTGGCGACGGTCGAGAGGAGGCACACAAGCAATTGCGTGGCCGCCTAAAGGAAGCCATTCGGAGGAGCAAAAAGAACTGCTTCAAACAGCTGTGCGACCATGCCGACATAAACCCTTGGGGCGAGGCTTACAGAGTGGTGATGAAAAGGCTGCGGAAATCACCCCAGGTGACCTGTCCGCGCCTCCTGAAACAGATTGTTACCACTCTGTTCCCTCACCACGAAAATAGGGGAAGGCAAATTTTTGTCCAGCTAAATGACGGCATAATACCGCCTGTAAATGTGGAGGAGCTGCGGGAAATATGTGGTAGATTCGGTGACAACAAGGCCCCAGGTTTGGATGGCATCCCCAGCTGAGCTTTGAAACTGGCAGTGAAGACTAGGCCCGACCTTTTCGCCAACAACTTTGAGGCGTGCCCAAAAGAAGGAATATTCCCTGCCCAGTGGAAAAAGCAAAAGTTGGTGTTGCTTCCGAAGCCTGTCAAGCATCCTGGAAGCCCAGCGTCGTATCGTCCTATCTGCTTGTTGGATACAATGGGGAAGATGATGGAGAGAGTCATCTACAACGGACTCCTGCCCATCGTCGAAGCCAGCAATGGTTTGTCGGAACGCCAGTTTGGTTTCGCCCACTCTACGGTTGACGCAATTGGTATGGTGGTAAACCTGGCAAAAGGGGCACTGATTTCTGGCGGCTGCTGTGCCGTGGTGGCGTTGGATGTCAAAAACGCATTCAACTCGTCCAACTGGAATAGAATTAAAGGGGCGTTGGCTGACATAGGTGTCCCCGGATACTTAGCGAATTTGGTGGAAAACTACCTCTCAGAGAGGACTCTCTGGTACGAGACGGATGAGGGCCCCAAAGAGTACATTGTCACAGCCGGGGTACCACAGGGATCGGTACTTGGTCTCCTGTTGTGGAATATCATGTATAATGGGGTGCTTGCTCTTCCCGTCCCAGAGGGGGCTACGATTGTCGGCTTTACTGATGACCTAGCTGTGGTTGTTGCAGCAAAACACCCAGAAGATGTGGAGGTTTACGCAACGGAAACAGCGAGAGCGGTAAAGTCCTGGCTAGAAAAGGCCGGGCTGACCTTGGCGGACGCGAAAACGGAAGCGGTCTTAATAACGAAACGCAGGAAAAATAACACTGTAAAAGTGGAGGTCGGTGGACATACGGTCGTATCAAAGCTGGCTATCAAATACCTGGGGGTAATAATTGACACCAAATTAAGTAGAGTATGCTTGCCAAAAGGCAGCCAGTGCCACCACGGCACTTGCAAAAATGTTGCCATATTGGTGGACCGAAACATTGCCGGAGGTTGGTGCTAGCCGGAGTGGTGCGCTCCATCCTGCTCTACTCGTCGCCTGTGTGGGCAGAGGCGCTTGCAAATTCTCAGAGACGGAAGCAGGTGAACTCGGTTTACAGGCGGATGGCTTTGAGGGTTTGCAGTGCTTTTAGAACCACATCTGATGAGGCAGTATTGGTGGTGGCAGGCATGATCCCGGTTGACATTCTGGCCAAAGAAATGAGTCTCCTGTACAATGCAAGACATATGGAGGGGCATGCACAGCGTAGAAATGCGGCAAGGTCAGAGTCGCATGATCTCTGGCAACGCAGATGGGACGAGTCTACGAAAGGTCGGTGGACGCACAGGCTCATTCCCAACATTGAGGTGTGGCTTGAGCGAAAACATGGGGAGACCAACTACAACATTACCCAGTTCCTCACGGGACACGGTGGTTGCTACAGGCAGTATCTGCACCGCTTTGGGTTGGATGATTGTCCGAACTGTCCCAGATGCGATGGCATACCGGAGGATCCAGAGCATGTGATGTTTCACTGCCCACGATTTGCGATGGAGAGAAGGAGCTTAAACCAGGTGCTGGGCAGGAGCGGGATCCCGGAGAGCTTGGTTACTGAGATGCTGGAATCCGAGGAGAAGTGGCTTGCGGTTGGCTCCGCAATCATCCAAATGGAGGAGGAGTTGCTGAAGGAACAGAGAAGGAGGAAATCTGCAAATAGGTGAAGGATGAGTGCCTAAGAGCAAACCTACCCCGCGAAGTAATACCTGAATGGTGGTCCCGCGGGGCTGGGGCTGGAGAGATCGGGGGTGGTTTTTAGTGGGTGTGAATCCCACACACGCTGGCTGTAGTTCCGGCGTTCGGGCGGCGGAGCTGCGGCGGACGTGTCTTTCTAAGATTTTCCACCTCCGTGTACGCACAAAAAAAAAAGAGGATGCATCACGTCCAGTGGCAGTGAGGTCCTCTCTCTCTTTCCTTTTACTCTCTCTTCTCCCTGTAATTCACTCTCTATGGTTCTGAGTGTCAACCGACTATAAGAGTCAATGAAGATGTTGAGTTGGACTAGTGGCGTGACACGTTTAGATCAAATCCGAAATGAGAATATCCGCGATCGAGGAGAGAGAGAGAGGAGAGATGCGTCTGGCGTATGGGCACACAATTTCCGATAACGAGAATTCACTAGCCAAGATTGGTCCACACTGCGAAGTCGATGGTAAACGACCAAAAGACGGCCAAAACAAAGGTGGCTTGATACGCTGGATTGGGAATTGAAAGTCTTGCGATTGCATCCAGGTCAGGCATTTGATAGAACCAAATGGCGCTTGTAAACGGGACAAAGGCTGAATAAAAAAAATTCTGCCTTGCAATTCAATATCATGAAAAATTCAACGGACCGCGCTCCAACCTCCTCTTTTCCAGCCTGCCCGAGCGCCACCTTTCTTTATTTCTTGCGCATCCCCTATGCCTGTTAATTGTAGACATTTCCCTCCCTCTGTATATGTCTCGATTAATTCTACTTTGCTTATGTCAGAAAGAGACCCTTATTATCCCTATTCTCCAGAACGGTGACCCTTCTCTAGCTGCGAACTATCACCTCATTTTCCTTTTCTCCTCTTGCTCTAAATTAGAGATACGTAAACGACTACTAACCATGAACTTTGGTTATCTCATTGTGAAAGAGCAGCATGATTTCGTGAAACATCGACCCACTGTTCCAAACCTTCTGGTCTTTACCAACTTCATTGCTAAATGCTTTAATGCACGACAGGAGGTATATGCTATTTACACCGATTTCTCCAAAGCCTTTGATACTGCTGACTATAATATTCTTCTCTCCAAACTATCTCTACTCAATTTCCCCTCCTCAATCATCTTCTGGATTTCCAGTCATCCATACCCTTCCTTTCTTCTCAGGGTTACTCATCCCATTCCTTGACTCCTTCCTCTGGTTGTTTCCCAAAATTTTTTGTACTGGGACCCCTACAATTCCAGCTTTTCATCACTGATCTCCCCTCCATCCTCACCTGCACGTGTTTGGTTTACGCAGACGACCTTAAATAATTTGACTTTATTTCATCCCCACTGGACTGTCGTCTCTTGCAGTCCAATTCTACTGCCAAACCATTTGTTGAATGTGCAAATGCTACTCAATGCGCTAATCGCTTATAACCCCCAAAATCCTTTTTCCACTCTCTCGATGGACAACCCCTTTCACAACAGAGCTCTTTTCAAGACCTGGGTATAAACGTCGGTGAGGAACTTCGGGAAGCCATTGAATAGGCAACTTACGGGGATAGTACAATGGGCCTAATAATGGCCTGAGTGCTCGGAGCTGCGGCTCCCCACAATTAACTAAACTAACTAACTGGTCTGCCTTCGGCAACCATAACAGTCGGGCTCATGAAGCTCTACAACGCAAATTCACCCGAACTTTCAGTTTCAAAAAGAACCTTCCTGGCGTCGACTGTCCTTCACGACTGCACACCCTCAACATCCTATCCCCGCAAAAACGCCACATCTTCCTTAATATGTGCATCCCTTTCAAAGTTTGAAACTGCCTAATGGACTGCTCCGCTAACTCCGATATTATCTCCCGCACCGCCTTTTGTAGAACACGTGGCAGGGACATTTTTGAACGCCCCTTGTAGGAGGTTGACATTTACTTTTACTCTTTCACTACTATGCCGGTCCTGCAACACCCTTTAGACTAGGTCCTTCGGCTTTGTCTCCTTCCTTAGTTTTAAGCATAAGTTTATCTACTAAATTGCTCCTCCCTCTGAGAACAATATGCAGCCAGAAATTCACTTCATCAATTGAAGGTATTATACTTAAACGGTACTCTGACGGTACATCTGACTTCAATATTCCGGTCCAGGTTAAGGAGCGTCCTTATTGTACAGTACTATGCCTCAACGGGAACTTTCGGTATAGGGGAGAGGGATGCTTTCTACGAGCAATTACAGGCAGTTCTGTGGAAGCATCCTGATCTGAATGCCAAGGTGGACTCTGATAACACTTTGCTCGGACATATGGGAAGCACAACCTTAGCGTATGTGGGAGGTTTGTGGATTTCTGTAGCTTCCACCGCCTCCTCATTGGTTACACATTATTCGAGCGCAGAGTCTGCCATAATATCGGTTGGGTTTCAACTGATCGACAGCGTACGAGCAATTAGGTCAACCACTTGGCGATCAACAGTAGATTTAGAAGTTGTCTCCTGGATGTGCCTAACAACAAAGGCGCTGACATTGGCCTCGAAAGGGATCACCATCTAATGGTCGCTTAAACTCCTTCATGTGTCCCGTCCGCCACTTCTCGCAAAGTTGGAGAGCTACTACCCCCGAGTCCAACATCGACCGTTGAATGATCCAGCTATCGTTGGATAGTAGGGGAGCTATCTTGCTAAACGGACGGCAGATATACTGAGTAAGCCGACTGAAAATATCTCGGATGCTGCGCAGGTATTCGGCTACGTCCCGAGGGACCGTCTGGCTGACTGCGTAATCGTGGAAACCGACCGATGAAGAAGGGGCTGAAGACCCTGCTGACTGCTGCAAGTGATGGCGGACATGACGCTTTCGAACTAGTGTGCGCCATAACGAAAGGGAATACTGCGCTGGTCAAGGAAGCGAAAGATACCGCAGAACCTAATGATTTCAGAAGTCCATACCGCATCACGAAAGCACTTGTATGTGGTCGCAGATCTTACGATGGTCCTGTGAAGAATGTTAACGATCAACACCTCATCCACGACGACAAGCAACTGAAAAGGTAGAAAGAACCGTATCTCATCCGGTAAAGTTCCCCCTCTTGTGGATGAAATGGCTAGTCACCGTAACCTGCGGATACTGACCACCTATACTCCAAGCTGAAGAGAAATGATTTCGGCCGTCGCTGGGCTTGACGATATCATGTAGTTACTGCAGATCTGCTATTTACACTGTGCGTTGAGAATCCAAAACATTTCCCAGAGAGTTGAAGGTGGGAATGATTGTTAAGATTCCAAGAAAGGCACCCGTTTTGAGTATGACAATAGGAGGGGTAATTGCGTCCTCCCGTTCGTCGCAAAGATAATAGCTGAACCAATCCTGGAACACAATTAAGAACATCAGGAAAGCTAGCTCGATAGAGAGCAGGATGGTTTCATGCTGTCTTGTCCGGAAGACGTGGGCGAATTTAATAGACGATGACATCCTTCCTCAGACACCTCGACAACGCTGATGACATCTGTTTGTTCTCTGATTGGGTCATGGCCCTTGACCAAATCCCTCTGAATTTTTAAAGAGAGACAAGTAGAGTTGGATTGAAGATGAACGCTAACAAAATCAAAGTACCCAGTCTGACATGTCACTCTCTCTATCTGAATTTATGGGCAGAACATTGAAGGCATGGATCAATTTGTCTATCTAGGAGGCGTGGTGGCACCGACCTGGATATTCGCTGACGCATTAACAACGCTGATCCATTGTCTCTGAATCATTGGGGTACGCTGGCCTCATACTATCACAAACGAAAAACTTGGTCGGGGTACAGGTCTGGCACTCGTACCCGCTGTGATCAGAAGGCAGAAGTGGCAATGAATAGGTCATACATGAAGGAAGGGCGACAATTGCATTGTTGGCTATCCAGTGGAATCCAATCTCTCAAGATGACCGACGGTTGCGTCACCCCAACAGCAATCTTGTGCAAAAACAGTACAAAAAGAGTGCATGGATCTCAGGAAATTGTTGGGAGAGAAGGATGGCATATCAGGTAGCTACGAGCGATGGTCAGTAGGTGTGGTTCAAAATATATATACATCTCATCGCCTTCTTTCTTTAGGCCATGAAGTCTCCTCATTTCGCCTTACCTATAATTCACTCTACAATGGCCTATGTGCCCAACGCTACTTGCGCGTCTTACATATTCACCCATAGAAGGAAATACAGTCCGGTGGTTTTTGCAGCTCAATCAACTGGATTTCACGTGATTGCAGACGTTTTTCTGAGAGAAAGTTACAGACTGCCTAGGCTTGACAACTGCGATACATTTATGGATCAGCTTTTTCTTTTCAGTCCTGACAAGGATAGTCGACTTGGCTTCCACTTGGTCTATGTTCAAAGCGATCTGCTCGGTTTCTATGATCTACTCTCGGTTTCCTTGGGGAATAGGAAGACTGCACGGTACTGGAGTTTCTGCCTCTCCTTTGCTGGACGCAACGGCGCATTTTCGTACTATGCAAAAATGCAGCCTGCGCTTCGTCCTTTCCTACTATCTCTTGGGTCTTAATTCTTTTATATTCCACAGAATTTGCACCAGCGTATCTTGTGCCAGGAGACGAGCTACAAAAGTGAGGAATGGTTGCAGCCTCGGGATCATAGCCAGCAGCAGTTGATCCCGGAACTTAGGGATAAATTAGCGTTTGCTACCGGATCACGGTCTGCTTGCTGATACACCCTGGAACTAACAACAGATTGACTTCACCACACTGACATCTGCAGAGAGCTATCAACGCAGCGAGGACTTGGGAGTCCTCAGTGTATCCCAAAGGTTAATGACCACGAAATCATAAGACAGTGAAAAATTTGCCAACTCCGCCGTCAACCCGCTACTCAGATATCCCTCGAAATTGATTCCCACAAATCTATAAGAAATTGCAAAGCGATTGCCAAAGGTTTACCTTTATTTCCTAACAAAATATTTTGAATCGCTTGATAACGCTTGTTAAACATTCAAATTCAAAAGGATTTATTCCAGGTTTGGAATCATATTGTGTGGATCAGCCTTTTGGAAATGAAAGGAATCTAGGCCCACATAAAACAGACAAATCCAAAAATAACTACGGATTTTCACCCACGACCTATGAAGCTCAGACCTTTGGCGTGGTCAGTCAAGCAGATAAAGAGATCGACTTCCAGCCCACGGTCCCACCAAATCCGCACTTACACCTTGCAGGCAAAACAAACCAAAATTTCAACTGGGTAGGTTTTCTCAAATTGAATTACAATTGATGCATCCCTTAATAAATTCCACTAAATTCATCCTGCCTACTGCCAACTTTTCAACCCCTCATGCATAAAAGAAAAGGAAAGACGTCAGGGATGAGAACTCAATTTCATTTCAATTCCAATGTTTATGGGCTCTTGGCGATTGAATCTGATAAGCCTTCACCATTTACATACGGAGTCAAATTCTAACTAAAGTGCCTCAAAATTAAAATTCAGATTTCCCGGAATGAGAAGATTGAAAAGGATCTCTTTCGACTCATTGCGTGGATTGTTGAATAGCATACACACGTGTCGCTTAATTGAAAAAAATTATTGGGTGAAGAGTCGATTAAACCACCGGAAATATGTAATAATTCGAAACCCTTTTACTCTTTTATAGACTCCTTTTAATAGGAAAGGCTGGGGGTTGCTTTTTAACACTCCCCGCAGTCATTTTAGGTATTCCTTCCCACCGCACTACGACTATAAAGCAGATTATTGTGTTCAAAACAGGAGCTAGAGCTACAACCCTTTATAAGGAATCCATGCTGTTCTCAGGAAATTTTCATCCCCAAAAGCGCTAAGGAATGTGCCTATTATTAATGAACAAAAATTCTGTTAATGATTTTGGATTCATTAAACCTACGCTCCCTTCCCACAAATTTCACTTAATAATGGTTCAAAGTTCTCCGTTTGATTTTTTTGGGTTTCCTATACCTTGTTTGAGAGTGACAGAAAGTGAGTAGTATTTCTAATGATCAATCAGAGGTAAACGGTGCCTCTTTACAGAGGCTAAACATTATTTTGTCAATTTGAACTTTCGACACCACCAATTGTCTTTACCGTTGGCAGCACCCTTTGCTAGCGCATCCTCATACCACGTTGTTGCATCTTTAGACAGGTGCAAATCGATCCCCCCTGCCGCGATTGACGAGCTCTGAACTATTCCTTGTCGTTAATAATATGAGTATAAAGGGCGTCCCCATCGTCCTTCGAGATCTCCCTCTCTCTTTTCATTTCTTTCATCTTCTCCTAGCCAGAGATCGGACGTTCTTCAAGGATCTGAGCTGATATTTCGCATTTAATAAAATATAACTAGTATTCGCATTACTATCTATTACTTCTTGTAGGTGACCCTTTTGAATCCCTATAATGGTGACCCTGAAGAACGCAACGATCATCCATATGCGCCTTTTGGCACGTGTACCTGACCGGCATTTTTATTATCCTTCATTCCACATCTGTGGTTCTAACCTCGGAGAAACCTAAGGAGAATCGCCGGCTACAAACATAGTTCCAAAGATGAGCTTTCTAAAGGCTTAAAGCAATGACAGCGGACATCAATTCTTGACTGCGGAGAAGCACTTTTCGAAGAGAAACCCCAGACTATGTTTCTTGAAAGTGGAAGCAAGGTTCAACGCTCACCACTTTCGGTCATTTCTTTCCTTTACTCCGAGGTCGTACAGGAGATGGCGGGCATTCCCTTCAACCCGCCAGAGAGCAACTGAGATACTTGACAGCCTCCGAGGTTTAGTTGATGGGCAACTTCACAAGGTGCTCACCAAATTGGAGCTTCACAATGACGACGCGCTGCGAGTGAAGCTTTGTTTCCAAACGTGAGCAGACTACTGAAGGTGCTCAAGGCCTTTAGTTTCGAGAGTAGTCAACATTCACAAAAGAACCGTTTCCTTGGAGGCCCCGTCTCCGCCGTTGGTACACGCATACCGCACTCTTCATCCGTTTCTCCACCAGACGTCAATCTGGTGGCAAAGGAGCTAGCGGACCTTGGGCTCAACAGGACGTTATAGAGGAAGGAAACACAGGGAAGAAAGGAGTCGCCTTATCACTCCGGCATCTAACCCACACTGTTGTTAATACCACTAGTAACAACTCCCACAAGCGCAGAAATGCAGGGCCCCTTGCTCCTTCAGCAGCAACAAGCAATTGAGACAGCAGAGATCGGCGCTACTACTCCTACAAAAAAGCGCATGCATTTAGTCAACCGATATGATACCGCAATGGAGTAGTTGATCGATTTAGTATCTCTCGTATATCCTGTTCTTAATCTTCAGACTGCACGCAGCCAATGCGATGCCTATCACTGTGTATAGTACACACATCGCCATGCTATCATGGGGGCCAGACCACCTGCCTTCACACGGCGTCCTCTCACATTCGTATTAAAGGATTCTTTGAACCGACTTACCTCATACAATCACAATAATCTATTTGGATTCACAACATTTCCATCACTTTGGAAGTTTTCACACCTCCGGGAGAATCTGAGCGTCACTATGCAGCTCCCCTAAAAGCATCTGATAAGGATTTCCCCCACAGAACACAACCATCTTGGTTTCAGTCCTACTAGTGAATCGCAAGATTGACACAACGGTTCCCCTGATTTTCGAACGCGCCGCACAGGTTTGTCGGACCTTGCCTCAAAACCGCCATTTCCAGGAGCAGGGCATCATTCGACCGTCGTCCTACCAGTGGGACACACTGATCCATGTCGTTTCCAAGTCAGATCGTGCATGACCAATTACCGGCGACTAAGAGCGTCTGAATTCTAGCACAACTCCCGATAGTTAACCTCTGTCAACCATTAAATATTTGTTGCAGGAGGTGAGAGGCAATGTCTTTTCTGTGACCGATCTCCGTAAGGCGGTTTTCCAGGTTCCGCAGAAATGGACATTCCAAAAACGACCATTACAACTCCATTTGACCTCTTCGAATTCACCCGGTCATCAGTAGGACTATAAAATGCAACCTAGGCGCTCTAAAAGAGCACGTCCTACGATACTGTATATGCTACTTGTTTTCCGCGAGACATACGTACTTACGTATCAACCTGAGAAGAAATGGAGTGGAATACCTCAACTACAATGTCTCTTCAGAGAGTGTGAAAATTTTGCTTCCGATGGCAATTGTGGGCTACAGATATTATGGATGCCAGTTTTGACGAAAATGTTTTCTGCCGAGTTGTGACGAATTCATCCAAAAAAACGAACGCCTGTTTTCCAGTAAAAGTGTTTACTGTGGGAGCAAAAGGTATGTCAGAATACGAGGAGGATGGAAGTGCTCAGGATTTTGGAAGTATTCCTCCGAACACATTTCTCGCATCTATAGTATTCGTAGCCACTGAACGAACTCCTTAAGGGAGTTCCTGCCAAAAACAAGAAGCTCCGCCTAATTGACAGTGCGACGACAACCTCATTACTGCCACCGAAATAGCCACTCTAGCTCCGAGGATGGATCCATCGAATACCACCAGGGCGCTTTCCTCACGCTGAAATTTCCTCGTGGTACCTGGCGCCCTATAAGTCTCTTCTTTAAGAAACTGTCAAATGCGAAGAAGCGTTAGAAAGCCCACGATCTAGAGCTGGGTGCATTTAACACTTTTCGGAAGGCCACCCCTTCATCATCAGCATCAGCACTCGGATAAGGACTCCTGCAGCACCAGGTAATCTTCAAGGGAACGGGCAACAAAGTAGCTGACGACACGTTCGCCATGTACTCTCTATATTTAATGCGGACGCCGTCACCGAAGTTCAAGTAAGCAACCGGCAAATCCTAGATCTACTCAGAAACCCCGGATTGCTCTCAAATAGTTGGACCTCGACGACCACCCTCCTCCTGTGCGACCGTTTCATCGGAAACATCAGTTCCTCTCTACCAGCCGCACAGGGGAGCTTTCGAAGCACTTCACAACCTGGCACATTCCTCGTGAGAGCCTAAGTTCGCCCGCTTTCGCAGAAGTACCGTCACAACTGCAGTGCCCTGGGACGCCCTTTGATATACCCACCAACCGGTTCGATTGCATTCACGTTGATATATTATAATTCGGATGCTAGATCTAACGGGTACAGAGATTTTCTCGCTGGCCATCGCTAATGCCCTGTTCTCATCGATGATCTATACCTTCGGTTAGTCGTTCATGCTCATATCAAACGAAGGCACGCAGTTTAAATCAGCGATTTTCACCAAACCGACTAAGCTCCTCCCCGTCAAACGAATACCAACAACATATCATTACCCTCAATCGAACGGCATAGTTGAGCGCTTCCATAGAAAGCTAAAGGCCACACGGATGTTCATTCGTAACACTACTTGACTGAAGCTGCTACCGACAGTCGTCTTCAACCTTCGAACAGTTTTCAACGAGGACGTTCAAGCTTCATCATCCAAGATGCTGTCTAGAATAACGCCCAGAATCCCTGCAGAATTCTTTTCTTTGCCGGAATACAAATAGTCGAATCCTTAATCGTTCATGGAAGGCTTAGGTCACTTCATTTAGACTATTAAGCCAGCACCAGCATTCAAACAATCGCTCGTTGACCTTGAAAAAATTATCTTACAAGGATTTGCGGAGCTGTTCCCATGTTTCCAAGCGAGTAAAATCAATCCGGAAACTACCGGGCCAGCCTTATAGGACTATTTGCACATTGATGACCGCACTTTTCCCATTGACATCAGTGGCTAACCGTGCTCCTGCTTAACATGAGGATAATAATGGGAAAGAACCCACCGGATCCCTTTCTTTCTTTCATCTTCGCGAAGCTATGGATCGGACGCTCTCCGATGGTCTGAGCTAACATTTTTCGATTGATATAGTGAAAGATATGTACACTCACTGAGTATTCCGCCACTAGTCCAACGGAACATTTTCATCTCCATTACTGCGAGGTAGCGTTTGTTGCCTTTGATAGTCGGCCAACACTCAGAACCATAGAAGGCGACAAAGCCGACGACACTACGGTAAATTTTGCATTTTGCATGCGTTGATACGCCGATCAGAAAGATGACACCAGATGTGGAATGCCAGATTTTATAGATGATCCTTGTCCATTCTGATAGATAGAGTAAATTAGCCTTATAGTGCAAATCCCAAGTAAATCTCTTTAGAAAATATCCTGCCTACTACATTCTCAGTTCATTGCAAATCTAAGGGTGGAGACAGAGGGTGAGTAGATTCCTTATTGAATAACACTTTCCCGAGGTATTTTTAGGGTTAGAACTTAGGAGTTCAGAGGAAGCCAATGGAGGCAGGAGCTGCAGCGAATCGTTATGATATAACAAATCACGAAAAGGCTTACAGGTGGTCGCAAATCAGATTGAGGAAGCACCTCATGCTGGTGCTCAACCACGCATCACTTGGTGAATTTGCGACTCTTGTGTATCAAATAGCTAGCGACCGTAACTTGCGGATATGGATTGCTCCCTCAAACCTTTTGTCCGCAAAGCGCTCAAGGAAAGTGAATTTGTTCGGCCTGACAGCATTTCCACAGAACTGCTCTTTGCTTCCACTTTCCTGACTAGCGCAATAGCAAATTCCCTTTTGTCACGGTGCCTACTTCGGAAAGTGGCGAACAACATGTATAGCATCCGAGAAACCATCCAATGCCCATTTATACTCTCAAGCGAATACCTTAACATGTCTGTCATATTATCAACAAGGTAAGTCTCCCACTGTCGACCGGCAACTGGATCATACAAGCGGTCGATGTTGAACTTGGGAGATTATAGTTCTCCAATCCTGCGATAAGTGGCGGATATAATACGCAAGCGGTCGAAGTTGCAGAAATCCACAAACGCCCCACCATTATTGTTACGGTCGTCAAGACCATGTTTCTGCATCACATGCCCGAGCAAGATGTTGTCAAAGCCCACTTTGGCATTCAGATTACCCATCACGATTGCAGTATCACCTTAAGGAAGGCTCTCTTGAACAACATGGAATTGCTCGTAGAAAGCAACCTTCTCCTCTATAACAGAAGTCTCCGTTGGTGCATGAACTGGAATGTTGCATTCAGGAGTTTGTCAGAAATCAGCTCCCAGGTCAAGAGAGAGTGCCTTGCGGCAGCCGTCAAAAGCAATTTGACACCAGATTCCGCAACTACTTGGCTTTCCACAAAGGAGTTCTCTCCAGAGTCCCACCATTTAACTTCACTTAGGCCAAGAATTTCCAGCTTCTATCATTTGAATTGCTACTCGAGTAGGAAAAAGGACCCTTGCTACCTTTGTCGAGCAATGACTTATGACTTCTGAGCCACGTGATTTATATACGGAGAAGGTTTTTATAGCCCAACCGATTTTATCCTTGGCAATTACCGATTTGGAAATCTTACAAGACTGAAGTTTCATAGCCTACAAACCAGACGGAACGGGCTGACCCACTTGTTATATGATGGATGGATGATTCCCTGCTCTTGTAAGTCGCCAAATTGCTCCTTGGTGGTTTTGAGGCGATTGCCGACCAGCCTGAGTGATCGCTCGAAGGCCAGCGGACCCATTGTTTGTATGTCGTGAAACAGCGTCAAGTCTGGAAGCACGAAGGCTGCGCTAAGCGGGAAGCAAACGACCTTAAATACATACTTGGAGTAAAGCCGTGTACCGAAGTCCGATCTCTCCTGAAGGTGTAACGATTTTTGTGATGATGGAGATGCTATGTATGGGATGGGCTTCTAAGTTGCCGAATGTGTGCCGTTCTTGGATAAGAAATCTGCGCCGATAATCTTTGATTGTACGTCTACGACGGCCCAAATTCAGCGTCACCGCGTGAATGCTGAATGTGACGATCGGTGAGGCGTTAACTGCATAGACGGCGACAGGCTGAGCCTGGAGAGGCTTCTTCCTAACAACTGGAACATTCATGCGGTTTCCTAAAGGGCATAGTCAGGAAGACATCCTGAGCTATGTCCATACGGAGCGCTGCTAGCTCCTTGGCTATCGGTTTGTCGTTTGATTGGGCAAAGGATGAAGGTCGAGGCTGGCGCGCACCGACGGCGTTGATGGAAGAGTCCGTTGAGATGAACTCGTCTGCGGGGGTTGCTTGAGGACCTGCAGCAGCCTGCTTGCGCTTGAAAGAAGAAGGTTCAGCCACGTTACACGTAATGCGTCATCCGTGGAGCAGGAGCCAAAGCGTGCATTTTTCTGAGGGGGGGGGGAGCTCTCGATAAGAAACTTGTGAAGTTATCGGTCGGCTGAATCAGTAAGTCTGTTGAGGATGGCAGCCTTAATGTGCACAAATCTGTCGGTTTCTGGAACCCATTTCCTGGATAATGTCGCGATCGAGAAAGGACACGATTAAGTCGCATTTGTTTTCGTCCGAATGGATACGGTGCATATTGAACGTCACCCTAACCTTCAAAAAGAACAGACTGGGGTTTATTTTCCAGGAGGGTGGATGCTGGTAGCGGGACGTCGCCCCAATGTTGGTCGTATAATTGTTCCTCCTCGTTGCCGATGTTCCAATCCGAGCCGATTTGAAGAGCCTGTTGATTAGCAGCTCCAGGATTTCAAAAAATAGTCGAGCCAGGAGCGCTTTCTGGCATTCTTGATGGGCGACTTGTACCTCTTGTAGCAGTCCTTGTATGACGGTTAATATTAGTGCCTGTAGTGGATGTTCAATACCTGCCTGTGATTGGTTGGGCAGATCTTCACTCCATTACGGAAGAAATGTTTTTCCATTGTGTTTTGCAGGAGGCTGCTTCACTGTTCGTAGAAATTGCTTGGTTTCTATGCACTTGGAATCCCTGCTCCTGCTCGACTTCATCCTGGGATGGATAGCCCTTCAAGGCGGTAGGCTGTGAATTTTCCAGGACGATCGGATGTTATTTAGCGAGGAGCTTTCCGCCTAATCGTTAAGAGTACCAGCTTCCTTATTATTCACTATATTGCCTAGAATATGGATGACATTTTGGTAATGCTTCTTGAACAAGATTGTAGCTTGCGCTTCTCCGCTGCCTTCTGGCAACTGACTGACATTCTTGCCAATTCTTATTACTTGGGAAACCCTCAATGTCGAAGGATCGGACTAGGAGCCTGCGCCTAGTACTCGCTACGCCAGAAACAACAGCAATTTCAGACTGAAAACCGCTAATTTGCTTGCCATCTCGCTCCCGGAAGTCCTTGCTGTTGGTTCCAGCACGGCGGTGCTACGGATGGCTGCAGCTACTCTCTCCTGAATTGAGGCCAGCTGCTGGTCATCTGATGGTGTGTCTGGCGTCAATACAACATTTTCTTCCATTGTCAGTTTTTATATTTTTTTTATTTGGAGTCAATGTCTTGATCCAACGAGTGATCTGGGAAAAGTGTCCAACGTGTCTAGCCCAACAGGCATGGTAAGGGTCCTAGTTGAAATCAAAGGTACCCAAGGCATTCAAAGCATTTACATTAGGCACCCTCCTTAGCCACGTAGCCCTCGGGCATGCTATTCCACCTTGTATGGGGATCCTAATAACATTGGAGGACACTTCGACAATCTCAAGTTTTTGTCTTTCACTTAACTACAGAGGGTGCTCAGATTCCTAAGACCGCGTCATTAACAGACAGAATTTACAGAACCTTCTAGGAAAATTTAGGCTAGGGAGCACCTTGTTTTATGAGGGTGCCCTTATAACAGGCCATGTAGCTCAGCAAAAGAAATTATTTTGGTGCCGGTATATGATCAATTATTCTCGCCCCACTATCTGCAAAAAGTCTCACTCCAGGATCGGGCTAAAAGCCTCCGTTGATTGTAGTCAGGGAGGATGCTCCCCCGCTCCCCCCCCCTGAACTTGCCTTTTGAAATTGCTGTTCCAAAGTATTTTCATCAATTGAAAATGAAGCCAAAGAAAGCATCGACAAAAAACCTTTCCATGTTCTTCAACATTGTGCAAAGCGAACTTTCCTTTCATTACAGTCGAAAAAAAAACCCAATTACAAACTCTTCTCGGTTCCTTACATTTTTCCTTAATATTTTTATAGAAGCCATTACTCGCAAACACACAAATTACTATGTCGCTCGAGGACATCTTCAAGATGATATTCACCGGGTTGCCTTTAACAACCCCCATACTGTCAACATGTTCCATTCGGACCAGGACAGAAGGGCTGGGAAGAGATAAATCGAATTTTTGTTCGTTTGTTTATTTGCTGGTATAGCCGGCAGCCAGCAAAAGGAAAAACTACACACAAACGACCGCCAACTCACAAACAACCCCTGCCATGGCTGTTCACATTATGGAAGCCAGCCGGAAAACGACCCGGGTGAATACAGCTTTCCTGCGAAACGATATGAATTTCGCCTTTTCAACGAGGAACTCCTTTTGCTACAGGTGAGCTCGAGGTCTGTCATTGTAATTTGGTTAGAGGGGTCGTGTCATGGACACAAGGACCAGACAACCCAGAGAGAGGGAGAGATTTCGGTCTGGAGTCCTTTCATTTTCTCAGGAGTTGAATCGGTACGATTTTATCGCGAACCTCATGCTAAGTTGACAAGTAATTGAATTTCAGGAGCAGTTGGATGGATAGAAATCCTTTTATGAATGCTGGAAATGTGTGTAGGTGCTGAAATCGTTTACAGAGTTTTATTACAGAAATAACGACGAAGGATATGAGCGTAAAAATACCTGGACTGTAATTGGATCTTAAGCCTCTGAGTTTGGACAAATATTTCGTGTATTCAGAACAGGACTCAAAAATTACTTTGCAAATTATCTGAGCAAGAAGAACAGGATAATATAGAGTTACCGGGCTTTGTCAGTGCTTGACCCCAAGTCCTTCGCACTCCCCACTCCCCACTCAACCTTCATCATAGCCCTCCCTGAATAAGATAGAAGTTACCATGTTTCCTATAAATCTAATTGCGCTCCCTAGTCATGCAATTGCTTCTTATTTACTCAGTTTATAACAACCAGGAGTTGCCGACAGAATATGGTCGATCTAGGATTTCCCAAACCCACCCCCCCCCAATTGAAATTGCAAATCCGAAGACTTACATGTACTTAGAATTAATGGGGTAGCAATTTCCAACTACTCCCTCAATATCAAAATCAAATTTCGAGCCAGTTGAAGAGGAATACAAAATTTGAATATGAATTCCCTCAAAATTATCATTAAAAGTACATTCGTTCAGGAAAACTGTTCAGAGCAAGGAGTGCAATTTAAAGACTTAAAGATCCTTTTCGATGATTTACGACTTGAATTTTCCTGAAATATGAGTAGTTCTCAGAAGGAAATTGTGTTTCGGGGGGGGGGGGGGGGGGAGGAAAACTTACGGCCAAATTGCAGGATGTTTTCGTGGTGAGAAAGGGTTGAAAAGTTTGTCTTACAATTAGTGTTGCACTTAGAAGGGATTATGTTCACTTTACTGTTGGTATCCTAGTTATGAAGAGGAATTTTTCCTGTGAAATTGGAGTGTTAGAAATATTTCGGAGAGCGAGGTAAACTTTTCAGAAGTGGATCCTCAAAAAGTATCAGAAAAGTCAAGAAGGTCCAATCACGTCAGAATATTGCACACAGGAACTTATCAATATCAGCAGAAGGATGTAATCCCGGATCCTTGTCTAGATTCGCCTCCCAAAAAGACCCATCGGGTAGCAACTATTAGGGACTCTCAACAAGTACCGTACCATACTGCAATCACCGAAACTCTTCGAGAAGGCCACTGAATGTTCCAGCCCTTATGGTCGTCCATAAGCACCGCAGAAGCTGCTAATTGCGTAGAAAGTATTCGAAGAAATCCCTAATCAGGCTGTTTCCAAACCCTCAAACAGCTGTTGGTCTTCGCAACCTCACATGGTCCCTAAGTTTTGATTGCGTGCTCTCCAGAGGTTTTTCAGGCATTTGGGACCACTAAGCAACATATGTTGGAAGCTGAACTTCTGGCATTCTCTCAACAAGAAGCACCCCTAGCCGTATTCGTCGATCCCCCAGAGATCGTCGAAGGTGAACGGAATTTGACAGCCGGTCGGGGTAGGGAGGGAGGTGGTTGGGCTGGTTTAGCCGTGTACGTCACAATAAAATACTTCAGATATCCCCTTGAAGGCAAGCCGTCCACAGTACGATACAGGGTGTGACGTCCCCGTGGTGCCCGAGTAAGTAGTTCTGCCCCCTAGCTGACAGCATACCTGCGTCCTAGGTAGTAGCCTCGATAAAGTTTCTCGGTGAAGAGCGAACCGCGAATGACCGGTACACGTCGGGACACATTGGGAGTCTCCGGAGCCATCGACAACTCTCTGTCGGCTTCGACGGGGTGATGTGACCGTAGCTCTGCCAAGGTGGTAGTTGCGACGTGTATCAGGAGCCAGCCCCTTCGGGACCCTGGTCGGGAAGTGTGCATTGAACCGGTGTTAGTAGACCGCGTTGCCCCGAGCGAGCGCTGATCCGTCCGTGAATTCCGGGATCAGCTAAGCGTAGGTCAGGCCTCAGAGAACTGGGGTAGGGGCTGTCCCCGAGGGTATACCCGTTCCTGACTATTGCAGCCCACTCCCTTGCACACGATGCGCTGGTTACTTTTTCATGGAGAATATCAAAAAACTTATAAAGAAAAACGACGAAACAACAGACAAGGAAGAAGAGCTGAGTGCGTTTGGGCGGAACACAAAAATGCGTCGTTAACCGCAGCGATCAGTGAAAGACGCAACGGGGGCTGACATACCAGATGTGACACCGGGACGCCCAAATAAAGAGGAAGCCTCATCAGGTGGCGCGACTGACCGTGAGGAGATGGCAACTCCATTACCTTGCAGTGCCCCTGTTCTGGAAGTAAGCTCAGTGAGAATCGCTAGTCCTGAGCAAATGGATTTGGACACAAATCGAGTGGAAGTGCATTCGACCGTCGTCGCTAGAGCCGAAGAGGAAAGGTTCATCAGAAAGTGCGCACCAGTGGTGAAACGTATGCGGTCGGCAACGTTCCTTCAGAGGAACGTCAACAAAGGCATCAAAAATGGGCTGATGGAACTGGAGGAACTACTGGACCGCATTTCCTTTTATAGACGAACATGGAGAGCAACGAAAGACGATTGTAGAGCAGAAACAGTCACACTCCCCGCTGAGAATGCTGCTTGTGTCAAACGGACCGCAGAGGGCAAAGTGAACTGGGGAAAAAGCGGAATGAGGACGACGTGCCTGAAGGAGACTTTGTCGAAGTAGTCTCCAGGGCCCAAAAAAAGAAGGCGAAAAAGGAGAAAAAGAAACAAGGGACTCCGTCGCCAGAGACACGTCTGTCCAAAAACAAGGAGGCTGCCAACCAAAAGCCAGGAGCGGAAAAAAACGAGGAAACGAAGAAGGACTAGACCGTCGGCTCTGCTCATTAAGCCGACGGAAGGCAAGACATTTGCGGAAGTCCTTAGTGAAATCCGCTACAGGATGAAACCCGAAGAGAACGGAGCAGAGGTGTCTCGATACGGAGAACGAGGAGTGGTGGAGTTCTCGTCGAACTGGGCCCAAAGACGACCAACAAGAGCACGTTCTGCGAAGCGGTCAAGGGGCTATTGGGAGAGAAGGCTCTTGTTTCCAGCCTAGAACCCATGTGCTCTCTAGAAATACGGGATCTTGACTGCCTCACAGAAAATGTCGAAGTAGAGGAGGCGCTAAAGCGTGAATGTCCAGAGGTAACCAATGCCCGGGTAGATATTACCTCTGTAAATGTTCGAGGCCAAAAACTCGCTGTGGTGGTCCCCGAGCAATATGCGAGGAAACTCCTTAACAGCGGGAGAATCAAAATCGGATGGGTAGTATGCAGGGTACGAATCCGGATAGTCCCCACTAAGTGCTACAGGTGTCTCGACTAGGGACACACATTAGCAGCTTGCAAGGGTCCGGACAGGAGGACAGCATGCCGGAGATGCGCCAAGTGGGTCATCAAGCAAAGACTTGCAAGGAAAGCGAGAATTGCGTTCTCTGCAGGGATCCCGGCGCGTCTGGCGAAAGCGTCGCACACACTGCGGGCTCGGGACGGTCTCCGATCTTCAGGGCGGAATTGGCGAGGGCTAGAGTGCGAACGCCATGATCCGGATTTTGTAAATTAACATGCACTGGAGTGCAACCGCTCACCAGTTGCTAGCACAGTTCGCTGCGGTAGTAAATGCTGATCTAGTGCTGATTAGCGAGCAATACCGAAGCAAGGACCCGTTCTCATGGTATTTCGACTTATCAGGCACCGTTGCCATCTGGGTTCGGGACAACGTTCGACTTCGTGTTCTTGCCGAAGGCCGGGGGACGGGTTTGTCTGGATCCGGTGTTTAGGGATAACGTTTTTTAGCGTTTACCTGACGCCGAATGAGACGATGCCGGACTTTCGGCGCCGGCTTGATGCTCTGGAGGACGCCGTTTTGAGCACGGAGGGACGAATCCTGGTTGGCGATGATTTTAATGCCAGGGTTCTTGAATGGGGCATGCCTCAGTCAGACTCCAGAGGCAAACGGATTGTGGAAATGGCGGCGAGAACCGAGCTCGTAGTTTTAAACACCGCATCCACGCCAACGTTTCGGCGCCCAGGTTGTGAAGGAAGCATTCCTGACATCACTTTCGCATCGGAATCTCTGGCATCATCGGTGGACGGGTGGCGAGTCCTGGAAGACTTCTCGGCAAGTAATCATCAGTACATTGCGTTCGAAGTGTTTGACGCTACTTGCCGGCGAGCACCAACACGACGTTCCCCCTGCGTGTGGAATATCGCGAGGGTGAACATCGGAAAGTTCGTCGAAGCTCTTGGAGCAGGTAGGGCCGCGCTGGGGGACACTCCGGGGGGTGGTAGTGTCGCAGCTGACATCGTCGTAAATTCATTGATGAATCTGATAACGACGGTGTGAGGCTTCCATGCCACGGAGAGGCCCCAGGCGCGACAAGCCTTCTATGTACTGGTGGACGGCAGAAATTGCCGACCTACGGAAGGAGTGTCATAAGCTCCGCCGTTTGGCACCACGTTTGTATGCCAACGATGAGGCATGTGCCATAAAGGCACAATATAGATCAGCAAAAAGGAGACTCCGCAGCGCTATAAATAAAAGCAAAGCTCGCGGCTGGCAGAATCTTGTTAATGAGGTGAATGAGGACCCGTGTGGACTTGGCTATAAGCTTGTCACTCGGAAAATCGGGGCTCTGCGGAAGCCCTGCACACTGAGCACCGACCAGATGGACCGCATTGTGCGGGCATTGTTTCCCAAACACCCTGTACGGGTTGATGTAAATAGCGCGGAAAGCATCGTAGATTGCCCCCTTTTCACAATGAGAGAGCTCGAAGAAGCGGTTCTCACTATGAAAAACAGGAAGGCGCCAGATCCTGATGGCATCTCGGCGGAAGTTTACAAACTGGTGTTCCGCCAACAGCCAGAATTGCTGCTTGAAGTGTTCAACGCGTGTTTGAAGTAGGGCATTTTTCTTTGTCGCTGGAAAGTGGCCAGACTCGATCAGTAAGGGTAAAGGAGACCCGGAGCTCCCGTCTACATACTGACCGCTGTGTATGCTTGACACGGCCGGAAAAAGTGCGCGAGGAGCTCATCAGGGGTAGACTCGCTGAAGCGATCCGTGCTGCCGAGGACTTATCCCGAAGGCAATTCGGGTTTAGAACAGGGAAATCTACAGTGGATGCTGTTATGGAGGTCGTAGATGCGTTTAATCAAGCCGGGGCACACAGCCGCCGATCTCGACGGATAGTGCTTCTCATAACGCTTGATGTCAGAAAGGGCTTCAATTCCGTAAAATGGACAGATATACTAGGCACACTTGAGAACTCCTTTCGCGTGCCAAGTTATCTCTTGCGGATATTGAAGGATTATCTGAAAGACCGCTCCCTCCTCTATGAGACGCTAGATGTCCAGAGGAGGATGGAAATCACGTCGGGAGTAACGCAGGAATCCGTCCTAGGGCCGGACCTCTGAAACGCCTCCTACGATAGTCTGCTGAGACTCGATATGCCCGAAGAGTCGCGCCCAGTCGGTTATGCAGACGACGTTGCGGCACTTGTTGCCGGACGCACTGTTGAACAGGCACAAAGCAGACTTGGCATATTGATGCGACGGGTAAGCGGATGGATGACTGCTCACGGTTTCAACCTTGCACTGGAAAAAACCGAAGTAGTCATCCTGACCAGAAGGAGAATTTCGACCTTGCGTCCCATATCAATCGGCGAGTTGACTATAGAGTTTAATGCTCGGCACGAAGATGAGCTTCTTCGAGCAAATCAAAACAGCAGCGGACAGGGCTGCAGCAGGAGTCGCGGCCTTGAGTCGGCTAATGGCGAATGCCGGGGCCCTATATCAACTAGGAGACGTCTCCTCATGGGAGTAACGCAGTCCGCTCTTCTCTATGGTGCGGAGGTATGGGCTGATGCCCATGGCAAGGAAGTGCATCGTAAACGCCTCGCTCAAGTGCAGAGACGGGGAGCTTTGCGAGTGGCGTCTGCTTATCGTACCGTCTCCGAACCGGCTTTGATGGTGATTGCGGGAGTGATCCCCGTTGCCCTCCTTGCCAAGGAGTGTAAAGCTATCTATCGCCGTAAGGGCGAAAACTTAAGAAAAGTGGTTGCCCGTGAAGAACGTCAACGGACCCTTAGCGAGTGGCAACTTTCTTGGCAAAATGAGCCAAGAGGCAAGTAGACTGCGCGGCTCATCGACAAATTAGACCCATGTTTGAACAGAATGCACGGTGAGATTGATTACTACCTTACCCAACTTCTAAGTGGGCATGGAGGCTTTCAGTCTTACCTGCACAGGATTGGGAAGGCGCGATCTCCTGATTGTGTGTTCTGCAATAGAGTGGTGGATGACGCTGAACACACCTTTTTCTCTTGCGAGAGGTGGGACGGCCTCCGCCAGCAGCTTTATGCAGACGCAGGGGAGCTCTCTCCAGACAACATTGTCAGAGAGATGCTGAAGAGCGCTGGCAGCTGGAATCGTAATGCGCATTATGTTCGGGCTCTTCTTACTACGAAGAAGATTGAACTAGACCGGCAGAGGAATCGGACGGTAAGGGGTTCCTTGAACTAACAACAACCTCCTTCCTCCCCCTCCCCTCCCGTTAGTGAAAGGAATTCCCTGACTTGAAGGCTCCCAAAGCCGGATGAGCGGGAGGGCTAACCCGAAGTAATGTGTCAAACCGTTCCAGGCTAGTTCTCTGATGACAGGGAGGTGTTTAATTGGTAGTCCGCCAGCGTGCTGTTGCGGGAGTCCAACACTCTGTGCGTAAACGCATTCACCTACCCTACTCCCAAAAAAAAAAAGTCTTCCACAGTGTTCACAGACCATAAGCCGGACAAATCCTTCCCCTCCCCTCCCAACTTTGACAACAGTACATCAGCCAGTACACTTTCAACGTTCAATACGTATCTGGAACGCGTTGTAGAGGTAGAAATCCCCGACACTTTCGATTTACCGGTAACCCCGTGGTCGCAGAAATACGACGCAGTTGCTCCGAGCCTCAGGAGTAGCATCAAGTTTTCTGTCTTCGGTTCGACGTCCATACATATACTGTGAGACATTTGACAGGGTACCAGTGGAGCTCACAATCTAACGCACCCAGGCATCTGGACAACGAACCGCAAAATATTTCTTCGTGTCCATGCAAAAGGACATTAATTATTGGGCTAGACAGTGAATCGCTTGCCAGAAGTGCAACGAAACAGATAAGAAAACAGGCAAGCATGTTCCCTAGGTCAACCAAGTGCTTTCACACAATCCATATCGACATAATCGACCCTCTATGAGACTCGCACAGTATTGCCTCAAAATTAAGGATAGGTTCAATTGGTAGCCTGAGGCAATACCTCTTAAAGACAGGCGTTTACCTGCAGTGTCGTGCTTGCAAATCTAGTCATATTCAGCACCAAAACGCTTTGAAGGAAGCTAGAAATCTCTCTGAGGTCCTCAAAGAATGGTTTACCCAGTGTCCGTAGCTTGAGCTGGGCAATCGCAGAGGAAGTGCCTGAGCCTCCCCCCCGCCCCCCCCCCCCTTCTCTGCAACTTCGGCCATGCGGACTGTAGGGTATATCGAGTCCCCTATGGGCCAGTGCACCGTGCTGACCGCCGTAATCTTGTATACATTTGTACTCGTTTGGCACAGAAGCTCTCGTGATCGGGTTTTGCTATAAGCGCGCCAAATCCTCTTTGACTAGGCACCAGTGGTAAGATTTCTCTATCTAAGGGCCGCGGCTGCTAAGTAGTGCGAGTAGGTTTCGCCCTTGACAGCCGCCAGCGAGACACCGACTTTATCCACAGGGCGGCTAACAAAAGCAGAGTCCGCCTGGCCAATCCGCCAGCCCGCTCATTCACCCTTATGTTCGTATGCCCGGCTACCCAAAGGAGGGCCATCTTGAGCGTGGCTGAAGGATGTTGTTGCTCAGTTAAAGGCCTTAGTGGCCGGTCGGTTCTCGGTCAGGATGGCTATATTATGCTTGGAGCTCGGATCATGCTATAGCCATCCACAGACTACCAGTATCCCCAGTACTTTCCCTTGGAATACACTGGCGAAACCTGGCATAGCGTACGACTCGGATACACTATGTGTATTCGAAAAAAACCCCGCACAGACTTCATAGACTATCTTTAATCTATCGGTGAAGCATACTGTGTCATAGCCGTGCGACACACCGCCAGTTTTTCACTCTGGTCTGGTTGGAAAGCCCACAGCAAAGTGTGACGTCAAGTTCAACTCACATGTGGCATAGTCCGTGAGGAATGCTCAGATTTCCTGAGGTACTTCGTCTAGGATGTTACTGTGGCCGAAGGTCTTCGCTGTTCAGCAAGCGAACCCCCCCAGCCTGTGAACACTGCACGCTACAACCTACTTAATATGGAGGACTAGGGGGAGGAGATGCAGAAGTACATTGAGAGCATCTGTCGGAAAGGACCCCAGTAGCACTCGAACATACGGTTCTTTGAATCCTATTAAACTTCGTTCTATTGTACTTTTTGCTCAAAGCTTGCTACCATACAATAGAGCCGTACTTTAGGATTGGACGCATGACAGCGGTGAACATCCAGAGAACCATCCTCGGCTGGAGACTCCATTTCTTTGCAAAGGTTTTTCTGCGGGGATAGAAGGCTATACAGGCCTTCTTAACCCTCAGTTCTATGTTCAATCTCTAATTTAGTTTTGGATCCAGGATTATACCCAGATACTTTACATTGGAGGAAAGAAGCAATCTTTGTTCATTCATTGCTCATAATGGACGGAAACATCCTTTACACTGACATCACGTCGTCGGGTGCCACTGCTGTCCAATATTCGTAAAATTTCATCCATCACTATTAACCGGGGTACCGGAGAGATAGTGCCACTGTCTGCATCTTCAACTGGTTATCTCCAGGATCCGACTGAATTATCCTGGTACTTAGCATGGATATTATCCAATGCGTAGGATACCCCTCCAATATTGGTCAAGGCTTTCTTTATGGCGGCGTTACTTCGACGTTGTTGAATGGGCCCTTTATATTCAAGAAGGCAACGAGGGTATACTGCTTGTACTGCAGTGACTGCTCAACCGTGCCAATTACATCGTGGAAGGTGGTTTCTGTGGATTTTCCTTCGAGGTAGATATGCTGGGACTTAGAGAAAGGTGTTGCCTCCATAATCGCCCTTAAGTGGATGTTCAGGACGCGCTCTAGGGTCTTCAACACGAAAGAGGAGGCTGATTGGTCGAAAGTCCTTCGCGGACTAATGGCCCCGCCTGCCGCTTTCGGTATGAAAACCATTCGTGCGCGTCCTCAGGACTGTGGTACGTATCCTAAAGAGATACAGCTCCCGTAAATTTCGACAAAATACGGCACAACATATCCCTGCTGCTTCTATCGCATGACTAGCATTATGCCAACTAGGCCCGGAGAAGCCGTTTATAGCCAAGCCGATCTTATCCTCAGTAATTACCGATTTAATATTCTCGCACGGCTGGGGTGGCCCCTCCAAGCAAGGTTCTGACCCACAGTCCTCCTCATTGGCAGGAAAGTGCGTTTGAAGCAGCAACTCCATGGTTTCACCAGAAGATTCCGTCCAGGAGCCTTCCGACTTTTTAAAAAAGGGTAGGCTCTTATGTTCCTTATACAAAATCTCACTGAGCCTCACGGATTCGCTAGTGCTCTCGATGTTCTGACAATAGTCCAGTTAAGTTTCTTGGCGGTCTTAATGGCCGACTTGTACTTCTTCAGGCACTCCTTGTATGACTACCAGTATTTATGCCTGTAGATGTTGAAGATGTCCCCCGTCATCTTTCTGAGGCCAGAGAGATCCTCATTCCACCACGGTGGCGGTGTCTTCTTGCTATATTTAGCACGACACGAGAATTTAAAGACGGTATCGAATGCCTTTTTCAGAGCCCCGGCCTTTGACTCCAGTTCATCTGCTCTGAAAGTATTCCGTATTCTTTTACGATACCCAAAAATGGTAACCAGTCCTTATTCCAGGAATGGATTATAATTCCATAGCACATGTAAATTTTGAAATTTAGAGTTAACTTGACCGCATATCTCCCCCCTATGTTAGCTGTCACCTTTTGACGAATTTTTAGTCCGCGTCTCACAGGAGCTGCACTCTCTGAATTTGGGAGAAGATAAATTAATGATGGCTACTATTAACCATGCATGAAATTTTAGCACCCATTCTCTGCGTAGCCTAGAAGTGCCTTGGCCATTCAGAATATAATGACAGAATCCTACTCCTTTTAAAAACGAACTTAAGGTACGTCTTTTAGCATTCAAATTGTAGATAACTTCAAATTGTCATATACTAGCATGAATCCCCGTCAAAGTTTTCGAAAAATCAGTCTGGTTTGCACTTGTAAAACCCAATTTATCTACAATTCAACTGCCTGTATTTGTCATACCCTAAACTACGTAGTTGAACTGCTCCCAAATGACTGATCCAAAAGATTCATGGAATCCATTTCTAAAATTTCCCATTCATTTATTCCCCAAAAGAAACGTTGAAATGCTTCTTTCCAACAAATCTCTGTAAATTTCTTAGAGCTATCTTCTTTGCATCAATGGACCTACGTAACATTTTACGATGTCATCGCTATTATATGGAAAAAATCAAATATTTAAGGACTCCTTTTTGCCTACGGCGAACAACTAGAGGAGCACAAGTGCCCCATTTGTGACAATATCCAGATCCAAATCAAGTGACGCATATGTAAGCAATCTTGACTACATTACGATCATTTTCATGAATTTTAAATTAACCAAGAATCCTTTATGTCCTTTCCCATTTCTCATATGTCAGTTGATGGGAGAACTGCTGTCGGCAGAAAATGCTCCTCTATCGGTATCACCTCTTTGTATATGTGTGGTTTCAATTTGATGCTATTCATAGAAGACAGTGAAGAGGTGAGTGACGATACAAATTGATTTTTACATAAGTACACATTGACAAGATAAAATATTGACAGAAGGATAACAGGAGACGGGTCTGATTTGATATATATTGAAATTAGGAGAAACAGTATTTTGGTAGATAACAGGCAGCAATTTTTTTCATCTTCCTTTTATTTCGATTCGTGTAGTTGGGTCAGGGTACACCACTTTCATTTGATTCTATCATTTTATGTTCGTTGGTTGAATACCTTACGATCCAGTTCTCCCCTTCTTCCCTTGACCTGACACCGCCTTTATCTCATCACCGAGATAGGGTTTAGCGACAAAAACCCAAGCAGCTCCGGAGGCATATGCGTTCACAGGAGATGTCATCGCGAATCAATCTAGATAGTAGATGAATTTACTGCTGACCTCATGGGCCAAGCAGGCTCCTCCCACCACATAAAGAACTCCTTCCAGATCTTCAGCACGGTGGTCTTTACGATTCAACAACTCTCCTTAGCTGCCAACGAGAAATGACAGAATGTACAATCCCGACCCTGAAAACAAGTACTGGAGGAACCTCTTATCACGGATATAACTCGTCCGGACGTAACAGGGAAAATGACGTGTCACCGAACTAAGCATTATATAGTCACAAAGCAGGACCCCCAGATTAGTCTCGGGCAAGTTGAACATCCCCCCCCGCTATAGTTGGCGCGTCCATTAAATAGTCCGTGAGCTGCACCCTTGCCTATGATGCCTAAAAAGAATAACGAGTGAAGACCATGCGGCTTTGCAGGCTTTGAGAGGTTTTGACTTTTACTATACCTGCATCGAGCTACTTAAGAACTCTGTTCCAAAGGTTGAAACTTGGAACAATATGGAGTAGTCGTGAATCCAGGCATAGGCGTCTTTGGTCAGCACAAGGCCAGTTTAGGTATCCTAATCTAGTCTCAAAGGAGGAGATACATCCCATGTCAATCCAAGTACCCGCAATCAACCAACGTGAAGCTTAGAGCATTCTTGGGTATGTTAGGTTTTTACAGAAAGTTCATGCCCAGAGCAGCAGTAGTACAGGCACTAAAGGAAATTCACCAATCAACTGGACCAGCAAATTTAACGCAGGTTTTGAAGTTTCCAAAATAGCATTGGATCAGTACTCCAGCAGCGGATTAAGTCTTGCTGGCAACCGTTGGGTTTCTTTTCAAGAAAGATCGAACCAGCGGAACGTAACTATGGAGCGTACAACCGGGAACTACTGGATATGTACCTAACGATAAAACACTTTTGTCATATGGTTGAGGAAAGGGAGTTCACTATCTTCACGGATTCCAAGCCGCTAACTTCCGGCTTCCACAAAAGAATGACGTTTACCACCAATACGTACTCGGTTGCGACAACGTTACCGCGGACACTTTATCGCCTATTGAGGAGTTTCAATCAATTATCGATTATGCAAAGCTTGCAGCGTCTCAGTCCGCGGACGAAGGGCTCAAAATAATGCAACCAGGAAACACAGGGCATCAACTAAAGCAATTTTTTTGAGGAGGTGGGAATCTTCAAAAGACTTTCGCCTGGGCACGCCAGAGTGTGGGATTTTTACCCACTAAAACCACCCCCGACTCCCCTCCTACCCCGTAGAACCACCTTTAGGTATTACATCACGGGGCGTCTTTCGTCTACCCGCGGGGTTCATAACCGAGTCTTCCTCACTTCTTCTGCTTTTCGCAGTTTATCCTGGGTTAGAGCGATCATGGAATTGATCGCATCCCAGTCTTCCTGACAGGCTACCATTCTCCGTACAAAATTTTCCGCTGATAGCACTCCTCCTCTAGGATCCTCCTTTCTTCCACGAACCTAGGACACTAGAAGAAAACGTGCGCTGGGTCCTCTGGGACCCCAAAGTTTGGACAATTAGATGAAGTGTCCAATTTAAACCTATACAGGTATTGCCGATATCCTCCATGGCCGCAGAGAAACTGGGTGAGATCATAATTGATTTCCCCATGCTTTCTCTCCAGCCACTCTCCGATGGAAGGGATCAACCTGTAAGTCCAACGACACTTTCCTAACTGATCTCATGGCTGTTACCATCTGCCTAGGGATCTCTCCCTTTCGGTTTTTTTCAGGGAGAGATGGACTTGGTGTTATAAATGTTCATCATTTCGGTTGCCAGGATGTCAATCGGCATCATTCCCGAGATGGCGAACGCTGCATCGAGACGGTCCTGAAGGCAGAATACACCCTTAGGGATGTTCTTTTGTAAACCGTACTCAGTTTATGTGTATTGCCTAAAACATGCAGTGCTTTTCCTCAAACTGGGACTGCATACAGCATGATAGAGCTCACCACCCTGACTATGAGCAGTCTGCAAGTATGCCGCGGGCCTCCTACGTTCGGCATCATCGTTGCCAGAGCAATACTCGTGTGGATGCTCTTTTACAACTGTTGTCAGCTGCAAGCTATGGTGTGATGTATCCAGTGGTACCATCTGGCCTTACATCACTCAACCATTCCGAAAAACTGTTTTCAACGACTTACACTACTATTCCACCCAGAAACAAACGCCACCGTTAAACTTGTAATACGGCGGTATGTTGGACGATCTATCAAAACCCGTTGCAGGGATTGGACGCGTGGTTGCAATAGTTGCCAGCGATCAAAAGTGACTCATCATCTAAATTCGAGCGGGTTCGTCGGAATATTATCGTTATGTTTTATTGTAATTGGCATCGCTACTGCTTAACCATGGTAGAGTATTTCTCACGTTAACCGGAAGTAGCACCGATCCCCTATCAAGAAGCAATCACAGTTGTCAGAGCGTTGCTTGACACATGGGTCTTCAGGTTCGGCATACCACTTCGGATAACCACAGAGCAAGGAAGACCTAGGCGCAACTCCAGCAGAAATGGTGTATGGCCAGCCATTACGCCTCCCAACTGAATTTTCCGACTTACAATCCAACAACCAGCAGACATACACGTCTAATTTCGCCAACAAGTTGAGACAGCGTTTTCAAATGTTACGTGCAGACTGCAAAAGACTTTTCATATTCAAAGGCCTGACAACAACAAGCTATGTCTTCATCTGCAATGATGGTCCAAAGAAAATACTGCAGCATCCATGCCAGGGTCCATATCGGGTGATCAGCAGAACAGATAGGTTCTTTAAATTTGAAGTTGCCTGACGTATCATTACAGTATACATCGATAGGCTCAAACCTGCTTACGCGATGGTATATCGCTTCAGCTCCCGCTAGACTTCTCGAGACGCCACCACTTCCTCTCTACTGTTTTGCCCCAAGTGTTCTCCAGCCAAGTCACTCATCGGCCATTTTGGGAGACTGGGTTTTAGTGCATGGTGACGAAAGCGATGCTATTGCCGCCCCTCCTTAATGTGTGACCTACTAACTGGCAATTCCGCCTTCTGTGATTTAGCAATGAAAGCCGATCTAGCGCTGTTAATATACCAAATAGCGGGGAAAAGTATCCCGAACTCCTATTACAGCAGCCTATGGCCCCTGTGAGTTCACTCAACGCATCATAAACCATGACTGTCCGCTCGCCAGGTTTATAGTGTGGGTTCAAGCATTAGCAAATCCTATAATCCCTACAGTAACTTCTCAAAATTTCGCTCGAGGAACGGAAGCAGAATATCTCGGCTACATTACCATCGCAAAAAGGATCAAATTTTTAGCGTGCAGACACCAAGTCAACGAAGACTTCGTAAAGCCAAAGATGGCTACTGAGTTCCACCGACTCTTTGGAAGTCCCTGTATAGGCTGGATGCATGCGGCAGAAGCTGTATTGTAGAACACCAAATCCGCCTTCACAGGCGCAAAGCAAACCCCACTTTACCTTAAGAACGGACTCGCTCAATACTGCTAAGGCCATCGCTTTTAGGCAGGAACTTTTCTGGGGCATCTGATGCCGACTTAAATTTGTTGTCATTTGAAGAAGTCGAAAAAAAAAATTCACAACAACGATGGGGGCATACATAGAAATCTATCATGAACTTCGTCGAACGCAGACTGAAAAAGGAAGCCTGGAAGAGCAACAAACCCCTAGACTCCAGATCCGCGATGAGAACGATCCAGTCCGGAACGTCTGTAAGAGTAATATCTATAGTAGAGTGTGAAGACATAGCAGATCCGTCCTCAGATCAAACAATGGCTTAGACCAGAACGCCAGATAGCTATTAGGGATATCGACGCAAAACCACGAGCCTTAAGTTCTTCACAAAGGCAAACCTAGACCGGATACCTGCTGTTGTGCCGTTGATGATGATAATTATGATAGTGGAGAGTGACTAATCCCAAAGTTATCTTAAGATACTAGTTAATTATGCGACCACAGTCAGAGCCCCGTTGTGGCAAGCAATAACGGTGCCAGTTTATACTGAGTGCAGGCTCAGCGTTCATACTGGTGGATGCAAGTCTGCAAATCTCTACCGAACTAAACCCCTTTTGAGACAGACCCTGTTCGCGATATGGACGTAACCACAACCCCCAGCAGTTAACTGCAAATAACTAGGGCAAAAACACATGGACCAGGAATTCTCAGAATGTATCAGAAAGGTAGGCTTTAACTATGGAATACATGGAAAACCAACGACAATGACTGGAAAGTGACCTACTTGACTCATGGACTAAGCAACCTCAGAACATGTGGGCTATCACAAAGCATTCCACAAACTTCCAAATGTTCCAAGAATTCGAATTCCAAATCATCTGAGGAAAACCCATTTTCTACATGATCTCAGAAGGACCAAAATGAGACTGAAGAGTTTTCAACATCTCCTATGCACTGAGACCAATCCAGTGGAACAAATATTATAGGTCGAAAAAAAGGAAATGAAATCTCCTCACCACAGCTTGCAAGGTATCGTAAAGCAAGGAACCTAACCTTAGCGATTGTAAAGAACTAAGTACTTGCAACGGCTGCGAAAATTATACCTGCTAAAGCACTGACAGGAGGGCATCTCCTTTGTTTGTTAGTCCAATCATGGGCACGCTCGAATAAAAGTATCATCGAAGCTACCACTTAGAATGTAAGGAAACAAACCACTTTAGAGTGTAATATCACATTACCATCACTAAGCAAGACCCAAACATAACCAAACATCACTGCATTACCAAACGTCATCGCATTACCAAACATCACCACAATACCTAACATTACAGCATTACCAAAGTAATGGTGATTTTACTTTAGTAATAGGTAATGTTTCATAATGTAATATCACACACCATATTACAAAACATCATCATACATCACCGCTCTTCATAGTATAAGTGGCGGTGGCAATTGTCGAATGCCGAGCGGATAGCGACGTCGAGTACTGCTTGTAAATCTATAGTTGTTATGATTCCCTGTGCTCTTGACTGGCTTTCCCCTGGAAAAATGATTTCAGGTTAATATTTGCTTAAAGTGGAATTGATGTATGGTTTTGGTAGCACACCACCTATAGTTTAAGCAAGGTACCCGAATTTCAGCAAATACAATGGATAAGATTGTCAATGGCCCAGCGGTGAACACAACCCCGGGTAAGGCAATAGAAAGTGTATATTACCATAGCGATAAACACTTCTATATAAGGTAATATCGTCCGCCGAGTGTAATTTTTTTTTTGTAATAAAAGATGATGTTTGTGATATTACACTGTAATATCAACGATTATCATAGTAATGTGCTATCACATTATCAACTACTGATTAGCAAGCAATACCGAAACAAGGATCCGTCCTCATGGCATCTCGACTTATCGGGCACCGCTGCCATCTGCGTTCGGAACAACGTTCGACTTCGTGCTCTTGCCGAAGGCCGGAGGAGCGGATTTTTCTGCACCAGGTGTTTAGGGATAACGTTTTTTAGCATTTAGCTGACGCCGAATGAAACGATGCCGGACTTTCGGCACCAGCTTGATGCTCTGAAGGACGCCTGTTTGGTGGGGATTTTAATGCCAGGGCTCTTGAATGGGGCATGCCTCAGTCAGACTCCAAAGGGAAACGGATTCTGGAAATGGCGAGAACCAGGCTCGTAGTTTTAAACACCGGATCTATGCCAACATTTCGACGTCCAGGTTGTGAAGGAAGCATTCTTGACATCACTTTTGCATCGGAAACTCCGGCATCATCGGTGGACGGGTGGCGACTCCTAGAAGACTTATCGCCAAGTGATAATCAGTACATTTCGTTCAAAGTGGTTGACGCTACTTGCCGGCGAGCACCAACACGACGCTCCCCTTGCGTGTGGAATGTCGCAAGGGTGAACATGGGGAAGTTCGTCGAAGCTCTTGGAACAGGTAGAGCAGCGCTGGGGGGCACTCCAGAGGGTGGTAGTGTCGCAGCTGACACTGTCGTAAATTCAGTGATGAACCTGATAACGACGGCGTGTGAGGCTTCCATGCCCCGGAGAGGCCCCAGGCCTTCTATGTACTGGTGGACGGCAGAAATTGCCGACCTACGGAAGAAGTGTCATAAGCTCCGCCGTTTGGCACAACGTTTGTACGCCAACGAGGAGGCATGTGCCATAAAGGCACAGTATAGATCAGTAAAAAGGAGACTCCGCTATAAATAAAAACAAATCTCGCGGCTGCCAGAATCTTGTTGACGAGGTGAATGAGGACTCGTCGAGCCTTGGCTATAAGCTTGTCACCCGGAAAATCGGAGCTATGCGGAAGCCTTGCATACTGAGCAGCGACTAGATGGACCACATTGTGCGGGCATTGTTCCCCAGACACCTTGTACGGGTCGATGTAAATAGCGCGGAAAGCGTCGTGGATTGCCCCCTTTTCGCAATGAGAGAGCTCGAGGAGGCGGTTCTCACTATGAAAAACAGGAAGGCGCCAGGTCTTGGTGGCATTCCGGTGGAAGTTTACAAGCTGGTGTTCCGCCGAAAGCCAGAATTGCTGCTTGAAGTGTTCAACGCCTGCTTGACGGAGGGCATTTCCCTTGTCGCTGGAAAGTGGCCAGACTCGATCAGTAAGGGTAAAGGAGACCCGAAGCTCCCGTCTGCATACCGACCGCTGTGTGTGCTTGACACGGTCGGAAAAGTGCTCCAGAAGCTCATCAGGGGTAGACTTGCTGAAGCGATCCGTGCTGCCGGAGACTTATCCGCAAAGCAGATCAGGTTTAGAACAAGGAAATCTACAGTGGATGCTGTTATGGAGGTCGTAGATGCGATTAATTGAGCCGAGACACACAGCCGCTGAATTCGACGGATAGTGCTCCTCATAACGCTTGGTGTCTGCTCAAGTGCAGAGGCGGGGAGCTTTACGAGTGGCGTCTGCTTATCGGACCGTCTTCGAACCGGCTGCGATGGTGATCGCGGGAGTGATCGCCGTTGCCCTGCTTGCAAAGCTATCTACCGCCGTAAGGGTGAAAACCTAAGAGAGGTGGTTACCCGTGAAGAACGTCAACGCACCCTTACCGAGTGTCAACTTTCTTGCCAAAATAAACCAAGGGGTAGGTGGACTGCGCAACTCATCGACAAATTAGACCGGTGGTTGAACAGAACACACGGTGAGATTGATTACTTCCTTACCCAACTTCTAAGTGGGCATGGAGGTTTTCAGTCTTACCTGCTTAGGATTGGAAGGCGTGATCTCCTGGTTGTGTGTTCTGCAATCGAGTGGCGGACGACGCTGAATACACCTTTTTCTCTTGCGAGAGGTGGGACGGCCTTCGTCAGTAGCTTTATGCAGACACAGGGGAGCTCTCTCCAGACAACATTGTCAGAGAGATGCTGTAGGTTGAACTCGACCGGCGGAAGGATCGGACGTTAAGAGGTTCCCTGAACTAACAACAACTCCCTTCCTCCCCTCCCCTCCCGTTGGTGAAAGGAATTCCCTTACTTGAAAGCTCCCAAAGCCGGGAGAGCGGGAGGGCTAGCCCGAAGTAATATGTCAAACGGTTCCAGGCTAGTTCTCTGATGACAGCGAGGTGTTTAGTTGGTAATCCGCCAGCGTGCTGTTGCGGGAGTCCAACACCCGGTGCGTAAACGCATTCACCTACCCTACCCCTGAAAAAAAAAAAAATTACATTATCAACTAACATGATGTTTCGTCCTTCTATACAAAGAAACACAAACTAGCTAAATGTAGCTGGTGAAATCATCACGTTGCTAAACATGACGACTATCTAATAAGGCAAGGATGACAAGTGAATGGGAGGAATACAAACGAACCCCCACCCGATCCAGCAATGAGCTTCTCAAAATTAAAAGTGTCTCGCAAACGAAACTTTGTGAGGAAATGGAAGCACTTCAAGGAATAATGCGCCTTCAAATGACTCTGAAGATCCAGCTGATCCCATTCGGACAATGAAGAAACCTGGCGGATTATTTACAGACACCGGGAAGGAAGCTCAGGGAATCCTTCCAGAAATCTACTTCTTAGGTTCTAGAATAAAAACAAAACAGTAGAATGAATTGGTCTTGCACAATAGAGTAATACTTGGCCTGCAAAGTGGAAGGAGAAGCCTCTCTAGAAGGAACAAGCTATGACGAAACCCATGGTAAATGTTCTAAGACAATCAATCTGACTTCATGTGCTTGGCAATAGTTCTAAAAAGTTGGTTGAGGATCACAAAATGGAGATTCCACCCTGTACATCCTTGCCAGCATGCTTATCAAGCAGAGAAATCCTGTGAGATAACTTTGCATCAACTAGTATCTGACAGCTGATGATTTCAGCATACTCATTATTGGAAAATTCTTACAAAGTTTTTTGAAACTTGATCAGCAATTTCTGCGCTGTGAAAGCAAGGTGTAACTGGAAAATCTTACGACAAACCCCGACAAAGGTAGCCTCTACCAGAAAGGAAAACCAAGACCCACTTTTTTGGAGAAATAGCTTCAGCTGTCAAATGAGGCTAAGTATCTGGAAACTGCATTGAATACAAACCTCAATTAGAACAAGCATCACGAGCTCCACCCATGGATACTGGAATTATAAAGTAGTAGTGAGACCTGTGCTTATCTATGGAGCTTTAGTTAAGTGGCCAAAAGTAGACCATGGCAAAGCTGTTAAGTATTTACCCCGACGTCAAGGACTCGTTTGCCTGAGCCACGTTCTGATAGGCCCCAAAATCGAGATATCAATAATTAGAGATGATTAGAATTCCTGGCATCCTGGCATCAGTAGCCATAAGCTTGAACTAATTTAGATAAAATTTGGACCACCTGGAGTTGTTGAAAAACCAAGAGTTGACTTAACGAGAAATTCTTAGTGGAGTCAAATGCAACTAAATGTGAAGTAAAATATGATTATCCTGTCCTATGTCCACTTGATTTCAATTTTTAGTTAACCAAAAACCAACCCCCAAATAACAGAGAGCAGCAAAGCTAGACTCTTTGCCCAGCTCCCAAAATTCTCACATACAAACCGACATTTATACACACTCGAGGAAAACCTTCCCAATTTCCAGCAAACATTTTCCATTTTAAGTGCAAATTTGCATAATGGGTTATGAGTGCTGAGAAATGGAAGCCACGACCGCTCTGGAGTGGAAATAAATTCCGGTGGCATCAGCTGAGCAAAATGTTCAACCATGTTTGAGTTGAAAATTGTATGGGAGTCCTGAGACAGTGGTACCAAGTGTAATGGGTGGTTCTATGTGAAATTTTAGTGGTGATAACGGAGGACAATTGAAAATACTTTTCCTGATTGTATTTGGAACTGCTGGGTCGGGAATGACTTCTATTTGGTCATCTTGACGTGTATACATGTAGACTATATGGCTTTGCTTCAACAGTAAATTATGGGTTTCGAGGCTATGAAAGCATATGTGTATGAGGTGCACATGTGGCCATGGCACTTAGGGTTTTCATGAAAATTTACGTTGCTTTTGGCTTTCATATTTTTGGGGTATTAACATTAAGATGGCACCTGTGTTCTGGTGTTAGTGATATGTATCTAAAGAACACCTAATAGCTTCGCAGATAGCATCAACTAAGTCACAATTTGAAAGTTTCAATAACGGCAAAGAACTCTATCTTGTTATTGGGGGAGACTAATTTAGTAGTTCTATTTGTCTGGAATGGGAAGATATCATCCACAATAAAAGCTACAAAAACACCATCGTGAGCCCCCTCCTCCGACCCTTTTTCTGGTCTGATGTCATTCTGAATACACCAGATACTAATAGCTTGCTACACCTACGTCCTAAAACAAACCGGCGTTCACCTGTCCTGGGGTACCTGCAGTAGTCTCCTTGCGAGCTCATGACATACCATTCGCCATTAAACATCTAAAATAAATTAAATAAAGTAACAGCGAGGGAAGTAAGAAAACGACTATAATATTAGGTACGCAATGGGAAGCCAAGAGACAAACCAAGACCAGACGCATCTGTCATCAAATCGGCTGAACTCCAATCCATGGTCCCTACCTGTCACATTGCGCGAGCCAGCCTTCCGGAATTCATGATTCTTTCCATAGACCGTCCTCCACTTCTCGCAGGGACGGGGTTCTGGCCCCGCAAATTCGAACGCTTGTATTATCCAGCTGTCACTCGACAATAGGAAAGCTGCCCTGCTGATTGACAGGCAGGTACGCTGAGTCACCCGCCTGAGAATATCACTAAGTATTAGGTAGTCATCAAGAACGCCCTTTTCTAAGGTGTTACACAGGTTGTCGACAACGTCCCGATGGAGCACCTCCTGGCGTGAATTACAACAAATTTGGTAAAGGCCAAAAGCAATGCTGTTCTTTTACAATGAGCTGGCCGAAGTGCATGGTCAGCCTCCCGTAGACGTATCTTTCGACGATTTTGGAGTTCTCAGCTTGATAAGGGGCTACGCCCTTTAGGATAGGGGTAATAAGGGTGTTTTTCTTACTTTTGTTCAAGATAATACCTAGAGAGAGGCCAGTATATTGTTTACAATTAACAAGAAAGTAGTTAGGAAACCCATCGGGACCTATTGAACCAATTGGATTAGGGTCTTGAAGTGTATTTAAGTACTTTATTAAAGGCCGTAATGGTACACTACATGATTATAGTACCCTGTAGGAGGCAATGTGGTCAGCATTGCGCTCGTCCGAGATTATTACCCTGATTTGACTCAGGTACTCATTCACAGCTGAGTCGACTGGTATCCGACGTCAAATCACGATACAAATTCCACTGTCACCAGTGAGATTTGAGCCGCGACCTTCCGTACGATAGCCTTGTGCTCTAACCATTCAGTTATCCGGGCACGGCTGATTTTATCCTTGGTGATTACCGATGGAAGTGCTACATCAATCAAATCGGTTGTGAATGAGTACCTGAGCCAAATCAGACGCAACGCTGATCACATTGAGTTTTCGTCAAGTGTCAGTCAAGTGTTCTAATATGCCTCAATTAGGTTTTTGCGCCAACGATTACTAATTACCAATTTGATAACCTAGCAAGATTGGGAATCCCAACTTTCCAAGCCAGATTCTGACTCACAGTCCTCCTCTTTGGCCGGAAAGTGCTTATGTACTAATAGCTCCAGCTTCTCACCAGACGATTCCGAATTTTCAAGTGAGACCAAAATCTTACTGGGTCGCGAAGACTAGTCAGGACCGCTTCCTGAACCTCTTGAGACAGTCCTTGTATGGTGGACAGTATTCGTCCTTGTAGTAAATGTTGAAGACCTCCCTGGTCAATTACGTGAGATTTGATCCATCATTATACCAGTTCTTTACCCTAAAAGTCCCATTGACGGTGTATCAAGCACCTCCTCCCAATCGTTACAGGTCTCCAAACTCAAAAAATCGAACGTTGGTCTACTGGTTCTGTTTCACACCGATAGGGTTTCGTTAATTATAAACTCAAAGTAAGACTCACCTCCTTCGCTGCTTTCTAAGCCACATATGCCTTGCATTTGATTTCAGCAGATTAGCTTCCTTAGTCTCGATGTTAAACATCAGGTGTTGCAGTTCTTCTGGTAGAACAAATCAGTCGTGAGCCAATTTTAGCCGAGGAGATAAACACATTTGCCACGGTCAGGTTGTTTGTGTTTGGCACTGAACCACAGGATCACGTGCTTGCTTTTCGCTCCAAGGGTACATGCTCTAGGTCTGCCCCAAACAATCAATCAATCCCTTGTCCTGTGAAATAAATTGTAATATGTACTTTCAAACCCTTTGATCGATCGGCCCCCTCGAAACCAGAGCTGCTATACCAATGCAAGGTCCTCTTAGGGGATAACCAACAGATAAACTGAGATGCACTTTAACTGCTGTAGATTCATCTGCGTTATTGTCTCAGCGTAATCTACTTGGGTAGGGAGTTCTTCAGTCTCCGTCAAACCGTCGGTTTCGATATCTTACAAGAGCTCATTGGCGGTGTCGGCTGAGTCCAGGTCGTCTACCATTTTAACGAAACGACTTGCAGAGTAGAAAAAGCTCGGTTATTCACTTGGGGCTCCCCCTCCTTCATAAAAACCCAGCCGTCTATGGGGATCCGAGAGTTTAAGAGATGCTCGTTTTGAACGAGATTTTCTGTCCACTAAGCCACCGGTAGGCCCAAAGGAGCCAAATTAGCGCTGTGGTGCGCCGTTATGATGCCACAAACTCCTATGACCGTGACTGCTGTTATGAAAGCAGGCTTTAGCGACGGTTCGTAGCGTTCAGGTAGAAATTTATTTTAGGTCCCCAAAGAATGATTTACCCAATGTCCATAGCCTGACTTCACCTGGAGGTGGATAATAGCAGAGGGTATGCCAAGCTTGGTGGCATGGTCCCCTTTTCCCCTTTTTGCAGGCTAAAAGGGTATACAGAACTCCTTAACCCTCAGTTTTATGTTCAACCTCCAATTTAGCTTTGGATCCAGGATAACACCCAGAAATTTTACATTAGATGTAATTCAGATGGAATTCAGGTATCCTTTGCTTGGTGGTGAATAGTATCTGTTCCGTTTTGGTTGGTTTTAAGCCCAGTCCGCATCTTGCGGCCCACAGCCCACCCAACTCCCCTTCCATGATGTCAATAATAATGGACGGAAACATCCCTGATACCAATATCACCAAGTCGTCGGTATTCGCCACAGCCTTCACCCCGCTACTGTTCAATATTCGTAAAATTTCGTCCATTACTATTAACCAGAGCACCGGAGAGATGGCGCCACCCAGAGGCGTGACTCTGTTCTCTGTTCGGGTCCTGGCACTTAGCATAGATATAATCCAATTTATAAGATACCTCTCCAATCCAATACTAATCAAGGCTTCCTTGATGGCGTTGGTACTAACGTTGCTGAATGCTCTCTCGATATCCAAGAAGGCAGCTAGGGTATTTTTCCTGTACTCCAGTGACCGCTCAACCGTGCCAGTTACCTCGTGGAGGGCGGTTTCTGTGGATTTTCTTTTAAGGTAGGCATGCTGGAACTTAGAGAAAGGCGTTCTCTTCATAATCGTCCTTAAGTGGATGTCCAGGACGCGCTCTAGGGTCTTCAGCACGAAAGAGGTCAGGCTGATTTGTCGAAAGTCCTTCGCGGACTCATGACCATGCATATCCGCTTTCGGAATGAAAACTAATTGTGCGGATCTCCAGGACATTGGTGCGTATCCTAAAGAGATACAGCTCTGAACAAGCCACGGCGCAACCCTTTCCTGCTACCTCTGCCACATGACTGGCATTATGTCATCTGGACCCGGAGATATATGCGGAGAAGCTATTTAGAGCCCCGCCGGTCTCATCCTCGGTAATTACCGATTCGATATTATCATATGACTGGGATGGCTGCAAACCCTCCAAGCAAGGTATTGACTGACAGTCCTCCTCGCTGGCGGGAAAGTGCGTCTGAACCAGTAGCTCTAAGTTTTCACTAGAAGATTCCATCCAGGAGCCTTCCAACTTTTTAAGAAAGGCTGGGCTCCTATATTCCTTGGGCAGAATCCTCGCCTGGCGGATTCGTTGGCGCTTTCGATGTTCTGACAATAGTCCAACAAAGACCGCCTCTTGGTGGTCTTAATGGCGGAATTGTGGCGCTCGCTGTTCTATTCCTCAAAAATCGCCTGGTATTTCGGGAGGTGTTTTTCACCTCGGTCGTCGACAGTACCAGCCTCCTTATTCTTTGCAATCTTCCTGAGAATATGCATGGCCTTCCGATATTGGCTCTTGAGCAGAACACCAGTGGACTTTCGTTTCTTAACCAATTTTCCGTGACTTATGTTCTTGACGGTCTTCACTTTTGAGAGATCTCCCAACGTCAAGGGTTTGGGTTAATAGTAATATGTCTAGTGCTCACTACGTCCAGCTTGATGGCAGTGGATTCCTGTCTGGAAATCACCAGTCTATCTGCCGCCACGCTCCGGGAGGTCCCTACGGTTGGTTTCAGCACAGCGGTGCTACGAATGGCACCGAGTGTACTGCTCTCGACAGCTACTGACTCCTGGCTGGATGCCAGCAGCTTGTCCTCCACCTCCACCTCTTCTTCTATTGTCGGTTTATTGTTTTTTGGTCCCACGAGTAGTCCGGGAAGGATTTCCACCCTGGCTAGCCCGGCCACCAGGATAAGGTTTTAAGGGTCTGCCCAAGGTGTGCAAAGTTCACATACTAAAGACAAAGCTTCCCATTGGCCACGCAGCCCTCGGCGTATGTTGTTCCACCTTGGCTTGGGGTCCTATTAGCACCTTTTCCAATGCAGGGGAGACCTATATTTTCTTCGCTCACTTTCCGTAGCTCTTGTCTGCCACTTTTTCTTTGGGAACCATGGATGGTGACGGTCTCTGGATAGGAGTATATGGCTGGTACTTGCTTCATCCAGTTCAACGATAGTGGTTTCCAGGCTCCAGATTCACACATAATCCCGAAAGCTAGAATGGATTCACAACGAGAGGAACTGTCCTTTGATACCTACTATTTTGGCAGAAAAGTGTCAAGCAGGAAGCATCATCGTTTCATGGTTTCCAAGAGATCCAACTAAAACCGCTGGCATCATAGGCCACAGCTATTCGGCGGCGCTCATCTTGAGCCATGTTAATGAACCATTGTTACCTAGGCGAGGCCCCGAGATACCACACAAACATGCACAAATATTATTATGCTGAAACTTTGTAGAGGACCTTAAAGTATTGGCAAATTGTTTTGATGTAATCTAGAAGCAACTTTATTGTCCTTAATTCCACATAGAGTTATCAATAAGCGCGCTTACTTTATAACGATTCAACGTTCAACCATATACCTCCAACCGGGGAAGTAATGAAGGCATTCTTTGACAACTCCAGGGGTGATTTCGTCTTTGGTGACAAACTATATTTGTATTTCCTCAAAGCAGTTATAAGCGCGACACGAACTTGCATCATTCCAAACCTGGCACCAATACAAATTCTGGGTCCTTCCCCGAATGGCAAGAATGCGACTGGAGTCCTACCTTTCATATTCTCCTCAGAAAAGTGATCAGGATCAAACTTGAGTGGATTCGGGTATACATCGGGATCACGTTGAATAGCAAAAGCTGGAATAAGGACGGTTACTCCTTTCTTCAAAATGAAGTTCGTTCCGGGGACGGGGTAGTCCTTGTCGGTTTCACGGAAAAGTGACATCACAGGCGGGTAGAGGCGTAGAGTTTCTGAAAAATTTTAGATTTCAAGTTATGTAGTTTCCATAGCCAATTTTTAATAGAATATATGCGGTATTAGTTAAGATTAGATTACGTATCTAAAGATACTATTGGGACGAAAAACTGAATTGGCACTGATAAACTTGGGAAATACCATTTATTATCTGGTCCAGATACTTCATATCCATCATCGCTTCATAGGTCAAGTCTCCACCATGTCTCTCCAGGACTTCATTGATATGGTTCCTAGCTTTAGTCTGAATATCAGGGTTAGCTGCCAATTCGTAGAAGCAAAATTGCAATGTAGTTGACGATGTCTCGAATCCAGCAATGAAAAACACAAACGCCTGGGCCAAAAGCTCATTGAATGTGATTTTGTTGTCATCTTGCCGTTGGTACAAATCAATGAGCAACTCCATGAAATCATGCCTGTGGACATCATTCGCTGTGCGGAAGCTCACAGTGCTCTTTACCACTCGCGTGTAGAAATCAGAAACTTCATCACGGAAGCGTTTACAGCCAATTTTCCTTGCCAATTCGCGATATGCAATCATTAACAAGTCAACGGGGAAGCTATGCCTTGGATTACTGAACACACTGAGTCCTACGCGGTAGAATTCACTATTCTCATCCGCGACGCTGTTACAATCAAGTCCGAATGCGCACACCCCGATTACTTCCACCGTAAAACGGGCCATTAATTTCTTGATATCGAGATCGGCATCACGCTCTGCGACCTCATCGATAGTGGCTTCAAAGCGCTTTGCAATATCGACAATCGTAGGAAACATCATTTTCATCTTTCCACTGGTGAAGGTCGGAGAAAGTTTATTGCGAAGTAGCTTCCATTTGGGACCCTGAAGTGCAAATAAATGCGCAGATATGGGGTCATCTTTTTCATTGTAGAACACACCGCGATCATGGAAGTAATTGAAATCCTTGATCAACACATTCTTCACTAGTTCGAGGTCTACCAGCAGAGCCGCTGGCTTCAGGAACATATAGATACCAACAAACGGCGCCCGACCTTTGAACTTCTCATAGATCTTTTGCATACTACCCCCGAGGTGGTCCATTTTCTTTGCTACACTTGTCAAATTCCCGTAGAAGAGATCCGGCTCTTCGTATGGGGCGTCCATTTTCTTCCAAAATGAGTACCAGTCTTTCAGCCATAAGGTCAGTAAATAGACCACGGTTAGAGCACCTGCTAACACCACTAATAAAAACATCTTAGAAGTTTGAGTACTTTTCAATCCAATCTGTACCGGGATAGTAACACCAAAACACTGAGCCTAATCAAGCCGAGCAGTTTGTTATTTATTCCCTTATCAGCTGCACTATCATATTTAACTTTTGGGGCCCAATTATCTGTTTCTGGTGTTGTGAAATACAAGTAGCAATTGACAAGTGGATTGGAAATCAAATGCTAATAAATAGGCTCAGTGGAGATACTTTTTGATAAAGATTAATTACGAGTAGCAACACCGTGATTAGTGGCTCTATAGAGTGGAAATCGTTAATTGTGGTCTTACAAAATTTGTGAAATATATATCACCTTTGTAGTTTCATTTTGTCGCAAATTAATATGGTACCAGAAACTGGACTTACCCACGCCTACATACCATTGTTGTCGGTTTAATTAAATGTGCTTCAGCTCCCTCCAGAACTTCCCGAGAAGCTTGTAGTCCCCCTCCTCTACCATTTGATTTCATGCGCTATCTAAAGGCTCACGACTATCTGCAAACTTTCTTGTGATGCGATGTGCGGTGGCGAAATCTTTGATACGTGTGTCAGATGCAACTCCATTTGTCATTGCGTGCACTCCCCTTCATTTCTCGTACACTAGCTCCAGAGCGTCGCGCTCACTGCCAATCGCAACCCTCAACTCTTTACGGTAATCGATTTGTCTCCAAGTTCAGTCAGATCTTGCGATCATCTGGACCAGAAATAAAAACATTTCTAACAATAGCGCAGTTTATATCTGTCGCAAAGCAGAAAAGATTTCTCACAGCTGATAGACAGCTACACCATGGAAACGACCCGTATTGAACTCAGGACCGACGCAGTAGGGACACGCAAACGAAGATGATCAACCATCACATGCAGATCCCTTATGAAGCCGACGTGAGTACCTATTTTGATTCGTGTACTCCGAAGAAAACTCCTAAATCCACTGTTAACTACGATATCGTCGATATGTTTAGATATTCATTACGCGTCAGTCAAAACCTAGACCTTGTGATAGACCTGCTCAAACCGGATGACCAGACGTTGAACGATGTAGAAATCTGCAAATCTTTCATCCCCCGCTTCTTACCAGCTACCCACACAGGGTATTGTCACTCCCTACCATAATACCTTCAATAAGCATCTCCTACACTGTGTGTAGTAACTCACAGAAAATGTCCTTCTCCTATGCATTGCTGTTGGTGTGTAGCATCGTACAATTGTGATGTTTTATAACGTGGACTGAAATCTTGAAACAGGTTTCAAAGTCATGCGAACGCATATTGCAGAATCCATCTTCAGCAGTCCAGGTTCGCGTCTGCTATCACTTGGCTTTACAGAGTACAAAAGCACGGTAGCGCAAGATGGAAAGAAGGACTCAAAAGTGTCTCACTATCTCAGTTTGCTTGGGCCTAGAATGGCCACCTTACATTATCGGGATTCTCCCTCCAGTTGGAAAAAGCGGTCCTTGTGGGGGGGGATTGGTTACTATTGTCAATGAGTGCGTGCAAATTTCAGAAACCAGTCATAAACCGTTTTCGGTAGCTAAAGGCCCTAATCGTAAGGCCACCCCCATTGTGGTTGACATTTCGAAAGTAAGGTAGTTTCAATATTTCGAGGTTACGAACCCATCAATTTATATCCTTTTTAGTTACATTTTAAAACAAGAAAACTTTAACTGAATTCTAACCCCAGCTCAAACGAACTTTATTTGATATCCTTAAATGAATGGCTGGAATCGTGGGACCAAAATTGAGGTTTCCATTGCATCACAAGCAGCTTATTATCTCACAACGTGTGAAGTACCCTATCAAAATCTGGACAACTTCATCACCGACGCGACACCAACACCAGCAAAACGCTGTCAATGCGTAAGTAATTGAAGAGCGACGAACATGTGCGATACTTTTCTTCCACCATACAACTTCAAGCAATGTGCCGGGAGAAGATACTCCTGTATATGCTCTTCTGGTGACTCCTAAAGTGAAGAAAAAGGAAGGCAGCCTGCCCTGACAGCATTACTCGAACGGCGTTTATCGACTTAACGGATGATTATAACATTTGCCCAATTCCAAAATTTGTGTTTGCTTGATAATGAGAGATTTTTCATAGCTCAAACATGGGCTTGTTTTTCAAATAAGACTACCTTTTGAAAAGGGTTGGTTACTAAAATATGTGCGTGCTTCTAAGATGTAGAGGGCACGCAGAATACTTCCTTATCTAGGTGATAAAAAAGATTTTAAGAATCTGGACACTGTGAATCTAAACACTTACCTTCCTTATGCAGCGCCTATTTCCTGTATTCTAATCAACCCAATACGATGAAAAAGCCTATGCTTTCTACTGACTTCTACAAGGTCCACAAGGTCTAATATATGATATGATTTTAAGAATTAAAAGGGGGCGGTTTCGGACCGGGGCTGAAATAGCTCATCATACACTGCCTCACTTCTGCCCTAGGAGCAGCGTGGCCGAAGGTGTTGGCAGAGGTTATACGCCCCCTTTTCTGATTAACACCCATGTTGTGTTTTTCCAATTATAAGAAAGAGCGTATAACACCTGCGAACGGCTTAAGTCACGCTGCTCTCAGGGCAGAGGTAATGCGTGTTAAGCCCGAAAGGAGGAGTCGGTGGACAAAAAAATATGCTCTCTATTTCGTCCGATCCGACATCAAGTGGATGCCGACCAAGAACTCCTCAATCCTTATAAAAAAAACTGACTTTAAGCTTATCATCCTAACCCCTCTCGTGTTGAAGACCCCAGAGACCCCTTATGAATCAACTAAAACGAAGGTGATGCTATTTACCACCAAGAAAAGGGTTCCCGAATGAATTTCACCTCGCATGGCTGTTCCATGGTCCTTTGCTCCAATATAAAGTATTTAGGAGAAATCCTGGACCCTAAGTTAAATTGGAGACTGAACATAGAACTGGGAACTGTAAGGAAATGGGATTCTCGGCCTAAGATAATGTACGATTCTACTGTGTGTTGGCAAGCGCTGAGCAAAAAGTACAATAAAACGAGGCTACTGGGTGCTATTGGAGCTCTGCCAATGAACTAATGCGCCTCCTCTCTCAGGACGACCACAGTAAGTACGCTGTAATGTGGCTCCATTAGACTCCAGTGAAACCCTGCGGCCATGGTAACATCCTAGTGAAGTACCTGGACGGGACAGATCGTTCCTAATGGACTATGTCACACGCATATTGAGCTTCAAGATGGAGTTTCGGAGACTGTGATGCACAATTCTTCACTGACAGATCAAAGAAGGTTCAGTCGTACAGTCTCCCAAACGACCCTTAAGGCTGACTACTCAGTGGTGGCTCGGCTGGTGGGGAAGTCAGGGACGCGCTGAACAGTTTGGACTGTGCACTGCTCTGAGTTCCCGACCATAGGGATAAGAGAGGGAAAAAGGGGGAATCATCGAATCGGTTACTTTAGGTGGGCACCATATTTTCACTGGAATTTTCTCGCATTGTGGCCAATAATGTCTTGTCTTTGCAGGATTCACTCCGCGATACAAGAAGTCGGTCTTGGTGTTACCTTCCCATTGGCTCCTTTCTTACAGCTTTTCCATGTTCTGTCTCTCCTTCAAATGGAATTTTCCTACTTTTCATGCTGACAGCTCCCCCACATATCAGGAGGTATCTTACGGCACCCCGCCGAAAATTCTCTTACCCGATCTTAAATGTTGCCCATCATCCTTCCGGCAATACGCCAATGGTTATCGCCATCTCACAGGCAAAATTTAGACATCTCATAAAGATAAGTGTGCCAAATCGTCAATTCCAGATACTCGGTAAACGGTCAATCTGTACACCAACACAGCTTTTCTCCCATGATTGGTGAATAAATGACTCACTAAATGGCTGGTTAGCACCTCAGGGAGTAGGCAGGGAAATCTCATGCCGTAATAACAATATCCACACCTGCATAGTAACCCCCCGTTGAGTTGACAATTAAGGATTCAGTCAAAGTGTTGAAAAAATTAAAAATATATGGCCTCGGGACCTATATTTCCCCTTTCTGCTAATGGTACGCTTTTGACAGTCATACCGAGAAGGAAATTTCCCCCCAAGCCTGGACTTTTCTTGAAGGCAAGTCAAAGAGGGAAAATATGGGGGCAAGCAGAATTTTCACCCCGGGCCTCAATTTTCTCTCTCTAGTCCTAAGTTTTAACCGTCCTACAAGGACAGAATTGGATCCTGGAATGTACATACGCTCCTCTACAACAGTGTCTTAGGACTCTAGAATGCCCGCTTTCTTCCATATGAGCGAGAATTCCAGCGCTGAGCTGTTTGAGATTAGGAGAAATGAGAAAGTGGAGCTCGGAAGAACACTGCTCTCCCCTTGAGGCACTGTGCAATTGTATTCCATTAGGAAATCCCCCAACTACAGCTTCAAGGACGCCACATCGAAACAACGCGAGAACGCGCAGGAGCTCAAAACCCAAATTGTACGATAGCTACTGTTACTACCATCATAAACTTGGCGCAGAAGAACGCAGGTGTCACGCTGCGTGTAAGTTAAAAACCACCAGTAACCTTAATAGCGGAAACTTCTGCTGGTACACCATTCCACCTTTTCATCAACGATCAGCGACACCTAAAAACTCCAAGGCGGCACCAGAGTCTTATACTCTTTACGCAGCCACCGATAGACTTTCGGTAGAACCAATAAGGTTCTGGATTTGAACTTAAGACGACTTCTTCAGTGCAAATTCCTCATCGTACAAATAAAGCGTCCCATCATAGGAGTCTCATAGGACTTTTTGGCGACCTTCTGCTAACAAATCTCCAGTGTCGACAGCTGATCGCAAAATCGGCCTCACTACAAAAGGAAAAGTTATGCAAAGCAATCTACCCACAGTCTTAACGGTCCCAGAAGACAATCGCTTCCAGCATCTCATCACCCAGTTTTCTGAACTGACAAGACTAGCGCAACCTAAAGAACGACAAAGCCCGCTGTGGAAGACATCATAGAAACTGCAGGCCATATCGTGACCGCTAAGGCTAGAAGACTTCCCCTGCAAAGTGTCAAGCGGTAAAACAAGAACTTCAGTGTAATCAGCCGACCGTTCATTACCTCTTGATCCAGTCCTCTGTGGCCCTTGTACCGACTACCGCCGACTCAACGCACACACTCTACCTGGCAACTATGGTATGCATAACATAGCAGACTTCAACTCGGAATCGTACGGCAAACATATTTTCTCTAAGCGCGATCTGGAACGACCATTTGGGTTGTTCGAATACCTTCGAATGCTTTTGGGCCTCAGGAATGCAGCACAGAACTTCCAGCAATTCATTGATTTGATTTTCATGGATCTACACTTCGTCTTCGAATACCTGAGCGATTTACTCATCGCCTAAAAAGACAATTTGGAGCACGAGCACCATCTCAGGATAATCTTTAAGAGACTCTCAGAGCAAAATCTTGGCAGCCAGAAATCGACTTTCTAGGTCAACTACGTAGGAAGGTACTGGCAATCCAGGACTACACACGCCCGGAGACGGTAATGCAGCTAAGGAGATTCATCACGATGTTGAATTTCAACCGAATATGCCTTGCACATGCAGCCAGTACCCAGAAGCCGCTAAACGTATTTTTACACACATCAAGGAGAAGAAAGACAAGTCTCCGATCCTCTGGATCGACTCTGCAGTAGCTGCATTCGGAAAATCCAAAGTAAATCTTCAGAAAGCTACACTACTAGTTCATCCAGACCCAGAGGCAGAAATATCGTTTTATTGTGATGCCTCGGATAATGAGATGGGAGCTGTACCACCAACGAGTCAAAGGAACTTGATAACAGCTAAAAGGCATTCAACGAGGTTCAGGGCAAGCACTCTACATATGATAGACAACTTTCAACAGTGCGTACGTCTCTTTCAGCAAATAATTCAGCCAGACAATTTACCATCCTCACAGAAAACAAACCTTTGGTGTTCACCTTCAACCAGATGCCTGACCATGATCGATCGACCTGTTGGGCAGAAGCTATTCCAGTTGAAGAAACAACAGTGCAAACGATCGTCAGAGCATTCTGCGACCGCTGAATCTAGGTTCGGTGCACCTCACGGCATTAGACGTAACCAAGGACGTCAATTCGAGGCGAACTTATCGCATCGCACGCAACGGTCGTGTCAAACGCTAACACCGATCGCTGAAAAGCAATATCATGGTTCACTCCAATGATCCGCAGTGGACTCGACATTTGCCCACAGTTCTATTAGGACTTCGTTCCACTCCGAGAGAAGATACTGGATAGCACCTCCGAATTGATCTACGGCAGTAGCTTGCGGCTTCCAGATGCATTTTTTTCCAACAGCGTTCAATACACAGGATCAGCTAATAGTAGAAAGACTGAACACGACTCGCAAGAAGATGACCTCGATCATCAGCAATCAGGACGGGTCTGCTTGCCCAAGGATCTCTCCTCCTTCCACGAACTGGCCTCAAGAGACCTCTGAAACAACCTTTTGATGGACCTTTTAGAGTTCTTAAACGTTCGGGGAAGCACTACACTAGCCAACTACCCGGCAGGGAGGCAAACCATGAGGATCAGGCAACTCAACTACATTAGTCGCCGACGACATAAGGTACCTAAGCGGATGTAGTCACCGATGTACCCTCTAGGGTGGAAGAAATAAGTTTATCTAGAAATGTAACTTGACTAGCCAACGCACAGAGAGACGACTCATCCTTGCGAGACTTGCAGGCTAAACCGAACCTCCAACTCAAATGGATAGAAATCCCAGGAATGGAAGCCTCTTCTCTGTATGAAACAACCTCAAAACCACGGCCCTACATGCCAACCGCTTCAGAAGAAGCATCTTCGGTAACCCTCATGAATTCAGCCATTACGTCATCCGAACTACTCGAAAACTCGTTACTCAACGCTGCTTCTGGTCAAACATGAATCACAATATTGGAGAATGTTCGCCAGTTTGGAAAGCTTACCAACGATCGAAGATCCATAAGCACACCTTCAAACCCAGAGGGGCTCCACCTCAACACCATACGCCCTTTACTTACGTCCGAGGCAAAAGGGTTCTCCCTGACCATGATCGACAGATGCACACACTATGCGGAAGCTATTCCTGTCGAATAAACTACATCGAAGACTATCACCAGGGTATTCTAGGACCGCTGGATAGCTAGATTCCGTGCACCTCACTGCATCATAATGGACCAAGAATGTCAATTCAAATCGAACTTATTGAACACTCTCGCCCAGTTCCTAGGTTCAACTCTATCCGAACCAACAGCAATCAGCACAGATGATCAACCACTAATAGGAAGACTAAAGACGACTCCGAAGAGGATGATATCTATCATCAACCAGGACGAGTCTACTGGCCCAAAAATCTATCGTCCTGGGCACATGTTTTTCTGTTAGGTGGCGCCAAGAGACCTCTGAAACCTCCTTAGTAGAGACCTTTCAGAGCTCTGAAACGTTTGGGAAAATATCACACAATCCAGATACCCGACAAGGAGGCAACAATTTCACGAACAGGCTCAAACCAGCGTACTTGCCACGAGACACCGAACTACTTTCTACGGATATCGATGGACTATCTGAGGAATCGCTCTTTGCTCTGCTCTATGAAAGAGGTAACGTCTGAGGTAGCGCAGGGCTCGATCCTAGAGCCGAACCCCTGGAGCACTACCTATAATAGTCTACTTAAACCCAATATGACAGAAGAGTCGCGCATGGTCAGATGGTGTCGTGCGTTTGTTGCGGGACGCACTGTCGAACAGGCGCAAAGTAGATTTGGCATATTAATGCGACGGGTAAGCGGATGAATGACAGCTCATGGCTTCAACCTTGCACTGGAAAAAACCAATGTAGTCATCCTGACTGAAAAGAGAATTCCGACTCAGTGCCCCATATTCTTACTAACGAGCGTCAAGTTATATACATGCCCAAGGGAGAAGAGCCAAGGAAGGTGATTGCTCGTGAAGAACGGCAACGCACCTTAGATGAGTGACAACTCTCTTAGCAAACTGAAACTATAGGCAGATGGACTGCGCGGCTCATTGGCAACTTACGGGCGTGGCTAAATCGGAAGCTTGATGAGACTGACTATTTCCTTACTCAGTTAAGTGGGCGTGGAGGTTTTCAGTCTTACCTGCACAAGGTGGAAAAGACACGATCTCTGGATTGTATGTTTTGCAATGGAGTTGTGGACGACGCCCAGCACACCTTTTTTGTGGAATGTGTGATGTATCAACAAAGGGATCTTTCTCCAAATAACATTGTCGAGGAGATGCTGAGGAGTGTTGACAGCTGAGCCCCTGTGATCCATTACGTTCAGGTCCATCTCGTTGCAAGGAAGATGGAGCCCGACCGGTGGAGGAACTGGATGGCAAGATGTTCCTTGAACTTACAGTTCCTTCCCTCCTCCCCCTCCCCCTCGTCGTTGGTAGAAGGAATTCCTGAATTGTTGCCTCTTGGGTATTTGGATGGTGTGATACTTCCGCTTCAGACCTCTGAAAGTTCTCTAATAATTTTTGGGGAAGTATCACACCATGCAGATATCCGACAAGGAGGCAACAATTTCAACGGACAGGTTCAAACCAGCGTACCTGCTACGAAGGAACCGAGATAATACAATCACCGCCGTCAGGGAATTCAGACCAAGAAAACTATACCACCAAGCGGTCGACAAGGCGAACCCAAGGTCCAATTCAATATCGAGCATAGGGGAAGCATTCATCATCAGTCCGCACAACAGATCAATCCTTCCCGAGTTCATCATCAGTCCGCACAACGGACCAGTTCTTTGAGTCACCCACCCTGCTTAACTTCAATACCCTCATTACCTGGGGGCCGTTACGGCAACGACTCCAGGATTCCAGAATTCGAGTTCAAAATCAGGAACATTTCAATAATACTGTAACTTCCTATACGAAGCAGGAAGGGGCTTTCTACGAATAACTAAGTGCCCCTCAAAAAAGGCTACTTAAAAGTTACATTGTTTTCTTGGTGAGGGATCTGAATTACAATTGGATTATGGTCAATTTCTCAGACATTTGAAGAAACCCAACTTTTGGTGATCGTAGCTTCGAGCGCCTCATTGTTGGCGACGCATTGTTCAAGGACAGAACCACTGATAAAGTCACATTATGATTAGCAATGAACTTAAGATTGCCAAAAAGATTGTACGTAGCAAGAGAAGCGTTGACATCGGCCTCGAAAGGAATTATCAGCTTATGGTCGCTTGAGTTTCCTTGTACTCCATGGCATCTCGCAGAGTTGGAGAACTTCAACCCCTTCAACTGCAACACTGACCTTTTATTAGATCCAGCTATCGCTCAACTGTTGGGAGCGCTATTTAGTTCATTGGGCGGCAGATACCCTAAATAACCCTGAGAGTGTTGATGAACATTGGCTCTCAGCCAGATAACGTCGTTCGAGAGTTACTGGCAAACATTGGCCTGCTATTCAAAATTTGGTTTTCTCTGCCTCTACTCCCGCTAGACCACATCCAGGGAGGACGATACAAGACCTGGCTGACTACCAATGAACAGGGTTGAATACCTTATTGACCGTAGTGGCAAATGTAGGACCTGACGGTAACCCAGCAGAAAGATTTCTTACAACCCCAGTGAGAGGAAAAAGAGATAATTGTTAAGATTCTGAAAAGCGCACGTATCTTCAATAGACAAGTTGAACGTGTGCTGGCGTATTCCTTGCTGTTGCAAACGTTATCCTCGTAAAGCTAATACTGGAAAGTATCTGGGAATACCTCAGAAATCGACAAGGAACAGTCTTAATTCTAGTCTGTATCATCGTGTACTGACCATATCGACACTTTACAGATTATTGTGACGGTTTGCCTAATTCAGAACTCCCCTTCATCTACCCTTGATATGTATCAAGGAGGCTTTCTACAGCGTCAACAGGTTGCGCATCCTGAGTGCTCTTCAGAACGAAGTGTTCTCAGGATATCATATCTGTCTGAGTCTCCCAACAAAGTGTTCACTTGCAAATTTGCTATCCTAAAGTTCAATGAATCTTCAAGCCAGACAGCGACTTAAATAACGCATCAGACGAATTGGCTAGGTAAGGGTAGCAGCCTCAGTTTTTTACGAAGTATATAACTTCAAACTCACTCAACTGCTTACCCAATTGTTATTCCTCTTGTATATACTAACAAAGAGCGCTAAACCACCAGCTCTAGCAGATTCATTCATCCCTTGCTAATGATGACGATTCAAACGACATGCTTGGATTGCGCTCAACTGAATAAAGCGCCTTCGCACCAGTAATCTCCTTTGATCTACCTCTACCGTTCCATAACTCAATGGGAAGCGGCTGACATAGTGAATGGTCCAACATAATTCACAGCTTTTCACTCTTTCGAATTTAAATTGGCCTCATTTGTTAAGCGGCTTCAAAGCAAAGCCCTCTGTCATTTGTCACCATCAAAAAACTCTTCCCTCATCCCATCATCCCAGGATTCTATTGAAATGACACTTATTCGACCATGAAATCCTTTTCTCGTTCAATTTCACGTCAAGGAGCATAATGAGTCCCTCTAATTGCATCTCCAAGCTGAATTGCTTCATATGATTTTCACTAACTTTGTGAAATGTGTCGTAAATCGCTGAGGGTGTTGAAAAGCATATTTTCAAATAAAGGACCTCGGAAATATGGTGAAAGGGAAAACGTAGGGAACTTTTTCAGTTTGCATGGATACGCGCCTGTATGAAACCCTACCAGCTAATGCGAGTTAGCAAGATTTAATCCGTCTGTCGCAATTGCAGAAGGATATCGGCACAAAGGACTCTGAGCACTTAATTTCCGGAAATTAGCTCCTTTTATCTCCATAATCTGCGTCAAGGAGACAGATTAGCTGCAAATATAGAACAAAAGCTACAAATAAACTCTAACTCAATTGAGGACAATCTTGACAATTTCAAGGTAACATCGTCCACTTTTATATCCTTGTAGAGGTCCTTGGTGAAGGACTAAGGACCTTCACTAAGGACCTTCTAGTTGAATTGTACTGATATGAAAACACCCAATTATTTCGGTCTGTATATTTACATTTTCCTTTCCTTGTTCCCTCAATGTCCGGGGCTAACTCCTGCCGAATCCAGGATGATATACCAAAAAGAAAATTCCAATAACTGCAAAATTAAATAGCAAAAAAAGGGTCATCTGTTTAATACATTTATAACCTTAGGAAGGATTTCCAGTAATCAATAAAACAAACACACAAACAAATCCAAGCCAAGCAAACTCAGTTACAATCATAAAAACAACCCTCTACACATAAATCCTTAAAATAAAATTCAATGACTTTATTATAATATGCCCCAAAAGTATCTCCAAAAAGGTAACTTTCTCTTGCTTTCATTTCGGAGTTTCCATGCTCCTTTTTCGTATTATGTTACTTTCTTTCACCTCCATCCTGTGCTCCCTCCGTTTCATGCTTTCCCTAGACACGGTCTGCCGGGGCTCCAAAAAGGGTTACTTGCGGGGTTGATGGGGAGTCACCAGTCACGAAAAGAACGTCGCAAATATTATTGGGAAATAATAAAAGCTCCCTTACCACGGGGGGCGGGGGAGGGATGAATCTATTGTTTGTTTTTGATATTTCATAGCGTTCGGCATCAAAGGCCCGTTTAAAGTGAAAGTATTATTTATGAGGGGTGGGTATCCGTATTATCCTGTTGAGAAGCATTGAAGCGTGTGGGTGCATGTGCTGTTATTATTTTCCGCCACCGGTAGTAAGTTACCCTGAAGTGGGAATAAAGCAGGATTTGTATAAGATCAAAGCGTTCATTGTTGAGTTTTCCGTTTTGTTGGGAGATGTGTGTTTAATTTCCAATCAATTTAATCTTAAGAAGTTTGAGCATTATCATGGAAATAAATTTCTTATGGGGATTTCCCAGAAGGTGAATAGAATTCAAAAGGATTTAAAAATAGAAAGCGCTTTAAAGATTACAATTTATATCCGATCTAAAGAAAGGAGTTAGAGAGGGCCCCTGAAGTGAAAATTTCAGCTATAATTGGAATAATTGGAACTCCCACCCCTTTCATAGTCCACACAGAAAGTGATTCATTTCCCAAGCTTTTGCCAATTTCTTATATTTTTGTTTTAGGGATCCTAAAGTCCTGAGTCCGCCATCTACTTGATAGAAGACCGGACCAATTGAAGAGCAACATTTTTCCACTTTTAGGACCCTGGATCCATCTTTTTAGACTAAGCGTACTGTTTTTTTTTCAAAGCAGACAATTTTCGGTTATAAATAAAAAGGCGCCTCAGGTGGACCTGAAAAAAACTACCCCGAATACCGCAATTTAGAAACTATCACAATCTCATCCAATGTCCCTTCTGGCTCAGGAGTCAGAAAGTCACAGTCTTTTAGATCTCAGCCTTTAAAAATAAATAATTAGGTACCAGGAGCGGTTCAATAAATTCTGACATGCTGGTGACTCTGACGCCAGAATCGCTAGTATGGTAGACCACTGGAAAAATTAGAAAATTTCGACATGGAAGCCTTGCGGTCCTTACTGTCCCAACCAACGGCATTTTTCCACCGCTAATTCTTCACTCCCTTGGTGCGTTCTAAAATGAGTGAGTGGAGAGTTCCGCGCCATCTACCCGTCCGCATCCGCAACATTCGAAATAAATTTCGAATGCTGCAGATCTTGCCGCGCCACATCACTCCGCCCCCAGACGAAACCTAGGGGGTTTCGGCGACGGATCCCGGAACTTCGTTCCCCGTTAATCCACAAAGCGGACACGACGCTGCTTCGGGGCGCACACGGGTTTCAGCCTGGACAAAGAGACCGCCTTCCTGTGTCCACCGATCTCGAGCTGGAAGCAATGTTCTCCCCTCTCGAGAACGCGGTACGGGCCCTCATATGGAGGCTGCAGCGGCTTCCGGACGGCATCCGTCCTGATCAGCACGTGCGTGCATGTATCCAGTTCCTTGGGCGAACAAGCAGGTATGGGCGAGTGTCGAGTGGGTGGTGGCGCTTTGATGCGTCGGAGATTGCCCCTCAGCAGACGCACCAACCCCGACTCCGTGAGACCCGATCTCTTGTCGAAGACCGGATCGCTTGGGAGTCTTGGGTTCTCCCCGTAAACCAGCTCCGCGGGGCTGGCAGCAAATTCCTCTCGGCGGGTTGTACGTAGGCCGAGTAGGACGAGAGGCAAGATTTGAGTTCAGGACGGGTCGTCGCGTGCCATAATGGCGGCTTTCAGCGTCCGGTGCCAACGTTCTAGCATCCCATTGGATTGCGGGTGGTATGCCGTAGTCCGCTGGCGTTTAAAACCAAGGAGTTTGACTAACTCCGAGAAAAGGGTGGATTCAAATTGCATTCCCTGGTCAGTGATGACCACTGCAGGGCCGCCAAAGCGAGGTATCCACTCTCGGCAGAGGGCTTCGGCACAAGATTGCGCCGTAATGTCTTTCAGAGGTATTGCCTCAGGCCACCGCGTGAACCTGTCGATGATTGTGAGGCAATACTTGTAACCGTGCGAGTCTCGCAAGGGCCCTATTATGTCGAGGTGTATCGTGTGGAAACGCTTGGTAGTGCGGGAGAATGAGCCCACTTCTTTCCTTACATGCCTGGAGACTTTACACTTTTGGCATGCGATGCACTCTCTGGCTCAGGAATTGATATCCTTGTTCATGGAGGGCCAGAAGTATTTTCCGGTGACTAACCGGTTTGTTGTCCTGATGCCGGGATGAGCCAAGTCGTGAACTGCGTGGAACACTTCCTTGCGAAATGTGGCCGAAATGTATGGCCGAAGTCCCTTTTTCGAGTCTTCGCAGCAGAGCGAGATGTTTGAGCCGAAGATGGGCAACTCCCGAAATTTGTATTTGGGGTTGGACTTGAGGCTCTGAAGTGCTGCGTCATCCACCTGCGCCTTGGCAATAGCCGAGAAATCGAGTGAGGCGGGAATGTTAACCTCGGAGACACGAGACAAAGCGTCAGCAACTATGTTGTCCTTGCCGGACACGTGCTGGATGTCTGACGTAAATTGACTTATGAAGCTCAGGTGTCGAAGTTGACGAGGGGACGCTTTGTCGGGCTTTTGCTTCAAAGCATACGTGAGAGGCTTATGGTCCGTGAACACTGTGAACGGCCTGCCTTCTAGGGAGAAACGGAAGTATTTGATGCTCAAGTACGCGGCGAGCAGTTCGCGATCGTAGGTACTGTAGTTCCGTTGAGCGGGATTCAACTGTTTCGAGAAGAAGCTCAACGGCTGCCAAACTTGATCCCCCTTTTGGTGAAGGGCAGCACCTACTGCGATGTCAGAGGCATCAACAAAAACGGCTAGGGGTGCATCTTGCAGAGGAAATGCCAAGAGTGTAGCATCAACCAGTTGCTGTCGGGATTTATCGAACGCGCGGACAGCCTCTTCAGATCACACAATCTCTCGTGTGTCTTTTGTTTTGGGGCCAGACAAGTACCCGTTCAAAACGAACTGGTGATGAACGGCCTTGGGCAGGAAACGACGGTAGAAGTTTAGCATGCCCAAGAACCTCCTCAACTCCCTCACTGTTTTCGGACGCGGGAAGCTTGTAATTGCTTGCACCTTGTCTGGGTCGGGCTGTATTCCTTCAGAGGAAATGGAGTGGCAGAGGAATCTCACCTGTTGTTGAAGGAATTTGCATTTCTCAACGTTTAGGACTAAACCGGCCTCAAGGAGACGTTGAAAAATGCACTCGAGATGGGCTAAGTGCTCAGACTCAGTGGAAGAAGCGACCAAAACATCATCCAAATAGACGAAACAGAAATCGAGGTTTCGCAGGACTGAGTGAATGAACCTTTGAAAGGTTTGCGCCGCATTGCACAATCCGAAAGTCATTCCGGTGAACTCGAAGAGTCCAAAGGGTGTGCATATTGCCGTCTTTGGAATGTCTTCAGGAGCTACTGGGATTTGGTGGTATGCCTTGGCTAAGTCCAAGGTCGAAAAGATGCGGCAATTCGCGAGGTGATGCGCAAAGTCGTGGATGAGTGGAATCGGATATCGGTCAGGAACAGTCTGTGCGTTTAGCCTTCTGTAATCCCCGCAGGGGTGCCATTCGCCATTTTGCTTAGGGACCATATGCAATGGGGAAGACCAACGGTTGTTTGAGGGCCTGCAGATACCCTGTTGAACAAGTTGTTCAAATTCTTTCCGCGCAATAGCCAGTTTCTGGGGTGGTAGAGGACGCACCTTCGGGAAAATCGGGGAACCAGTAGTATTTATGTGGTGCTGCACATTGTGCTTCACTGGTTTCGAGAGACTACACTCGGTAGTAATCTGGCTGAACTTTTGGAGGAGTGTCCGAACACGAGAGTCGGTGATGTCTTCCAAAAGAACGGAAAGGTTATTGTCAGCGTGAGATACCATTTGGCCCGACGAATTAAGGTTGGTTGTGGGGTCTATAAGGGACTTATTTTGCAAGTCCACCAGCAATCCATAGTGACACAAGAAGTCTGCGCCTAATATGGGGAAGCTGACATCCGCCAGGATGAAACGCCACGAAAACGTCCTACGCAAGCCAAGACTCACGTCCACTTGCCTGTACCCGTATGTATTGATGCGGGAGGAATTTGCTGCCGCCAGTTTGAGGGGTTGTGGATAGAATTTATGATGCCGGGGTACGGGAAGAACCGAAACCTCCGCACCCGTGTCGACGAGGTAGTTGCGCCTGCTGAGGGGGTCGAAAATAGTTAGGCGAAGTGGCGCTGCGCTCTGGGTGGCCGTCGCCAAGACCCCCCGCGGACCTAGTTTTCTGCGGTAGGCGCGAATTTACAAGGTAGCGTACATCTTGTCGCTTTATCTCCGAATCTCAGATGGTACCAGCAAATACCTTTGTTCGCAGGCTGTCTTGACGACCTGCTACTCGAACGCCCTTTTCGTGTGGCAGACCGTGAGCGAGCTCGCGATCTGGCACTCGAACGCTGAGCGTCCAACGTCGCCCGCATCTCGGCCACACTGGCTGTTAAAGCAGCTATCTCGCGCCTTAAGTCGCTCACCTCATCCGACTGTGGTTGAACGGCCGCTATGGTTGGGCGTACATACACCTCCTGCACCTGGTCGGCTGTCGCTGCCAGTTCCTCCAAGAAACCGGAGACGCAAGCTAGGATCGCCTGGGTGCCCTCCGGGAGCCGTCGCAGCCAGAGCGTCTTGATCAGGTCATCGCCAATCTTGCTCCCACCCAATTGCCTCATTTCGCGAAGCAATTGGCTGGGAGTTCGATCACCCAACGTTAAACCCGCCAGCAAGTGGTCTAATTTTGCCGACAGGCGCCTGATCAACTCGCTCTTGAGCTGTGTATACGATGCCGACTTCACTACGTCGGACACCAGAAGAATAGACTCTTCGTCCAGGCCGACCACCGCGTAGTTGAAGCGGGTCGCGTCTGATGTGATGCCGGACATTTGGAACTGCGCTTCCAAATGCACGAACCACAGCTCCGGGTTCCGCCGCCAAAACGGAGGAACGCGTACGGCGAGGGCGGTCACTTGCGGGTCCGATGGGCCTGCCGCGTCTTTGCTGTCGAACGACATCTTGAGTAACGAAAAGTACGAGTTTGCAATGAACACGCGGTGAGTTTATAATGAAACGCGGTGAATTTTGCTCCGACACGGCAGGCCGCACCCACAAATGCACGCACGAACACAGAAATGACGACCGAAGCGGACGCTCTCCAGAGCAGACCGAAATCACCACCCAGAAACCCGCCAAGAAAACGGAGAACCCACGATGAGAAACACTTCACCGCCGTCTCTTGCAGCGATTTTTAATTATTATTATCTGAACTATGAATATAATATAATAATATATATTAAATATACAAATGCGGAATAAATAGTGTAGAAAACTTCTATGTGGTTTTTATAGTAAAAGATGTGGTTGTTGTAGCATTAGTTGGAATGAAGTTGTAGTAGGCTATGCCTGATGAAGACGATGATGATGATGACGGAAGTGTTGGCAGTCAGGTTGTTAGTGATGTCGCGACTGCTGATGATGTAGAATTCAGCTGCTCTTGTAGCTCCAGATACTTGGCAGCTTTTAAGAGTGTAGTTCCTGTGGAGGATTCCCGGCGGAGTGACACTGAACAACACTGAAGCGGAGCTGGGCTGTAGCGGCTGCGCTGGCGGTGCTGGGGACGGCCGTTGCTGTGTTCACCACCGCGGTTGGAAACTGAAGAGACCGGCTTATTTCCATGCGGTCCTTACTGTCCCAACCAACGGCATTTTTCCCACCGCTAATTCTCCACTCCCTTGGTCCGTTCTAAAATGAGTGAGTGGAGAGTTCCGCGCCATCTACTCGTCCGCATCCGCAACATTCGAAATAAATTTCGAATGCTGCAGATCCTGCCGCGCCACAGCCTTATTGGGAAAAGATGACGTTAAAATTTATGAACAGTGCAAAAATCAGTTAAATATGAAATAAGACAAGTCCACAAATTAGGAAAATTTCAACCTCATGAATTAAATGAATGGCAGCAGGAAAATTGGCATACTACCACCGAAATCCGGCTTGCCCGGTTCGAGAGGAATTTAAGATTAGAGAATAACCAAAAAGAAAGATGGATTGTGATACACTATTTTTGATGGGATCAGAAGGGAATATATTGTGGCAGCACAGAGGAGGCAAGAACCACCAACTGCATTGCCGGCGGTGAGAAGACCTACGTCGACGCACTGCATTGCCGCCGACATATCTGGTGGCCTGGTATGAGCCCGTGGCGTTGCTCTTCCTGTTTCTTTTTATTCCGACCGGCGTCCGTACTCTCCGGACGCCGGCCACAATGTAAGGCTTAAAACAAGTCGGGAAACCAGAAACTGAACGCTTCAGGTATGAAAGGTTTCGTGTATTTCTTTCATAAAAATATTTGAGTGGACAGTTGCACCATTAGTGCCCATTTGATACCACCGATGATATTTGATGAAACAAAAATATACGTTCCCCTTTTGCATGTATGAAGACCCCCCCCCCCCTTAAATTCGTCGTAGAATGATGTAATTCACTGTATGCGTGAGCGTTCCCAGTTCCCACCTTTCCACAAGTCTGTCAATCACTATGACCGTTCCCGAGATAAGTGTATGTGACAGACAGGCAGACAGACAGGCGGACAGACCTCTGAGAAGTTGCCAGATCTGTTTCAACTAAGAGCACCGAACTTTACTCTTTACGTTATCTTCGAAGGCTGACCAATAGAGGCACTGACTTGTACGTGGGCACAGTTGAACTCAACTAGCCGATCTTGTATTCTTTTGAAGTAAATATACTTTTATTTGTTATCTATTAACTTTCGTATTCGTCTACTGACATCAAAGGACCGACAGGTAAAAGCTTTGCATTTAAAACGAGTCCCACTACATTGGTGACCATCCGACGACTCGCGCGCACGCCTTGATCACATTTGTGACTCCCAAGCGGAACAGATTACAATCCGCGCGCATTGTCACCTACATTAGTGATCCCCACTAAGGGCAAAGTGCTAAATCACTCGCATCGTCACCTACATTGGTCACCATCAAATCAGATCAGCGCGTCAGATACACGCCTCACTTACATCGACGCCTCAACAAGGGGGAGTCATTGCGTTTCCTCACCTGAATTACATCGGTGATCGCGCATTGCCTCTGGCAACAAACACCCTCTTCTACACTGAATACAACGACGTTTTCACTACATTGGGGACGCAGACGACCAGCGAATAAACTCGCAACATCATCATTGGTGACAAACCAACGGCCAGGTTCCATTTCAAAAATAGTGCATTGAACGGTCGCCCACGACGCCCAGGTGTATGTCCCAACAAGGGACGAAAACATCTTGTTTTCTTCAGCGCCTGTACAGCAGTCGGAACCGCACATATAGTTTTTCGACGACGATGTCAAGCGGTGAAAGACTCCGCCATTTGTTGAAAATGTTTCACCCATGCAGTTTGAACTCCGTAATATACTCACAGACCTGGAACTGGAAGACCAGAAATATTCGCAACAAAGTCACAGACACCATGCTTAAATCACTGTGACTATAACGCTTGCCGGCCAGCATTCAAGCCATCCTGAGCATCTCGAAAGCCACAGACTTATTGCGTTCGTCAGAAATGGTCAATCACACCTTGGAGGTCCGAGAGCCGTTCCAAGTCCCCGCTGTAGCTGCACATTTGCCTTCGCCAGTTCCAATGCATGGCGGCCTTCATAATGAATTGATTAAAATCCGCAGTCGCCTAGAACGGATTGACACGACTCAATCCCCGAAACGCTGCGATCCCAGCAAGGGTAAGCGCACAGGGTCCAGGAGGCGCCGGGAATCGGAAACCAACCAGGCGTACTGCGTTCATAGGAAATAACGGCAGCATGCACAGAAATTTAAGAAACCTTGCGCCTGGGTTTGTAGAAGCCAGCCACGCTTAACGCAATTAATAAAAAAAATCCTTTAGCCAGGAATGCGGAAGGGTAAATGCATTGGACACGTAGCTGCCTACGTTACCAGCGAGCCAAAATCGGACTACACACAAATAATCCGTTCCAGCCATTCGATATCCCTAACAGAAGGTGCCAGCTGGTCCATCTGGACGTCAAAGGACCCCTCCCACCATCATGCGGGGACCAAACATGACACGTAATAGACGCCAAATGCACCCATCTGCTCCTGTACACGTGATCATCACCCCAATTGGAAACTCAAACCGTAAAAGCTGCCTTTTCCTCGATACTCTCCAATATGATTTTTCATTACAGATTTTAAAAATATCACCCAACTATTCAAAGATTGATTTTCCATTCTCCTCTCCGAAATTCGGCAACCTCAATTTCAAATGTCCAGTGCCCCGAAAGCTTTCTCCCCTTCGATATTTCACAGGATCAACAGGTTACTCGACACGAAGAACAAAAACCCATTCCTCCCTCCCTCCCTCCGACAATCAACTGAATCAATATTTTTTAGTTGCCTACATCCACCCGCTCGACAAAATGCATTCAATTGGACGCTAGCATGGATATGTACGTAGCATTGTAAATATATTAGAACAAAATCAGGAAGCTTGCTGCTTCAGGTATGAAAGGGTTTATTTCTTTCTTGTGTCAGAATAATGTACGCAGCTATTCCATTTGTATGTTGTCAATACAGTAACTGCTCAAAAATTAGATAAAACAATAATATCGGAATATCGGTAGCTGGGTGCTTCGTGTATAAAGGTTTTCTGTTCATCTTCATCATCATCATGTGAAAAACTCTACGCACTCCAAAATCGACATTGTCTGCCCTATCTAACCTATATTTCCCTCAATATCAGAAATAAGATCGAAGAAGTTTCAGAAAGTACTACTAGTCTCACCATGCTTTCGATTCAGCCACGCACCTAAGTTGCCAATTAGCATCGCAGTCTGTCTGCCTCTAGTTTCATTTTGCCAAGAAAGTTGTCACTCATCCAGGGTGCATTGTCATTCTTCACGAGCAACCACCTCCCTTGGCTCTTCTCTCTTGCGCTTATATATAACTTTACGCTCCTTAGCAAAAGGGGCGACGGAGACCACTCCTGCGATCTCCATCACAGCCAGTTCAGAGACAGTGCAGTTCACAGGCCCCACCCGCAAAGCTCCCTGTGTCTGTACTTGCGCGAGACGTTTACGATATTCCTCCCTGCTGAGAGCGTCAATCCACACCTCTGCACTGTCGAGCAGGAGGCGTCGCCTGCTAAACGTAGGACCCCCAATATTTGCCGTTAGCCTACTTGTTCGCTGCTACTTTGACTTGCTCAAAAAAGCTCATCTTTGAGTCAGGTGTCAGTCCAAGGTCATTTACCGTTGGTTTTGACCCGATTATCGACTCGCCGAACGATATGGGATGCGGGGTTGAAACTCTCTTTTTGGTCAGGGTGACTACTTCCGTTTTTTTCCAGTGCAAGCCTGGAACCATCCGCTTACCTGTCGCATCATTATGTCAATTCTGCTTTGCGCCTGTTCGACAGTACTTCAAGCAACAGGCGCCGCGACATCATCTGCATAACCGACCAGGCGCGACTCTTCTGACGTGTCGAGTTTAAGTGAACCATAGGAAGTTTTCCAGAGGTCCGGCCCTAGGATGGATCCCTGCGCTACCCCCGACGTGACCTCCATTCTCCTCTGACCCTCTAGCGTTTCATAAAGCAGGGAGCGTCAGTCAAATGTCCTCCAAAATTCTGCACGTGGAAAGTATAGTCTTGTGTGCCTAGAATGTCTTTCTATCTTACGGAATTTAAGAAGTTTCTGACGTCAAACGTTACGAAAGCACCACCCGTCGAGCTCGGTGGCTATATGCCTCCGCGCGACGAACGGCATCCACGACTTGCATGGCAGCATTAACTGTGGATCTTCATGCTCTAAAAACGAACTGCCATAAAGATAAATCTCCAGGAGCGCGTATTGCTTCAGCGAGTCTACTTCTGATGAGCTTTTCGATCACTTTCCTAGGAGTGTCAAACATACTAAGTGGGTGATATGAAAACTGCAACCCAGGGTCGCCTTTGCATTTGCGCAAGCCTCGCCACCTTCCAACGAGAAGGGAAAATGCCATCTTTCAGACAAGCATTGAATGCGCCGAGCAGTAGGTTTGACTGATGTTGAAATACTAGTTTGTATACCTCTGCTGGAATATCATCGGGTCCTGGCGCTTTGTTGCTTTTCATAGAGAGGAGTGTTCCAACTATTTTATAGAGAAAAGTTGGCAGTTCTCAGTGCTCTCTCTCCCGTACGGGGTACGCAGAGAATAGTGCACGTACAATACGGTCCATCTGCTCGGCCTTAAGTAAACAGGGTTTCTGCAGAGCCCCGATTTTTGGGTTACCAATTTGTAAACGAGTCCCATCCCCATTCACCTCGTCGACCAGATCCTACCAGCAACGGGCTTTGCTCCTGTTTATTGCGCTGCAGAGTCTCCTTTTAGCTAATCTGTACTTTGTAATTATGGTACATGGCTCCTCCCGGTAGCTTAGGCGTTGTGTTAAGCAGTGGAGCATGTGACACTCCGTCCGGAACTCTGCAAACTTCACTGTCGACCAATACATAGAGGGTTTACCCCGTCTCGACGCCTTCCTGAGCTTGGAAGCTCCGCAGGCAGGTTCATAACTGAATTGACGACAGTGTCAACTACAGTGCCACAACCCCCAGGACGTCCCTCAAACGCGACCCCATCTGTTCCGAGAGTTTCGACAAATCTCCCGGTGTTCACTTTCGAAACGTTCCATGCACACAAAGAGTGCCGGGGTGCGCACACCGAGAGTTTGTGTCCACCACTTTGAAGGCAATGTATTGATGGTTGTTTGCCGAGGAGTCTTCCAGAACTCGCCACCCGTCCACCAGCAACACCAGTGACTCCGACGTATAGGTTACGTCTGGAATGCTTCCCTAGCAGCCTGGGCGCCAGAACGTTGGGGTGGATCCGGTGTTTAAAACGACCAGTCCTGTTCTCGTCGCCATTTCGAAAATGCGTTTCCCTGAGGAGTCTCAGGGACCAGGACTCGGCCCTCTGTGCCCAAGATGGTGTCCCGGAATCGTCTCACTCGGCGTAAGATAGACACTGAAAAACGTTATTCCTAAATACGGAATCCAGACAAAATCGTTCCTCTGCCTTGGGCGTGAACCCTAAGCAGGATGCCGTCCCAAACCCAGATGGCTGCGATACCTGATATGTCAGGGTTCCATGAAGCTGGGGCCTTGTTTCGGTACTGTTCACTGATAAGCACTAAATTTTACTCTACCAGCAGCCAGCAGTTTGAACGCTATTTCAATTGGTAAGCTTATAGTTGGCGTTTGCGCGTCGTATGCCTTACATTTTATAGCAATCCCCTGCTATCTGACGGGTACTTGTGCCCCGTCTCCTAAGGACTTCTCAATCTTGCCGAGAAAATTTTCAACCGTTTTGCCCGAAAACTTCTCCAGCTCCAGAATCAAATGATAATCAATTCGGGCCTTTCCGCCAGCCATGGTCCATGCTTCCTTGGTTCCTTTTTATCCTGCTTATCCTTATCCTGCTTATCCTGCTTTACCTTCCTTTTGTCGATTGGAGATGGCGCCGCAATTTCCACGATTTTGGTTATTTTTTTTCCTTCCCCTTTGCCGGTGAAAGGCTTCCTGCGAGGATCTGAAATAATCGTTCGCGCACTCTCTACTCCTCTTACTCCACTTACCGCCCTTTAGATTTTGAAGGGGTGTCACTTATGTTGCCTGAGTGCTCTTTGATTTCTTCGACGCATTTTTCTCATCCTTGGCACTATTGTACAGTACATGAATGACTCGAGCCATGTTTATGGTGTCCTGGTGGACATTGTGTTTGTGTTCCCTGGAGTGATGTACTCCTTTTCAATGCCTCTTTCTCAAGGCTACTTTTAGTATTCAAATTAACGGTGACCAAGTAATCCACCTCTGAGGCACTGCACTGGAGGGATATCGACGGCCGGGAGCCTGCTTGCCCCCCGAAAAGCCATTGGTACTGGAGTTCCTAGTCCCAGTACCATAAATTTTTCTTTCTTCATCCATGTTGATTTCTTGTTCTGGGTGTCTCTCCCAGAGTCATTTTTGTCCACTGGTAGGTGTTTTTCCCCGGCGCATAAAGATGTCCATGCTGTCTGTCTGTCTGTGACAGACGATTTTTTCTGAACGACAGTGAGAAAAACTTGACCTCACTTACCGTCTCCCGGAGCATTTCGAGCGCCTCATTGGGCTCTTCCTCCGCAGCCTTTCAGAAGGAACGTTTGCACCTTCTCTTCCTTTTGAGTGTAGGTGAAGTGCCTTCATTCGCTCGAGGACCTCCTGTGCTTTTTTGTAATCCGCTATTTTTTTTAGATTTGGTTTGGACTCTCTCGGTTCCCGTCTTTTTGATAATATAATTCGAGAGTCCCAGGCTCCCATTAAGTACAGTGGCTAAATCTGTACCACTTAATTTATATACATTAATAGGGGCACCGTTTCCCCATTTCTTTATTTTGGGTGCTACCTCTGTCCTCAGTCGGATCATTTTTTAAATTTTCAGTGCAGCCTGATTATCACCCTCGTCTGGGACATTTCTAGCATCACAGTTGTCACCGCCTATCACATCGTCAGCTTGATGGTTTCCCATGTCCTCCATAACTGATGGACAGATTTCCCGCCAAAAACTTGCTCGCCCTCAAGGCAGCCCGGCTCCTCCATGGCTACAGAAGTATTCGAAGAAACCTTCACTTTTTTCCTGACCACTTCTGGAGAGGGCGGGCCCGCCTTCCCAGCCACTAGCTGCTCCGTAACCTTTTCAGTTTTCTCCATTAATATTGGCATTTGATTGGCAGATCTTCAAGTGTCTTCGCCAGTTCGCCATTTTTTCCTTCAAGGTTGGCTATCCTTACTTTGGCTTTTTAAGGTTTTGTTTGTCTGTCTGTCTGTCTGTCCGTCTGTCTGTCCCTCTTTATTTTTTGTTTTCAGAAGGTGGAAATCTGGACACTGATCTGGACACACCAGCGTGTGGGATTTTTACCCACTAAAACCAGCCCCGACTCCCTCTTTGCCCCGCGGAACCACCATAAAGTATTACATCACGGGGCGGAGTCAGTTCACTCTAGCTTAGTCACCTTTCTTCTATACGCGGCGCATGCGACCGCGCTTTTCTCCTCTCCTCTGCCTTTTGCAGTTTAGTTTAGATAGATGCAATCATGAGGTTGTCCCAATTTTCTTGATGTGTTAGCATTTTCGGCACTAGATTTTCTGGTACCAGCACTTCTCCTAGAGTGCCCTCTAATTTCCTCCCTTCCTCCACAAATCTCGAGCAGTGGAAGAATACATGCTCTGGGTCCTCTGGGACTCCATCGCAATTTGGACAGTCATGTGAGGTCTCCAATTTAAACCTATCCAGGTATTGGCGATATCCTCCATGCCCCATGAGAAACTGCGTGAGATTATAATTAATCTCACTGTGTCGTCTCTCCAACCACTCCTTGATGGCAGAAATGACCCTGTGAGTCCACCGACCCTTTCGCGAGCTCTCCCACCGCTCTTGCCATCTATTTATGGATCTCTCCCACTCAGTATTCTTCGTCTGTAATAAGGAAGAAATTGACTTCGCGTTGTATTATTCGCCATCTCATCTGCCAAGATATCTATCGGCATCATTCTAGATATGACGAATGCTGCATCACCTGAGACAGTCCTGAAGGCAGAGCATACCCTCAAGGCTGTCCTCCTGTATACTGCACTCAGTTTGTTAATGTTATCTGACATCTGCAATGCCTCCTTCCAAACTGGGGTCGCATAGAGCATGATTGAGGCCACCACCCTCGCTATAAGCAACCTAGAGGTATGCCGTGGCCCTCCCACGTTCGGCATCATCCTCGCCAGGGCCATACTAGCAGTGGACGATCTAATGCAAACATACTGCACGTGTTGCTTATAACTGAGCTTCCTGTCCATCACCACCCCCACGTATTTGATGGTCGGCTTGGAAGTGATGATATGACTCCCGATTCTAATACAGGCGTAATTTCTTTTCCAGCGCTTAGTGATAAGGACTGCTTCTGTTTTTTCCTCCGCCAGTGTCAGACCTGAGCTCTCTAGTCAACTTTTAACAGCACTGATTGCTTCGCTTGAGTATAACTCAGCATCTTCTAGATGCTTTGCGACAACAACCAGTGCTATGTCGTCAGCGTTACCCACCACTGTGGCTTCCTCCGGAAGGGGAAGATTAAGTACATCGTTGTACATGATGTTCCACAGTAGTGGGCCCAAAACGGAGCCCTGCGGGACACCGGCTGAAACGACGTACTCCTGCGGTCCGCCATCAGTGTCGTACCAGAGCCTCCTTTCAGTTAAATAACTATCGACAATTGCGGCGAGACCGTTGACAATTTCTCCTATCTAGGGTCGAAAATCACAACCGATAACAGCTACGATGATGAAATCCGCGCACGGTTGTTGTCAGCCAACAGAGCCTATTTCAGCTTACAAAGACTGTTTCGCTCGAAACGTCACACCATGGGGTCAAAGCTCTTACTGTACTAGACTATGATCTTGGCAGTCCTCATGTATTCCTCGGAAACTTGGGTTCTTAGCAAGAAAAATTGCGAACTCTTGGCCGCGTTCGAGAGAAGAATCCTCCGAAGAATTTTGGCCCGCTACACGAGGATGGACGATTCCGTAGCCTACGGAATGACGAAATCTATGAACGATACCATGACCATCCGGTTGTGGATAAAATCCGGCTCAATAGGTTACGATGGGCGGGTCACTTAATCCGTATGGATGAGGATGATCCCACCCGGAAAGTCTGTAAGAGCAACATCTATGGTAGAAAAAGAAGACGAGGCAGACCCTGCCTAAGATGGAGCGATGGCGTATATCGAATTGGTGGACCTCGGCGCAAAACCGGGATGTCTGGAGTCCCTTATTAAGGCAAGCCTAGACCGGATACCGGTTGTTGCGCCTTTGATGATGATGATGAATTGCGGCGAGATAGGCGGGAATACCGGCCTTCGCTAGGGATTTTGGTATTCGATTCCAATTGGCTAAATTGAATGCACTTTTCACGTCCAGGGTTACTACCACCAATATTTGTTGATATTAGCCTCTCCGTGAATTGCATCTTTGGCCAAACCAGTAACCAATTTGATGGCATCAATGGTTGATCTGGCATTATGGAACCCATACTGCCAATCTGAAAGCCAACCGGGAGTAATCTATTACAGATTGCCCGCTCTAATATTTTCCCCACAGTGTCCAAAAGACATATGGGTCTGTATGAGTGTGGTTCAACTGGGGGTTTACTAGGCTTAAGTGGAAGTACCAACTTTTGCCGCTTCCATGCCGCTGGAAATATTCCCTCTGATATGGACGCTGTCCGGTCTAGATTTCATTGTAATTTTAAGGGCCTTATTCGGTAATCCGTCCAGGCCCCCGCTTTGTTCTCTCCTATTCTACCACAGGGCTCCACCAGCTCACCTCTGGTAACCGGATGGCAATTCCCATCACATTGAGGGGTGGTTGGGATGTGTCGGTATCCTCCTCTTGCTGGGGGAATAACCTCCTGAATGAATTTCAACAAGAGGGTAGGATACGTGAGCAATAGAAATGAACGGCTTCTGAATCGTCCCATCACGATTCTATAAACACCCCCCCCCCTCCGGGTTTATGCTCTTTTCAGAGCAGAGCTCCTTAAAGCATTCCATCTTGCTTCTCTAGATGGCGAGCTTGAGTGTTTGCGGGCTGCCTTATAAATGCACAGCTTTTACCTCTGATCGACTCTACCTATCGCGCGCTGAGCCGCTCTTCTGGCTCCGTGTCGGGCTAACCGAAGGTTGTCCAGTTTATCATTCCACGTGTAGTTTGGTCTTCTACTGGGGAATGAGTACCTCCTAGGCATGGACGTCTCACATACTTTGGCGATGCATTGAGCCACATGGACGGTTTTTTTCATAGAGGCGCCTGCTTTATCAGGTTGATCTAACCATGCCTCTATAAAGGTCTGCTCATCCAAAGCTTTTGCAGACCAGCCTGAAATCTTCTTCGGCTTCAAGAATGATCGGTCTGTCTGTCTGTCTGTCACACCCGATTTATTGGGAAACGGCTAGACCAGTTGTTACGAAATTTGGTGAGAATATGCGGTCTGTGAATCCCTTTTTGTATTGGGTTTAAGGGGGGCTTCCCATATATGCCAAAGGGGGTGCAGCATTTTTTTCACAGAATATAATCATGTGGGGTATCAAATGAAAGGGTTCAGTTAGTACTTTTCGAAACTGGTTCCATATTTAATATCGAGTGAAACGTAGGGGAGTGAGGGGTGAAGATATCACCACCAAAAAGTGTAAAAGTGTAAATCTGCCATCCATCGCGCTTGTAACCTTTGATGCCACAGTAGACAATATTCCCACTACTGTGTTACTGCGGTCGTTGGATATCGGCGGTGGGAGCCTGCTTGCCCACACCCAAAAACCGCTGGTATTGGATTCCCGAAGCCTTGCACCGCAATTTTACGTCTATTCTTCTCCTCCATGCTTGGTTTTATTTCTGAGTATCCTTTCCATAGCCAATTTACAGTAAAACCCTGACGAACATCAGGCTTGCGTTGTGGAGACGTTACACGCTTCTGCAAATCCTCTTCGTGTACATTTATCCATGACGAATTGTATATTTTCACTTCACAAATTTATTGTTCCCAGAAAATGTTACACTTCTCCTCAACACCTTCCATATCCTTCTCAAGTTCATACTTTCTTCCATACAATAAAATCCAATTAACTCCAGTGGACCAGTGAACCCCAATCAAATCCGAATTGGGCATACCAAATGGACATACTATTCAACCTTCAATTCAGGATAATTAGCTAACATGTGAAAATTAGATAAACATTTTCAACAATGTTGTCCTGAACTGGTTGGCCCTGGTCTATGTTTAGATACACATTTCACTTCCGAGCTCCGTGCACGTGATTGTCTAGGGTTCGTGTTCCAGGAAAAAGGCTGTTGGGCATCGAGTGAGTGAGGCTTGACCTTTTCCGTTTTTATTAGGAATTGTCAGGACGTGGTGAGATGCAGGGTGCGTACGAATTGCGACGTAATTGGGTAGTAATGGAGAAATTGTTTTATTGGAGGTTTCCTTACAGTTCTTTGGAGGTCCTTTTAAAGTTATTCGAAACAATGTCGCGCTTAATGGAAACACTTGTTCGTATTGGTCAGACCAGGGAATTTTCAAATTCAATTACTTCTCCCAGTGTTAAATTATCCGTTTCCGGTTAGTGTGCCAAAATACTTGCTTCGCTTCGTTGACTCCTTCCTCTCCTGAATGCATTCCATTAATTCGAAAGAAATCTTCATCTAGGCTTCAACCATAAAAAAGTACGAGAACAGTCGCAAATCAATGTTCTCCTTCCGCATCAAGCACGGAATTATTAATACGTAAAGTGGAAGGAAGAGTACTCAAAACCATTTGGGCGATCCGTTTTGCATCACCCTAAAAACATTGGTAACGCCAAAGAACAATTTTCCATGGTCCGACCAAGGACTCGATTTTGGTTAGCTTCATTTGGAAGCCGCAAAAAGTTTTTCCCTGGCTCCACTCCACATAGTTCCACTTGGTTTATTGTCTCGCTTTTTGTTTGTGCTATTCAACCGAAATTACGTTTCGTAAGGACAAGTCCTGGACAAGGATCCTGTACCTATTTCATAACTTGCAGATCTTTTTTTTTGTTTGATTCGCTCACTCCCCTAAATAACATGAAAATTTTCTGGATAATGGACTAATGGAAAACCACCCAAAATCAAGTTTTGGCATTATCTCATTCCTTCGTAACACCCACACTATGTGGATGTAAGGACATTCATTTATTGACGACCATGACGACAAGGGCAACGACGACAATGATGGCTACAATGAGGTAATAGAAAAGTTTTCGTTGAAAATATTTTCCGACTTTCCCGGGTTATATCGTCCATTTGGGAATTTTTCAGGATACCAATTGGAATTGTTGATGACATTTCGGGAATTATATTACTTAAAATCGTCGTCTTAAATTGTTAACGACAGTTCTGAGTTGAGGACATGGGCTCGGTTAATGCGAACAAAAATATGAACATGTTAATAGGAGTCATTGAAGTTTTATGGATGTCGAGTACTTGCTTGGATCTATCCTATTTTTAGGGCCTCAACTGGGTAATGACTCTATTTCGGAATTCCTATTGAGGTGCTAGGAGATGGGAACCATTTTCCCCAACATATAGCTGTTGATTGTTAAATTTAAAACAGGATTCTTCGCATTGGACTTCTGTTTTCATGTCAGTTCATTGCGGCGGCAGAGGCGAATTCTCCATGTTCGTGCCTCTGATGTGGCACCACATCACTCCACCCCAACTGAAATAGCGCGGGTTAAGCGGGGCAAACTGACCACGTAATCCCTCTAATGGGGTCACTGAGCGAACCTAACACTTCATGTGCGATTGTTTGAAGCGACTAACGGCTCATCGAACGCTTTCAGCCTCGACTAGGTGACCCACTTGGGCCCGCTTTGGACATCAAGCTTGAACGAGTTCTCGCCTCATTACGGAACTCTAAAGGATCCCTCGGATGGTGGTTGCAGCGACTTCCGAGGACAGTCCACCCTAATAAGGACGTGTGAATATGTCCCAAGGTCCCTGGCAGTTTTGTCCTCCGTTGTCGCGTGCCAGGTCTCTGAACAGCATTCTCTGATGGCCACCTCAGGGAGCGCGGAAAGGCGCGAACTCTCCTCATGCACAATCTCCGCGGGGAGAACTTGAACTCCTCCTGTGAACTCCTCTCGGTGGCTGTAGAGTAGACTCGAATTGCATTCCCAGATCCGTAACGATTACGGCTGGTCCACCAAAGCGCGGAATCCATTCCCAACAGAGGGTCTGGGCACATGATTGCGTCTTAATCTCAGACAGAGGTCTTGCTTCAGGCCACCGCGTAAACTTGTCCATAATTATGAACCAATACCTGTATCCGTGCGAGTCTCGCAAAAGGCCAATGATGTCGCGATGAATGGTGTGGAAGCGCCTGGTTGACCTAGCGAATACGCCTGCTTCCTTTGTGTCCTTGTTCATGGACGACCAGAAGTATTTTTCGATGACTAACCGGTTCATCGTCCTGATGCTTTGGTACACAAGATCGTGTATTCCGTGGAGTACTTCCCTGCGAAAATCATTCGGAATTAACGGACTAGGTCCCTTATCTGAGGTCTCGCAGAGTAAATAAAAATTTGAGCAGAAAATAGGAAACTCCTTGAACTTGTATTTGAAGTTTGTCCTCAGGCATCGTTTTTCGCCTCGGCAATTGCCGTATAATCTACCGCAGCAGGGAATATGACCTCCGAGATTCTAGAGAATGGGTCTGCAACAACATCGTCATTTCCAGACACGTGTTCGATATCAGAAGTAAACTGACTGATATAACTCAGGTGCCGAAGTTGGCGAGGGAACGCTTTGTCGGGCTTTTCTCTAAGCACGAAAGTAGCCTCGGCTTGTGGTCCCTGAACACCGTGAACGGTGTCCTCAAGGGAGAAACGGAAGTATTTTATACCGAGGGTACGCAGCGAATAACGTTGAACTGCTTTGAAAAGAAACTCAACGGTTGGCAGATTTAATTCACCCGTTGGTGAAGAGCGACGCCTATCGCTGTATCTGAAGCATCGACGAACACAGCTAGAGGTGCATCTACCTGAGGAGATGCCAGCAGTATTTCATCAACAAACTGTTGTTTGACTGACTGAAACGCATGGATGGCCTCAGCAGACCACGCAACTTCGCGGGAGTCTTTAGTTTTGTGCCAAGACAAGTAGGCGTTAAGGTTCGCCCCTCACAGGGGTCGTCAATTATCCTTAACGGGTCGCTTACGATACGGGGAGTAGGGTCCCCGAGGTGTCCGAGCAAGTAGCTCTGACCGCCTAGCTGTCATAATTCCTGCATCCTCGGTACTAACCCCCCGAAAGTTTCTCGGTGAAGAGCTCTAATGACCGATACATGCCGGGACACACTGGGAGTCACCAAAAACTGCTTGTAGACGTCAATGGGGTGAGGTGGGGAGCCTAGTTCTGCCAAAGTGGTAGTTGTGGCGTGTATCACGAGCAAGCCCCTTCGGGACCCTGGTCAGGTAGTATGCATTGAACCGGTAGACCGCATTGCCCCGAGCGTTCCAGGATCAGCTAATCGTAGGTCAGGCCCCAGGGAACTGGGGTAGGGGCTTTGTCCCCGAGGGTATACCCGTTCCTGATTATTGCGGCCACCTCCCTTGCACACGATGCGCTGGTAAACAAGTCAAATGGCGAACAAAAACAAATCAAACGAGAAGATAGAGGAAGTGGAGAGTGAGCTGGCTGCGTTTATTCGCAGCACAAAAATGCACCACTCTCCCCAGTGCCCAGTGAAGGACGCAACAAAGGCTGAAATACCCGACGAGACATCGCGAGAAGGACTCGCAAAGTGATGCGGCACCTGCAACGGAGACAGAAACCCAGATCATACCACGCAGTGCTATAGTTGCGGAAAGAGGCACAGTGGAAACTGCAGAAACTAACCAAGTGGTTTCGAATATAAGCTGAGTGGGAGAGCTGTAGACTACTCTGGCGCATGCTGAAGAGAAAAGGTTTATTAAGAAATGCGAGGCAGTTGTGAAGCGTATGCGATCTGCGGCATTGCTCCTGAAAAACGTTAGCAAAGAGGTGGAAATGGGCTAATGGAACTGGAGGAGCTCCTGGACAGGATTTCATATTACAAGCGGACATGAAAAGTAAGAGAAAATCCGCGGGAAGCAGAAATAATCGCGCCTCTCGACAGGAACACTACGAGTACCAAACGGATCGCAAACATTGCAGAGCGAACTGGGAAAAAAACGAAAGGAGGAAGGGACATCTGAAGGAGACTTCAGTCAGGAACTCTCCAGGGCTCAAAAGAAGAAGACGAAGAGGAACAAGAAACAATAACACATCGCGCCCTCAGAAAAACCTCTGCCCAAAATTAAGGCGGACACGAAGGACAGAGCACCAAAAGAAAAGGTGGGGAGACAAAGGAGGACTAGACCGCCAGCTCTGCTTATTAAGTTCCGAACAGGTGGGGCCGCGCTGGAGGATAATCCTGGAGGCAGAAGCGTGGAGACGTAGCAAACTTTCTATGTACTGGTGGACAGTGGAAATCGCATAGCTCTGGAAGGAGTGTCAAAGGCTCCGCCGCTTAACACAACGTCTAAGTAACCGGGAGGAGGCCTGAACCATAGTAACGTAGTACAAATCAGCCAAAAAGGGAACCCTCCGCATCGCAATAAACAAAAGCAAAGCTCGCTGCTGGCAGGATCTGGTCGACGAGGTGAGTGGGGACCCGTAAGGGCTCGGTTACGAACTGGCAACCCGAAAAATCGGGGCTCTGCGGATATCCAGTTCACTTAAGGCCGAGCAGTTAGACCGCATTGTAAGGGCACTATTCCCTGCGTACCCCGTATGGGATGATGACGTCGACGCTCAGAGCGCAGAGGACTGTCCACTTTTCTCTATAAAAGAGTTGGAACAGGCAGTCCTCTCTATGAAAAAAAAGAAACCGCCAGGACCCGACGGTATTCTAGCACAGATATACAAACTGGTATTCCAACACGGGCCAGATCTACTGCTCGGCGTTTTCAACGCTTGCCTGAAAGAAGGCATTTTCCCTCCTCGTTGGAAGGTGGCGAAGCCTGCGCTGATCCACAATGGGAGAGGCGACCCTGAGTTGCCGGCTTCATACCGCCCACTTAGTATGCTTAACACTGTTGCAAAAGTGTTCGAAAAGCTCATCAGAAGTAGAGTGGCTGAAGCGATATGCACTGCAGGTGACTTATTACTATGGTTTTGGTTTGATTTTAGAGCAGTTGCCGGATGCCGTTCAGCGGGTGGAGACACACGGCGGCAGAGGTCGACGGCTGGTGCTCCTCGTAACGCTTGACGTCAAAAACGCATTAATTCCGTAAGATGGAAAGTCATTCTAGGCACACTAGACAATATTTTAAACATGCCGAACTGTCTCTTGCGAATATTGAGGGACTACCTTAGAAACCGCTCCCTGCTCTACGAAACACTGGAGGGTCAGAGGAGGATGGAGGTTACATCCGGAGTAACACAGGGATCCATCCTAGGGCCGGACCTCTGGAACGCTACCTATGATAGTCTACTTAAACTGGACATGCCAGAAGATTCGTGCCTGGTCGACTATGCAGATGATGTCGCGGCGCTTGTTGCTGAACGCACTGTCGAACAGGCGTAAAGCAGGCTCGGCATATTGATGCGACGGGTAAGCGGATGGTTTCAAGCTTGCACTGGAAGAAACCGAAGTAGTCACCCTGACCAAAAAGAGAATTCCGACCCTGCATCCCATATCGTTCGGCGAGTCGATTATCGAGCCAAAACCAGCGGACTCAAAAATGAGCTTTCTTGATCAAATCAAAGCAGCAGCGAACAACACTACGGTGGAGTTTCGGCGTTAAGAAGGCCAATGGCAAACATTAGGGGCACAGAGGTATGGGCTGACGTTCTTAACAAGGAGATATTTCGTAAACGTCTCGCGGAAGTACGGAAACGGTGAGTTCTACGGGTGGCGTCTGCGTACCGCACCGTCTTCCAACCGGCTGTGATGGTGATCGCAGGATTGATTCCCCTTGCCCTTCTTGCTAAAGAGCGTCAAGCCATATACAAGCACAAGGGAGGTGTTTACTCGTGAAGAACAGCAATGCACCCTAGACGAGTAGCAACTCTCTTCACAAAATGAAACTAGAGGCAGATGGACTGCGCGGCTCATCGGCAACTTAAGTACGTGGCTGAATCGGAAACATGGCGAGACTGACTATTTCCTTACCCAATTTTTAAGTGGGCATGGAGGCTTTCAGTCTTACCTGCGCACGACTGGAAAGGCACGATCTCCGGATTGTGTGTTTTGCAATGGAGCTGTGGGCGACACCTATCACACTTTTTTCTCTTGTGAAAGGTAGGATAGGATTCGTCAGCAGTTCTATTGAAACACCGGGGGTCTCTCTCCAGACAACATTGTCGAAGAGATGCCGCCTTTGCGTGGGGAAATCTTCCCTGACGTCTATAGAGAGGTTACGGGGTCTATCAAGGCTTTGTTTGGCAGGTTCACCGATAGCGCATAGTGACAGGGGAAGTCTGCCCCCAATATGGGGGGTGCTACTGTTCGGCGCAGTCCGAGATTTACGTCCACCTCCCTAAAGCCATAGTTGCGGATGGGGGAGGAGTGCGTGGAAACCAGTCGTAAGTTCTGCAGAAGTAGGGTTTTTGGACGAGGTACAGGCAGAACCGAGACTTCAGCGCCCGTGTCGACTTTGACGTCTGTTCCACGAGGCGCGTGTACATCTCATGTCAGTCGTTGCAGCCAGAGGGACTTTAGTAACTCTGAGCCAACCTTATCCCCACCCAACTGCCTCATTTCCCAAAGCAACTGGCTGGGGGTACGATAGCCCAATGTCAGCTCATTCAGTAAGTAATTAAGCTTTGCTTCATCACTCACCGAAAGTCACCGAATTAGCTTCTCCTTCAAGCGGACGTCCGAGCAATCCTCAAGCACGTCCGAAACAAGCCCGCTGAGAAAAGAGCCATTTTTGCCCGTTCATTGCGGCGGCAGAGGCAAATCCTTCAAGGCGTTCTGGGCTCGCGCCTATGGAAAGAGTAAATTTATTATAACAATTAAGCCACCGATGTCATATCCTCAAGACGAATTCCTCGTCGAGTCTTAAGCAAAGGTTGGAAAGTTCCACACGTTCGACATGACCCTCAATTACTTCTAGAATTTCCACATAAAATCATGATTAATTCTTGTTAAATGAAGCATATGGATCCCAGTGCAATCCTTCCAGACTCATTTCAAGAAAATTCATTTCATTTAAAACAATCGAAGATAATGTGTCGCCAAGCGCAAATAGAATATCCTCCAACAGCCATGGAAGTGCCCCAGACACCATTGCACTATTTCTAATACCGAGAATATGCAACGACCCACCCCCCACCCTTCTATAGAAACGTTTAGTCGAAGATGGAATCCAATGAAGGAAACTCCGAAGCACATTGCCAACAAAGAGGAGGATAGTCTTAGCCAAGGAAAATAGAAGCAATCGGAGCAAATGCAGGGAGTATGGAAGGATACACTCTAATGGATATTGCCTTCAACCATCAACTGAGATTTACAAAGGATTGAATACGAAATGAGAATTATGCTGATGGATGGCTAAGTGTAAGGAATAATGCTGTCCCCCTTTTATCGGGTCATGCATCGCATCAGATTGGATGGTTTCCATGTGTATGTGAATAATTTATGCATTCAAATGAAAATGATTGGATAAGATCAAAAGTTTTCCGTAGCAATTTTCAACTTTCAAAACAAACTCTCAAAGTTTTATTAAATTTAAGAGAAAATATGGACCTTGATGGCTTGATATCTTCTCCCGCTATTTTACGATGATACTGGAACCATTATCGAAACAAATATCGGTTTCGGAAAGCTCTGATCGAAACCTTTCATTTGATACCCCACACGATTTCACCTGGAAAAAAAAGTTGGCTGCTCCCCCCCCTGCACATATGGAACCTCCTCTTAACCGCATCTCCCGTAATGTTGAGAATTCCCAGAAAAGGAGCCTAATTCGTGATCACACACATGGATAGAGGACGATTAGACCTTTCAAATCCCTCTCCCCTCTCCCCTATCTCCTCTCTCCTCTCTCCTCTCTCCTCTCTCCTCTCTCCTCTCTCCTCTCTCCTCTCTCCTCTCTCCTCTCTCCTCTCTCCTCTCTCCTCTCTCCGCTCTCCTCTCTCCTCTCTCCACTCTCCCCTCTCCCCTCTCCCCTCTCCTCTCTCTTCTCTCCTCTCTCCTCTCTCCTAGGGAAGCGCAAAATAGGAAGTTTGTTATCGTTTATGGGCCCTCCACTTTCCTTTTTCGATTTTCATTTTGAAGCATTTAGCATTCGTACGGATACATCTACAGCCTAAGTATCTAGATCGTCTCCTGAACTAGACAATCCTCATTTATCCTAGTGCCCAAACACCGGGCGAACTCACAGAGAAACACCAAATATTTTTCAGTTCCTTTGGTGGCCTGGGATTCTGAATACTCTGGAGTATTTTCTTCTATACCGTCGCAAAGTTTCTATTCTAGTGTTTTCAGAATTTTCTACACGCTCTTTGGAATTCGTCCCTAATCTCAGACGTCAGGAGGTCGGTGAAGGAGAGTGCTTCGATAAGTACCAAAACTGTTGCCCGGATTGCAGGGTGGTCTTGTTGATGTCGCCGACTCTGCCCCATCGACTCTTGTTCACCAGTTTCCACGATGACCTCAAGTCGAACACACTCCCTGATGACGGCCGGGGTTGTCCCACTGCGAGTAAGAAACCGATACTGCTCTGCAACTCCTTACACCGTCACGGTCACGGGTTACGAGAAACTCCTGACGAATCTCTGGTGAAACTAGGGGTGGTAGGATAGTGTACCTGCCTCGCAGGGTAAGATGATGAAGAGGTTCATATCCTCAGTCCACCTCAACCGCTGCCAATCCCCGTTGGCCAAACGCCCATCAAAAGAGAAAAGCTCACCATACAGATCATGCAGCCGATTTCGATATTCGAGACTCAACCCAATAGACAGAAGCCTAGTGCGCGCACTTCGTCGTTCTGCTCTTTCTGCACTCGCTTCGCTTACGTTTTTTGATCTCTTATATGTTGTGCGCTTCCACTCACGATGTCCACCAAAATAGAGGCAAGTCCCTCGGTAGTTACCGTGGCCGTACCGGTACCGAGGTTTTGGCGTTAAAGCCCGGCAGCGTAGTTCCTCCAGCTCGAGGCTCAATTCATTTTGACGGCGTCACTATTGGACAGCATTCGCTTCAATCACGCGCTAGTCGGGCTAGATGAGGAGACAGTTGAGTTTGTCTCCGACTTTCTCGAAAAGAAAGGCTCATAAAGCGCCTGTCAGTGAATAAGATAGCTAAACTTAATCTTTGGTGACCAAGTCGCCACCGAGCTGCTACAGTCTATGAGAGAGCACACAGGCCATTCTGACATGTGCGGATTCGGAGTGTCTGGGCATGTTAACAGCTAGCGCGGACGAAATTTATCAGGTCCTCGTGCGACCCATGGTTGGGGAAGTTGGGGAAGTGGCTCAGCTACAGCGGACGGTGGTAGCATTAACAGCTACCGCATAAGCTGTCGGTGCATTGCGTTCGGGCAGTAGGACTAGATCAGGGTCTAGGTCCACCTACCGAAGTGGGCGATCGGATAGCAAGTCATCAGAACCTTCGGCAAGTACCGAGGCATACTGGTACCATCGTAGGTTTAGAGAAAAGAGAAAGAAATGTACCAGCCCCTCCAATTTGTCACCAAACAAAAATAGACTTACCGGGAGTTCTGACGACTACTTCCCGTAGTACAGCACAGCGTCGCCTTATAATTAAGACCATTTAAGCCGTGCAACACGCGGTGAATACTGCAATTTTTAAAACTGGCGACAGCAAATTCTTCATCGATCCGCACGTATGACTACAGGGCAGGTAGACTTGAGTTTTGGACATTGACGAGCGTTTTCATTATCCCAAACATCAGCATTCCCTTCTAAGGCGCTGAATACCTATACCACTAGTGGATCTATGTAACAGAACCCTCATTGACCCCACAACTTTCCTTAGTTTTTCAGGAACCAACGAACCAGCACTCTTTCCGTCGTTTTTGAAGACGTTACCAACCGAATACGTGGGTCGCATTCTGAGACCGTTCTTGGAGATGTTAAACTTCTGTGGCAGTTTCTTGCCCAAGGCCCCCCACCATCAATCGATCCTTAACATCTATTTGTCTCGGCCGAAGATGAAAGACTTTAGCCTGATTGTGTGGTCCCCAGAAGCTGTCCAGACGACCACCAAGCAACAACTGGTGGATGCTGCACTTCTGGTATTCCCTCAGCAAGCTACAGCGGATGACGCATTTCTTCAGGATCTGAGGACCAACTCCAAATACATGTTTAGAAAGTTTCCTAACTTCGGCTTAACATTCAGTATATACTGCGAGACTCCAGACAAGGAACTTAAACCATGTATTCCGGCCAATTTTAGAAAGGAAGTATTTCACACCGTTCACGATCTGGCGCACTCAGGCATTCGGACAACGGGTCAGCCAGTCACTGCAGAACATTTCTGGCTGTCCAGGAACCCGGAAATTAATTCTTGGCCTAGATGCATCCCATGCCAAAAGTGCCAAATTGCAAAGCATGTGAGAAAAGAGGTAGGCGCGCTCCCCCGGTCGACCAAGCGTTTCCACACAATCCAGATCGATTTGAGCCGGGATGCTCGAAAGGTGGCACAGGACTTTAAAAGCAGCTATAATGGCCCAAGACGACCCTCCTGCCACTCGTTCTACTTGGCCTCCGGGCAGCCAATCGAGAAGAATTTGCTGCAAGTCCTGCAGCGCTAAGACTCCCCAGTAACCCTGTTCTCGACATCTGGTCGAGACTCATCACAACCAGTTTCTTACGTCTCCTCAAGGACGCAATGCCGAAGCTGAAGCCACCACCATCCGCCAACCACACGAAAACGGTGGCTGACATGACCAGGGATCACGAATTCTGCAGGCAATTATTAATTAGGACGCATACCTCTCGGAGACCGCTGCAGTCACCTTAGAAGGGCCCGTTCGAAGTCCACCATTATAGCCTCATCTTCAGGGGCTCGATTAAAGCTCAGGGAACCATGCGTCTGGTTCCTCGCTGAAACCGCGTTGGTTTCTGCTGGGGTTGGAGTATTGTGGCGGAACGATCAACCGGAGCCCACACGATCAGTACCTTCTCGCTGCATACCCTATGGTGGAAACAGATTTCCTTGGGACTGCCGCATAGAGATATACAGATCAGTTCAACCAGGTTCGAAGAAAGTGTCCAACTGCCGGGTGTTGATAAATTCGTCGAAGGCAATTTTGACAGCCTCTTCGTTCCTAAATTATTTTTTCGCCAAAAAATGATCCAAATGCTTAAAAAAGTGGTAGTCGGTGGGCGAAAGGTCCGGTGAATATGGTGGATGAGACAGAGTCTCATATCGCAATTCGTTCAACTTTTGAACCGTTGTTCTGGATACATGAGGTCGTGCATTGTCGTGAAGGAGTATCACACCATCTCTGTTGACCTATCTCAGCCGTTAAATACTCAATTTTTGGTGCATTTCCTCCTCGAGTTGGGCACAGTATTTCTGTACATTTATCGTTTCTCCAGGTGCCAAAAAAGAATAGTGGATAACGCCAGGTGTAGACCACCAAAAAGTCACCATTACCTTCTTCGGATGGAGGTTCGGTTTCGGCATATGCTTCGGTGGTTCATCAGCATCTAGCCATTGTGCTGATCGGCGATTCATCAGATGTCACTATTCTGTGCAAATAGGGATCGCTTCTGTTACGGGTGAGTAAAGGACTGCAAATTTCCATTCGAAACGCCATATTTTGCTCCGTAAGGACATGCGGAACCCATTTGTCGAGCTTTTTCAACTTTTCAAGTTGTTGCAAGTGCCGGGAAACTGTCAAATAGTGTACAGCTAGTTTCTCTGCAATGTCTCTCACAGACTGACGTGTATCGGATTCGACTAGCAAACGCAGCTCATCGTTGTCAATCGATGGTCCTGGATGTCCACGTGGCTCATTTTGAAGGTTTACGTCGCCTGACCGGAATTTTTCGAACCGCCGCCGTGTAGTTCCTTCGCTTACCGTATCCGCTCCAAATGCGCTGTTAATGTTCTTGGTCGCCTCCGCTGCACGTTCTTTCGAAAAATCTTTCTAACAGGTTGAGAACGAACTCTCGAAGAGGTTTAACTTTTGCTCGCCTGTACACTTCAGCGTTGCGGCCGCACTTCTTGGTTTTCCAATTGTATGACAAGCCGACGCAGTGTCTCAAAATTTTCCGCTCGAAGGACTCGCACTTCTTCGTAGCTTTGGTCGAACAAGAGATCCATATAGGGGCTCCGCAGCAAAGAATCGGTCTTATGATGCGTAGCTTTAAGCGTTTAGCTTTCCTGTGGATAGATCTAGGTCCCAAGTATCAGGATTTTCTTCCAAGAGTAATAACCTGTGTTTTGGCCTCGTTGATTTTTATCCCCCAGGTCTGGCAGTACTTACAAAGATATGTTAAGTATTTCTCTATAGCATTAGCTGCCTTACAGGGTCGGAGGCTCGACGAGAAGATAAGCGTGTCGTCAGCGAACTATAATAGTTCTGTGCCGCTCTCTGGGATTGGAGCGTCGGCTGTGAAAATGTTGTAGAGTGTAGGTCCTGAAATGCATCCCTGCGGTACTCCAGAAGTGACAGGTAGGAGATCGGAATAATCATTTCTCACGCTGACGTAAAAATGCCTATCTTCGAAGATACTTATTATAAGTCTGATCACCGGGATAGGGAAATCACCCATCGTGGAAAAGTTGCGAGAGAGGCGTCTTCGATGGTATGGTCACGCAATTCGTGCAAACGAGAATTCACTAGCCAAGATTGGTCTGAACATCGAAGTCGATGGTAAACGACCAAAAAGCAGAGCTAAACAACGGTGGCTTGATACACTAAATAGGGATTTGAAAGCCTCGAGATTGCATCCAGATCAGGCATTCGATAGAGCCAAATGGCGAAGCCGATCACGACGAGCCGACCCCGCTTGTGAACGGGACAAAGGCTGAAGAAAAAAAAGAAAAAGAAGATTGACTGACTTGCAGGCCTTGTGGGTGTATCCGGCAAGATCATCTCAAGCTGGTTCAATGGACTTTGATTATGGATCCATTTTTCGTGGGCTACCCCATTTCGGTTTTTTGCCAAATCGCCCCAAGAAGTGTGCCGTGAGTTAAAGTCCCCCCCAAGATTTGTAAGTCTTGGCCCAGCTGTTCAGAGGGAGAGTTGCATTTTATGCGTCTATTGTCATTAGTTTTAACTAAGGCCGCTGCCGCGGAACAGGCCTGCAGGTCAAATGCATAGTCTTTTCTGACTAAAAGGGCGGTACCGTTGTTGATTTCGGCCCGGATAATGTTATACCCGGTAATATTAGCGTTGTGCCTGCCTTTTAAATGTGTCTCTGAAACACAGAAGAAGTCTGCTTTCAGGGAATCGACCAACTCTTGTGCGGTGGCACGTTGGGCGTGTGATACCAAGGACGCAAAATTAAATGTGACGATTTTTAACTCCATAAACTCATCAAAAGTTGAATAGCGGCTAATTGTCGACGTTCATTTGTTTGGGCCGAAGCGAGAGTTTCGACCAAGTTTTTGAAGGCCAACTTGTTGCCTTGAGGGACTTGAGGGCTGAAGTTCTAGGAATAGTGTTCCTAGTTGTTTGGGTAAGAGGAGTTTGGGGGGCTGCAGCTCTAGGGAGAGTATTCCTAGCTGATTGAGCGTAAGAAACGCCCGGTTTGGCCTAGCCTTGTGACATCTGAGTCACCGCCTGTTTGGCTTTCATGGTCTCGGCATTTTTTTTTTGCCCTGCCAGCTTCCCTTCTGGTAACCATGTCCTTGTATGCCGGACATCCGGGGTAGTTGGCGGGGTGTCCGGACTGGCCGCAATTGCAGTAAGTTGGTTTGTCTGCGATGGGATTTGAGCATTCCCCTCGCATATGTGTTTTCGTGCACCTCACGCAGCGGTGTACGATGGAGCAATGGATGGCGATATGCCCGAAGTTTTGACAGTTGTAGCACTGCACTTCTTGAATCGGCTTGACTTTCTCAAGCGAAATTTTCTGGTGAAGGATATATTTCACCTTAAATGCTTCGTTTAGATCTTGTTCTGGCTCGAAAGTAGCCATGAACAGCCCCGATTGCGACTTCAACGAAAGCGGTGGGTTCAGGCTGTCAGCAAGTTTGTCGGCTCGCGTGACTAGATTTGACACGCTTTTCAACTTTAGGTGCGGATACTCTTCGTTGAGTTCGCGCGTTATGAAGACCACGGATTACTAAGGACTGAGTCCTTAAAGACGGAGGGGTAATGGTCATGGCATGCAGTCCCTTATCCTTAGTAAGATTGAAGATCGCTGCATGATCCTCAAGGCTTTGCGCAAAAATGAGGGTCCTATCAGCCCTCGTATTTTTTAGGGTTGCTTTTAACCTTTTCTCTTTTAGTATCCTCAAGAATTCAGGAACATTGATTTTATACCCAGTGATGGGCAGAATTTTTGCCTTTTTTGGGCGGGTAGCCTGGGGGGAGGGTGCCTGAGGGTTTGCCGGAGGAGCATTGACTCTACTTAGACTCACTTTTTCTTTGTTTCTCTTTTTCCTCCGCTGAAGGAAGTTGAACTCGTCGTCTGCCTCTTCTTGGATGACAAAGCACATCTCTCGAACATGATGGTGTTGTTGATCCTTCTGTTGTTGCTTCTTCAGTTGTTGTTCATGTTGTTATTGTTCACGATGATGTTGTCGTTGTTCGCGTTCTCCACGTTGCAGATGTTGTCGTTGCTGCTGCTCCGACGTTGCGATTGGCATCCTCTCTTCGAGGAATGCCAAGCGATCCTCTAACTGCTTTTTAATTTTTTGCTGACAGTCCAGCTGCTGGACCATCGCGGCCTTTTCTTGTTTTAGTCCCTCGATTTTTTCGAGGAGGGTCGCGTTCAATGCTTGCAGCTCTGAGGAACTGCCTTCTTCTTCCGATGACATCTCCTCGGGGTGTATCATCTTACACCTCTTGGCGGAGGAGAGGGTTAGGAGGTCAGAAGGGAGGGGATGGTGGCGGTATGATGGGTCCGTGATGTGGCTGCGTGTGTGGGAGTATAATTGGATGAGGTTATTTTCGTGGGTTAGGCATTTGTTGAGGAATTTGGTCAGCGAGGTAAGGAGGATCTGGTCTATGCGGGAGCACTTTATCTCGTCATAGACGACTTGGTTTGAGTGGAGCCTGTATTGGTTCAGGGACAAGCGGAAGAACCTCCTTTCACGTACCCGTAGACGTTCCATCTGGGCTGAGGAGAAGTCACACCATGCGACGAATCCATACGTGATTATCGGTCGGATCAACTGCTTATAGCAGAAGAGTTTGACTTTTGGGAGGATGGCGGAGTCTCTCTTGAGGATGGGCTATAGGGATTTTAAGCCTGTTAGGGTCTTTGAAAGGATGGAATTTACTTGAGGCACGGGTGACAGGCGAGACTTCATGGTTATTCCCAGGTATTTAGTGGATTGGACGGAGGGAATGGTGGATGGTCCGATCTTGATCGTGAGGTTGCGGGTGTCGGCCAGCATTTTGCGGGTAAAGGTGGCTCTACCGCGGAAGACGACAGCTTCGCATTTGCAGGGGTTGAGTAGGAGTTTCCAGGATTGGAGGAATTTGTTGAGGTTTCGGATTATGGTATTGATGCGGCTTTGGGGGGATTGTATGCTCCGGGAAGAGGTGTCGTCGGCCTATTGGATGGTTTTGACTGCTTGGGGGGAGTTGGTAGGGTGCTGGAGTGGGATATCGGCGGTGTATAGGAAGAAGAGGGTTACTGACAGAACTGAGCCTTGGGGGGTGCCTGCGGGAGGACTATAAAGACCAGATAGGGTATCGTGGATACGGACTAAGGATTGGCGATCAGACAGGTAGTTAAGGATGAGTTTGCATAATTGTGGGTGGAATTTGAAAATGTGGGAGAGTTTGTATGTGGGGCCTTCGTGCTAGACTGCGTTGAAGGCTTTTTGGATATCAAGGAGGCAAGCGGTGGTGGGGATGTTGTTGTTTAACTGGGTTAGGATGTCGGTTTTGCGAACTAGGAGGGCGTGTGAGGTGCCGTGGCCACGCGTGTTGGAAAACTGGAAGGGGGGGGATAATGTCGTGGTCGGTGATGTGTTGGAGCATGATGTCGTGGATGACGTGCTCGAAAATTTTCGATGTCACGTTGAGAAGGGAGATGGGGCGGTAGCTGCTCGGGAAGGCTGAGGGCTGTTCCTTTTTTAAGATTGGGACGATGTGGGATTCTTTCCATGGCGAGGGAAAGTATGCAGATAAGAGGCATAGGTTGAAGAGTTGGGCGAGGAACGGGCTTAGGGATTTTGCGCATTTTTTTAGGATGATGATAAGGATGGTCAGGGCCGGATGATTTTTTGTTGTTTCGGGAAAGGATGATGGATTCTACTGTCTCGGGTGTGACGGCATGTATTGGTAGGCAGTTGGGTGTTGTCTGTTGGGGTGGGGGGATTGGGAAATGGGTGTATATGGATGGTGTGGTAGTTTGGTTGTGTCGTGGGTGGGTCGGACAGATGTAGAGTGGTGCTATGGGCTGCCAGGAAGCTATTGGCAATCAGGTCGGCGTGGGCTTTGGGGGAGGTGTTATGGGGGAGGACGCTGGCTACGCGCGGTTTCGCGAGGCGAGTGCAAGTACCACGTAGTTTGCTGCACGTTTGCCGATTGAGCGAGATATTCGCGTGCTTCACAGCGTTGTGGTCGGCGTATAGCGTCTGAATGTGCGATTGGATGAGGTGTGACAGGGAGTAGATACGTGATTTAAGGAAGTTAAACTGGGGAGCGTATCTATGGCGGTGGAGTTGGCGTCTTAGGGTGGCTTTCTGCTTGATGAGGTCAAGGACATGGGGTGGGAGGGTGATTAGGCCCTGGTAGTTTAGGAGTCTGAGGGGATGGTTTCATTGCAGGCTTGTTGAGTTAACTCCGTGAACTTTTCCACGGCGGAGTCGATTTCGGAAGGAAAGGGGCGGGAGGCAAATAGTCGACAGTTTGTGGGAGTGTAGCGTGTACCAGTTGGCTAACCTATTGCCATTGGCGTTTATGGTGGTGTTATACCATGTATTATGTTTGGCGTTTAGGTCACCCCCTAGTACGAGGGAGAAACGTTCGTGTTCGTTAACTGGTAGGGCTTTGAGGTGCTGTGCTAGGTTGGAGATGTCGGCGGGAGCAAGGGTTTGGTCGGGGCAGTAGAGGCTACCTATGAATATGATGGAGGACGGTGTGGCTATGGAAATGACGGTTAACTCAATGGATGGGGCGATGCTGGATGGGATGCAAACCCGTTGGGCGTCTAGAGGATTCACTACTAATATGGCTGCGCCTCCGCCTTGGCGGTCAATACGATCGGAGCGGAAGGTGGTATAATTGGGGATGTGTAGCTTATGCCTAGGGTTGAGTTTGGATTCAGTGAGAAGGAGTAGGTTGGGTTTGTGGGCGGAAAGAAAGTTGGTCAGTTCGTGGCGTTTTCGTCGACTGACAACAGAATTGACGTTCAGAAAAACCACTTTAGTGGACATTACGGGGGGACACTTGGCAGAGGAAGGAGAGGAACGCGAGTCTCTTCTCCATTGGCGAGGAAAGGGAATTGTATGTGGGGAGGAATATGGTGAGTTAGGAGGATGGGGATCTCGGAGTCGAGGTCAAAAATGGGCGTCGGGCGCGAGACGTCCCTAACCATTGCAGCGTATGAGGATGGTGGGGATGTAGGGTTATGTGAAGGAGTAATCTGATCGGGTTTCAGTTGGGGATCGGGTTTGGTTGGTGGGATGGGCTTTGGCTTTGTGGGGAGGGATTGTTGTGCCTGGCGGGCGCGAGCTTGAATGAACATCGGGCAGTTGCGATAACTCGCTGGATGTGTGTTGGTTCCGCAGTTAATGCAAGATGGGTTCTCATCCTGTTTCTTAGGGCATTGACGTGGACCGTGGGGGTGTTGCATTTAACGCAACGGTATGGCAGGTTGCAGTTTGACACAGCATGCCCAATGCGCTGGCAGTTCCGGCATTGAACTAGTTCGTCTAGTTGTCTCCATAGCACGGCGACTTCATCTTCATCTTCATCGGCGGTATCGCGAGCCATATCCGACTCGCTATCTTCGGGGGCAGATTCCCAACTGTCTTCGGGGCTGGATGGGGCTCAGGATCCATCCCCTGGGGCGACAGTGACCTGTCGTCAACCGGGCGTTTAGACATAACGCCACGCGACTGATGGATCCTTGGGAGTCACTATGGTCACGGTTCTAATTTTCACTTTGCACTTTACTCGGAGCACTTTATGGACACGTCCGTTCGTCTCGGACGACTAACACCAACTCGAGAAATGACTCCTTGATTAAATGTTGGAGTATTTATACTTCATTATCCGACACCAACAGCGCCAACGGGTGGTGGTTTGATACAGCAAAATCGCAACTAACTTCACTTGATTGCCAAATCGGCCATTTCCTGTGCAACAACGTAATATTTTTGAGAGGGACGCTAGTTTGTTTCGTCAAGAAATCAACTACAAAATATGTCGATATACACCCATGCCCGTTAAATATCCTTGGTCCACGTTTCATTTCCGGTCAAAGCTTTCTTTTTGTTTAGGAAAATTCGAGCTAATAATCTTGGAAATCCTAGTCCTGAGGGCTCCTCAGGAAATTCGTAACAGAACTTTTCCAAGAAAAAGCGAATCAAAATAGAAAAAATCTTTTTTGGTGAATGTTATCCTACTGAAGGGAAGAAATATTAGATTTGAAATTTGAAATTTCAGATGAACAACTCATGGTAACCAATGGTTCCTGGAATTGAGAATTTAATTTTATATGCGGATGTATCTATTTGGAATATCTTCTTAGTTTCCCTATCCAAGGAATGGCCTTGGGACGAGTCTTAGAGCATTCATTACGTATTACTCAGAAGTAAATCCTGACAGGCTTACTATTGGGATTTATTTCCTAATGAAGGTGTTCACAAATTACAATTTATTTTATGGCTCCCACAAGACAAATCCTATTTGAATAAGGAGGCATAGCGTAACGAATGAAGATGTCACTGAAAAAAGATTAATTATTGTTGTCGGCATAAATGTACTCTGCAATGAGCATTTTATGTGTCTAAGATAAATATTCTGTTTTTCCTGAAAATAATATTCTTTGCAGAGTCCTCAACTTTCATGGACCTCGCCAAGGCGAACTTTATTACGTGAACATAATCTCGCGGCATATGTACAACTCCAAGTGATATAAATTCCCAGCATATGACATAAAGTTGGGAAACATGTTTTATTGTAATTAAACTTCCTCCGAGGGAGGGACAGAGGTGAACAGATACAAATAAGTGACAAATGTTATGGATGTATGTAGATCCGGCAATGATTTACTCTGGAACGTGCTTTGGCATCTTCCGTTTATTGTGGGGATTTATGCGTCTACCGCGGGAGTAAAATGTTGCATATGACAAGTTTTATTGTTAAATTTTAATGATTCTAATAAAATAATATATTCGCGTTTACAGTGGGAAGCGATAAGTTAAATCCAGGTTTTCTCGTGGATGCGAACGTCCCCATGGACCCCGCCCTGAGCTGAGAACCTGAGAGACCTGAGAAAGCCCTGCTAAATCAACACCAACAGCTCTACTGCCAAACCCTAACTCCACCTCCACGTGGTGATCGCTGGGAGCTCTTTCTTAACGAAAAGCTGTAGACGGAGAAGGATGAAAGCGAGTCTCCGACGCCTAAAAATAGGACAAATTGTACCAACAGGCCCCCAAGTTGGGGGTTACGAAGCCACAAAAAGACGTTCGGACAACGGCGAATCCGGCACCTACCCACTGTCCAGATAGATCCCCGTGAAATTCCAGAGGTAACCACTGAAGAAGTCCTGGAAGCCGCGAAGAAGTTTGTTGAAAACAGGAGAAGTTGATTGCGACGATCAAATGAAGCACCGGGCGCGGAAGAGATTCCAGCCGAGCTGTTAAAATCCAATGGAGTAGGCATACGGCAGTAAAGATCGTGAAGTACTTTCCAACATAATGCTGCAATTTGGTATATCAGCTAAACTAGTACGACTGACGAGGATGAATATGACCAACTCCATCTCACAGGTCAGGATCCAGAACAGGAAATTAAAAGGTAACACCGTCTCCGTCCCTAGTAGTGATTTTATTATGCACATGTCGATATTTCGGTTGACTAATACTTTTGAAGCGTATACCGTTTTAAAGCATGGCGGCGGACTCACGTCGGTGCTCTTCAGCCAAGCACTGGAATACGCTATCCGAGCAATGGATACCAAAGTCAGCGGGACGCTACTAAGTTGAAACAATTGTTAGCGTACGCAGGTGACTTCAACATCATGTCTCTAAACCTGACGGACGCAGAGGAACTTCTGCATACTCTGGACACTGCTGCAAAAGAAGTTGGAATACGCATCAATGGGGATAAAGCGAAAATAATGATGCAGTCAAGCAGTAGAACGCCAGCTCATTCGAGCATCAACATAGGGAACCTTAACATCGAATTCGCAGACAGCTTTAAATATCTGGGTAGCAGCCTGTCAAAGGACACCAATGAGACTGACAAGGTCAAGGGACGGACGGACTTTCTTCTCGATCCTTCTGGTCCTTCCCATAAAGAAATCGATGCACAGAAACAGAAAACCCTATACAACTGGATCCACGACCCTTTCACGCCAGTCAACCTTGAGGTGGTCTCGTCGGATTCGTCGACAAGGTCCGCTAGTCAATCCATCATTGAGTTTTTCCTGCCGTCTGATGAAACCAAGCAAAGTTTTCAGATAACTTTCTGTAAAACTTTGCCAGGCAAGTTCGACCATTTTGCAGTTGAACTCAAAATGGCCTCAACTTCACAACTGCAGAAGCGAGCTAAGGTAACCATCAGATCATTCGCCCACACTGATTGGGACAAATTCAAGTCAGATTTAGCACCAATGCTGAACTTGAAAAAACTCGCTACAGATCGCAATCTGTCAGACAAAGAAATTGACGAAGCAATCATTTTGGCTACAGACGCCATCAATACTGTTACACGCAGAAATACCGGACTGATCAAAGTCGATGAGTTTGTATACAACAAACTCCCGCATGACATCATGCTGCCGAATTATAGAAAGAAACCATTGTTGCCCCAGGTTTAGACGGCATTCCGAATAAAGCATTGACAGTGGCCGTCGAAACAGTTCCAAGGTGGTTCGCTGAAACATTTACGACGAGTCTCATAAATAGGATTTTCCCGGAAGGGTGGAGGAAACAGGAGTTTATGCTAATCCCTAAGCCAAATAAACCTTTGGGAGATCCTTCGTCTTATAGACCTATATGCCTGCTAAACGACATCGGCAAACTCTTCGAACGGGTCATCTTCAATAGGCTTGTACCAATCACAGAAAAGGAGGGTGGTCTCACAGACAGACAGTTCGGATTCCAAAAGGCAAGATCTACTGTCAATGACATCAGCACGGAAATTGCGAAAAAAGCAATGGAGACCAATAAATAAATGCCTTTAATACGGCAAAATGGAGCAAAATAATTGTGGCTTTAGCCAAATTGAGCGCTCCTTTATACCTAGTGCACATACTCATGGAACTTCTCTTCACTTAAGACGTATACAGCAACTTGCGGGGTTCCACAAGGATCAGACCTCTGTCCTCTCCTGTGGAGGAGTGGACAAACATTGGCTTCGCAGACGACATCGAAGTGACTATCGTGGCACAAGATATTGATAAGATCGAGGTACTCACAAACAAGGCAATTTTCGAAATCAGTTCTTGGCTAGAGGAAGCTGGCCTGGCACTCGCGGAGCATAAAACCGTGGTAGAAGAAAGCAAACGTCGATAAAGATCAGGATTGGTGAACACATTATACAGTCGCAGCCAACGCTTAAATACCTAGGAGTCATGGTCAACCAAAAACTGAAAGTCAAGTCCCATTTTGAAAATTTTGCAACCAAAGCTTCCGAAGTGGCTGCATTGTGGGCAAGAATGTTACCAAATGTAGGTGACCCTAGACAAAGCCGTGGGCTTCTGATCTCGAGAGTTGTCAGCTCCATCTTGCTTTATGCAGCTCCAGTCTGTGCACTGTCTTTGAAGTTGAAAGCAAATAGAAGAAAAATCGCAACCCCATACCGATTGAGTACATTGCGAACATCGTGCACTTGCAGTACAACTTCAAACGAAGCACCTTATGTGATAGCAGGCATGATCCACATCGACATCTTGGCGAACAAGTGTCGATGCCTCTATGACCCATTATATGCAATCGGTGAGTCTTATACCAATCGTCGACAATTGGCACGAAGTGAATCAATTTTGGAATGGTAAAAAAGATAAGATGATTGACCTAAAAGACGCTGGACACAAAGGATTATTCCAGATGTCTCTAATGGATCAAATGAAGGCGTGGAGAGGTTAGTTCCCACCTAACTCAATTCCTAAGTTGACACGGAGGGTATGGTTCATATCTTTATCGCTTCTGTCGTGACGACTCTCCGTATTGTCCGACATGCATGATGATTCCGGAGGATGCGGAGCATGTTGTTTTTAACTACCGGTGGTTCGCCGCACCCAGAGTGGAAGTGGAAACTGACAGCGGGGCACGGTTGACACCCGAGTATCTTGGACCACATGCTAGCCTCTAGCTAGCGGCGGGAAAACTAATGAAGGCGATACACAATCTGCTGAGGAGGGAGGAGCTTCGGAGGAAAGTTACGACGACAGGAGCCGCAGTTCACAACTGATCCTGCCCGCGACGTAATACCGAAATGGCAGTCCCGCGGGGTAAGGGAAGAAGAAGGAGGTGGTTTTAGTGAGTAAAAGTCTCACATAACCATATGACAGGGGCCAGTGGTAGGTTTTGAACCTTTCCACCTGCCAACGTCCAAAAAAAAGACGGGCAAGCAGACCAATTTTAATAAGGGTTTTGTAACAAAACCTTTAAAAGGGGGATCACATCGCGGGAGCGTCCGTTCCTCTCAATGAGCGGCAAAGAAAAAAACCGCCTGCTGTCTTTTATCGCCCGGAGATGAAAATCCATACATTAACAAGGAACAAAATCAATAATTATTCTGCCTTATTAAGGTAATTTACAGAGATGTGAGAGGAAAAAAACTCTTTGTTTGTTTTTTTTTAAATCGATCTTTTCTTCGCCTCCCGCGGCTGAAGTTGAACAATACTTTGTTTGCTTTTGGTAGAAAGCGTTCAATTCGGGCTCAGTCGGTAGTTTGATAAGCTTAACTTCTGGTCGAGTGAGGGTTATAGTTGGACATGGCCGTCAGCACCAGGATGTGTCGTTGCATATAATATAAGACCTCCTTCTTCCAGCGAGCACTGAAGGAGTCGCGCAGGTTGGTGAGTAGCCTCCATCAGTTTTTGATGGACATACGCTGGTCTGAGTCGCTGTATGATTCGGGAGGGCACCACCAAGGATGATCGAACTAAGAAATAGACCGGCATTAGGGCCGCAGCGTCCTTGGTGGGGATCTGAACTTAGTGGGCAGAGAGGCCTCGCGTTGAGACATGCTTCGACTTTTGCAGCCAGCGTTGGCACATCTTCAAAGGTAAAAGTGAAAACTGCGATAGTTCTGTGAAAGTGATACTTGAAGTTACTCACCGCTGCCTCCCAGAGGCCGGGAAAGTGTAGAGCGCGAATGCGCGTGAATGGCAACTCGACGCCTCCGGAAGCCAAAGCCGTGGCTATGGTTGTCCATGAAGGAGTCCACGACTTTGCGAAAAGAGCTTGTAACTCCTTGTCAGAGTTTGTAGCATTGTTGAAGTAGAACTTCGCGCAGACTCCTCGATGAACGCAGAATCAGGAGTTAGCTGGAAAAAATGCATTCGAACAAAGGTCGGATACAATTGCGATGTGCATTACTCGAATTACAAAACAGATAAAAGTAGCTATGCAGCTTTTCGTGGTTCTAGCTCATCTACCTTTCGAGAACAGCAAGAGCACTGGTCTAGCGTAGTCTAAGCCTGGAACGGCGAAGATTCGTTATGGAAGGACGCGCTCGAAGGGTAACGGGCCCATTTACTGCACAAGTCTTCTGCACCGAATCGAGTACAGCGAACGCACCGACGAAGTACTCCAGTGGCGATTGATGAACATCTCGTCATCGAGAACAAGCGGTGGAGATTTTTTCAAATTTTGAAAACCGCTGCAGCTCCGACAAACAATTACAACATTACAATTCTGTTCTCTCCTCCAAGATAGCAAGGGAATGCACGTCCTCCTGCGAGCCGACAGACAGTTAGGATGCCCAATCGGTTTCGTCAATTTGATCCATCCCACTAAAGGCGATAGGAAGCGAGGTCAGCAGCGCTCAGGCTTCGGCTTGCACAATCTGCGGTGTTGTCAGCTGATGGCACATGCCTCCAAGTAGCCATTGCAAGCCGGGTGATGATTTCACTTTTGCGGTTAGCAATAAATTTTTGCCGTTTGGACGCATCGCCCTTGAGCTATTCTAGTACGACTCGGGAGTCTGACCATACATGAGTCGCCTTCGGTGGTCCGCTCTATCGAGGATATGCGAAACCAATCAAGCGATAAGTGTCGCTGCACAACGTCCCAATCGAGGTAAGGATTGAACCTTTGTTGGAGCAACCTTCGCTTTTGCTGTTGGCAGCGTAGATACATGTCCAGAAACGACAGTGTAAATAGCGCCAGCATAAGCTTGATGCAAAGCGTCTCCAAATCCCTGAAGCGGTCGGTAGTCGTCCTCAAACACGGCGGAGATCGCCACAAGGTTGCCTTGAAATGGCGCATCCAACGATCTCGAAAGTGTTGCGGTAAAGCGGAATCCCAATTCAAGTTGTCCAGCTACAAGTCCTACATAATGGCTATGACAATCACTGGAGCAAGCCAGCCTATGGATCAAATAGACGGGCGATCTCAGATCAAATTAATCGCTTTTTATCTCCATTTTATAAGGCGCAGCTGAGGTTTTAAATATAAAGGCATTGTCCTTGGGGAACCACTTGAAACCAAGGGCAGATATGACCTCATTCAGTTTGACCTTTACCTCGTGCAGAAACATTCACGTCAACCTTTCCAAAGTTGTTGTTCATTCACTGCCCATTTGCCGAGTGTCATACCTGCGGATGCCAATAATGCCACTAGTTGCCCTCGTCAATGAAGTGCTTCTTCGGTCATGTCTGCTTCACCAAAGAGGTCGTCCACGTAGAGTGTGTACCGAAGAGTAGCAGCCGCCTCAGGATACTCCGTAGACGGTGAAGTCCTGTATGTTACCGTCATGCACCTGAAGTCCCTAACCTCTCGGCTGCAACCGCGTCGCCATAAGATGCGTTGCCAATCGGTATCGTCATGGTGCACCCGTTTTTGCCTAAACATCTTGACAACGTCAGCCGTTGATACGAATTTATAAAACTTCCAATCCGTGAAAACCATTGAGATGTCCGCTTGCAATTTTGCCCTGATAGGAGTAAGTCATTGAGGGTCAGACAGAAGGGATTTTTGGATTCTCATGGTTCACATGTGCTTTGGGGACATGTAATAGTTTGGTCTGTTCAACTCATGAGAGGGAAGCAACTCCATGTGCTGCAAGTCCACGTATTCTTGCATAAAGGTCTCAGAACGCTCTGCAAGCTGAGGATCTTGTTGCAAAGGGCAAAAGGCAAACGCATTAGAAAAATGGTTTGCGCATCTTTTCTCGTCAGGAATCAGTAACGATTTACGTGGAACCTCTTCGATTTCCGAAATCTGCGTGAGCACGTGCGAGAGGGAGTACTCAATACAGAGATGGAATACTCGAATGCCGAACGAAGAGTCTTGGGCAGGAGGCATAGATATGACAGCCATCCAAACACTGATTGCTGAGCGACAGGAGTCCCGACTGGGCTTTTCATTAGTCCGTGCAAGATGATAGTTGAATATATGTCCGTGCCTAGAATACAGTCTACCTTCAAATGGTCACCGTAGCCAGGATCAGCGAGATTCACACCTGCGAGATCCGGAAAATTGCTGTATGAAATCTTTTCTTTCGACAAGAAACGCATTAGTTCGACGAGTGTGAGAGCGGAAAATCCCATGCCAAATTCCTGGTTTCTGCTTGATTGTAGGATCCTGTACACAAGGGAATTGTATTTTGACGATTCCGTAGTACCAAATCCAAATACTGAAAGTGAGGTTCTTTGTGTGTCGAACCTAAGATGCTGCATGGTACGCTGCGTAATAAAGCACTTCTCAGCACCCGGGTCAATTAATGCACAAATCGCTAAAGATTTTCCGGAGGAATTTGCGATCACCACGCGTCCTGTTGGTAATAGCACCATAGCTTCGGTAAAAACGTTATGCGAAGCAACGTTACTGCTCGAATCACCAGAAGCCCCTGGAACACTGGTGACATTCGTTGCATTTTCACCTGAGTGAGAGTCGCGATTGCTCGGAGCTTTGCACTGATGATTGCGACGAAAATCGTTGCTTAAAACTTTCCCATTATCCCTGATTACCAGAGAACGTAGATAACGTAAGAGCTGGTAGAATCGAAACGACTGCATTTGCCGTACTGTTTTGTACAATTGATGAGAGCTGGTTGGGTATTAATGCAGGTTTAAGCTGAGCGAGCTTGGGCGAAATACTGAGTCCCATGCTCGCCAACACAGAAGCGCAGGCTCAAAATTAGCACGCCGACCTGGCTGGGGGGCACCATAGCAAGGAATAATTCGCGTAAGGCAGCACGACACCGAATCGGACAGCCTCACTCCACCGAGTTCACTCTTAAGTGAACAAATAATTGTTCTACAGTCACATTTGAAGTCCATTCAGGTTTAAAGAAAGAACAGTCGAATTAAAAAACCTCTAATCCCAGCGAAATTGGAACTCTTACAAGCAATCCCAAATAACCTTGCCAAAAATGTGTAAATTAAATTTATCACCGACCCCTATTCATAAAGAAAACTGACTCTAAGGAAAACCTAGGATTCGACCGTATGTAAGGTGTTCCAATACAGAACCTTGAGGAACACCTACTGTCGCAATATACTCTTTCGTCCCGACATCCAACCAGAGCCAAATTATCGTATATAAGTAGCTAGAGATACCCAGTTTAACCAAAACACCATTAATCCAGCCCCTGTTGATTGAATTATAGGCATCCCTGTCATCTAGCATCACTAATGGTTAACTTTTACTCACGACCATCGTTTTCCCGAGGCAAATCAATAAACCCTGTCGAATCCCAGAATCTTGTTATCTCCAATACATCGCAGATCTCCCTAATCTAGATCTAGGACTATTCTTCTTACCCTTTGGCAAAGCTTTGCTTGTCAGCTGCAGAATACTAAGATTACTTGCTACGTTTGGATTGGCCTACTAAAACCTTCTCCAGGGATGGGGTTGAACCAACCTTTACACTATAGAGGATATAGAGGTTCTGATTCCATTTAGTAGATGTGCATGGACCACTCTTTTCGGACGAATGCCCAACATCTCAAAAGTGGCCAGGGTAGATGTAACCCCAGCAAACCGTACATATAAACCCAGCAGAGGTGAAGTACCGCCCCAAGCGGCAGATCAGTTGTACTGGAGAATCGACCCTCTCTTGAGATTGGTCCTACTGATTCTGGGAAAGACCTTTTATTGTATTTGATCGACCCTTTTAAAAAGAGTTCGAGGACTAGAAGATCACCACCATCGACCAAAAATGTTACCCAAATAACAAAGAAAAATACCATTAACACCGAAGGAAGGAAAACCTAAAACTATAAACCATCTAATAATGTAGCGAAAACACTTCAGGAAATGGAAAATAAGGAACTGCGCGAAAGGCTCAACAAACTAGACAATCTTACATTACAGCTTAGTTCGCAAATTAAAGAACTACAGCAGGAAAATGAAATCCTCAAGAAACCAACTTCGGCTGGTTCATTCCCAGTGAACTGCTGCACTCCTAGTATAGATGAACCAAAAGAATACCACACAGATGAAGTACAAATGGTCACAAAAAGACTGACCGAGCCCTCACGAAAAAGCTGAACGTGGAAAAAATCCAATGGTAAACTTATGAAGGCAAAAACAACATGCTTCGCAAGGTTATGGTTAGGGGACTCCACCCAACGTACCAAAAAAGGCGACATTGTAGAAGATCTATAGAAAAAGGTGTTTAAGATCATTGACGCTGAGAAAGAAGAGAAACAGTAATCACAAAGCGAGGTCTCCCACTGTTCATGCTTACGTTCGACAATAGTGAAGACCCAAACAGAGCTATCGTTAATATGAAGGTCAAAATAGAAGCACTGGGTAAAACCAGCAACCTAATACGCCAAGGTTTCAATAACACACAATGGTATTGTAATCCAAATCCAAGCTCAAATCATCAAAATATCCAAACAATAGAGTTTCCCTGCCAAAATGTGTAAATTGAAAAGGCTAACACCCGGCCATTTATTGAGGTTGCGAAATAATGAAAAAACTAGACAAACTGAGATGCAAAAGGACCGCTGCCGCCAAAGTTAGCTGTTCCCGAAAATCGACGAACTAAGCGACACAAAATCAACCTACAACCTATGGAGACAAAAATATAACAAAAAAATTGACAAATGTCCTGAAAATCATAACGTAGAATCCGAAAGGGCTGCAACAGCACCAACAAGAGTTGGAAGTCTTTCTTTATACTGAGATGATAGGCAGCTGTCTTATTGCACAAAGCTACCTCACGGTGGCTCTTGCTGATATCCTGCAACACACCCAGTCGGCCGACAAAAGGGGGAACAACAATCTCCTCCAGGCTGACTAATAGACAGAAAAATTGAGCAGTATTCAAAAAGCACTGAACAACACTGAAAATATAACAGGCGGGTGGGAAAACTACTCCTGCTCATCATGGACTGAATAACAAATATCCTTACTGTCCTACAGAGATTAACGAACTATTAGGTGCAAAAAGGGGTTGCTTCTGTTGGGGGAGAGTAAAGAACTGCAAATGTTCATTCGAAGCACCATGTTTTGCTCCGTAAGGGCTTGCGGTACCCATTTGTCGATCTTTTTCACCTTTCCGAGTTGTTGCAAGTGCCGGAAAACTGTCGAATAGTGTACACCTAGTTTCTCTGCAATGTCTCTCACAGACTGACGTGTGTCGGATTCGCCTAGCACACGCAGCTCATCGTTATCAATCAATGGTCCTGGATGTTCATGTCGCTCACTTTGAAGGTTTACGTCGCCTGACCGGAATTTTTCGAACCACCGGCGTGTGGTTCGTTTGCTTACCGTATCAGCTCCAAATGCGATGTTACTGTTCCTGGTCGCCTCCGCTGCTTTATGACCGAGTTTGAACTCATACAGAAAAAGTATACGTTCTTGGCTCTTTTCCATCCTTTTTTCCTTTTCATTCACTGTTATCATAACGATGGTCAAAACTGAAGTTTCTCCTTTATTAAATGTAGGAGTATTTATACTTCATTATCCGACAGCAACAGCGCCAACTGGCTGTGGTTTGATGCAGCAAAATCGCAACTAAGTTCACTTGATTGCCAAATCGGCCATTTCATATGCAACAATCTAATAATTGCAGGGAAACGTAGAGCTAGCAAACTACAGCAAAGAAATCGCACAACGCAAAGAGAAAAAACCTGAAACCTAACAAACAAGCTAAAGGCCTTCATTACCAAATATAGAAACGAGTCCTTCAACAGATATATCTCAAATCTTACAGCACAAAAAAGCACACACAAAAGATCTGATAACAAATTCCACCTATTAAGCAGGAAAACGTGCAATGGGTTCGTTTTGATTAGGATAATTTGCGAAGCTTCTTTAAAGGACTTTCCAGCCTCTAGATACACAAGCATCTACATGCTTAAAACCAATCAGAAAAGTGGGCCATTACTCAATAGGCCGTGTAAAACAAAATGAGTTGAGGACAGAAATCTCCTAATAAAGATCCTGGCTTAAAACAGGGAGAATACTAAAAGAATTGTCAAAAAAGGGTCTAGTTAAATTATTACAAATAATTAATGAAACTTTCTGATTAAAATACGTCCCTCGACAATAGAAGGTGGCCGAACTTATAATGATACCCAAACTGGGGAAGGAACCAAGTAGAGTAGAATCGCATCGACCAGTATCGCAACTTCCTACTATAGCCAAGCTAAGAGACTGCCGCTGTGCCAAAGAATCAAATCCAAAGGTCATACAAACGTTCCAAAATAAAGTGCTTAGAAATATAGTAGACGCTCTCTGGTTCATTCGTAATGCAGACCAGCGTAAAAACCTGAGGTCTTCTCCCAATAAAAACGAAACTAAAATATGCAAAGAAAGCTGCTCTCAGTTGCAGCTTGGCAAAAGGTGGCTTTAGTGGATAAAAATCTCACTCTCTCAAAGATTGTGAGCCCTGAGGTTGGTCTTTTGCAGATTTCCAACGCTTAAAAAAATCTGAAAACCGACCCAGGTAAGCGTCTTTTTCGGTTTGTCTCTGGTTTGAATCCGGATCGTCTTGGATGTTTGAACCTATCTTTGTGCTTGCCCCGCTGCTGTAGGCTTATGGCTTTGACAGTATTAAATGTAATGCGAACGACGCTGAAGTACAATCTCCTTGAAAATAAAACAAGTCGGGAAACCGGAAGCTTGACGCTTCAGGTATAAAAGGTTTTGTGTTTCCCTATGTGAGGAGCATAACGTAGATCTCCATTGGCTTATAGCATTGACCCGAGATATTGAAATCGTTCAGTTCTGGGCAGGTTACTGCCATTGCCAGAACTGAGCGATTTAAATATCTCGAAGGGCAGGTTGCCGACATTGCCAAAACTCAGCGATTTAAATATCTCGAGGGGCAGGTTACTGCCATTGCCAGAACTCAACGATTTAAATCTCTCGAGTCAATGCTATCTGCCAATGGAGAACTGCGTAATGAAATTATTTCACACATTAACGCAACCTGGATGAAGTGGCATTCCCCAACTGGTGTTCTTTGTGATCGACGTATCAGCGCACGTCCCAAATCTAAAATTTACTGCAATGTCGTCCGTCTGCCGCTCTCTATAGTTCTGAGTATTGGCCGACTATAAAGGTCAATGAACGGCGTCTTGCGGTAATGGGGACGAAGAAGTTGCATTGCACTGGTGGCGTGACACGTTTTGATTAGGTCTGAAATGAGAATATCCGCGATCGAACGGGTTTGCACCGATCGTGGAAAAACTGCAAGAGGGGCGTTTTCGACGGTGTGGTCACGTAACTCACACTAACGAGAATTCAACGACCAGTATTGGTCACAACATCAAAAACAATGGTAAGCAACCAAAAATCCGGCCAAAACAATGGTGGTTTAATATGCTGGATGGGGATTTAAAGGTCTCAAGATTACATCCTGATCAGGCATTTGATAAAATAAAATGACGAAACCGATCACCACAGGCCGACCCCGCTTGTGAACTGATGGCTGAACAAAAAGAAAAACATGTGAGGAGCGACAAGGGCACGACAGCTCCGTGTAATATAGCTAAAAATTCCATTACCCTCTATTTCCTACAAAGCGATTTAAATAAATCATTTGATGGAAAGCCCTGTGTTGATAATGGTCAACTTCATACGCCCCTGTTTATTATTATTATGAGTTTAATATTATTAGCAAATGCCAACAATTTAACCAACATCAAATATAAACAAGTCGGGACACCGGAAGCTAGACGCTTCAGGTATGAAAGGTTTTGTTTATTTCTTTTATGAAGAGATTTGGGTGTGCATTTGTCCCATTAGCATGTAGCACGTAAAATATGCATATATTATGTGAAAATAGCCACTTTCAAGTGATATTGACATTCATAGTCTCGAATTTGTAGAGAAGCGACAGTTTTGACTTAGTATTACTTTGTTAGTAATAGTGCGATTTTCACCAAATTTGGCAGGATCATGCTCTATGCTGAACTTAAGGGGGGTTTTCCTGTCAATTACTAAAAATTACAGTAATGTACTATTATTAACTTTATTTGAACAGGTATCGGTATGGAGGGTATTTCGGAGCCTAGGCACCATGTAGTGACAGCCCCCTGATTTTTTTCAGATTTTTCGGTTGGGTAATTTCTGAGAATGGGTTCGTTAAAAAAATGACCACTTTCAACCCCCCGCACCCCCCACCTTTTCAACAAATGTCAAAACTAAGACCGGCTTCGAAAAGTACTAATCGAGACCTTTAATTTAATACCCCACATGACTATATTTGATGAAAAAAAAATTTACACCCTCCCTTTGCATGTATGGGGACCCCCCCTTAAATTCGACGTAAAAGGATGTAGCTCACTATATGCGTGAGCGTTCACAGTTCCCACCTTTCTACCAAATTTGGTGCCAATCGCTACAACCGTCTCCGAGAAAAATGCGTGTGACGGACAGACAGACAGACAGACGGACGGACAGACAGACAGACAGTAAACCGATTTTAATAAGGTTTTGTTTTACAAACAAAACCTTAAAAAGGGCTAGGGAGAACTAGATTCTTCTTGAAAGGAATTTTAATATTTCACTAGAATGTCAATTATTCTCGTTAATTATGACGTCAGCATCTTATTTGTATGACTTAGAATGCTGTTAATTAGCACGAAATTGATAAGTTTGAACTGCTATAACTTTCCCATTAATAGTTGGATTTTCATGAAACTTGGCATGTGTATGCATGTGGCTGTCCTCTATGTCGGTGCAAAATTTAGTACACTTAGGATGAACTTAAGGGGAGTTTTTTAGTCTATTTCTAAAAGTTGATAATATACTATTAGTAAATTTTTTGAGCAGATACCGGAATGGGACATCTCTCGAAGATTAGATTTCACATAAGTGTTTTACACAAAACCTTAAAAAGGGCTGCGGATAAATAGATTCTTCATAAATGTGACTTTAATATTCCACGCGAATGTCAATTATTCAGGGTAATTATGACGTCAGGATCCGAAGCAGTAAACTCGCGCGAAATTGCTAAGTTTGAACTGCTATAACTTTGGCGTTAATTGCCTGATTTCTATGAAATTTAGCGCATATACACGTCCTAGGATGAATTTAAGGGGGTTTTTTCAGTAAATTTCTAAAAAGTAGTAATAAACTATTAGTAAGTTTATTTGAGCAGATATCGGAGTGGGACATATTTTGAGGGCTAGATTTCATCTAGGCGCACCACTCTGATTTTTTTCGGATTTTTGGGTTGGGTAGTTTCCGAAAATGAGTCCTGTCTCACTACTCACGCACTTTGCAATTTATGCCAGAACTAATGTCAGTTTCGGAAAGTACAAATCGAGGCCTTTCATTTGATACCCTACGCACCTATATCCGGTGAAAAAAAATTTTGAATCCCCTCTTTGCATGTATGGGGAGCCCCCCTTTAAACTCCACCTAAATTTATGCCACTCGCTGTATGCGGGGGATTTCATAGTTCCCATCTGTCCACCAAATTTCGTTCGGATCGGTTTAGCCGTTTTGGAGGAAAATGCGTGTGACAGACAGACAGACAGACAGACAAACAGACAAAAACAAGTGAGCTTACGTACGCTGATATTCTGCGCAAGGTCAAAACAGACACCTCGTTAATGGAGCTAGGTGAAAGTGTGAACCGCATAAGGCGAACACAGAAGGGCGACCTATTGCTGGAATTCAAACCAGGAGAAAACAAGTCAGAAGACTTGCAGAAAAAAATCGAGTCGTCACTGGGTGAGGCAGCAGAAGTGAAGGTCAGTCAAAATCGAGTGGTTATTGAGTGTAAAGACTTGGACGAGATCACAACGAAGGAAGAAGTTTGTCAAGCGCTACGATCCCAGTTGGGAATACAGTCGGTCCAGGAGCGAGATATTCTACGGCTGAGGAAGGCATATGGCGGCACACAAACTGCGTCCATAAGCCTATCACTTGAAGCGGCCAAAAGGGCTATCACAGCCAGTAAAGTTCGGATTGGCTGGGTCGTCTGCCGACTACGAGAGCAGGTAACTCTGAAAAGACGCTTTAGGTGTTTGGAATTTGGGCACGTGGCGAAGAAATGTACTAGCGTTCACGATAGGTCCGACCTGTGTCGTAAATGCGGAAATAAAGGCCACATTGCAAAAGCCTGCGAAGAAAAACCCAATTGTCTGTTCTGCAGGCAAATAAACGACATTGACAGCGCCCATGTCACAGGCAGCAGCACATGTCCGGTGTATAGGAAGGCGATCAACACTATGCGCAATGAGGTTCCTACAGCTAAACCTGAACCATTGCCAAGCGGCTTAGGACCTGCTCTCCCAGACGATATTGGAAAACAAAATCGACGTTGCTATTATCTGCGAGCAGTACAAAAACCTAGACAGTGGAGTATGGGTCGCGGATAAGAGCGGAAAGGCAGCGATATGGACATGCGGAAATCGGGCCATAGAAGGAACCACCAAGAACCTTGAGAATGGCTTCACTAGAGCAAAAATTGGCGGAAAATCTATTTACAGCCGTTATGCGGCTCCAAGCCTTACGACAGAGGAGTTCCATTCTTTGGTGGAGAGGCTAGCAACAGACGCACAAAACCATAGTCCTAAGATAGTGGCTGGAGATTTCAACGCATGGGCTGACGAATGGGGCAGCCGAGAAACGAACGCAAGAGGACGAATATTACTCGAAACTCTTTCTCGTCTGAATCTTGTAGTGGCTAACACTGGATGCGTGAACACTTTTCGTAAGAGAGAAATGGGGTCCATGATAGATGTCACTTTTGTTAGCGATGTTTTAGCTAAGGATCTGCAGTGGTATGTCGGTGACGAATATACACATAGCGACCACCAGGCCATCATTTTTGAAATCAGACATGGAAAACGAATGAAACGGTCTCGGACGAGAGCTGAAAGGTGGGCAGCTAATAGGTTTGACGAGGAGATTTTCGGAGAGGTTCTGCTGCAAAATACAGCGCTTGAAGGAAGCGCAGAAAATAAAGCTCTGCAGATTGGCGAGAAGTTGCAACGAGCATGTGACGCATCCATGCCAAGGTATGTTGTATCACAGAAGCGAGTTCCGAACTTTTGGTGGAATTCTGAAATCGGAGAATGCCGCAAGGCCTGCCTTAAGGCCAGAAGGCGCAGTCAGCGAAATAGAAACCGATCTGGATACGAGCAATTACATGAAGAATATAAAAACGCTCGGAAGAAACTACATGTGGCCATCATGAAAAGTAAAAGCGTACACTTTAAGCGACTGTGTAATGAAGTTGATACGAACCCCTGGGGTGGCGCCTATAAAACCGTAATATCGAAAGTTAAAGGCAAACGCTCCCCACCGATCTCTTCCCCTACTCTGCTTAATGAAATAGTAACGGATCTTTTCCCACAGAATGTGAGTACCGCTGACCTTCCCACTGTCGAGATAGACACCGCCGAAGTTCCAATGGTAAACAAAAAGGAGGTCCTCGAAGCTGCGGATAAAATTGTTGGAAACAAAGCACCTGGCTTGGATAGCATCCCCAATAAAGCTCTGAAGGCAGCAGTAAAAATAGCTCCAAATATGTTTGCCGAGGCGTTCACCACATGCCTTAAAGAAGGAGTATTTCCTACACAATGGAAGAAGCAGAAATTAATTCTAGTCCCCAAGCCAAACAAACCTTTGGGTGAAGCTTCGTCCTACAGGCCGATATGCCTTCTAAATAATACTGGCAAACTATTCGAACGAGTAATCTATAACAGATTAATTCGAATTGCCGAAATGGATGGCGGTCTCTCCGAAAATCAGTTCGGTTTTCGAAAGGGGAGGTCTACAACCGATGCGCTTGTCCTAGTAGCTAACACAGCTAAGACCGCACTTGACGAGGGCAAATGTTGTGCAGTGATTACACTTGGTGTGAAGAATGCCTTCAATTCCGCTAGATGGAGCAAGATACTTGAGTCCCTAATCAACTTAGGCGTGGCGAAGTACCTGGTGCGTATTGTTGCCGACTTCCTAATCGATAGGACTCTGTGCTGCGAGTCAGATGAAGGAATGAAATCCTACCAAACGACATGCGGAGTTCCACAAGGGTCTGTCCTAGGGCCACTCTTGTGGATTGTTATGTATAACGGGGTACTGACCCTAGACCTTCCTACTGGTGTGGCCTCCATTGGTTTCGCGGACGATATTGGTGTGACGGTTGTTGCACGCCTCCTCGAGGAAGCCGAGCTCTATGCAAATGAAGCAGTCTATGAGATTAAATCCTGGTTAGAGAATGCTGGTCTACAGCTCGCAGAGCATAAGACGGAAGTAGTACTTATTACCAAGCGGAGAAAGTGCACTTCCATGAAGATCAAAGTTAGAACGCAAACAATTTATTCCAAGACTGCACTTAAGTACTTAGGTGTAATGATTGACCAGAGGTAGGTTGAATTTCAGATTGCATGTGGAGGATGCAGCAACCAAGGCATATAACATCGGAGCGCTGGTTGCGAGAATGCTACCAAATATAGGTGGCCCAAGGCCGAGCCGTCGACTCCTTATTTCAAGGGTGGTCAGTTCGATCCTACTGTATGCAGCCCCAGTATGGGCAGATGCACTGGAAAATACAATAAATAAGAAAAAGAGTGGAGCTGCGTATCGCATAAGTGTACTCCGAACATGTTGCGCTTACAGAACAATTTTTAATGAAGCAGCTTGCGTGATAGCAGGAATGATCCCGATTGAGATTCTGGCGAAAGAAATACAACGTTTTTACGATCGAACGTACCTCACCAGAGAATCTCCTGCCCGTCGGCGACAGTTCGCACGAGCTGAAACTGTCGCGGAATCACAAGAGAAGTGGGACGAGTCAGAAAAAGGCCGTTGGACTCACAAAATCATATGGGATATCCGGAAATGGATCGAACGACCTCACCGCGAAGTATAATAGGTTTCGACCTAACCCAATTCTTGAGCGGACACGGAGGCTATCGAGCATATCTGTATCGATTTGGGCGTGATGATTCGCCATATTGCCCACAGTGTGCAAACTTTCCAGAGGACGCAAAACACGTCTTTTTTCACTGCCCCAGATTCGAAACCCAAAGGGCTACATTAGAAGCTACAACCTGGGAGCACTTTACACCCGAAAATATCATGGAGCTTATGGTGAAAGCCAAGGGGATATGGACCGAAGTTGAAAAAGTTATTACAGCCATCGGAAAGAAGCTTGGCAGGAGGAAGTCATCCGAAAGAATGAACGCGAGAGGAACACGAATGTTGACATGAGCGCAGAATAAATTCTGATCCAGCCCCGCGACGTAATACCAAATGGGAGTCCCGCGGGGAGAGTGGAAGGAGAAGGAGGTGATTTTAGTGGGTAAGAGTCCCACATAACCGTGTGGTAGGAGCCTGCGGTAGCTTTTGAAGCTTTCCACCTTCCATCGGGAAAAAAAAAAAAAAGACAAACAAACAGACATTGAATCGATTTTAATAAGGTTTTGTTTTACACAAAACCTTAAAAACAAATCTCAATATAAAGAAAAATATTATGTGGATAACTTATAGAAGATATGTATAAGTATGTTATTTCAGAAAAAAAAATAGATTTTCTGAAAAATATTTAACTTTCCCAATGGCAGAAATATGTTGTTCGCTACTCTATATAAGAATGATTTATGCACTCATGGGAGCATCCTAAATGAACGAATGGGGAGATAACAGTGAACATACGCATATATTGAATTTTATTGTGTATACATGGGTCTAACAGGGTCCATATAATATCGGGATAACATGTTTTATACATTTTTCTTTTTATGCAAATCATCACGAAAATCTAATAAATTTTAGCTTACGACCCATAATCCTATTTTCTTCGTCGTAAAACACTTTGTTGAACGAGTGATTCAGAGTTAAACAAAGCTTATTTGGCTATGTTCAGGACTCAATTGGTTGGTAATTTGGTCAGACAGTTACAATGCATCCATATTTTTGGAATCTTATCTGATCCCTCAGATTCAATCTGAAAGAAAATTAACGCTTATTAGAGTGCACACACAATGCTAGGAAACAATTCCTTGTTCTAACCAGTGGTAGTATTCCAACATCCTGGTACACTGGTTTCAGGGGCATAATCCAGGAAACGATGTTTACTGTAGAGCCTTTATGCTACCAAAATAACTTCAGAAGGGGTTGAAAAATCACGCTGCCATCGACAGCTTTCCTCAAAACCTTGACCTACTGTAAATACGTATCGAGCGAAAGTTAGGGGGGGGGGGGGTTTTCCTGTCTGGTGTATCGTAGCCGACCCTAGCACTAAAGACTCACGGCTCGTCTCATCTATTGAAGACAATAAACAGATTGCTATGGAAGCTGCTCCCAATAGAGTGCTGAAGCATTTATTTAGATATAAGACAGACTTGCTATTCAGCGCATGTTCCAAGCTTGTAGTCCGACCGAGGTATACAGCTACCACCGTTAATACCCCTTGTGCTCCTCGCAACGCTGACATATTTTGGGCATAAGAAAATCGTTCTCATGTTTCCAGCTGCCTCTTGTGGAAATTGAAGAACTACCTAAATGATGACCCCCTACCTTATAATATCTGACGAGGAAAAGGACAATGATGCCACATCAACATCCACCACTATCACAGCTCAACTCCCCAGAGTTGAATCCTTGACCGAGGATGTAACAATCATCCGCGTCTCGATTGTCCAATTCCTCTCCCTTAGTCGAAGGCAGGGAGAAAACTGGCGTTATGTATACTTCACATCAAAATTTCAAAACCGACAACCCAACATGGTGACCAGCTACGGCAATAACGAACGCAAATACAGGACCCCGATTCAGACGACTATGGTCAGCGCTACTTCAGATCCAACAGAAAATCGCAGGTTCGTGTACCAGGGAGGTTCGCACACGAAACTTTAAGCCGAATTCAACCCCGTCACCTCACTGCTCTCGAAAACGGCACTAAAGGGGATGTGATCGCTGCAGCTAACTTCTCATCGATTGCCACGTAGGAAGCTATAAAATGCAATATACAGTTAAATCGACTCTTCGAATGAACTTTTACGGCAGGCGACTTGACGTACACATGGCTGTAGCAAAACCAGTTCATCGAGCTTGGAAATCGAACGCTAACCGATGCCTCTCCGCAACCTCGCGTCAAAAGGCTCCACAATCCTGACGCCAGCCCATAGTGTCTCCACCGCTAGCCATACTAATTCGCCTCCTAGTAATCTGGGCGCCAAAAATCACAGCATAATGCAATATTTCGTCGACCTTACCCAACCAGACGACTCAACATTCGAACTGCCTGACTTGAGATCCACCACGAAATATATACGTCTGACCCGCCTATTTTCAAACATCTGATTGCATCCAACCACCCCGAAAACAAACGAATCTGGCCTCGGATTGTTACCCTTTACCGATCGGCTGAAGATCTGAAGATCCCATTCTACCAGATCCGAGGAGGACATACCGAGAGCCGCTATCAAGACGCCTTTTGGCCTTTTGAAGGTCAATCTTCCCTGGACAACGCTGTACGGCACAATCTTTTCAGCGGACTATGAACCATCTTCTTCCTGACCTCCCCTTCACAATAGTATGTCTGGACGACATTAGTATCGCTTGCGGTAATCACGCACAATATTTTCAACATCATCACTAAAATTAGTCACTACATGGAACTGCCAAATTACTATCGACGATGAATCCTAAAAGCAACCCATATCCTGGCGTCCCTCGGCAAAATGTCCAAAGATTTTCTTCAAAATCAATGTCCGCAATGTTAAATCCAAGGCTTAGCTTAGTGCAGGCCGCAGACCAGGAACTTCAGCACACCCCAAGTATATCGAGCTCCTGCGGCATCTTTTCAGGCTCTTCATAACTTCTCACACCCAAGCGTCAGTTCTACCAGACACCTCGTATCCTCACAATTCTTTTAACCAGACATGTGCCAAGATCTTAATCGTTGAACGCCTTCGTACGAACTCTGCCGAACAGATAAAATTCAACGGTATATCCGCGCACGTCTAGGGCCATTTCCCAACACTGGAGGGACAGTTCAATGGCTACATGTCCACCTCATGGAACTTCCTCCCTGCTGAGGTTTCCAGCACACTTCCACTCTTCACTATTGCGGACAGATTTACAAGATGCTCAGAAACAATACCCCTTTGCAGAGTACCAAGTTGTCACCGTTGCCAGAGTCCTTATCGATAGGTGGATGAGCCCGGCGATCAGTTCGAATCCGCCCTGTTCTCCAAAATTAGCGAATTCTCTCAAATGACATGGTAGAGCGCTTCCACCGCACGTTAAAAACAGCTCTCTCGTGTGAACCGAGAACCTCATGGCCTAACTACAGAATCTAGTCTTACTCAGCTTCCGCACCACCATTAAAGATAATATACAGCTATACCTTGGGAAAATCCTCTACGGCACGATATCGCGAGTTCGGGGGGAATCCTTCTCAACTAAGAATGGACCAGGCGCCAGCCATACAAATATACCTAGCTCAGAGTAATATATTAAACAGTTCCAGGCTGCTACCCCGAAAGCAAGAGGCGGTGTTTTAGCTGGTAGTCTATCTCTGAGCAGCACCAATGCGTATTTAACTCAGCATTAACTCAATATGCTAAGAAATTAAGGAGACCTACTTTGTCCTATTGATTTAAACACAGGCAGATGACCCTATAACCGAAAAGGCAAGAAAGGTCACCCTAAAGCTAATCGCTTTAAATTTCGAACGTGGCCTGAGTGAGTGAGCCACCCTGAGCTTATCGATGGAGAATGTGAATCCAGACTCAGAAGCTTCAATCATTCAATCACGAACCAATCCAATTTAGACCCAATTCGAAATGAGCCGAAGCAAGAGTCTTCAAGCAACACTATTGACTCTGGGGTCCAATCGCACCGCCTACTGAAGCTAAAGTTATCCACGGGTAAACATCTCCCTTCAGGCAAACTGCCTTCTGGCAAAACAATGCCGCCGGGCAAACTGCTTTCAAGCAAATCAACTTCGCTCAAACCACTTTCTGGCAAACCACAACCATTGGGCTGTGCCAAGGTTAAAGGGAAAGAAACGTCAACTAAGGGCAAACCAAAATAGCATCCGTCCTCTGACAACCCTAACTCCTCAAACCAAAGGACAGCCAAGAAGGCTATGACAACAACGGTTAAGCCTTCATTTATAGCCTTGTCTATCAAAGCTGATTATTGGGTATTGTATGACGACCGAGCAGTGCGAACTGCTTAAGAGGAAGCTCCTCCTAGCTTTAAGAACGCTCCCTTCCTTCCTTCCTCGATAAATGTACCTTTGCCAACGGAAGCACGAACAATTGGCCCAAGCAGTACTGCTCTTACCACAAAGATGTATGAGGGGGTGCAGGGATAGCCCCAAAAAAGTTCTCGGAACTTCAAAAAGTGTTTTTTTCTGGCTTTCAAATGAAGAGCGTAATGATATTGACGTTCTGGAACAGCCTGCAGTCCAGAAAATTGTTAACACCACCAGCAAAGCAGGGGAGCAGCCTGATATTAAGAAGGTTCGGGAACAAAAGCGCCGCCAGCAGTAATACAGGATTGGGTGCAGCATTGTAAAGTTGTTACTGCACTTGTTTGTCGTAGGATGAGAACATTTATACACGTCACACAACATGGTCCATGTTTGAGGTATATAAATATCCTGGTTGTTTCTAGAGAAATCAGGGGTTTGAACTTCCAACATGCTGACTTTTTATAGGTCAATGGGACCGTTAGATTCCACATCTGAATGGTCGTTATAAAAGAACGGCCAGACTAACCATGAAAAACAGGAGAATAAGGAGATTCCTTGTTCTCTGCTTATTATCCCAATGACGAGAACGAAATTCTCAGTGGGTCATTCGTTAGAGTATGCCAACAGTAAAGGCGTGGAGGTAATAGCAGGATGTAATACCAACACCCACCACATCTGTTAGGGGAGTTCTAATATCAACACGATCTTTCGTGAGCATTATAATATCTGAAAGAAACAGAACTAAAATTCCTCAGTTTGGGTTAATGCACATGGTTTCATCAATGCGGTTAGGCCAGAGGCCATCAACAATACGGTAGCATCCCCTAACATGGCAGCTCTGTTCGGGGAGAAAAAGAGAGTACCGAACTATATCAGGCTCTCAGATCGCAGCGACATTGATTTCGGAATAGATACTTTCAGCCGCTCCATTTCAAAATCCACGGAAGTCTAATTGGGCGACGTACGAAATAGACCTGAGTGTCCAAGTTGAGATCCCTAGAAGGCGCATCGAATCCACTATTGGAATTGAGAAAACAACCCAGATGAACACAACATGATAAAAGCTATCTACTTAATACGCCAATGAAGGGCGAAATACCATGGTAGAACTTGGAGTTGCCAAAAAATAGAAGAATGACAGGGGTGCCTTAACCAAGTCCTGAAGTCCGATTCAGCCTGAAACCCGTATAAAATAGCTCAGAATGCTCTAAAAAGAGCATAAATTCGGCTAAACGATCATTATCGAGACACTTTTCCGAAAAGACTAGTACTCCTAACGGTGAACTCTAGAAAGACTAGACTATGCTCAGTAACAACTTTAGGAGTGGAAGCATCATATCCAGGAACAACATTAGAAATCCAATAGATTGGTCTGATGCAGGCAAGACCTGAGGACCAAAAGGGATTCATTGGATATACACATCCATAATAAAGCCAATTTTGATGCCAGCATGCATCGGTTGCCTAACTATTACTGGAGCAACAAGTAATACGTTAACCGCGGCAATTCAGTTAATCCAAAATCTACTCCGCATGAATTTGGGGGTAAAATGAAGAACAGGGAACTACGAATGTAGACTTGATACACTAAGCGCGTGGAAAGGCATCTTGAAGTCCTTTGACAAACATCAGGTAGCTCTAATGCCTGCCAACCATATCCCAAAGATGAACCTGGAAATCATCTTTGAAAAGACATACTCCGTCGTAATCAATAAAACATCGACAAGATGCTGCGAATCTTTTAATGTTCACCGACGGGTCAGTTTTCGGAGCCTGATCGGGATATCCGGGGTGTTCTCGGAAAATCGGTTTATGGCACTGACCCAACCTCTCCGAACCATTCGAATCTGTTTCGAGAGTCAGGCAGTACTAAATAGCTGCAACATATCAAGCCAGCTGCCATAGTTGCCACCAGTTGCTGGTGAAACTAGGTCGGCTGAAGGAAATATATGTATATGATGAAATTGCGAGAATATTGGAACATCACTGGTAATGGTTGGATTCATCAAAGTATGCGGATGTTGCAGGCATTTTTTGGTATAGCACAATGAGCCTGACAAAGGCCTCCGCGCTTGAAGCTACGGCTTCCACCAACAAACTAGACCCCACCTCTCTTTAGGTTCGCTTAAATCAACCTTCAGTACTGAAGTCCTGTTTAACGGGTTTTTAACTATGCTCTTCGATTACGATAACGATTACTTTCCTTGTCGTGATAAGAGAGCTCAGTAAGGAAAATCCTCCAGGAAATGGACGAGCTGAAGCAGGCCCCTTCAGTCAGCACTCCTGGCTCCAATTCGGAGCTTCTTGCTGTTAGCAAAGTTCAGTCTCGGCTGGCTGCCTTCCGTTTCACCTCCCATTCACTTGGAGGTCGCACCAATCGGATCTGTTCCGACAGTCAGATGGCGTTATCAGTACTAAACAGCAACGACATATCAAGCCAGTAAATGTCATCAGGTACTGCTGAAACTTGGTCGACTGAACAAAACATTCCAGATGTGGGTACTGGGGCACTCAAACATCGCTGGTAATGAGGAGGCGGACAGACTGGCTCGCCTAGTGTCTGGATCCACAATGGTGGGGCCAGAACCAGTTTTTGGAATCCATGGCAGCCAATGAAACCTAGAAACAAAAAAATTAAATTTCAATCGTAATGATCCAAAACTGGGTGATGGGTAATCCTGAGCGATGGAAAACCTAAGTCTAGATTCATACTCCTGGCCCCGGGTGCCTTCGTTGCCACTTGCTGAGGCCAAAGTGTTGCCCAGGGGTAGACATCTACCTCCGGACAAAAAACAGCCTCCGGGCTGACAAAACAATGCCTCCGGGCAAATCTACGGTGATCCTAACTCCTTATCACAAAGGGCAGCCAATATCCTAGGTCAGCAATGGCTGAGTTTTTTTTTGCAAATCGATGGGTCTTTTATAACGACATCAATCAATTCAGCTACAGTAGGAAGCAGTTTGGACCGTTTAAAAGGAAAGCCTTCTCAACTGCAAACACTGCATCATCACAAGGCATTAAGTGTCTCTTCGGGTACCAAGGTGTATTCCATGAAATGTTACGGCTAAAGCTTGCGGTTGAAAGCAGGCACAATTTGTTGAGGCGGTGCTGCTTCTCCCTCAACGATGCTGATGTTGATGCGATACCATCGTCGATCTCATCTGCTAGGGGAGTTCACCTCCAGCCACCTCATTTCGGAATCCGCCAAAGCCGCATTGGATGACCTACCAAACAGAACTGAGCGTCCGAGTTACGATCGCTGGAAGCCGCATAAAATTTCTTAGAGGAGTTGAGAAAACAACTCAAATGATCACAACTAACATGAGAGCAGCCACTAAGGTAGGATGTCTTAGCAAGTACCAGTAGGGGGCTCCTGGAAGAAAAAAAATCTCTTGACAAGTATCTGCAGACGATCAAGCCGTAATAATTATCGAAAAATTCGCAGGTACAGTATTCGGCCGTATAAATGCAACTCTGGAGATAATCCACAATCGGTGTCTTCGTAAAGGATCTAAAGGCTCTACAGACTTCACTGAGGACGTAAGGAGGGGCAACTATACGCTTCCCACCTTATCAAGGCTGAAAATCCAGCTAAGTCGGAAGCATCATGTCCAGGAACAATATGAGGGATCCTGCGGATTGTTCTATTGCTGTAAGACCACGTTAGGCAACACTTGGAAGCGTTCATCACAATGTAAGCCTATTTTAGTGGAAGGTATGCATCACTTGGTGGCCGAGACTGAAATTTGCTAACAACATGAAGCTGGATCGATTGCTTAAATTATTATTTGCCGAATGAGTGCTATGCCAAGCGCAATACTCGAAATTATCCTAAATCTACCCTCCATTCATTTGGGCGTGAAACGGAAACCAGCCAACGACGCGTACAGGCTCGATACCATCGGCGCCTGGAAAGGTAACCAAACATACCGTCATAGGCCTATCTAGAAATCCTTGGCAAACAAGTGGTTCTGATGCCTACTGATCATAGGCTTCCAGAATTATCTTTGATAAAACATTCTCTGTCGTAATCATCAAAAGGGAAGATAATATTGACCGACGGGTCAGTCATGGAAGACAAATTGAGTTCAGGAGTGTTCTTGGGAAACCGGATTATGAAACTGGTCCAACTGCTAGGAAAAGTAACGACCATTTTCCAAAGGGCAAGGTCGCACCGCCAGGACACCTGGAGATCGCTGGGAAGATTGACTCGCTAAGGATCTGGTTCCACAATGGCGGGACTCTAGCCAGCATTTGGCACCCGGCCCTCTACTGTCAAGTCTGCTCTGTAATGTGAAATTGCAGGGAATGACACAATAGAACGAAGGAACTTTTTGAGGAACCTGTTGCCCGTAGGGCGGTATTTTTATTGCCCTTAGGAAATGGAACATAAAAACGGACTCTGCACCTTAAACTACCACACGGAAAAAATTGGAGCGTTAATCTTCGCGACATAAAGCGGGGGAAACGGCTCCGCACTTCATATGCAGCTGCCCTGGGCTGCTTAGGCCTCCCAATAAGGTTTGCTTCACGCTCTCTAACGCCGCAGTCGGGATGTCATCGGATAGGCCATTTTAGCGAACAGTCCAATAGATTTACCAGGAGGCCTAATTGCTTGGAGCTCCTGCTGAACTAAGCCACAACAAACCCAGCTTCTTCCTGGCCCATTCCCGAAATTGAAAGATTTTGACTCTCCTGTCTATGCTTTAAGTTGTTTTTAAATTCACTGTGTTCCTACAAATATCAGGGTTGCATCTACTGGTATACCAAATAACGAATCATTCTGTTTTAGGGTCGCATATTGCCTAGTATCCTAGCATGTTGACAACGCATTAATCCAAAATGAAATAGGTGTCCCACAGAAAGATTCATCAAATCTCCATCACAATAGGACTTGAACCAACCCAACCAGTTGCAGATATACCCGGGAAAACCCGCTCCATCACAAAAGGACCATCATCATCTATATTTCATGGAAATGAAAACATATTCCCGGACAAATCACCTAAAAACAGACACACGCAGTCCAATTTCTACTATTTATGGTATCCGTTTCAGGGTATTATCTTACTTAAAGGAAAATCTCGGCACTGCACTTGTTCGATTTACTCGCATCTGATGATATGAAAGGACCTTTTTCGGTATCACATCGTTTACCCTTTCCCACGAAATCCCATAGCATTAAGGCAAATAGCAATGAATTACTTACCCTTCACTTGTGTCCTTTTCATACTACTTTTTGCCTTTCTCAAAACTGTCAAGATTCCTAGAGGTTGCCTTTTTCTGTCACTAGGTAATATCCTTGAAGATCTTTTCTGCTTTTTTTTCAGTTGGATTCCTTGGAATGCGTACAATCGGGTAAGTCTCAAAGCATCCGTTTTTCTTTTATTTATAACGATTCGCCTTGTTCGGTGACTACTGCCACCTTTAAAGTCAGTTGACAAATTGTGAAAACTCTGTGTTCGGCACTAAAGGTTGTATCCGGACGTTTTTGGGGGCGGAGAAAGTGTTTGTAAACCGGAAAACAGACAAAAAATATAAGTTAAGAAGGAAGGAATTTTTGCAATTTACAAATTACTCGTAAGGACCAATTTTGGGAGTGGAAAACTTTACAGGATGTCCTTTGTGGAGTTCATTATGGCACTGAATTGAGTCCATTTTCAATTGGCTGGTCTGCAGATATTCCGTCTATATTGGGACAGTTGTACGACGATTAGAGGTCAGGATCAGGCAAGAACCCAAGATGGTATCAAGAAATCCTTTTTATAGATTCTTCCAGCCTTGATCTGAGGATATTTTTTTCTACACTAGGCAAGCAAGGAGTAAGGAAGGCATCATCTGCCATTGAAAGGTGAAATATTTATTGAAATGAAGAAGAAGTGCCTTTTGAGCATGACGTGGCTGGTAAAGGATGAAATATTAACGAATTCAGACGATAAAAGACTTAATTCAATTAGAACCTTTTTTCTCGCAGGAGGATTCCCAGGTTATTAAACAACCAATGGAGTCGTGCTCAGTGGGAGTTCTTGATAAGTATTTATGGCCAAGAATTTTTAATGAGGAAACTCGGGGGTTTTCTTTTGCTGAAGTTAGTGAAAATCAGGTTTTATATCGAAGTAATTGTGTATTGTGTGCAGTGCTTTGCTAATAAATACAAATCTTACCTTTGAATCCTTTTTAAGGATGAGCTCAGACAGACGATGCAATATTATAGGTATGCTCCTAAGATGGTAATGGATGAGTAGATAAAGGAATTCCGATAGCAGGGTGGATTTAGCACGACCTTTTTTCCTTTCCTACAAGGACATTGGACCCTGACCAATGCTTAAAAGCTGCAGGAAATATATCCTTTTATCACCATTCCTTTGGTAAATTACTCAGTTGACAATTGACATTATCAAAGAAACCAATCTAGTATTAACCTGACTTCTGTAACGAACTTTCGAATTAAGGATGTTTCAAAAAAAAAAACATTCAGAATTGTCGAAGTCAACCCTGACCTATACCAAAGTTTAAAAAAGTGGCGCCCAACGTGGGGCCACACATTCTTTCGGTTTCATTACGATAAACTTGTAGAAAGGTAGCCTATTCCGGCTCAGAACTTCGTTTTGCTGCGTCGAATAGAGAGACAAATGTTTCCCAACTAGGCTCCACGTGCATGTGACTTCACTACATTTCTCCAGAAGCAAATGTTAGTGAACTCTTTGTGCTGTAAAGTGCCTCTTCCTTTTCGCTGGCAGTGGGTATCCTGTCCTTTCCTCTAATAGTGTGCCTCAAGAATTAATCCTTTCATCTGTTAGTTTTGAGATTGTGATTGTTCGATCGCTGCATCTTCCTTTTTTCGTTCCCGGTACACCAATTTCTCGACCCTCTGTCGTTCCTTATGTTGTCGCAGGACGATCTCCACCTGCCGCCGGGTCTTCCCACTACTGGCGTACACTTGAACCAAGAAGAGCGCCTGCCCTTCCAGCCGCCTCACGTCCTCCTCTTGGCCGTGGCGAAATCGTTGTACGGCCCTCCGCTCAAGGGGGTCATCGTCAGACTTGGACCTCTAAGGATTGATCTGAAGAAATAAACTGGCACCTTCTGAAAACTTCGAAAAGTCTTGCGGGGAAAACGTGGAATGCCTAAAGCACCCACTTAGTAACACGTTGCAGCGATATTCACGAACGTCACCACAGATACCCATTTTCCCAGTGACGACCAGTTGAGGCAGCTGATGCAATGGGAGAAAACTCCTTGACGTGCGTCATCTGGAGGACCTGACCCCCGGAACTGAGTCTAGGTGTCCGGAAGACCCAGGAGTCAAAGTTTAAGTGGAAGCTATTCACCTACGTAGCTGGTGGCTGAATGTGCCTTCGCCAACATTTGCAAGCCCTTACTCTCGGGCTATACTCTGACGAGAAACCCAGTAGCGAAGAACTTTTTAATGAACCGAAGAAATGAAGAAAATGGCCTGAGAAAACTATCTCGGCCTTTCACACTCTGAAAATGATCTTAGACTAGCTTAGCTTCTTTAAGTTATTGGTCACATCAATGCCAAAAACAAAAGAAGGCAATAATAGCACTAGAGAAGCTTACTCAGGCCCAATAAAACTATCCTTTTTTAGGGAGTTGGGTAGGTGAATGCGTTGACGCACAAAGTGTTGGACTCCCTCAATAGTGCGCTATCGGACTACCAACTAAACACCTCCCTGTCATCAGAGAAATAGCCTCCCGCTCTCTCCGCTTTGGGAGCCTTCAAGTCAGGGAGTCCCTTTCACCAACGAGAGGGGAGGGGAGCAAGGAAGTTGTTAGTTGAGAGAACCCCTTACCTTTCGGTCCCTCTGGTAGTCGAATTCAATCTTCGCAATAAGAAGAGCCTGAACATAATGGGCAACAAGATTCCAGTCGCCAGCGCGCTTCAGAATCTCTCTGACAATATTGTCTGGAGAGAGCTCCCCCCAACTCTCGCAAGAGAAAAGGATGTGATCAGCGTCGCCCGCCACTCCATTACAGAACACACAATCAGGAGATCGCGCCTTGCCAATCTTGTGCAGGTAAGACTGAAAATCTCCACACGCGTTTAGAAGTTAGGTAACGAAGTAATCAATCTTCCCATGCGTTTATTTTAAGCCCAAAATCTAAATTATCGATGAGCCGCACAGCCACCTGCCACTTCGCTCATTTTGCCAAGAGAATTGTCACTCGGTAAGGGTGCGTTGACGTTTTTCACGGGCAAACACCTCGTTTAGGTTTTCGTCCTTACGGTTGTAGATAGCTTTACGGGGCTTGGCAAGGAAGACAATCAATCACAAGGATCACTTCCCTGTGACAGTGCGATAAGCACATGACACTGGTAAAGCTTCCTGTCTCTGCACTTGAGCAAGGCGCTTACTATGGACCTCCCTGTGGAAGGCATCAGCTCAAACCTCTGTGCTATAGAGCAGAACCGGCTGCGTTGCTCCCATATATCGAGTGGTAGCAGAATATCGTAGGATGGATCCCTGTGGTACTCCCGAAATGATATCTATGCTCCTCTGGCTCTCTAGCATCTCATAGAACAGGGAGCGGTCTTTACGATAATCCCTCAATGGAGATAGCTTAGCAAATGGAATGAGTTTTCTAATTTACCTAGCATATCTGTCCATCTTAAGAAGTTGAAGGCATTTCTGACATCAAGCGTTATGAGGAGCACTATCCATCAGGATCGGCGGCTGTGTACCTCGGTTTAATTAATCGCGAAGATGACCTCCATAACAAAATCCACTGTGGGCCTTCCCGTTCGGAACCCGAACTGCCTTGGGATAAATCCACGGCAGCGCAGATCTCTTTAGCGAATCTACTCCTGATGAGCTTTTCGAGCACTTTCCCGGCCGTGTCAAGCATAGACAGCGGTCGGTATGCAGGCGCCAGCTCCGGACCGCTTTTTCCCTTGTTAATCAGCGCAAGTCTCGCTACCTTCCCGCGGTAGTTACGTCTCTGTGGTTTTACGCGAGTACCTGTCTCGGAGACTTAATGCCACGGTCTTCTTGAGACATGGATTGATTTTGTGACCACAATCAGAGCCCCTCTGACACAAGCACAACGGTACCAGTCTATACCAAGCGCATGGCTTAGCATTCATACTGGTGGATGCAGACCTACCAAAATTCCTACCGAACTAAGGACTACGACTCCCGTGTTAAAACGCAACACCACGTCGAGGCCCGAAGGCCTCTGTTCGCTTGAACGTAACCTACAACCCCTATCATGAAGCTCCCACTAGGGGGCCAACCACACCAACCGTGACCTATTGCACTTCAGGTGAGCCCCCGTGCAGACTCGAGTCTGATCGCCCTAATTAGGCCTTTGAAGCATTTACCTACTGCATCACGGCCGGCAAACCAATGAGATACACCGTCTCCCGGTACCACCACTATGGAGGTTCTCCTCGGCCACTTGGTTTTGGTTCACCGACAGGGTTGCTGCTCCGTCTTCCTCACCGCCACCTCTGAGCACTACCTTCTAGCAACAAGGAAAAATGCCCTCCTTCATGCAAGTGTTGAACACACCGAGCAGCAAGTCTAGCCGTTGGCGGAACACTAGTTTATAAACTTCCGCCGGGATATCAGCAAGACGTGACGCCTTCTCGTTTTCCATGGTGAGAACCGCTTCTTCGATCTCTCTCTCAGCGGGCAATGCTTGACGATTCCCGCGCTATTGACATCAACCTGTACAGTATTTCTGGGGAATAATCCCCGTACAATGCGGTGCATCTGGTCAGTACTTAATATGCAAGGCTTCGACCGAGCCCCGACTTGCCGGGTGACAAGCTAATAGCCAAAACCCCACGGATTCTCATTCACCTTGTTGACCACGTTCTACCAGCCGCGGGCTTTGTTTTCATTTATCACGCGGTGGAGTCTCCTTTTTTGCTGAGATATACTCTGTCTTTATGGCGCATACCTCCTCGCTGGGGTGTAAATGTTGTGCCAAATGGCGGAACTTATGATACTCCCTCTGTGGGTCGGGAATTTCCACTGGCCACCAGTATATAGAAGGTTGGTGCGCCTCCGTAGCATGGAAGCCGCCATCGTTATCAAGTTTATCACTGAGTTTACGACAGTGTCAACTGTAACGCTACCACCCCGAAGCGCCCTCCAGCGCGACTCTGCCTGTTCGAAGAACTTCGACAAACTTCCCGACGTTCACCCTCGCGATATTCCAAACACAGAGGGAGCGCCGGGGTGGTGCACGCCGGCAAGTAGCGTCAACCACTTCGAACGCGATGTACTGGTGATCACTTGCTGAAAAGTCTTCCAGGACTCGTCACCCGTGCACCGATGGTGCCAAAGATTCCGACGCAAAAGTGATGTCAGGGATGCTTCCTTCGTAGCCTGGGCAGGAAAGCGTTGGCGTGGATCAAGTATTTGGAGCTACGAGCCCGGTTATCACCGCCATTTCCAGGACCCGTTTCCCACTGGAGTCTGGCTGAAGCATGTCCCTTTCAAAGACCCTAGCATTAAAATCACAGCGTACTAGGGTTCACCCCGCTATGCCCGAAACGGTTTCCACCAGAAAATCAAACTGACGCCGAAAATCCGACGTCGTCTCATTCGGCGTCAGGTAAACGCTAAAAAATATTATCCTTAAACACCAAATCCAGATAAAGTCATTCCCTCAGCTTTAGGCAATAGCACGAAGTTAAACGTCGTCCCGATCTCAGACGGCACCGGTTCCCAATAAGTTAAGACGCCATGAAACCAAGACCCTGTTTCGATATTACACGCTGATTAGCACTAAATCAGCCGTTGCCTCTGCACTGTGCTGGCAGTTGGCGAGCAGTTGCACTGCGATGCATGTTAGTTAGTAGAATACCGATCATGCCATTTGCGTCCAAACCTTTTCTAGTTCCGCCCTAAAGATTAGACATCGTCCCGATTCCGAAGTGTGTCCGACGCCCTCACCAAACGCGCCGCGATCCCTTTCCGCTTTCATTGCAGGTGACCTACCGGACCGTATCTGCGGCATGCTGTTCTCCTGTCCGGTCCCTTGCAAGTTGCTAACGTGTATTCATAGTTCAGACACCTGCAGCACTTGGTGAGGACTATCCGCATTCGTACCCTGCATACTACCCTTCCAATTTTGACTTTCACCCTACTAAGGAGTTTGCTCGCATATTGCTCGGGGACTTCCACCATGACGAGTTTTTCGACTCGAGAATTTACAGAGATGATACATATCCGGACATTGGTTACCTCTGGACATTCATGCTTTTTGGCCTCTTCCACTTCGAGCTTTTCTGTGAGGCAGTGTCGAAATCTCTGATTCCTAGACAATACATCGGCGCTAGACTAGAAACAGAAGACTCTCTCCCCTAGTAACCTCTTGACCTCTTGACCTCTTGACCTCTTACTCTTACTCTTACTCTTACTCTTACTCTTACTCTTACTCTTACTCTTACTCTTACTCTTACTCTTACTCTTACTCTTACTCTTACTCTTACTCTTACTCTTACTCTTACTCTTACTCTTACTCTTACTCTTACTCTTACTCTTACTCTTACTCTTACTCTTACTCTTACTCTTACTCTTACTCTTACTCTTACTCTTACTCTTACTCTTACTCTTACTCTTACTCTTACTCTTACTCTTACTCTTACTCTTACTCTTACTCTTACTCTTACTCTTACTCTTACTCTTACTCTTACTCTTACTCTTACTCTTACTCTTACTCTTACTCTTACTCTTACTCTTACTCTTACTCTTACTCTTACTCTTACTCTTACTCTTACTCTTACTCTTACTCTTACTCTTACTCTTGTTAGTTATCTTCGGACCCAGTTCGACGAGAACTCGACCACCCTTCGTTTTCCGTATGGAAAACATCTCTGCTCCGTTCTCTTCGGGTTTCATCCTGTAGCGGATGTAACTAAGGACTTTCGCAAATGTCTTGTCTTCCGTCGACTTAATGAGCAGAGCCGAAGGTCTAGTCCTTCTTGGTTTCCTCGTTTTTCTGCTACTGGCATTTGGTTTGTAACCTCATTGTCTTTAGACAGAGGGTTCTTTGGCGACGTAGCCAATTATTTTCTTTTATGGTTCTTTGCTTCCTTTTTTTTAAGGCCCTGGAAACTACTCCTCCTACAACTTTCTCCTTTTCTCCAGTTCGCTTTGCAGTGCGCTATCTGCGATCGATTTGGCGCTAACAGTGTTCTTAGCGGGAAGCGTGGCTGTTTCTGCCTTTCAAGCGTCTTCCCACGTCACTCCTCGTTTGCCTACAGCAGGAGATTCTATCCAGTGGTTCCTCCAGTTTCTTCAGTCCGATTTTTGACGCCTTTGCTGATGTTCCTCTGAAGGAATGTTGCCAACCGCATACGCTTCACCACTGCCGCGTGTTTCCTGATGAACCTTTCCTTTTCGGCTCTAGCTAGGACAATAGGCTGCACTTCTACTTGGATTGTGTCCGAATCTAGCTGCTCATGACTAGCGATTCTGACTGGGTTTTTTTCCGGAACAGGGACACTAGAGGGTATTGGAGTGGCCGTCTCCGCACCGTCAGTCGCGGAACTTGGTAAGGTTTCACGGTTCACCGGTTCAATGCACACTATCCAACCAGATCCCCCAACGGGCTGACCCCTGCTGCACGTCGGAACTACCATCTTGGCAGAGCTAAGCTCACATAACCCCATCGACGTCGACAGAGGGCTACTACCTAGAACGCAGGTATACTGCTAGCTAAGGGGTCAGAACTATATAGTAGGACACCTCAGGGACGTCACTACCCGTATTATAAGCGACCCGTTAAGGATCGCTGACGACCCCTGAGGGACCGCCATTTCGCATTGGCAGTTTCCCTGTCCATTTGGCGCTTTTTGATGCAGCCCGCCCGGGCACATAGAGGTGCACAACAAGCAGGTACTATTGACATATGAGCATTCCAGTATAGCATCAAGACTGGGCACGCATGTTGTAAATGACTGACCCAGAAACTATCCAAATAAGCGTCCTAACTATCCCCAGAGTGGAACTTGTTACTTCCTATCGCATCTCTAAGATTGCCTTCTCAGAAATGTACGATTCTTCGATTTCAACCTTCAATTCCTCTAATATCAACGCAGCGGATTCACGACTCTCAAGAAAGTTCCACAGAAGAGCTCCTGAAATCTGCAGGTCGAGTATCTTTAAAGGCACAAGATATAAAGCTGGAAAACTAATTAAAAATTGAACCGAACTTTCACTACAATTCGCAGAATTAGATTGTCCTTAATTTGATTAGCTCAAGTTAGAGTGCCATTAGTAGTGGTGCAAGTTGTGGTAGAGATGATGAGGAAAAACCGCCAGGATTCTGAGGCCGAGTCCTGGTAGAGTAACTTGGTCGGCCGCATACAAGTATGCCGTATAGGCAGGGTGACTTAGTTGCTTTTGGTAGCAGGATGTTTTTCAAATGGCGGTTATGTCGGCAACGACTAAGGATATTGCTAAGTGAACTTGAGATGTGAATCTGAATCAAAAGCAGGATCTCTCTAGGTGTCATTTGGGTCCTGCGAAAGATGACTATGGAGACGCAGGAGATACGGAATCTTAACACTTCAATGATATAAAGCTGAAACCACCCTGTGTGTTCGTATCCTTCGAACACCTTGAATACTCTCTAGAAATCCCCCTGGTATGCTCCCTCGCTGCAGGACCACATGTACACAATTGAACTGAAACGGGAGAACCAGGAGCGGAGCTAACAGAATGGATTATTTCCACTTGTAAACATTAATTCGAAAAGTTGCTGCAGAAAACGCTACGTGATTTGTAAATTAAAACTTTTCGCAAAATTAGGGTGTGCAAGTAATGCTCCTCGGATACTATTAGACTAATTCGATTACGAGCGGAATGCAATTATTTCGACGGAATCCTAACTCAAGGCTCCAACTGGTCTAATTTTCTGGCGCCTAAGATTGGAGTTGAGGGAAATTGGCTAATTAGAGGATCCCAGTTAATGGCAGTTTGTTGTGGCGCTCATGTGAGAGAAATTGGTTTAACCTACTCCAATATTTATGGACGAAAAGTTGGGTAAAAGCATTATGTAAGGATTAGAGAGTTCTAAGTTGTGGAAGTGTTTCTACGAGGACAGGTTGAATTTCGGTTAATTGAAGGAGTTTGCTTTAATTCGTGATTTAATTGAGGTCAGCCTGCAATTATGAAATTCTTGAGTACAAATCTTTATCTAGAGTGCTGAAGTATCCGTAGTTCTCAAGCGCCTTTAGTTATCATATATTCACGTCGTTGGGAATTCTAGTATATTCCCTACTTCCAAATCTCTCAACTTCGCATCTAGTATTAAGTCCCGGGCGCTCCCCCAGAGTTTTCAAGACACTCCGCACAGAACCTGCAGGCAGTGCCCGTAGATATCCCTGGCTTCCCTAGGTGATTGAGGGTAACCAGTGAGAATTACTACTATGATTCGCAGGCTCTTTTTGGCAAAGGTAAAAGAGTCCTTGGCGCTTGAATTCAGATCCTCCAATAAGCACACTGGATTGCTCCATTCCTAGAAGGTTCCCCCAGCACAGTTCCCTCAGTCGTTCCTCTTCATTTCTTAATGTCATAGCCATGAACCCGTTTCCGATTCCACAGAAGGGCCCGTGCACAGGCGTCCCTATTCCCTTCTTCGCCAGTTCGCCTGGGACCCAGAGTAACCAGACCTTATTCAATCCTTCAAGGCGTTCCCATACCAATTTAGAGTTGTTCACCTGGTTGGACCTAAATTGCTTGACCGCCACTTGACTGTCAGCCAGAATAGAAATGTTCTGCCCCTTGAAGTTCCTTTGCAGATTAAAGGAGGCACGCCTGGATCAGTAACCCCGGTATCCACTCCCTCTGCTGCGCGATATCCGTCAGTATACCAAATAATCAGTTGCTGGTTTACGCCATATGTCACAGTCATGCTCTCCCAGTTTATCTTGTTACTCAAACATGTTTTAAACATTTTATCGAAGTGAATGTTGCGGTATTTTTGAAGAAGTGCGCGAATACGTGGGCCGACAACGTCTCCAAAAACGATGGAAAGAGTACTGAGTGAGCAGGATGAGATTTTCCTTGATGACCTCAGGGAAATTATTGGGTCAATGAAGGACTTGTTATGTAGATTCACTAGCAAACCACAGTGATACAGGAAATCCACGCCTAAGATGGGTATGCTGATATCCGTGATAATGGTTCCAGTGCTAACTGTGATGCCGGCATGCAGTGAAACCCATGGTGTTTTACGTAGACACCTGTCGTGAGACTTAATCCTACGGTCCTCTTAAGACACGGATTGATTTTGTGACCACAATCCGGGCCCCGCTGAGACAAGCAACAACGGTACCAGTCTATACCGAGTGCATGGCTTAGCATTCATACTGGTGGATGCAAGAATTACCTAAATTTCTACCCGACTATAGAGTACGGCACCCGTGTTGATACGCAACACCACGTCGGGGCCGAAGGCCTCTTCTCGCTTGAGCACAACCACAATCACCATGAAACTCCCACTAGGGGGGCCAACCGCAAATAACCGAGTTGTCCTCACATACAACAGGAGTTCACCCGAATTATGTGAGCCCAGGGACTTTCCCGGTTCCCATGGTACCAGTATAGCCCTGGTAATGTTTCGTGACCAATTTGCCACTTCAGATGAGTCCCCGTGCAGACTCGGGTCTGGTCGCCCTGATTAGGCCTTTGGAGCATTCACCTACTGAATCACGGCCGACAAACCAAAGTGATTACAGCGTCTCCCGGTGCCATCACTATGGAGGTTCTCCTCGGCCACTTGGTTTTGGTTTGGCCGATAGGGTTACCGCCCCATCTTCCTCACCGCCACCTCTAAACAGATGCCGGGATACAGGAAGAAACGAAACTTCAGCGCCTGTAGTGGCATAGATTGTGGGGCGACGTGGCACTGTATTTCGGGTAGCAGCCGCCAAAACTCCCGGCAAGACGGTGGTCTTAGTGTTTTCAGCGAACTTACGATGGTACCAACATGCCCTGGTACTTGCCGAACATCCCGATCGTCCATTTCGGAAGGCGGATCTAGAATCTAATTTAGTCCTACTGCCCTAACGCAAAGCACAGACGGTCTATACCGCGCGGCATAGACCTGTCCGCGCCTCCTGAAACAGATTGTTACCACTCTGTTCGCTCACCATGAAAATAGGGGAAGGCAAACTTTTGTCCAGCTAAATGACGATGGGCAGGAGCCCATCGTCGAAGCCAGCAATGGTTTATCGGAACGCCAGTTTGGTTTCCGACGCGCCCACTCTACGGTGGACGCAATTGGCATGGTGGTAAACCTGGCAAAAGGTGCACTGATTTCTGGCGGCTGCTGTGCCGTGGTGGCGTTGGATATCAAAAACGCATTCAACTCGGCCAACTGGAATAGAATTAAAGGGACGTTGGCTGACATAAGTGTCCCCGGATACTTATCGAATTTGATGGAAAACTACCTCTCAGAGAGGACTCTCTGGCACGGGACGTATGAGGGCCCCAAAGAGTACATTGTCACAGCCCGGTTACCACAGGGATTGGTACTTGGTCCCCTGCTGTGGAATATCATGTATAATGGGGTGCTTGTTCTTCCCGTCCCAGAGGGGACTACGATTGTCGGCTTTGCTGATGACCTAGCTGTGGTTGTTGCAGCAAAACACCCAGAAGATATGGAGGTTTACGCAACGGAAACAGTGAGAGCGGTAAAGTCCTGGCTAGAAAAGGCCGGGCTGACCTTGGCGGACACGAAAACGGAAGCGGTCTTAATAACGAACGGTACACTGTGAAAGTGGAGGTCGGTGGACATACGGTCGTATCAAAGCCGGCTATCAAATACCTGGGGGTAATAATTCACATCAAACTGAGTTTTAGGGAACACCTAGAGTATGCAGGCCAAAAGGCAGCCAGTGCCACCACGGCACTTGCAAAAATGTTGCCAAATATTGGTGGACCGAAACATTGCCGGAGGTTGGTGCTAGCCGGAGTGGTGCGCTCCATCCTGCTCTACTCGTCGCCTGTGTGGGCAGAGGCGCTTGCAAACTCTCAAAAACTGAAGCAGGTGAACTCGGTTTACCGGCGGATGGCTTTGAGGGTTTGCAGTGCTTTTAGAACCACATCAGATGAGGCAGTATTGGTGGTGGCAGGCATGATCCCAGTCGACATTCTGGCCAAAGAAATGAATCTCCTGTACAATGCAAGACGTATGGAGGGGCATGCACAGCGTAGAAATGCGACAAGGTCAGAGTCGCTTGATCTCTGGCAACGCAGATGGGACGAGTCTACGAAAGGTCGGTGAACGCACAGGCTCATTCCTAACATTAGGGTGTGGCATGAGCGAAAACATGGGGAGATCAACTTCCACATTACCCAGTTCCTCACGGGATACGGTGGTTGCTACAGGCAGTATCCGCACCGCTTTGGGTTGGATGATTCTCCGAACTGTCCCAGATGCGATGGCATACCGGAGAATCCAGAGCATGTGATGTTTCACTGCCCACTATTTACGATGGAGAGAAGGAGTTTAAACCAGGTGTTAGGCAGGAACGGGACCCCGGAGAGCTTGGTTACTGAGATGCTGGAGTTCGAGAAGAAGTGGCTTGCGATTGGCTCCGCAATCATCCAAATGCAGGAGGAGTTGCTGAAGGAACAAAGAAGGAGGAAAGCTGCAAATAGGAGAAGGATGAGTGCCTAAGAGCAAACCTACCCCGCGAAGTAATACCTCAATGGTGGTCCCGCGGGGCTGGGGCTGGAGAGACCGGAGGTGGTTTTTAGCGGGTGTGAATCCCACACGCGCCCGCTGTAGTTCCGCCGTTTGGGCGGCGGAGCTGCGGCGGACGTGTCTTTCTAAGATTTTCCACCTCCGTGTACGCACAAAAAAAAAGACGGTCTATACCAACTCAGAGACAGTGATTGCTAATGCTGCATAATCTGCAGGTGTGCCACCTGGCTTGAGTTGTCGTGAGACACCTCACCAACCATGGGTCGTACCTATGTAGGACAAATCACTGGCACGGATTAACTTCAATCCGAGTCATCACAACAGGCCACAAATCACTGCGGCCCGACGAGTCGCAGAAGTGCGAGTTCATCCCGAAGACCCTCGATACCGGAAACTACAATGTCGCCCTGCCGGACCGAGTACGAGGCGGAATCATGGGTGGCTAGATTGTTTACCATCTCACCAAGGCATGGTGGTGGAAGGACACGGTGCTCGTAGAACAGGCTCAGGCCGATGGTGTCACCCCTTGGCATCAGAAAGGCCTGACGCCAACGTTCAAATCATCGCAGACTATGGTCCACTTGTCGCACTACTCGATTGACCCGATCCTTGATCAGGTCAAAGGACTTCCGGCGGGCTGAAAGCAGCGCAACGCAGTGAATGTCGCGAGGGAGTTCAACCGGGTGACTATGTTCAGGAGGTTGAAATCTCAGGCAGGCAGCATCCCTCTTTCCATATTTCACATAAATACTGAGGCTTACAATCTTCATTTTAGGTCCTGGGGAATCGACTGTGAACTCCTCACCCCAGAAAAATGCAAAGTGCGTTGCCCCATAATATAATTGGGCGACATTGTCGGCGGCCTATTTGTTCCAGGAAACAGTGTGTGCAACCCCCACCAAGTGTACACTTCCCTAATCGAGGAAGTTCATCGAAAGGGCGTAACAGTGATCGAGCAGTGCGCGGTGAAAAAGGTCGAGCAAGCAGAAGGCAAAGTCACAGGCGTGGTCACAACTTCGGACCGGATAAAGTACGACTTCTTCGTTAATTGGTCAAGTTTCTAGGCAACGGAAGTCGGGAAACTTTCCAGCTCAGCCGTGAAAGTTCCTCTCTATCCGGTTGAGCACAATTACCGCCACACCAAGCCATTGCCCGATGTTCATCCGGACACACCATTCATTCGAGAGATGGACGGACAAATTGACGTTCGCGTCAAAGATGGGGGGTTCATGGCAGGCGGCTTCGAATCTGAAGCCAAACCCGTTTACAAAGACGGAAACGTTCCTTTGTCACAACCAAAGAGACAACTACCCTCCGACTGGGACCACTTCTATGTTCCTCTAGTGGAATTTAGGCAATTTAGGAACTATAGTCCTAAGCGACTCCTCAGTGTCCTCCGTCAGACAGCACCCTAGTATATGATCTGGTCGACAGCGTATCCCGAAGACAATCTTCGCACTACATCCCTTGCACATCTGCCTGACGACAAGGTCTTCGATAGTTTCCTGCTCCTCACGAGTGAGTATTTCCTCGGAAAACATTTTTGGCAGTATGGCCAGTCGAATACCCTTGACCGAACTAGCATAGCTAATGGTGGGCTTTCTGATTCCTGCCTTCACCCCTGACTTACCCGGGTTTTCTCCTTTTTGGGTTCAGGTTTGGGTTTTGTGGGAGCCTTCCCCTCATGTGCTTCGCTTTCTTGGTTCCTTTAATGATGGCTTAGGTCTGGTTAACTTAGTTTTCAGGAAGAACTTTCTTATGTGAAGACTAGGTTAAGTTTTTGATTGACAAATTGAATATTGTAAGCTTCAGGAATAATTACAACAGAAGCTCCCAATCAGTGATTAGAGAGACACTGGGATATCTAAAGGATACTATTAGAAATTCATATGATATATTTCTCGCGCATATGATCCTTCTGAAACCAGATATTTTTCCGTTCAACTCTATATATGAAGAAGACAGCTACCAAGTCAGTCCATTAGAATCAATTTCAGCAATAACAAATGAACAATCCGAAAAGGATATTCATATCATATTCGCATTCATACGAAAGCATTCCCATTATCAGCCCTGCATTTTGACATGAATAATGTTCGTCCTTGTTGGACTTGATAATCAAAAAGGACTTTGAAACGAACACTTCCATCTCAATAGCATGAAACCTATTGTACCTATCGTACCATCACGTGCCAGCTAATGGCCGAACCTTTCACGTTTGCCTTCTAGAATTTGTTATTTTCTCCTTTCCAGTGAAGAATAAAATTTTCCCAATCATCGGAATCGGAAATTCAATCTTTTGTTCATTCTGAAAGGCAGAAGAGCAGAAGGAACCCTTTAGTTTCTTGCCAAGTCAGAAACAATTCCTCCGTGTCTCAGTGGAATATCACAATATCTGGCTGAGAGGGAGTCATTGATTTTGGAATTACATGTGCAATTTATGGCGTTTGAGAATGGTAGGGCAATCGCTTTCTTAGTAACAGTTGGGTGAATGTACTCTGAAGGGTAATAAAAAATCTTACTTTATTGCTTTTATGAAATAATTGGATCTATTCGGGTAGTGACCAGATTTCTGATCAAACGTAGGAGGCAGAGCGGTTCCATCACAGTTGGGTGGAAATATGTGATTGGTGGAAGCAGGATATATAAAGGATTCAGGGTAGGGGGCGCCACTCGGGCCAAATGACTTAAGGAGGAATGGTAGAATCGGATACAAGGTCATAACTGAAGATTCTAGCAAATTTCCAAAAGAAGTTGAAGCCGATATGGCCAAGAGTGACACGCTGAAGTTATGCTTCATGAAACACCTGAGGATTCACTTGGATTACCATACGATACCAAACGATGTAACCTTTATAAAAGAGTATTATTATGAGGCGTTGACAAGTCTGTTCGAACTTCCTAGATCACAAGTAATAATAAAAAACCTTAAGCTAGGTCTCCGCTACCATCATCATCACCAACAGCGCAACAACAGGTATCCGATCTAGGCATGCCTTAATAAGGAACTTCAGACATCCCGGTTTTGCGCCGAGGTCCACCAATTCTATATCCGTAAAAGCTCTCTGGCGTCCTGACCTACGCCGTCGCTCCATCTTAGGCAGGGTCTGCCTCGTCTTCTTTTTCTACCATAGATATTACCCTTATAGACTTTCCGAGTGGGATCATCCTCATCCCTACGGATTAAGTGACACGCCCACCGTAACCTATTAAGCCGGATTTTATCCACAACCGGACGGTCATGGTATCGCTCATAGATTTTGGCATTGTGTAGGCTACGGAATCGTCTATCCTCATGTAGGGGGCCAAAAATTCTTCGGAGGATTCTTCTCTCGAACGCGGCCAAGAGTTCGCAATTCCTCTTGCTAAGAACCCAAGTTTCCGAGGAATACATGGGGACTGGCAAGATCATAGTCTTGTACAGTAAGAGCTTTGACCCTATGGTGAGACGTTTCGAGCGGAAAAGTCTTTGTAAGCTGAAATAGGCTCAGTTGGCTGACAACAACCGTGCGCGGATTTCATCATCGTAGTTGTTATCGGTTGTGATTTTCAACCCTAGATCGGAGAAATTGTCAACGGTCTCAAAGTTGTATTCCCCTATCCTTATTCTTCTTCATGTTTGTGTTTGACCAGTGTGGTTTGATGTTGTTGGTTGATTCGTCTTCGATGCTAACGTGATCAGCATATACTTTGTCTTGATTTCATTGATGTGCAGCCCAAGATCTCGCGCCAATTGCCGCCTGCTCAATCTGGATGAAGGCAGTTGGTACGTCTCGGGTGGTTCTTCCCATGATGTCGATATCGTCATCATAGGCCAGTAGTTGGGTGGACTTAAAGAGGATCGTACCTCTTGCATTTACCTCAAAATCACGGATCACTTTCTCGAGGGCCAGTTTAAAGAGGACGCATGATAGAGCATGAATGGTGTTGAGAGTGATCCTGCTGCTTTTAACTGACCTCGTACATTGGTCATGGTCAGCCTAGTCAGATTTGCCTGGAGTGAAGCCTCTTTGGTATGGGCCAATTTTGTTCTGGGCATATGGGGTTATCCGGCCTGGCAAGATAGCAGAGAATATCTTATGGATGGTACTCAGCAACGTGATACCTCTATAATTGCTGAGAGACATATAATGCCTCGTTGCCAATCGTCAGGCATTAATTCGCTGTCCCATACCTTGAACATCAGTTGATGAACCAGTTAGTGTAATTGGTCGCCTCCATATTTAACCAATTCGGCTGTAATGCCATCGGCTCCTGGCGACTTATGATTTTTTAGCCGATGAATTGCACGGACTGTTTCTCCTATACTTGGTGGTGGCAGTATTTGTCCGTCGTCTGCAGTTGGCCGGGACCTCCAACTCGCCGATGTTCTGGTTGTTCAGGAGCTCATCAGAGTACTCAACCCATCGCTCCAATATGCCCATTCTGTCGGAAATCAGATTTCTCTCTTTGTCTCGGCAGGATGAGCATCGAGGTGTATAAGGCTTCATCCTGCTGACTTATTGGTACAACTTCCGCGCCTGGTGCGGTTCCTCCCTGTATTTTTCGAATTCACAGACCTGTTGGTTCTCCTAGGTTTCCTTTTTCCGTCTGTGAAGTCGCTTCTCCGCTCGACGGAGTTCGTGATAAGTCTCTTCACGTGCCCACGTTCTTTGAGAATGCAACACTACTCGGTATACGGCATTCTTCCGTTCCGTTGCTAGCTTACATTCATCGTCAAACCAGTCGTTCCGACTCCTTTTGCGGCTGGGGCCAAATATGTTTGCGGCCGTATCCATGATAACGTTCTTCAGGTGGTTGTGAAGATCATTTGTCGATGCTTCATCTCCAGGACCTCTGTTGACTGCGGTTATTGCGGCATCCACTTCCCTGTTATAGGTGTCACAGAGGGCTGTGTTGTGGATGGCTTCACTATTAACTCTCACTTGATTGTCAGAGGGGATTCTAGGTGGTGTCGTAATTCGAGCTCGGAGCACCATGCCAACGAGATAGTGATCCGAGTCTATATTGGCCCCCTTGCCCCCCCCCCCTTTATGTTCTGACATTCATCAAGGCTGAGAGGTGGCGATGTTCAATCAGCACGAGGTCGATTTGGTTGAAAGTGGTCCCGTCTGGAGAGGCCCACGTATGTTTGTGAACCGCTTTCCATGCCAACCAGGTACTTCCAACAACCATTTCATGTGATGCTGCTAACTGGATAATGCGCAATCCGTTATCATTGGTATCCTTATGTAAGCTATGGGAGCCAACGTATCGCCTGAATACTGGCTCCGTCCCTACTTGACTGTTGAAATCTCGAAGTATGATTTTGATATCATACTTGGGACAGGCTTCGAAGGTCCGCTCAACTGCCTCGTAGAAGGTATCCTTCTCCGACTCTGCAATCTCCTCTGTAGGGGCGTGAGCGTTTATGAGGCTTATGTTTCTAAGCTTGCTTCTCGAACGCGGAGTGCATAGCCTTTCGCTTATATTTTCAAAGCCGATAACAGCAGGTTTCAGTTTTTGGCTGACTAAGAAACCTACTCCGAGCACATGGTTTACTGGATGGCCACTATAATATATGGTTCTCCAGGAAACCGGCCCCTGTCCAACGCATCTCCTGTAACACTGTTATTTCAACCCTATTTTGGGACAGGGTTTCGGCCAGCTGCTCATCAGCTTCATCTCTGTACAGGGAGCGCACGTTCCATGAGGAAATGCGCAAATCGTTTTTCTTTTGTCGTTGCCGGGTTTGTCCGTCCAGTCCGAGGCTCCTGTTGTGACTTTGTAACATCGGTTTTCCGTGTAGGGTTGTCAGCCCTACCCAACCCCCAACCTGGAAGACCAGTTGGTATAATTTGTCCCGTTTTTAGGCGCGGGAGACTCGCCTTCATCCTTCTCCGTCTGCAGCTTTTCGTTAAGAAAGAGCTCCCAGCGGTCACCACGTGGAGGTGTTGGTTCAGCAGGCATTTCCCAGGTTTTATACTCCATCGTGGGTACCAATCCACGTTTCGCCCTGGGACCTATACTACCCTTTGACCGCTACCAGGAAAATTAAAGTGAACCAACACCTTGGGTTGTCAAGAAAGACCGGGTGCATGATTACAACTCGCATTGGTCTGTAGTGTCGAAAAACATTCCGCCTAGAGTCTCCTCAAACAGTACGATTACTGCACTAAAACGTTTGTCCTTACAAAACTGGCTCTCAGGAGTGTTATTACTTCCTCATATAGCCTTATCGCCAGACTTATGCATCATCCAATTAATGCTACAATAATTCCAGTACGATTCGCAAACTAACGCCATAACTTCAGTTACTTCCCCAATGCTTTGTAAGAATAGTGATTGAGATTGATTAAATTTTGTCAACCTGTTTGAGCCGTGCATGAGTACATATCAGTAAAGTACAGTACATGCGATTGAATAAGGACTAAGGGAAGCATTTGTTCCGAATTATACTCTCATTTTCGACAAATCCGAATGTCCAGAATGTTCGACCCTATAACAGTTCGGAGCTTTCATTGACTTTGATTTGAGTACGCCTTTTCCAGGTTCCTCAGCTCAAACACGGATCGTATTTCACAAGGGCTCGAACGACCTCCACTACCCGCAATTTCCTGGGTTATCACATCACATATGTCCGGATAGCTCAGTGGTTAGAGCACTGGGTTGTCATACGGAAGGCCGCGATTCAAATCTCGCTGGTGGCAGTGGGATTTGTATCGTGACTTGATGTCGGATACCAGTCGACTCAGCTGTGAATGAGTACCTGAGTCAAATCAGGGTAATAATCTCGGACGAGCGCAATGCTGACCACATTGCCTCCTAGTGTACCGTTGCGGTCTTGAATGAAGTGCTCTAACATACTTCAAGGCCCTGATCCAATATGGATTGCTGCGCCAACGATTATTATTATTATCACATATGACTGTAAGCCCCGCTACATACCAGGATATCTCCTGGACCTTGAATTTTTTCATTGGTCGCTTCAATCACCTTCAAAGTTGGTTGGGAAGCAAGGCTTACGAAGACACTATACTTCTTCCGTTCTTTATCTACAGGTTCGAGTCCGCTTCTTTCAGTCAATCCATGCTTGGATAACCAAAGTTTGGTTAAGATGAAAGGACAACTTTTACAGATTGAGTGGATCAAGGAAGATTCCACTGGGGCTAACACTTTTGCCAATTACCCTGTGCATTACTCCAGGATGATACACCCGTTTTTAGGCTTCCCTGCTCACTATAATTCTAATGAAGCCAAAATACTTGAGGTAGTAGATGGAGTAGTCACCGATTTCACAGTTCACGCATTTGGAGAATACCCACCTGGTCCGTGCGTACAACATATTTAGCGCAACGCTGGCAGTTTTTCCATTGAACAATTAGTTTAGTCATTACCCCTTTGGAAGCGAATAGGCAGGGCTTAACTAGACGCAAGTTCGGACTACAGTGCCCTTACTTTGCCTTGGATGAAACGATGGCTTATCAGGCAGCATATTTGACATTCCTTACTTGAAGAATCTCTTGCGAGGAGTACATATTTTCAAGACTACGAATAATCAGCCAAGTGGTTTCCTCTGATCTGAGAGTTATTTGTAAGGAACTTTGCCCTGTTCGGCCTAAAAGGTTCTATTCGTGGCTATGGAACTGCGTCCCGTGTAGACGCCGCTCTAATTTACTTCTAACATCAGCATCTCCTCCACGAGTTTATGAGATCCGATATCTACATTGAGGGCCCCGTTGAGGGTCCCCTGTAGAGACAGTGTGTCTCATTCACTAGAAGATCCAAGCGAATCATCCCCGCAATGACACATATTGCCTAACCTCCACTGCAACTGACCGATATGCCGAACTCCCCCTTCTCTGGTTTACCGTGTTATCCAGTACTCCCTCCCAGACAGGAGCCGCGTATAGCAGGATAGATTTCACCACCGCTGCGATAAGCAGTCGGCGACTTGATTCTGGCCCTCCAATATTAGGCATCGGTCACTAACCATACTTAACCAAGTGGTCTGCAAAACCATTCAACACTACCTAACCAAGGAGACGCAGTTTAGCCAGGTTGCCTTAGTTGCCCGAGCATCACATCAAGCATCACCACTGGACATCACTTACCAGCGGCTGACACCTCCCGCCGACCACGACCGTTGCTATTGCATCGATCTTAGACAGCGCTCCGCGATTCCGTAGCCTACATAACGACGAAATCTATGAGCGATACCAAGACCGTCCGGTTGTGGATAAAATCCGGCTCAATAGGTTACGGCGTAACTTAACCCGTATAGATGGGGATGATCCCACCCGGAAAGTCTATAAGGGCAATATCTATGGTAGAAAAAGAAGACGAGGCAGACCCTGCCTAAGAAGGAACGATGGCGTAGACCAGGATGCCAGAGAGCTTTTAGGGACATCGAATTGGTGGACCTCGGCGCAAAATGGGATGTCTGGAGTTCCTTATTAAAGCAGGCCTAGACCGGATACCAGTTGTTGCACCGTTGATGATGATGATGATGACGATGAAAGCTTCCTCGCAACAAACATAGTGATCTCAACAGCGGGATTTCCTGGTTTCACCAGTAATTTGGTTTCCTTCTGCGGTGGAACCTCTGTTGCGGCAATGTAGAGTCGCATGCCTCAGTTATCCGCTGACATAGCTGGCTCAATTTTGCCACCGTCGCTCCCTCCGGATCGTGGCCTCCTTCTAAGTCCGCCAGAAATGTCTATTCCTCGAAAGTTCGAGAACTATCCTGGCTTTTCCACTTCTGTTGTTGATTCGACTGTCGCCTCGTCCATTTCTGATGTCCTGCCACTACCCCATCCACTCCCTTTTTCCCTTTGCACAACGGGCATCGTAGATCTCCTGTGCAATTTTTGCCAAATAGGCCCCCATCTCCACACTTTCTACACATTTTCGAGGGATCATGCTCACAGTACATGCTGCTGCAAAGTGACCGAAATCGGGAATATCCTGATTCCAGATATGATCAAGGCGTGTCACTGGATGAAGTGACGGTCCACACCTGGCGTTCCTGCTCTCCGTTCTGAGTGTTGGTAGACTATACACGGCAAGTACAGTCTGTTCCACTTTTCGCAGGTTCACGAGAGCCATCGTGGACGGTTCATCCTAGTATTTGTATCGTTCAGTGTTGTGAATTCCCCAAAGAGTGATCACTTTTCCAATTGGTACGTAAGTTTTTAGGTTTTTACGACTTTGGAGGAATTTGGTACTACTTGAACGGAATGACAGTGGCGGTCAACTTGGCCAAGCATTATTCGATTCACCTCATTGCCAGACATGCTTTGGCTCAAATCATTACATCCATTTACCAAGTGCATTAATAGATGCCTTAATTCCGAGGATATCACTTCTCTCCGGTAGGACCTTGTGTCCTTTAGGCGATAACCACACTCCAAAACATTAGTACTGACTCCAAAAAATCCATCCAGCGCTTTGGTACCATTGGTGCAATGAGCTTATGGTTGCACTTCTGGTTCGCAGCAGAAACCGATGACGGCTCCCCAATATGCACATCAAACATGTGCTGGTCAAACAGGATAACTAATCATCCATTGATAATCTAATGAGCCTAGTTCTGGCTAGTCAGCGTGACAACAACAAACACATTTACTGTGTCATTCTTGACTGGTGGACCCTGCCAGAAGTAACCGCATCGACCGAGTAGGATGGTTGGCTGTAGACGAAGTGAAGAGAAAAGGAAACTTCCTTTGACTTACTGCTATAAGTTAGAGTCTTATTATCAAAATGAAGGGGATTGAACAGATCACAGAAGCAACCAGGCTGTTCAAGGCTGTAGCGAAAGACGGGGGAATATCCTCTGTCTGCTTGAAAAAGGAAGATGGGACATTCACCGAGAATGAGGAGGACAGGGTACACCTGCTTCTCAGAACTCATTTCCCGGGGTCCTACCCCTCGGCGGCAGGCGACAATAATCTGCCTGGCACCCCAACAACGAATAAAAGGGGAAGGAAAGAAAGCTCGAAACTAGCAAAAGAGGTATGCTCAGAAGCTAGGCTAAGATGGGCAGTGGGAACTTTTCAACCAATGAAATCTCCCGGAGTAGATGGCATTTTCCCAGCACTTATCCAGAGAGGCCTAGGAATTATCTTAGAGTCTCTTCTGAGGGTGGTAAGGGGGAGCATAGCACTGGGTTATATACCAAGGGCATGGAGACGGGCAAAAGTGGTCTTTATTCCGAAAGCGGATAAAAAGGATCCTTTCCACTAAATCTTTCAGACCAATCTGCCTAACATCGTTCGTACTCAAAACGGTGGAGAAGATCATAGACATCTATATTAGAACTAACGTTCTAAAGCGTAATCCCCTACATCACTGTCAACACGCTTACCGGGCAGGAAGGTCAACTGAAACTGCTCTGTATCAGCTGACAGAGGTACTACGGGACGCCATAGAAACAAAGGAAATTGCACTGTGCGCGTTTTTGAATATCGAAGAAGCATTCGACAACACATCGCACACAGAGATACAGGATGCCCTGAGCCGCAAAGGAGTGGGAAACACCCTGGCACTCTGGATGGGCAAAATGCTAGAAAGCAGACAAATGGAGGTACAAACAGGTACAAATTCTATTATCATCAACACCACTCAAGGCTGTCCACAGGGCGGAGTACTATCGCCGCTGATGTGGAGTATGGTAGTGGATGAACTCCTGCACGTGTTAACTAATACTGGAATACAAGTCCAGGGCTACGCGGACGACATTGTTCTAATCTGTAGGGGCAAATATGAAGATACCCTATGTGATAGAATCCAAACTAGATTAAGGGTTACTAGTGCCTGGTGCAGGAAGGCGGGACTGGGGATCAACCCAACCAAAACCACCATAGTACCATTCACTAGGAGGCGTAAGCTGGATCACCTGAAAGCCATAACATTACATGATATGGAGGTGAAACGTGAAACAGAAGTCAAATATTTGGGAATCACGCTAGACCAAAAATTACTCCGGAAGACACATGTCGGAAACACTTGTCGAAAAGCCACGAGGGCTCTGATGACTTGCAGATCCATAGCAGGAAAAAAATGGGGTTGCAGCCCGAAGATACTACTGCAATAGTAAGGCCACTGATTACGTATGGAGCGGTAATCTGGGCAGAAAGAACCCAACTCAGCACACAAGTCAGGGAATTACATAAGCTCCAAAGGCTGGCTTGCGTGTGTATCAGTGGGGCAATGAGGACATGCCCAACGGCATCCCTGGAGGTCCTTCTCGGATTAACCCCTCTCCATCTGCACATACAGATGCAGGCAAGGAGATCAATATTCAGGATGGCCGGTAGTATGAGTGAGGCGGGGAGCTGCCTAAATCGAAGGAAGATTGATATCCTTTCTAGGCGGTATCCCGAATTACTGATACCGAGGACAACATGATAACGAGGTTTCACTTCGATAAGAAGTTTGAAACACGTTGCAGTAACAAGGCAAACTGGGAGAGCGTGGCTGCGACATACGGCTTAAACCAGCAACTGATTACTTGGTACACTGACGGATCCCTCAAAGCAGAGGGAGCGGGTGCCGGTGTCATTGGTCCAAGGAGAATGTACTTTGAGCCAATGGGCAGGTACACTAGCATATTCCAGGCGGAAATTTACGCCATAGGCAAATGTGCCTCCTTTAATCTGCAAAGGAACTACAGGGGGCAGAACATAGATATTCTCACCGATAGCCAAGCAGCGATCAAGGCACTTAGGTCCAACCAGATGAACTCTAAACTGGTATGGGAATGCCTTCAGAGAGTGAATACACTCGGCTCGTCCAACAAGGTCTGGATACTTTGGGTTCCAGGCCATGCTGGGTTGGAAGAAAATGAGGCAGCGGATGAACTAGCCAAGAAGGGAGCAGGGATGCCTTTACACGGGCCAGAGCCCTTCTGTGAAATCGGAAACGGTTTCATGACTATGACTCTAAGAAACGAAGAGAAACGGTTGAGGGAACTATATTGGGCGGGCCTACCAGGGATGGAGCAGTCCAGGGTACTTATGGGGGGATACGAACCCATGCGCACAAAGGATTGCTTAAACCTCACCAAAAAGAACCTCCGAATCATAGTGGGAATTCTCACTGGTCATTGTCAGCTGAACTATCACCTAGGGAAGCCAGGGATATCTACGGACACTGCCTGCAGGTTCTGTGAGGAGGAGGACGAAACCTCTATACACGTCCTGGGGCAGTGTCCGGCACTTGTGCAAAGTAGGTCGATACATCTGGGAGAACACTTAATACCAGATGCAAAGCTGAAACTTCTGGAAGTGGGGAACATACTAAAGTTCCTAACGGTTACAGGCCTGCTTGAGATACTATGATCAACAGGTGTACTATAGCCAGTAAAAGGGGCACAATAGTTCTTCAAGGATGCGGTGCGACTTTCCCCTAACAGAATAATAATAATAATCAAAATGAAGAAACCTTTCTATTTCTTCATTAAGTATGGATTGTGACGGTTAGCATGTCCTCAAACGAGAAGTAATAGAAAAAGTTTCCTATTGTCGTCAAAATATGAGGAAAGTGATTGCCAAAATCCAGTAGAGGATCCTTCCTAAAAAAGGAAACTTTTTCCATCGATTCACATTTTCCATTGCTTTTCCGAGGTTCCAGTTCAACTTTTCTCCGCTCAACACACCTAAATATAGGAGCGATTAGGAAGAAGATAAAGTTTCCACTTTCCATACGTTGTTGCCTTCCTTCCTACCTCTTTTAATCTCCACTAATAGACTTCTTGGAATCCTTTCCATGCACCAACCCTTTCACAACTTTCAACCCCACCAGACGGAATTCATACCATAAAGTAATGAGGAAATTTCGGTCCAGCTTGCTTACTGACTTAAAGGTGACCTACAAAAGCATCTGTCACACTTCACGCGATCCTTTGAGTAGATCCTGTGAGCAAATTTAATTAAATCAACTAAAATTGAACTTCCAAAATGTAATCCAGTAATTACTCACTTCCATACGTGGTCTTCGCATGGTACTCCCTCAACTTCTTCACCTTCTATTTCCCGAAATAGCAAACGTACTTTCGTGAAGGATCAACGCAAAAGCCTTGACCAAAACCTCCCTTAATTCAGTTCACTATTTCGCAAACAGCAAGAGACAAATAGGAGAAGTTACTTTCTGGTCGAACTAGTCTAATCCAATTAGGATAGACTTTGTTATACGGCAGCCAACGGGAGCCATTGTACACTCAAATAAGCACTTGCGACCGGTAACAAGGGGTACACCGACAAAAAGGACTCGCAATGGAGTTAATTTAAATTTTACTCCCGGAAGTGCTCAACATTATCCATTTCAGTTCGCCTCTCCTCCCACCTGACTCTCCTTCCTCCAGATACAGATAATGACAATAGCAAAGAAATATCCAAGACGAAGGTAACTCGGTATCCATTAATCTATGCAAAAACAAGTTTATAGTAACGACAATGCCTGGCCAAACATGAACATATAGTCCTTGCGCCCCAGCGAGGAAAAATCTAATATGAACACATCCCCGAATGCATCTGATGGTCTCGTTGGAAGATACTTTAGAACCCGGTAATTGTCCTGTGACAAGGATGAGTTGAATGTGGAGAGACTTTCATTACGAAACTTTGGAAACGATAGCAGCAGTTGAAATGGTCAAAGTAAATTAGGTTAAGGGAAAAACTTTCAATTCTGAGAACTGGAAAACGGGACGCTGGACGGCAAGGACCAAGGGATGAACCCTGGAGAAAGGCAAAGGTTTCGACCGGAACCGCTTTTAACTGTCAGGATGAATGTTAGCAGTTAATTATGCATTTTATTGTTATGACAGGCATAATGGAGGTCAATTAGGGACGGTTTCAGGGTTTTTGATAAAATAACGAAATTTCCCTAGGATATATTTGTAGTGGTTTTAGGTGACCAAACATTTACGTGTACCAAGTTTGCATGAAATGTTGTTTGACCGAAGTGTGGTTGTGTGGATTTTAAGTGCAGGAAATTGAAATTTGTCGTGGTTTCTGTTGAAATTCGGTCATATATGGGAGCTATATGAATTAAACGGGATTTTTAAAGCTCGAAGGATTAAGAGATTAACACATAAATCCTGAAGGAGTAAAGTGTTACGCATCCAGCCAACGCGTATTATCCTTGTAAATTGAACGTTATTTAGGTCACTTAGTCCTTCAGCAGAATATCTTTTTCTAAACGATAAGATCATGTTCACCTCGCTTTTAAGGGGTTTTACCGGAAGGAAGTGCGGAAACTCTCATATTGAAGGAACTCGACCAGAAAACGGAAGAGGATTGCTGGGGAATAGGAAGCTCCAGCCACAAAGTCTATGGGATTGCAGAGTAAATTCTGCCTCATGGAAGCCTCTTCCCATCCTTACTAGAAGCAGCTGAAGGAAGGGAAGCTGGTGATGTAGACGCAACTGTTCCAATGTCGATCTGTCAAAATGGAGCCATGTGGACCGGACACCATAAACATCGCTAGGTCGCCAGGCGCAGGAAGGAAAACATTGCCGGAGAAAAGGAAGCTCCCTGGGAATGAGACGCGCTTACACTACCAGATTGGTAACGTCAAAAGAAATTGAGTGCAAAAAACGGAAACCTTGGTGGGAAGTTGGTATGAACTAGTAACCTCAATGAGACCTTCCCAGTGCGTAGCAGACTCTTTGGCTAGCGGTAAGATGCGCAAGAAGCGTAAAATCAACACCTCCATGGTGGGGCCAAATGGGCCAAATTACTGGACTGAAATGATCCTTGTTTATTCCCGGAACAAGTCGACTCACACCTTCCAGTCGGTAGTCCCGAGTAACCTCCAGTCAACCTAGTGGTGAACTATCGTAGGCCTGGTCCCATTACTACCTTGTTGTGGTGGGGGAGCCTGTAAAAGTTTACTACTACACGGGGGTGTCCAAAACGTGAATATGGAAACAAAGGATTTAAACTCTCCAAGTGGTAAAAAGTCACAGACTTCGGATTCACCCGCGACCATGAGCAATCATGTCACGGCCGAAGCGCGGATTTTGGAGGCCTCATCACATTCATACCCCTATGGATAAATCTGTAGGCATACTTTTCGACTCAGTAGAAAGTTTGCATTCAGTGCCCACGGCGAAGCTAGCCAGAAACTGTCAATTTGGGAGAAACAAGAAATCCCACTACGCCCGTCCTTCCACCGTACTACACCCCAAATCTACCCGCAAACGGAAGAGGATGGCTCGGCAGAAGACAACTTCGGCCACAAAGGAGGGGGGACTACAGACTGAATCCTGCGTGTCAGAGCTTTCTCGTTTACCCTTATCGGGAAGAGCGGAAGAAAGGGGAAGCTGGTGACGTGGACGAAAGGCCCCAATTCGGCAGCAGAAGACGGCTTTGCGAAGGAAGATGAAACACCTTGGGAATGAGGACATGGACGTGGCTGTACCACTAAGTGCGATGATGTCCAGAGAAATCGGACACAAGGAAGCCTGAATCTTCGGCGGAAGGTGGAGATAAGCTGGTAACTCCGGTGAGATCCACACTGGGCGCACCAAACTTTTTTATCAGCGGTAATGCGGGCAAGAAGCGTGAGACCAACACATCTGTGGTGGCCTACGTTTTATTTTGCTCTACACCAGAGCTTATAGCCACGCGTCCACGGACCGGTGTGGCGACAGGTGATCAAATCAACAAGAGATATCTCAATGAAACTGGTGCCTCCCATAGGAATACGGACACGAAGGCAGAAAGGAAGAGAACGTATGCGCAAGCTGCAGCCTCAGTTCTGACAGCTGCCATGGCAGTTTCCTCTAAGAATGGCAAAATGTCAGAGGGACAATTTACCACCATCCGGGAATGCCTGTGGAAAAAATGCGGGAACCTAGAACGAAGCCAATATTTAACAACCACGGTTTTCACGATGAGCTTCTCCATTTGGAGTGCACTGATGAGGCTGCCTTAAAGTGGTTCCAGCAGGTAATCCCGACTTTGAGTTGTGGCGATCGGCTCTCGTTCACTATTGCGAACACTGAGTTGCCCCCTGGAAGGAAGGCAGAGAACATTCACATGCTGGGTGCACAGAACCCGGGCATGGACCTTAGAGACTGGAGGGTAAAGTTAATGAATGCCAGGAAGAAAAAATCCACAAACGTGGAGGGTTTCAGCTTGGTATTCGAACTGGTCCAAAAGGGTCTGAATGTACTCAGGGGAAGTCAACAGATGATGCTCCACTTTTTGCTAGATAGATTGAAATTCTATTATATCAGGAAACTGTAAAGTATCATCTCCATTTTCAGTGCGAATAACAATGATGGTCTTCGACTCACACAACATAAAGCAAATTGGATCATCCTCGGTGTGCTATCTTACAGTGGAGCTGCGCGCGGAGGATGGTGCATACAGTGACGGTGAAGGGAGGGCCTGGGCCTGGTGAAGAGACTACAGAGTGAATCTCACCTGCGCCTACAGGCGAAAGAAAAGGAAGCCAGAGAGGTGAACAGAACTGACTTGATGCCGGTTCGAGTGATCGAATCTATACAAACCGAACAGTCAAGGAGCTAAGTGGAAAACAGACGAATGTTCTGTGGGATCACTGATACCTAGAATTCAGTCTGACAATTCCGGGCGAAAAGTCTGCAATACTAAGATAGAATCCTAGGAAAACGGATTAGACAAAGTTTAATGAACTTCTTGGCAATAATGTGCAGCTCCCTAGGCGACTAAGGGCTCCGTTGACGCTTCAAGATGAATTAGAAACTCTGAACTGCACACTTTTGAAGTGCTATATGCAGACCGCCGTAATCTTATATAAGCGGGCCAAATTCCCCTTGACTTGGCCCATCTCGTAAGCCTTCGCCATTTAAGGCCCGCGGCTGCTAAGTAATGCGAGTAGGATCCGCCCCTGACGGCCACCAGGGAAACACCCATTGTATTCACTTAAGAGCTAGCACGAGCAGACCCTCGCCTGTTCAAGCCGTCAGCCCGTTCATTCCCTTCTATGTTCCTATGCCCGGAAATCGGAGGAAGGGTGACCTTGAGAGTGCCGCCCAACCGGTTTAGTGCGTTTCTACACTGCTTAACCAGCTTGGAAGATGTCGTCGCTCAGTACAAGGCCTTGATGGTCGCTTGGCTGTCGGTCAGAATAGCTATGATATGTTACGCTTGGGGCTCGAATCTCGCTTCAGTCATCGACAGACTTCCAATATAGCCAGTGCTTCCGCTTGGAATACACTGGCGAATCCTGGGAGACCATACGGCTTGGATATACTGTGTGTATTCGACTCCGCAGACCAACTTTGATCCATCGGTAAAGAATACTGAGTCATAACATTCCAACACGCGACCGGTCTTCCACTTTGTGCTGGTTGCAAAATCCACAGCAAAGTTTCTCGTTAATTTCAGCTTGCGTGTGGCATAGTCCATGGGTAATGCCCAGATTTCCCGAGGATTTCGTCTACGGTGTTGATGTGGCCATTAGACTTCGCTGCCCAGTATCCGGACTCACGTTGTCTGACGGCACTGCACGCTGCAACGTATTTAATGTGAAGGTCTAGGAAGAGGAGATGCAGGAGTACATGGAGAGCATCCGCAGAGCCCCAGTAGCACCTGCACACGCAGTTCTTTGAATCCTATTAAGCTTCATCCGATTGTATTTTTTGCGTAAAGCATAAATAGAGCAGTACGTTAAGATCGAACGCACTACAGCGGTGTATATCCAGAGAACTATCCTTTCCCAGAGAACCCATTTCTTTGTAAAAATTCTCTTGAAGGCATAGGCAAGTTCCTCAATTTAGCTTTAGACCGGGGGATTACTCAGCGCGCAAGACGCCAAGACGGCGCTTAGCACCACAGAGCATAAGAATGGGAAAAAGGAACTCCATCACAAAATCAACAAACCGCAGACAAGCTGTTGGGAGGAGCTATTCAACGACACAAATAGAAAGCTATGGGGCCTCGGGTATAAGCTGGTTTCCAGAAAAACTCGGTGCCCATCGATCTCCCTGTTCTATGGAAACAGTGAAGATGGGAGTGATCGTGCAGGCCCTTTTTTTGTCCGCCTTATCCGAACTGACGCTGTTGAGGAATGCGCAATCTTCACTCTAAAGGAACTAGAGAAACCGATCCTGTCCATGAAGAAAAAAAGGCACCAGGACCGGACGCTATTCCCAGCGAAGTATGTAAATACAAGCCGGACTTTCTACTCGGTGCATTCAACGCATGTTTGACAGCGGGTGTTTTCCCTCCCGCTGGAATATTGCGAGACTTGTGCTGATTAGCAAGAGTAAAGGAGACCCAGAGACGCATCAGCTTACCGTCTGCCCAGCATGTTGGACACAGCTGGAAGCTGCTTAAGAAGTTCATCAAGCCACGAATGACTGACGCAATATGTGCTGCGGAAGGCTACTGACCAACACAATTTGGTAGGGAGTGGTACAAACGGTCAAACTGGCCGAGGTACACAGTCGCGACTATCGACGAGTGGTGTTCTTTGTAACCCTCGACATAAGAAACGCCTTTAATTCTGTGAGGTGGTGCGACATGCTTAAGGCACTTGAAGATCGTTTCCATACTCCAGGCTATTGCTATTGCGGATGTTGATGGACTATTCAAAGGCCCGTACCTTACTCTATGAGGCCCTTAAACGACGACGCAGAATGAAACTAACATCGGGGGTGTTTCAGAGATCTACCCCTGGTCTGGAGTTTTGGAACGCCTTATACGATAGTCTTCTAAGATTCGAGATGCCTCATGGATTGCATCTCGTCCGCGGACGAGGCTGCGGTACCGGCTACTGAACGCACAGTTTAGCAAGCTTAACGCACACTGGAAAACGTGATACGGCGAGTAAGCAAATGTATAGCTGAGCATGGATTCTCCCTCGCTCTGGAGAAAACTGAAGTCGTTGTGCTGACCGTGGAGAGAACTCCCACATTTCTCACTATTCAGGTTGGTGAAACCATGATTTTTTTCAAGCCAGCGGTGAAATACCTGGGCATCATGATAGACACGAAGATGAGCTTCTTCGAGCAAATTCGCAACATCGCAGAAAAGGCTGCTGCTAGAATGTTTGCGATTTTCCGACTGATGTTCTACTTTGGAGGTCCCTTGTCCAGCAAGCATCGCTTGCTGACGAGTGCGGTTCAGTCCGCCCTCCTTTACGGTTCTAAAATATGGGCTAACTCCCTCAGTAAGGAAATGTACAAAGACGAGAGTTTCGGCAAGTTGCGTCTGCCTATCATACCGTCTCGAAGCCTGCTGAAATAGTGATAGCGGAAGTTATTCGGCTCACTCTCCATGTTACCGAACGAGGGCTTGTGTACCGCCGCAAAGGGGAGGAAAATAAGGAAACAACCGCTGGTGAAAAGAGGGCCCGTACTCTATGTGCATGGCAACAAGGCTGGGAAAGTGAATCGAGAAGTAAATTGACCGCGCATCTCATAAAAAAACATGGGGCCGTGGTTCAATTGAAAACACGGTGAGGTTGAATATTAAGCCAGTTGCTCAGCGGACACGGATGTTTTCAATCTTACCTGGACAAAATGAGGAAATCATGGTCACCCAACTGTATTTATTGCAAGGACGTGATGGATGATGTCTGCCAGACTTTTTCCTTCTGCAGAAGATGGGAGCACCATCGCCGCACCTATTGATGGAAGAGTGTTTCATAATTGAAAAAGGGGGAGATGGATAAGAGAGATACCAGGGTAGCTGAGGCTCCCTGAATCCGCGAGGTTTTGCTCCTATACTGAATAGTCCTGGACGCTTCCGGGGGTGTTTTAGCGGCACTTTGGACATAAACGCATTTCACCTCCCTATCCCAAAAAAAAAACTGCAAACAGGAAATTATTTCGAGATGAATGATTCTGAGCTCATAGTATGCAACAAGCAGCACAACATTTTCTACTCTTCATTGACAAATAATCTACGATAGAGCAAACAACCTGGGTTGCTAATGGACAAGATAATAAACAGCCAACCAAACATCGTGGAAGGAACTGATGACACCAAATAACTGGCTATACGTGAGCAACAAATCCATCTCAAGGGAAACGCATGATGTGATACATTGAATGATACAGTGCTAATGGTAACTCATAATGTGATATCATATCACCACGGACATTACAAAACATTATTTACCACGAGATTAATATCACCATCACTTCTCTACTGAATGGTGACGGAGTGATGTTGTGATGTTAAGTGATGCAATGATGTTTGGTGGTATTTAGGTCGCGCTCGGTGATAGTGAAGTGATATTAAACTTTAAGGTGATATCACACTTGTGATGTTATACAAATCACCACACACAAATAACCAATGGCTTCATTTTGTGTCACAGTCCTTTTTTCTTGCTCGTAAATCATCTCAACAAATTTTATAGTAAGCACCTGTTTTCATCAAGCTCCGCAGGATTCTGTACCTAGACGCAATGAAAGGAAAAAGAGACGTTAGTACCTCCTGCAATTTATGCTCCATCAAAAACTTTATGGTGACATATCTAATCACGAGGTATCCTGGAACTAAAATAGCGTGGCAAGGACTAAGATCCTAACCTTCTTCTCATACACAACTCTCAGCGCACCTTAGGACATAAAAACTTCAAAACGAACATTCACTTCTAATCTTTCCTCTCGGCAGGATTAACATCAAAGCCATTGACTCAGTGGGATTAATAGCATCATTAGTCTATCTGTGATGGGACAAGCCAGCATCAAAGGTTTACAGCTTCAAGATATTCCACTTGACTAGCAGTCCTCAACTTAACCTAAAGGACTAAAAATAAATCACGGACCAGGCAACTAGAAAGCAATTAATCAATCTGGGCCGGTGAAATCAAATGGAAAACGGAAATGAGATAGAGCATGAACAATGGCTGAATAGATACGCGCTGATGAAGTCATCCCATAAATAGTAAAATGGTAATACATAATTAAGTCCTGGCACAAATATGCCAAGCAAACAACACAGGTGGCCCATTTAGGCTCTGCATTAGTTGCGGTTTCACAATTTCCGGCATATGAATATTTGAGCCCGCTTTGAATCTACAGAGAAATGGCTCCCTAGACCGTTGTTGTTATCCTGTTTCCTGGTTCTCTTATGTGTGTTAATACAACGCCAATAGACTTACACATGTGTATTTAAATGGTCTTTGTTAAGTGAATTGTAACTCGAAGTATTAATCCCCCAAGGGTCCTGGATGAATGCTTCTATCTCCTCTACCGGATGAACACGATTTCTCCCAAGTCTTCCACTCTTCCTTGCTATCGGGTCTACAAAAATAATGTATTATTCAAAATTTCATGTGATGCTATAAATGGCTTCATTCGGAAGTTTTTGCTTGAACGAATATGTTTTGTTGTGGAAGAAGGACGATGTTTGGGAATGTTGAAAAGGGTTTCCCGCCCAAAATGTGGGAAGGGAAGCATATGATAGGGTTTCGAAATAGTCCAACTGTGATGTGATGTTTGCTTGTTGCGAGAATTGTTTGCAAGGATATTTGAACGTGTTAAGATATTATACGGAGGCGAATTCAACCAGTGATGACTGCCTTATTATCCCAGAACATAGTCGGTAGTCCTTGAAATTAGGACCTAGTCCTTCGATAAAATTAAAGAAGAGACCAAATGAATAATTCATGTAAAACTGAATCTTTAGCTAAAACAGTAAAGAGACAACAGAGAAGGTCCTTCTCCAAAGTAAAACAGACTGTCTAAGCGCTAGATAGCAACCGCAAGGATTAAGCTGCTTACAAAAGGATGAGAAATTGATTAGTCTAATCGAATAGGAGAGAATGAGTAGGTATTTAGCTTGAACAATGCTGATGCCTTTATAATATTCATATTCATAATGTCTACAACTGGAACGGCTGGGATCGAAAGGACTTGTCTTTGTTGTTGATGCCTCAAAGGCTGTATTCGACACAGCAGGAATAAAAATACACATCCTCCTTCATATTATCAAGTTACAAGCGTTAGGACCACATGCAAAAACGCTGCAGAGAGATAACTCTAAATAATATTTTGGCTGCTCGTATTCAGCCCCTGGGAAAACCATGCATACCAAATCCTGAAAGCATCCAAATAATTTGTTGGATAGAATGGCGACAACCAAACAAACATTGCTCACTCAACGGCATCATCGATTGCGTAAGGATTCTAAACATTTTATACAAACATCTGGTGATTTTCCTCGAAAAAGGATTTAATTTTAGGGAATCTTCTACCGTGGAAACACAAAATGCCTCCGCGGATTAAGAAGAATACTGGAATCGGTTTACACTGTGGATACGGCTTTGCAGCAATTTATGACGCTAGTGAGCTTTGAGTGGGTCAACACAAGTTAGTCAACCTCTCCAAGCCTTCCTTGCTACGCTTTCCCAAGGGTAGGTAGGGTAGGTATCAGTGGCCGCTCCGAGGAGCCCAATTAGCGCTTTGGTGCGCCGTTTTGATGCCACAAACTCCTAAGACCGTGACTGTTGTTATAGGAACAGGGAAGCAGAGTCAAGCTGGCTCGGATCTTCAGAGCCAGCCCGTAGCATTCACGAAGGAAAGCAGCTCTCCGACCCTGCAGCTAGAAATCTCACTGAGGTCCCCAATGAATGGTTTACCCAGTGTCCGCAGCCTGACTCGAGCCAGAACTGGGCAATCGCAGCTTCGGCAATGCGAGTTGTAGGGTAAGCCGAGCCTAGCGGCATAGTCGCCTATGGGCCAGTGCCCCCGTGCAGACCGCCGTAATCTTGAATGCATTTGCGCGCGTCTGGCACAGGAGCTCTCGTGATCGGGCTATGTTATAAGCGGGCCAAATTCTCTTTGATTTGGCACAGCTTGTAAGCCTTCGCCATCTCAGGCCCGCGGCTGCTAGGTAATGCGAGTAGACTCGGCCCCCGACAGTCGCCAGCGGAACACCGACTGTATTCCCCGAGGGACTGCCAAGAGCAGAGGCTTGCCTGGCCAATCCGTCAGCCCGCTCATTCCCCTCTATGTTCCTATGCCCGGGAACCCAGAGGAGAGTGATCTTGAGCGTACCGCCCAGATGGTTGAGCGTGTCTCTGCACTGCCCCACCAACCGGGAAGATGTCGTCGTTGAGTACAAGGCCTTGATGGCCGCTTGGCTGTCGGTCAGAATGGCTATGTTACGCTTGGGGCTCGAATCACGCTGCAGTCATCGACAGACTTCCAATATCGCCCGTACTTCCGCCTGGAATACACTGGTGAAACCTGGGAGACCATACGACTTGGATACACCGTGTGTATTCGAGAAAACCCCCGCTCCGACTCCGTAGGCCATCTTTGATCCGTCTGTAAAGAATACCGTGTTATAGTCTCGCAACACGCCGCCGGTCTTCCACTTTGCCCTGGTTGGAAGGTCCACAGTAAAGTTTCTCGTGAAGTTCAGCTTGCGTGTGACATAGTCCGTGGGGGATGCCCAGATTTCTCGAGGTATTTCATCTAGAATGTTGCTATGGCCGTAGGACTTCGCTGCCCAGCATCCGGACTCACGTAGTCTGATGGCACTGCACGCTGCAACATATTTGATGTGGAGGTCTAAGGGGAGGAGATGCAGGAGTACATTGAGAGCATCTGCCGGGCAGGACTGCAGAGCCCCCGTAGCACCTGCACACGCGGTTCTTTGAATCCTACTAAGCTTCGTTCTATTGTATTTCTTCTTCAAAGCCTGCCACCATACAATAGATCCATACGTCAGGATCGGACGCACTACAGCGGTGTACATCCAGAGAACCATCCTCGGCCGGAGACCCCATTTCTTCGCAAAGGTTCTCTTACAGGCATAGAAGGCTATACAGGCCTTCTTAACCCTCAGTTCTATGTTCAACCTCCAATTTAGCTTAGGATCCAGGAATACACCCAGATACTTTACATTAGAGGAAAGAACCAATCTTTGTTCATTCAGCCGTGGTAGATGGAATTCAAGTATCCTTGCCTTGGTGGTGAATAGCATCAATTGCGTTTTGGTTGGGTTTATGCTGAGTCCGCATCTTGCGGCCCACAGGAACACCTTTCGCAACGCTCCTTCCATGATGTCGCTCATAATGGACAGAAACATCCCTGATACTAATATCACCAAGTCGTCGGCATACGCCACCACCTTCACCCCGCTACTGTCCAATGTACGTAAAATTTTGTCTATTACTATTAACCAGAGCACCGGTGAGATGGCACCACCCTGGGGCGTGCCTCTGTTCACAGCTCTAGTCAAGTGGTTGCCTCCCAGATCGGATTGGATTATCCTGGTACTCAACATGGATATAATCCAATGCGTGAGATACCCCTCCAATCCAACACCGGTCAAGGCTTCCTTGATGGCGTTGGTACTAACGTTGTTGAAAGCTCCCTCTATATCCAAGAAGGCAGCAAGGGTATACTGCTTGTACTGCAGCGACCGCTCAACCGTGCCAATTACCTCGTGGAGGGCGGTTTCTGTGGATTTTCCTTTGAGGTAGGCATGCTGGGACTTAGAGAAAGGCGTTCTCTCCATAATCGTCCTTAAGTGAATGTCCAGAACGCGTTCTAGCGTCTTCAGCACGAAAGAGGTCAGGCTGATTGGCCGAAAGTCCTTCGCGGACTCATGACCTCGCCTGCCGGCTTTCGGTATGAAAACCACCCGTGCGCGCCTCCAGGACGGCGATACGTATCCGAAAGTGATGCAGCTCCGGTAAATCTCAACAAGCCACGGCACAACCCTTTCCTGCTGCTTCTGTAGCATGACTGGCATTATGCCATCTGGGCCTGGAGATTTGTATGCGGAGAAGCTGTTTATAGCCCAGCCGATCCTATCCTCGGTAATTACCGATTGATAGTCTCGGACAGCTGCCTATCAGCAGGTTGGGTTTCTTTGAGGTTGTCTCGCAGCCTATCAGCAGGTTGGCTTTCTTTGGTGTTATGGTGTTCGTCAGATGTTGTAGTTCTTCTGGCGGAGCTGATCGGTCATGAGCCATGTACGCCGAAGAAATATACACGTTCTCTGCCCCCACCTGCTCCAGCTTGACCACAACTAGGTCACTGGAACTCAGGTCCGGGCACAGGAAAGCGTGCAGACTCTTCCTCGCAATAATACATGCTCTAGATTTAGCCTGATCAGCGTCTCCCGTGCTGTGGAATAAATTAAAATATTTGCTTTGGAGCCCTTTGATGGTTCGGTCGCTTCCGACCCAGGGCTCCTGTATTAATGCGATGTCGACGAGCAGATTAGCCGAGGCGCACTTCGAGTGCTGCAGATTTATCTGCGTTACCCTCAGCATGATCTGCTTGCGTGGGGGTTTGTCAGCACCCGTCGGACCGTCGATCGTCATCTCCTCCAACAGCTCGTTGGCGGCGTCGATTGGGTCTAGGTCGTCGTCCGGTTTCGCAGAATGGAACACTTTTTCTTTGGCATTCCTGACTCCGAACCACACTTTATAATCAGCCTTTTTCAGTGCCTCCAGGCACTCCTCGTTTCTGCGGAGTAGTACGGGCTGGCTGTGTATCTGAGGTTCCTCCTCCTTTATAACAACCCAGTCGTCCATGGGAATCCCGGGGTTGTGAAGGCGCAGGAAATGGACGAGCTTGTCCTTCTCCATGCGGATCTTCGGCAACCAGATGCGAGCGACCGGTCTCCTGGGAATCTCGTCGTAAGGAATAATCTTGAGCTTAACGCCCTCCCAGGCGTCGCTGATCTTAGCGACACACGAGCCGAGAAAGTCCTTAGAGAACTGGTCCATGCAAGCTATTACGTGGAACCCACGGACCACCTGAGATGAATCAAAGTGGGGAGTGAGTCCCGGGTGTTTGCCTCCGGTTTCCACGAGATGTTCATAGACCATGCCCGACAGCCTAGCCTCAACACTGGTCCACACCTCCAGCGTTAGTTTGCCGCTAGCAGAATTGCCATCCGCCAGCGCCACACGTAAGTGACTCCTGGCCACGTCGCTGAAGGGCTTCGCAGTACCTGGCCCGCCGGCTGACGGTTGCTGTACAATTTCTTCCGTATGTTGCTTGGCGTCTGCGCTCTTGCCTACTCTGCTCCGCTTCTTATTTTGTTCGACCTCATCTTGAAATCGGTTGCGTTTTAGAGCGATGGGCTTTGCCTTCTGCTCGTCAGCCCGGGGTTTGCTGTTGTATTCATCAACAATCGCCTGGTATTTAGCGAAGTCTTTTTCATCCCGCTCGTCGACAATGCCGGCCTCCTTATTCTTGGCAATCTTGCCGAGAATATGCATGGCCTTCTGGTACTGGCTCTTGAGTAGGACACCCGTGGACCTTCGCTTCTTAACCGGTTTCCGGCGACCGACACTCTTGTCGGTTTTTGCTTTCGAGGGATCCCCCGACGCTGAGGGCTTCGGGTCAGGAGTACTATGTCTGGTACTCGCTACACCCAGCTTGACGGCAGTGGGTTCTAGGCTGGAAGCCACTAGTCCGTCTGACGCCTCGCTCCGGGAGGTCCCTGCGGTTGGTTTCAGCACAACGGTGCTACGGCTGGCACCGAGTGTACTGCTCTCGACGGACACTGTCTCCTGGCTAGAGGCCAGCAGCTCGTCCTCCGATGATGCGCCTGGCATCATCTCCTCCTCTTCTATCGTCGTTTTAGTTTTTTTGTTAATTGAGTCCATGTCTTGGTCCCACGAGTAGTCCCGGAAGAATGTCCACCCTGGCTGGCCCGGCCACCAGGGTAAGGGTCTTATTTGAAACTGAAGGTGCCCAAGGTATTCAGAGTTCGCATACTAAAGACCAAGCTCCCCATTGGCCACGCAGCCCTCGGCGTATGCTGTTTCACCTTGGCTTGGGGTCTATTAGCACCTTCTCCGGTGCAGGGAGGATGATCCCCGGGCTGTTGCTTCGGTCCATCCCCCCGCCAGATCTACTTGCCCCTAGCACATGACCAGCAGACAAGCAGATCCTCGTCAGTTGGATGGGCCTACTCCCAGCCCGGCCCTACACACTCTTGGCTTCCCAAACTCCGCCTAAATCCTTTTCAATGCCGAGTTCACTGGGCACCAATCAAAAGGGACTCATCCAACCCGAATCTGCAGGAAGTATCGCGTAATCACCATGTCCTGACAGGAAATGGATCAGGTGGTAGTTAAACTTGCCTTGTCGTTGCTAAATCCACTCCTCAATGAGGGGAATCGATGCGTGGGTCCAGTGAGCCTCCTACAAGTTACCTCATCATTGCTGCCACCTTTTCAACGAATAGTACCTATCAGATGTTTGGTATTCTGTATCCTTTTCAGATAAATTTATTCTCCTTTTCCCGTACAGACAGCGTGCCTTACTTGCCAGAATGACCATCGGCACCATTCCAGCAATAACACACATTATCTTCCCTGAGATTGCTCTGAAGACGTCGCCGACACGATAAGTTATATTTACCCTCCTCCGATTGCTCTCACGCGCCTGTGCTTCCTTCCAGACCAATACTGCGTTTAATAGCGTAGAGCGAATTTTCCAGCCACAAGAAATCAGCGGCCGTACTTTAGGCCTCTAATGTGAGACGTCATCCGGGCGAATGATACACTTGTTTTGCCGCTTTCTCAGGGGCATAGTCCAGCTGTCCCTTGAAATTGATCGTTACGTCAATCGCCACCCTCAGGACTCCCTTGTGATCACGTTCCACAGGAGAGGACCCAACACTCAGCTCTGTGGTACTCCTGCCTTGAAGATAAAATGCTTAAGTCCCTCAACCATACCGTATCAAAGTGTAATATCCGAGAATAACTTCAGGGTAACTTAGTCAGGAAACTAGGAACACCCGTGTTACCGAGCTGGCAAAATTGAATACATTCTTGACGTCCAAGGTCACCATTGGACAGCATTTGTTGCAGGACTTCATATTTCGAACCAGCTTCAATACTACCAAATTGTCAGTCCGATAGGCCAACCTCTTTATTGTATGAAAGAGGGTGCCTATTATGGATGGCCCTTTCTGGTATCTTGCCTATTGTGATTATAAAGCAGGGAGGCATGATGATGTGTCACGTAGTGGCTTATTTAGTTTCGGTAAAAGAAACTATTGTTTGCCTCTTCCACGGAGCGGGGCAAACTACTTCTGACATGTAGGTCTCAAATGCGCTGATTAACCACTCGGGTCTGATCTTACCAACGAGCTTAAGGGTTCTAATGAAAATAGTATCCACGTCGGGAACTTAACTACCATCGATTCTCTGGAAAACCTCCGCATGTTCCTTCTAAATCACCGCAAAGTCGTCCAGCGCTTGGTAACTCTTTTTGTGATCCACTTTATACAAGGGGAAGGACACCATTCCTATATCGAGAAAAAAATGCAGGCTTATCAGTTGTTCGTCCCCTCATCTTTTTCATAAAAAGGTTTTACACTATTCCCCACGAGTTTAAGTCTGCCTCCACGCAAAGTTCCTCAAAAAGCTTAGGTGTATGGCCTACCAAAACCTACCCCGAAGGTTCGCATATACTTCTCCTAAAGTTCTCCGGTTCATATCGCCCTTAGTGCTCCCTAAATCAGAGGATGAACAGCCTTTTGTCACTTTACCAACTGTCAACAGTTTAAACGTAGCTTCAACCAGTATACAAACCGTTGCAACAACAACAAGTTCAAAGGAAGCTTCCTAAAGAAGACATTGTGATAGTGATGGATGATCTGAATACCAAGGTGGGATTTAACAACACATTGCACGGATATGTGATGGGAAAACACAATCGATCGCCAACGTAACGATATTGGTGGTACATTTGTCGATTTCTACAGCTCTCTTCCAGCTGTCACACGACACTGGGAGAACCATCTTGCTGTTCGGACGGCAGATATACTTTGGGCAGCCATCAAAAATCTCTTAGGTGCTACGAACGACATCGGTCACGTCCCGATGGAGTGGCATAAAGTTTAGCTGACTACGCTATCGTGGAAGCGAACGAAAGGGGTTGAAGGCTCTGTTGGCCGCTGCAAGGGAGTGTTTGGGGATAGGTTTTCCCCAATGTGAAATAAAAATTCGTTTTGACTTTTTTTGACTTTATTTACTTTTAAACGTTACTTGAGAGTTTCTTTTCACTTTGACATCTCTCGCTTCGGTCTCCTGTCAGGCCGTCGTTCAATGCGGCGGCAGAGGCGGTGACGTTCAGGTACGCACCTCCGATCAGCCGCCACATCACTTCGCCCCCAGCAGAAACCACGCGGGTTCAAATGGCAATGGTACCTGATATATCGGGGTGGCGTGAAACTGGGTTCTTGTTTCGGTATTGTTGGCTAATGAGCACTAGATCAGCTTTCATCTCCCCCACCAAGCTACGCCTGTAACTCTTGAGCGATTGCTCTCCGGTGCATATTGATCTGTAGAACTTTCTTTTCTAAAAACTGGACACCACCCCCTCCCCCCCCCACAGTCTGCGAAACGCTCTCATCAAAGACCCCACGTTCCCTTTTCATTGCAGGTTTTCGGTATATAACATACCTGGCCGCAAATGCAACATGTTGCCCTCCTGTCAGGTCCCTGCCAGGTTGCAAACGTACGCCTATAATCTAAACATCTGTAACATTTGGTGGGGGTGGTCCGAATTTGTAGTCTACATACTACCCAACCAAATCTGATTTTCTCGCTCTTAAGAAGTTTCCTCGCGTATTATTCGTCAACTTCCACCACCGAGTTTTTGGCCCTGAGAATTCGCAAGCGTGACACTAATCCAGGCATTACCTCCGGACTTGTTGGCTTCATTTACTCCATTATTTTCTATGAGGCAGTCTGATTGGCTCTCGGATTTCTAGAGAGTAAATGGCTTCGTTTACCCTTAAAACTGGAGACAGACTCAAAGGACCCAAACTGTAGGGCGTTGTAGCACCAGAATTTTCGCTGTACAATTTCAAGAGCGCGGCAGTCACGAATACGGAAGAGGGACCAGACTAAGGATGTTTCTGATAAACGAATTAAAGAGGGTTAAAGAGGGCTGAATTGAGGCAAAGCCAGAGGCGGAACGTAGGGCAAAACCAGACATTTTTGAAGCTCTATTGATAATGTCAACGAAGTGTCCTATTATCCCGTGACCCTTTCACAAGTGCATCGAAGATTCCACCACCTTTTGTTCTCCGAATGGAAGACAATTCCGCTCCGCTATATTCGGCTTTCATTCTATAGCAGATTTCGCTGGTGACTTCAACAAAAGATCATAACCTTTGGTTTAATAAGCGGAACTAGTCTCTCCAACTTTTTTTGGTGTTCCACCATTCGTGCCCACCTTAATTTTAGGCAAACGTTTTTCTGACGGTGTTGTTGCCTCTCTCCCTCTTTGCCTTCTTCTTTTGAGCTCCAGACACTACCTGGGTGAGGTCTCCTTCATCTTCTGTTGTTCTCCTTCTGTAATAGGAAAGATGATCCAGAAATCCTCCAGCTCCATTAGCCCATTTTTCACACCTTTGCTGAACTTTTCTTGGATTAACGTTGTAGAACCCATACGCATCACAACTGTTTTGCATTTCTTGATAAGCCTTTCCTTTTCGGCTTTCGCAAGAACCGTCAACCGTACTCCCACTCGGCTTTTATTTGAAGCCACCTTCTCAGTTTCGGAGGTTTCTACTGTGGGTCTTTCCGAAACAGGAACACTACGGGCCCCCCTCCCCTCTCCCCGGGTGCCACGTCCTTTGGGGGCTCTCTTCTTTATTTGGCTGTGCGTATGACGTTGTCGTGTCGAGTATTTCAGTGTTTGCTGCATCCTTCGTTGGACGTCGTTCTTTCTCCTACCCTACTGTCTCCTCAGTTATGTACTATATATTTTTTTCCATGGGATTTTTTCAAGCACACCGTGTGCAAGGAATTGCATAGTCAGGAACCGGTGCACTCTCGAGGTCAGAGCCCCTACCTCAATTCCCTGACGCCTGACCTACAAATAGATAATTCAGGAATTCACGAACGAATCAGCACTCCTTTGTCTAAGTCTAATAATACCTGTTCAATTCACACTACCCGAGCAAGGTCCCGAAGTGTCTGTTCCCTGATACACACCACCACTACCACCTTGGCGGAGCTAGGCCCAGATCACCCCATCGAGTTCGGCAAGGAGTTGTCGACGATTCTGGGGACTCCTAGTGTATCTCGACGAGCATCTGTCTATAGCAGCTCCCTTTTTACCGAGAAACTTTCTCAAGGCTACTGTTCAGGGCGGAGGTATAATGTCAGCTAGGGGGTGAGATATACTTGCTTGGGCCCGTATCGTACGTGACCCGTTAACGCTTACTGACGCCCCCCGAAGAGGACGGTGACATTTAGGTATCCTCGGCTTGGTGGTATATATCACCAGCTCCATTTCGGTAGCATTTATGTGGAGTCCGCATTTGCAGCCCACGGGAACATCTTTCACTATGCGCCGTTATTATCCCGCTTATAACTTAGGGATCACCCGCAATAATCTTTTGGTCCTTAACCAATAAACAATGAAAAGATAGGTAGTTCAAACCGTGGAATCACAAAATACCTCCGCAGATTAAGGAGAATAATACAGTCAGCTTACACTGTGAAAAACGCTATGCACCAATTTATGACGGCTGTTAGCTTTTGAGTCAACACACGTTAATGTCTTCGCTTCGTTTTCCGAAACTCCGCCTATGCTGATTTCCATATAGTCTTCCAATATGATGACATGCTCTAAATCCTCAAGTGTGCAACCGCATTCGGGGCAAAATAGAAAGTCATCCAACCCGAATCGGCACATATACTTTCTTCAACCACCATGCCGCGATAGGAAATGGATCGCGTGGTCGTTAACCTTGCCTTATCGTAGCAGAATTAACTCCAAGAAAAGGGGAATTTGTGGGTGGGGGCGAACTCTCTACGGCTTATCTTAACGTCGCTGCTACTCCTTCAGTGACTCCCGCCTTGTCGGCCTTCTGAATATCCGGTTCTCATACAGACAGCATGCCTCAACTGCCAAAATGTCCATCGGGGCCATTTCAGCAACATCACACACTGCCTCACCTGAGTTTGTTCTGAAGGCGCTGCACACTCTTAGCGCCACTAAGCGGGAGGTCATGCTTAAACTCCTCCGATTGCTACCATGACAGTTTTACTCCCCAGGCTTGTATTGCAAATTATGGCGTAGAGCAAATACTACAGCCACTAGTATCTTGGGCCTACACTGTTAGGCGCCATCCATGCTAGCGATATGCTGGTTTTGTCGCTTTCTCATTGACCCAATCCAGATATCCATTGAAATTGGTCTTCGCAATAACCATCTTGACCTGACCTGACTTCATAATCGGCTTTGAGGTGATTCTCTCTACGGCGTTGATGATTCCATTAATGCGTTCTTCAATATCTTCAGGTTGTTTCGCGACAACAACTAATTATCGAGGGCTTCTTTGGCATGGAAAAGAAAAAGACCCCATTGTATCAGGTTCCGCAGGAGAGTACCCAAAACTAAGTCCTGTGATATACCCGCTTTGACAGAGTGCTGTTTATGTGGGTCCCTCATCCATATCGTACCAGAGTGTCCTTTCCGGGAAGTAAATTTCGAGTAGCCTAGAGGTAACTAGGAAAACCGACTTTACCCAACTGGTTGAATTAAACGCATTTTTGACGTCCAAGGTTACCGCTGCACTGCATTTGCTGGCGGATATCGCCAACTTCGAAGCTATATCTATGTCGTGACCCATTGAATAAGTTTGACAAAAACCAAATTGTCACTCTGATAGGCCATCCTTGACAGCCTCGACAAGGACACCCACTTGGCCGGCCTGCGATGTCGAGCTTAAATGAGTACTCGCCTCGTTTCAGAAATTTGAAGGAACTCTCGTATGGTAGTTGCAGCCGCCTGGGAGGAGCGTCCACCCGAATGTGGGCCTATGAACATGAGTGGTGGTCCCCGCGGAGGGTTGACCTCTGTTGTCGCATATCGGGAAAGTAAAGTCAGCCGCAGCTTCGAAACCGCGCCTCTGAGCCAACGCAGCATTTCAAAATCACCTAACCCTGCTCTGATGTCCAGCACAGGATCAGCAGAGAGCCGCAGATTCTCTTCCTACACTATCTCCGCGGGGTTAGCCGTGAACTCCCCTCGTTGGGCTGTAGCGAGACCGTGGAGGACGAAAGGCGAAGACCACGGCCACGACAGATCATCGCGAGCTATTAAAGCGGCCTTTAGCGTCCTTTGTCAGCATTTCAGCAAACCATTGGACTGTGGTATGCAGTCGTCGTTTGCCATTTGAAGCCAAGGGGCTTTCCTAGCTCCGCGAAAAAAGTAGATTCGAACTGCATTCCCTGGTCCGTGATGATAACGGCTGGAACACCAAAGCGCGAAAACCACTCTCGACAGCGTGCCTCACACATTATTTTGGCGTAATTGCAGACAGAGGTATTGCTCCAGACCACCGCGTAAACCTGTCGATGATTGCTAAGGCAATATTTGAATCCGTCCAATGGATGGTGTGGAAGCGCTTGGTTGACCGAGGGAATACACCTACTTCCTTTCGAACGAGCTTGTTGATCTTGCAGTTCTGGCAAGCGATGCACTGTCTGGCCCAAGAGTTTACGTTCTTGTTCAGAGTAGATGAACCTCTGGAAAGTCTGCACAGCATTGCATAAGTCGAAAGTCATCCTAGTGAACTCGAAGAGTTCGAAAGGGGTGCAGATAGCCGTTTTCGGAATGTATTCAGGAGTGACAGGGATTTGGTGATATGCCTTGGCTAAATCCAAGGTCGTAAAAACAAGGCAGTTCGTAAGCGAGTGCGCAAAATCATGGATGGGCGGAATGGGATATCGGTCTGGAACTGTTAGAGCATTCAAACGTCTATAATATCCATATGCCGCTATTCGCCGTTTGGCTTAGGGACCAAATGATGTGGAGAGGACCAACAGCTATTGGATGGTCTTCAAATACTCCTGTTTTATCAAGTCTTCAAACTCTTTCTTCGCAACAGCAAGCTACTGGGGTGAAAGTAGACGTACTTCTGAGGGGATCGGAGGGCCGGTAGTGTTGATGTGGTGCTACACATCGTGCTTAACCAGCTGGGAGAAACTACTTTCCGTTGTAATGTCGCTGTACTTTCTGAGGAATGCGCGAATGCTTTGGTCGGCAACATCGGCAAATTATCGAAATAGTGTCATTTTGGCAGGTATCAATTTTCCTTGACGTCTGTAATAACGTTGCGGGGTCTATCATAGCCTTGTTCTGAAAGCCCACCAGCAGTAAATAGTGACACAGGAATTCTGCGCCTAATATAAAGGTGCTAATGTCCGCCTGGACGAAATGCCACAAAAACGTTCGGTGCAGTCCGAGACTCAGGTCCACCTACCTATAGCCATAGGTGCGGATGAGAGAGGAGTTTGCGGCCCCCCCAGTCGTAGGTTTTGCGGAATCAGGGTGTTCGGACGAGGTGCAGGGAGAATCTGAGCCTCGCTTCCGACCCTGCAATGGACATCAGGCAAAGTTAGGCGACTCTGGAATGCTGTGTCTGGTCAGGGACGCGGTTTCGAAGCCACGACCGACTCCAGAGTGTTAGCCTTAATCGAAGAATAACGGGGAGATTTTAATTTGGTATCCCGGAGCAAACGTAAAATTCCAGTGGTGGAAAGGGCGGACCTAGTATCGAACACCTGATCGCTGGGAAGTCTACAGCTGCGACGGACTCTTCACGATGGACTGTGCGTAGGCCCAGTAAAATGAAAGGCAGGAATTGCGACCACGAAAAGTCGCCATGGCCCTTTGCCAGCGTTTCCGCATCCCATCGCATTGCGGATAGTACTTTGTCGTCCCGTGGCATTTGAAGCCCAGGAGTTTGCCTAACTCCAAGAACAAGGTGGACTTGAACTGCAATTATGACTACGATTGGAACTTCGAAGCGTGGGATCTATTCCCGACAAAAGGCCTCGGTTCCGATTATGCGGGAATGTCTGCCAAACCACCGCATGAACCTATAGATGATTGTGAGGCAATGCTTGAAGCCATGCAAATCTCGCAAGGGGTAATAACGTCGATGTGGATCGTGTGAAAACACTTTGTAGACCGAAGGAATGAGCTTACTTCTTTCTGTACGTGCTTGGTGACCTTACGATTCTGGCACACTATGCACTGTCTGGCCCAGTAGTTAACGTCCTTATTCATTGAGGGCGATAAATATTTGCTGGTGACGAGTCGATTCATTGTCCGAATGCCTGGGTGCGTGTGTACTTCCTTGCGAAAAGTGGCCGGAATATATGGAGCATATATTTCGAAGGTTGAGCCGAAAAGAAGAAACTTTCGAAATTTATATTTGCTTCTGAGGCTCTGAAACACTGCGTCATCCTTTTGTGCCTCGGCAATTACCGAAAAATCGACCGTGGCAGGGATTTCAACCTCTGAAACGCGTGACAAAGCGTCTTCAACTATATTGTCCTTGCCAGGCACGTCCTGGATGTCCGTGTGTTCATCTTGGTGAGGGGACGCTTTGTCAGGCTTCTGCTTAGAAGCGAAGGCAACAAGCTTCTAGGGAGTATCGGAAGTATTTTATTGCCATGTACGCGGCCAACAACTCAAGATCGTAGGGGCGGTATTTCTGTTGAATTGAATTCAATTTCTTGGAAAACAGGCTCAGCGTTCCCTTTAGACCACATGATTCCGCTTGAGGGAACCCAACCTAATTCAGACATGGTTCAAGCTGCCAGATTTTGTTCACCTTTTGGTGAAGGGCAGCACCTACTCTAATGTCCGAGGCGTCGATGAATGCAGCTAGAGGTGCATCTGATTGAGGAGATGCCAGGAGTTTAGCGTTCATCCGCTGTGATTTGGTTGGCTCAAATGCCTGGACTTCCTTTTGCCTGGACTTCCTTTATAGACCACGCAATCACGCATGAATCTTTTGGCTTGGGTCCAGGCAGGTAGACGTGAAGGATCGCTTGATGTTGTGCGGCTTTAGGCAAAAAACCTTCGCAGATCTTCGACTGGTTTAGGTTGTGAGAGGTCTATGATGATCTGAACCTTGTCTGGATGTGGGTGGATTCCCTCATCATCGGAAATTCTGGGGCCTAAAAGCTTCACTTACCGTTGAAGGAATCTGCATTTTTCAACGTTAAGTACAAGGCCAACCTCAAGGATATTGCCGTTTTCGGAATATCTTCTGCAGCCACAGGGATTTAATGGTACGCCTTGCCTAACGTCGTAAAAACACGGCAGTTAACGAGGTTGTGCGCAAAGGCGTGGATGAGTGGTATGGGATAATGATCTGGAATGGTGGGAGCATTCAAACGTCTGTAATCGCCTCATGGTTTGCATTCACCGTTGGACTTTGGGATCATATGTAGTGGAGAAGACAAATAGCTATTTGATTTGGTGATATCACGTTTGTCATGCTCCTCTCCAGGATGGTTGCCAAATTGTAGTTTAGTTTCATCAGCAGGTTCTCCACGAAGGAACTCCAACAGATTTAGAAGCGGCCAGCTACCCCCGAAGGTGAACTTCATTGATTGGCCATCTAGCTGGCTATCCTGACTATTCAATTACAGTTTTAATAATTGACTTGTAGCAAGTCCTTGCTACTATGGAATTGAAAAAGACTGTCAATATCTTCTACCAAGGACTTTAAATTCATTTAATAAAAAGACAATTTCTCAGCTTCGACTATTCAATTTTTATAAATCCTCTTTGTAGTCATTTCCTTCAATCAATGGGACATCTGGCATCCGATGGATGATTTCAATTGCAACTTTCAGGATTACATCCCCCATTGAAAGCTATGGTAGAGCAGAAGATTGTGCTTCCGCATTCAAACAATATAGTATTCCAAGGAACAGAAAGATCAATTGGTTCTTCTATTGAAAACAGGGACGTCCGTTCTTGTCCTGATACGAATATTTTATCGTTGGATGTTCGTCTCTGTACATTGCTTCCTTTGCCTCTTCCGTACAATGTATGTATGACTCGATATCATCCTCTGGGGATTCACTTTTTCCGACGGATGACCCTTGCTCACGGGCTAAAATGTACGTACATTTGTATAGACCCTGCGGGGTATAAAGGATATTCGTCCATTCCTGTATTTGGACTTGTATTCAGTGTTTCCGCATTCCCCAAGGAGGCATTGTTAATTCGGTCAATTTCCGTAGAACTTTAGCTAAAAAGGAGGAATTACCGAGGAAGGAATTTAATCCATTTTACGCTTATTTCTAAAACGGAAACGATTTTTCAGTTTGGTCTCGTCCTGCTGGAGCCTACGGTTATCAACTTTTAAAAGGCTGCAAAGGAAGTCACAGTGTATTATCCCGTCGACGACACCAATTCCTTTCGTACCACTTGTTGCGTCTCAATGTTTCTCACAAGAATCTTCATTTTTCATTTGACCAGTCCATTCCCCCGGAATACTGAATCCTTGTGGAGAAGCTTAACTTTTAACAGAATTCCCATTTCGTAAGTGGTATGACCCGCGGGCATTGAAGAATGCACCCAATCACGAAAAGCTTACAGGGTTCGATGGTACTGTGAGGGACGTTAGGGGAGGTTTGTCATCCGCGATGATGAGCTGAAGTCCACCTCCTGTGGAAGAATGCCTTGACGGTCGCCCTGTGAAACTGACCCTTGCGGCTCCTTTTGTTTCTGCTTGGCAATTATTTTAGACTCCAAAGCGAAGTCTTACCAATTCTTCTTCTTCCAATTATCGGTGATGTCCTGCACGCTGACCTGGCTGGAGAACATGGACGAGTTATGGACCTTGGTCAAATCATTCAAGGTTTGGAGAGGGAGCAAAAGGAGTCGAAAGGAATAATCTCTAAGAGTCCAAAAATCTTTTTGTACAGTTGACACATGAGAAGTGACCACTACAGTTATTCAAAAACTTTGGTCATACCATTGGGGTACTCTGGGCTGACACAATAACAAATGAGGAACTTCATCCTTATACGTATCAGATTCCCATACTTCCCGGTGGAAGTAGAAGTGGATAGGTTACTCATAAAGGAAGAGCGGCAACTACCTTACTGACTATGGCATGCAATAGAACTCACTATCCCAGGTTAGCCGAAAAACGAGCCGCCTAGAACGACATTGTGTCGGGTAATTTTTGAAAAATCCAGCTTCTCGAAAGGCCCTGGAAGGAACTGAAGCGCAGTAGCCCCAGAACACAGCTCTCTATAGCATTATCGTTTGCTTCTTTGTAAGGCCTAATTAATCAAGATATTTTTCCCCCAGTTTCAATGCTGTTCCCCTCCCTTCGTGGCAAAATGTTCTCAATGTCGAGACTTCTTGGTTCCCATGCATACCTTGGCTTCCTGCCGTGGTTCAAATGCCGTCACGAAATTACACGTTAAGTATGCATTATGTGCGTAGAATGCTGGCTCACTTCACCAACTTCCGTTCACTTAAAAAAACCTTAAGCCGCCAGAAATACCCCCTTCTTAAAAGCCTCCGTGAACTAGCCGCCTAGGAAATTGGGGAGCTGTTTTCATCACATTAAACTGGCGATTATATAAGATGCCTGTCCAGAGTCAACCACAGCCCTATCCAAGAAACCTGAGAAGTGACAGAAATTGACAGTGTAGATCCACCAATGCCTATATGCAACTCCAATTAATTGTCCTGTCGACAAGCGCTTGTTTGCATCTGTGCCAACCAGGTTCTGCCTGTCAGTCCTTATTTTTGGAAAATTTTGCGCTTTGTGGAAGGAAAAGGTTTTCGTCAATTTAGTCGCTCCATTATCAAGTGGATTCAGATAAAGAACTTCCTTGATCGTCCCAAATATCATTCAGGATTGCAGGACTCACTTGACTTGACTATAAATACGCAATAGAGGCAATTGAAATTCCGGATGCCTCAACAAAAGAAGGTCCGAAATTCGCTTCCGGATGGTAAACTGTCGTATCTCTATGATTCGTGACTACCAGGGCTATTGAAAAATACCCGTTGGTGATTTCACGTACCTCAAGACCTGGGTAGTCGGTTTTGCTAGCTGATCAGATAATGGAGTTTGACCTCAGTCCAGGATGTAATAGGTTATGCGCACAGCGAAAGCTTGATTCCGAAAATCGCATGTGATGTTCGGTGGCGCGACCTTGGTTGACAAGTTGCAGTGCATAGCCACCTCGGCTCCCCATATAGGGACCCGTTTGAGACTGAAGGCAGTTCCAGGTTCAATAAGCGCGTTGAGTTGTCTGTCAATGAATTTTCCTTCCGAACAACTTTCAGGACGTTGGTGCGATATTGGCTGAGTGCAGGTGTCTCAATTGGTGAAGAGAAGAGTTGTCAATGGCACAGACGGCCAAGTAGGATGCGTCACACAGGAAGGCCAGTTGCGCTCCGGCGAAAGGAGAAGCCAGGAACATGGCTTCGGTGTGGTTATCTTTGGTCTTTAATGGCCTTAGCCTTGGCCTTTAGTATTGATGTATCAGGTTGATAAATGGAACTTAGGGTATTCAAGGATTAGGCCGATTTTAACCAGGGACAGTAAACTGACGAGGAAGTCGACCTGCGGTTTGCTGAAATCGAACTGCAAAGGCTTCGTCTGATGAGTGGTCTCTGTCCTGGATAAAACCACTCGTCACTTTTTTGAGAATGTACAGAAAGTAAGTTTGTAGCTTCATATTATCCTGCGAAAGAAAAGAAATTTAGTGGATTAAGTTACGCTTCAAACTAAAGGAAGAGACAGAGCCAAAGAACCCAAGCTGAAGGGCATTGTAAGATCATCACAGCCTCGGGATCGTGAAGTCAAATTAGATGTCATACTCCGCGAAGGGGAGTTCAAAAATGTTCGCACTACGGGAGAAGATGCGGAAAATAATATCAGAGTTGGCAGAACAACTACAGAGTTTGGAAAAGTACACATACCAGGGAAGATTTGGCGTTGTTGCAGAGAAGGGAGATTGAGGGTACAGAGCCGTGATGGATAGCTAAGAGGGCAACAGTCACGATCGTGGAAGGGGGACCAAACTACACAGTCATGCTAAAGGATGTTTCTTATAAGTGAGTTGAAAACCGTTAAAAAGGGTTGGATTGAGGTAAACTCATAGTAGAAACGTAAAATAAACCCAGGTATTTTGGAAGCGCGACTGATGATGTTAACGAAGTGGGCATTGAAACGAAGTTTGTCAGCGAACCCATTTATCACACCCATGTGTTGATCCGGATTAAGGTGGGAGTAAGCAAATAACACATCCAGTGGTATTTGCTGACATTTAGTGTTAGTTTGGGAACCGAACGCCAACGGACCAAAACTTCAAGGTTGGACTGCAAGAGATCACTGTCCAGTAGAAATGAAACGGAGGCAAATAATTTAAAGTCATCTGCGTAAAGCAAATGCGGGCATGTGAGAATGGAAGGGAGGTCATTGATAAAAAACAAGAATAGTAGGGGCCAAGTACAGATCCTTGAGGGACACCAGAGGAGGCAGATTAGGCACGGAATGAGCAACCATGAAAAGAAGCTCTGCTAGAACGGTACGAGAGGTAGGAGGATAACCAAGAGATGTTTGATTGAAGTTGAGTAGAGGGAGTTTGGAGAGGAGAATATTATGGTCATCGGTATAGAAGCTTTGGAGAAATCAGTATAAATTGGTAGTACCTCCTGTCGTGAACTAAAGCATTTAGCAACGAAGACAGTAAAGACCAGAAGGTTTGAAGCGGCAGACCGTAGAGGTATACCAGAAGAGGAGATCGGACAGGAATTGTAAAAGATTTGATCACACATTGAGTTGGATAATATATCGTCTCCGTTGGTTGACGATAAATCTGAGTTGAGACCCTGAAAGTTGACGTTGTGAAAGTTGAAATTAGTAAAATTACGCGCAAATTTAAATGACGAGGTGGTGATCGTCAATTTTGACATACGAGGGTAAGCAAAGAAAAAAAAGCATTAAGCATTTTTGGTGGCGTCGAAATTCAAGGCGGAACAATGATTCATAAAAGACAGGAGTAGAAGGGAAGAGTAGGAGATATTGTCGGAAGGAATGAGAAATCTTCGATGATTAGGGCATGGAATTTGACAGTAAAGAGTTCCGACAAGCTATCCAGCAATTCTTGGTATATGTGAGAAGGGAAAACATAGATACAATGAACGAGAGAAAGTTGGTCGGAGAGACACGAAGAGCAACGCAGTCATAAGGATAGATAGATAGAAGGGGAGAGGACGGGATTGACACGGAGTGTATCTTTTATTGCTATTAGAACGCTACGAAATGCATCCCGGTCCCTGTGGCAGCGGAAAATGGAGTACTCTTTGCGGAGCTTGATGTCTAATATGGTATCATCAAGCCAGCTTTCAGAAATTTAGTTGAAACGATGTAGCTGAGCCAGTGCGAACAAAATGAAGGCCCCCAGCTTGGTTCTTAAACCCATAACATTTTGATAGAATAAATGGACAGTAAACACGGATCCAGTTACATTGATCGCCTGTCTCGACGATCAATGTAACTGACTGTCCTAATATTTACCCGTGAATTAGTACGCTTGCATGGCTTGATGAATACAACTTCAGGGCACGAAAGTCCTTGGGGTTTAACGTGAGTACCTGCCGTGATGGCATAATCCCAGGGTCCTCTTCGGACGCGGATTGATTTTGTAACCACAATCAGAGCCCGCCAAGCAAGCACAGCGGTCCTGGTTTATACTGAGTGCAGGCTCAGCAATTCCACGCTTGAGCTCCGAGGAGCTCCGCCCGCGATGTAGGCATAACCACAACCACCATGAAACTCCCACTAGGGGGCCAACCGGTAATAACCTAGCCGAGAACACATCCTCCAGGAATTTTCCTGGAGCATATGCTCTCAGAGGACCATCCCGGTTCCCATGGTACCAGATAACCTCCGGTGAGGCTTCGTGGCAGAGCCACTTCAGATGAGTTCCTTGCAGACTCGGGTCTGATGGCCCTCCTCGAGTACGTGGGGACGGAACTCCCCAACAACTTCAGGGCAGAAAGAAATATTGCTGATTATGTCAAATTCGTGAGGATAAACGACTTTGAAAGATGCTATCACTAGATCGAGGTTGCGGTCTTTTGCCACTTTGATACAGGACAACGGTAAAAGAAAACCGGCCTTACTCTTAATGGAATCCAGTACCTCGTTCGTAGAAATAGCGAACTCCAGTCAGGAGATAAAAAGCTGTTTTGGTGAGGACACCACCTTTAACGTGAATTTACGGGCCAGAGTCACAAGGTGGGGTGGCTGTGTTCCGATTCGTGACCTGCTTTGGGGGCTACAGATATTATCCCATTGAAGGTGTGAAAAAGCGGAACATGGTCAGAAGACCGTAACTTGTGGTCGCGTAGGAAATCGGAGAAGCAGAGCCAGTTGAGACATGCCTTATGTAGAAGACACTGAAAATGAAAGCTTGCCTTTCAATGGAGCTGTTCCAAATCAACTAAAATTAAGAAGCGCATTTTCAGAAGCCAAAGTGTCGTCGATCGAATTCCTATGCCACTGGGAGTACGTAAATAGCGACGATTTAGTTGATTGTGGCATTTTGGCGTTGCCTCTATGTTGCAATTCACCCTCTCGAGAGTATTAAGTGTTTGTGCTGGCCTGAATTGCTGGAGTTGGCTAAGTCGGCTTTGGCAGAAAGAAAAGTAAAAACAGCTAAAGCAGTCGAAGTAGGAAAAATAGTTGTTACCGCTGGCAGAGAGATCATAAGCGACTGCGGTACCAATGTACAATACAAGCCTCCACGATGCACTGAATGGCTGCCGTGACTGTTTACTAAGCAACTGTATCGCCTTCGACAGCGTGGGGCGATAGGATATGTTATTGGCAAATTGGCAACGCTATATTCGTCAAGTCAACCAGTTTGTCCAGAAGCAGATCCTTTTGTGTTGCCGAAATACCAGGACCTTGAAGGATAATCACCTCAACCATAGCTTGCGAAGGTCATGCAGATGCCTTAGAAGCTGCATTGGTTTGTGGTCGCGATATCTTTTCGTTCGAGCAGCGAACGCATATGTTGCCTCATGAACTTCCACAGACGCTTCACCAGAGCATCTTTCAACACTGAATACTGGCTCTCAGCCGTCGGGTTAAGGATTAGGACCTTTGAATGAATCTATATTTTGTGTTGACCGCTGATTCCATATAGAAGCTCCTTGACACCCGCGGTTTCGCCACGATGAACTTCGACTAGCAGACCTATATTGATGGTTTCTGGATTTGTGTCAGCTGATAATTTGGTGAATTCACCATCTTTTGCAAGCTCGAATTCACGCTTCGGGTATGGCCATCTACCATGCACCATTAATATCGAAGGTCGCATCAGGCTAAGTGCGTACTGCGAGGAAGGTGGTGAGGTGCGTATGTTATCTCTCTTTAACGTCGTGCCCACATTTGTCATCTAGTTTCAGCGCCCCTTCCGGCATATTGCTTGAATTTGTACGATGAAAGAAAGGCATTGCACATGTACGCCTTTCATCAATTGCAGACCCAAGAAAACCATCTAGGCTCTATCAGCACGATGTCACACAAATCAGAAACATCCGCAGCATCAACCATGTATAGGATCGTTGGCCTTGCACAGGCAACAACCAGTTAGATACCTCATACCATAAACGATCACATTCCGTGCCTCCTGGACACTGGATCTCCTCCTTCTCAACGTAGTCTTCTTGCATTACGCAGTCTTTCTGTCACCCACACAGAATTTTATCCCAATACCTAACGAATTGGAATATCACCTAAGGGGAGGAAATCACAGAGTCGACGCACTACGAATCTTTTGATCTTTTGTAAGGATATCCCGCAGTGCACTTGTCTATCACGTAGGAAGGTAATCACTATTGTGAGTTTATGATAGAGTCCCTATTAAGGCGCGAACAAATAGCTCGCAAAGTTTCATTTTGTGGGCTGTCTTCCCTAGCTGTCGTATTAACGTCGTTAAGAAGACGTGTCGAAAATAACCTGACGCCGGTAGCTCAACCGCTGGAGGAGAAAAGGTCCGGAAAGTGTCGAAGTGCACTGTTGGTTCCACTTGTGCTGATCAATGAGCATTTTGGTTAGCCATAACTCACTAACTGGATGGAGCAGGAGTAGCACCGGATCCCTCAGTAGAAACCCTATTAATACATCTGGATAAAAACCTAATTTAAAGTCAACCATTCTAATCCTACAAATGTTCATGCATTTTGTGTCCCACATTGGGCGCCAATCTTGATTTGTTATTCACCACAACCGGTATCCGGTCTAGGCCTGCCTTAATAAAGAACTCCAGACATCCCGGTTTTGCGCCGAGGTCCACCAATTCGATATCCGTAAAAGCTGTCTGGCGTGATGACCTACACCATCGCTCCATCTTAGGCAGGGTCTGCCTCGTCTGCTTTTTCTACCATAGATATTGCCCTTATAGACTTTCCGGGTGGGATCATCCTCATCCATACGGATTAAGTCATCCGCCCACCATAACCTATTGAGCCGGATTTTATCCACAACCGGACGATCGATACCATAACTAAAGAAGTTGTGAAAATTCACATATGAAGTCTAGTTAACTCAGAAAGAGGGAAGGAGACGGGGTCTCTTGCCCCTTGTGGCTGTAATGAATATAGAAGTGGGGGTGTGTCAAAAATTGAGACGTTCGACGATTCGGGCTACCTGCAACTGAGGGCATACATAACGAATTCTCTGGTACTTATGATGTGATACCTCCTAAAATTTGACATTTGGTAACTCGGCTTATGCGTATGTTACGGCTGAGTTTCTTTTGCTAGAAAATGGAATAATGAATCAATGTTACTTTCGTCGTCTCTGCATCAATCAACGCTTATTACATGCCGCATGTATAGCGCGTTAACCACACCTATGCGCTATCGTTCATGGTTACTTAAAATGTGCTTCAGCTCCATCCACGGTTTCTCGAAACGCCCTCACTCCTCGTCTACTGTTTTAAGCCAAGTCCCCTCGGAGCAACCCACCCGATGGTACGGCACAGGTGGGTGTTGACAGTGGCTTGGAGCTTTTGAGTAACAGCAAGGTTCGCTTTTCATTTATCACTTCCATATAGCAACACAGAAAGAACACTAGCACAGAGCAGTCTCAACTGGGTGTTGAGCTAATTGCATTTCTAGATTTTAGACAGGGTAGCGAAACCGGATTTAGCTCTGTTAATGCGTCGACCAGCATTAAACTCGGTGCCACCTTGGGCGGAAACCACGCTTTCTAGATATACAACTTGATCAGCGCCTGGATCTGTTCATTAATACAGAGTGGGATGGATCGTTTGACCGTCTGGCTGAGAACCTTGGTTTTGTTGGGGTTTGTCATCAGTGCAACTCTATTTGCGTCTCTCTCCAAATTCAGAGTTATTTGGCCCATGACCCGGTGGGAGAGCAAACAGAGGTCATCAGCGTAGTTGAGGTGTTCAAGGAAAGATATCATTGTCCATTGAATTTCGTCACGTCCTCCGGACAAGGCATAAGAAAAAAAAATAATATCGGTGACAAGATGCAACCCTGGTGGACTCCTCTTTTGACTTGAAAATCATCCGTCAGTGCAGTACGTAACATTTTACGCCATCGTATGCTGCTGTAATAACAGCTATTAGTTTCTCCGGAATGCACTTCCTGTGTAGAGCACTCCAGATATACTCCTTGTCCAAGAAAACAGCCTGCTCTTTGTCGATCAATCTTTCGAGGTGTTCTTTGATGCGTTTCTGGATTATTTTAGCAATTATCTTTGCAAGGGCAGGAAGCACGCCGATACCTCTCCAGTTCTGGCACACCAAATGAGTGTCCTTCTTTGGAATCTTAACGATCATCCCCTTCTTCTACACTCCGGAAAAGATCTCGGATTCCCAAGATGTCTGTACGAGTGGAAGCAATAGAGGGAGACCGTGAAATCCAGCGACTTTATTCCGTTGGTTTTTGATAGTGCCTTCAACTCAACTATATTGAAAGTCTTTGCTGGTAAATAGTATTGCACAATTGTGATGCTTATTAACCAAGACCGGAATCTTGCAGTTAGAAGTCTGTCATAATCGGCTTCTAGGTCAAGAGTGCGTGTCTTGCGGTAGCCGTCAGAGAGAACACGACACCGGATTCGCGTTTGCTAACGCTTGGCTTTGCAGAGTACGAAAAACCTTGTCCTGGGTATTTCAAGGGAGGGGGAAGATACTCTGCAGGGTTCCACAATCTAACTTTGCTTCGGTCCAGAATGTCCAACTGATATCGTTGGAATTCCTAGTCAAGTTGGAAAAACGAGCATTCTGAGAACCCTCGCTACAATTGTCAAGAAACGTGCACATATTCTAGAAGCTAAGGCGTCCTTACTCGCTGTTGAGGTTTCGGTAAAAATAAGGTTTCAAAATTTGCAGGTTGCTAGCCCACATCCCTTTTAGTTGCCTCTGATGACAAGCAGGGAAGATTTTGAGTGTATGCTTATGCCCAAAACTCACAGGGCATAGGACACGAGAACAGACCTAAGCAAAACAACCAAAGAAGTTGTTGACTGACGAAATCCACCAGTACGTAAGAGCAGTCCTACAAAAATGACTAGGCTAGCCAATTCAGAAAAATGGGAGGAGAGGAGTCTTGACAATTCTACTTATAATGAACATAGAAGTGGAGATGCATCGAAAATATGGCTAAACTACTGAGATGTTAGACGATTCGGCCTACCTCCATGCTGAGTGTATGCATCTTAAATCCTCTAGTACTTAACATTTCATATTTGCAGACTGACCATATATTGCGGTTCAGATTGTTCATTAAAGAATTCCTGGATAAAGAACAACATTGATTCATCCTGAAGAACCCTCCAGTGATGGATCGATTCGCGGTCACTGCTTTGCTATTGTCAATGGTGCCTTCGTTGTCTCTCCTCGCCCGTCATGTCATTAGTTGAAAAATCATGGCCTGTTTCATTTTCAAGCAGGTTTAGAATTCCTCCTTCCAATATGATGGAGTTTCTCAACAAAAGCATGAACGCTGAACTTTCTACGTGGATGACGGGAGTCCACGGTAAAAAGATGAACTATTTCTAAAGTTTACTACGTGAATGCAGACAATGGAAATTTGATTGTCATCTTGGACAAGGAGGAACATGACAAAGCAGTCATGGCCAAGTTGAACAACGGAAACTTTCATGATTTGAGGAAAGACTATCTATCGCGGGTTAAATACGAAGGCATCATAGGAAACCTGTTAACAGTGAGAATGCCTAATTCAACCCTTCCACATTCTTCTCTCATCTGCCGTCGTATTCGGGCTTCTCTCGCTCAACGGGGTCTTTTGGTCTCATACGGAGTGTGTCTATCGGTTCGGGCTTCGTCATTGTGTAGGCTACGGAATCCTTCATCCTCATCTAGAGAGCCAAAAATTCTTCAGAGGATTCTTCTCTCGAACACAGCCAAGAGTTCGCAATTTTTCTTGCTAAGAACCCAAGTTTCCGAGGAATACATGAGGACTGGCAAGATCATAGTCTTGTACAGTAAGAGCTTTGACTCTATGGTGAGACGTTTCCAGCGGAACAGTCCAAGAAAAAATCGTTTACGACACTGTCAAAAAAGGGCTCTTCCAGCTGTAAAGGGGAATATTCCGTATTCGCGTCTGATGCCTTCAAAAAACTTTCGGTCGATTAAAGATATCAGTTTATAAGACAGCAAAAACGATGTCTGAATTATCTGTCCCACGCCGATTCAAAAAATATACCAGCAAAACCCAGTTGAGTGCAATAGTACCAGCATACATTGCTTCACTATAAGAAGGAGGTAAAGCCAGGCGGTGAGGAGGCCAGGAGGTGAGCAGGCAATAGACCGCAGGCGTTATATTGACGACAGCACTAGTGAAAGCCATTGGCCCGGAAAGGAGATAGAACCACCGCCCCACTAGGAAACTCCAGAAACAGGGGGTTTACTTGCTTTAAACAACTGGAGAGACGCCTAGACAGGGATCCTCAGCTACGCGAGGAATATGACAAAGCTATCAGCGAAAATATTGAGCTAGGGCATATGGAGCAGGCGATCCCCTTCGTTGGAGCAGATAGGGACGTCTATTACCTTCCTCATCATCCGGTTATCAAACTAGAAAGCTTCACGACAAAAGAACGCCCGATTTTTAATGCATCTGCGAAGACAACGAAGGGGTAAATGACAAGTTGCATATTGGACCTAAGTACAAGACGATTTCGCTCAAATCTTACTAAAATGAGGGGAATGGAATTTCGTGACCTCAGAAGATATCGAAAAAATGTTCCGCATGGTGATTATGCAGCCCTGGCTTTGTATAGACCTACCAGAAACGTACCGATTCAAGAATACGTGGTCACGACCGTATCCGTCAGAAGCTTACAGCAATTGGGAGATGATGAGGAAGCAAGCTTTCCTATGGCGGGAAAAGATTTCAACGAAGACTTTTACATGCGTAAGTGGGCTTCCAACAATTTGAGCCTGTTGGACCGGATCCCAAAAGATGCCAAAGGATCAGGTCTATTTGAGAGCATGCAAGAGTCTACGATTACCACCCTAGGACTAATGTTGGACCAATCAAGAACCACTTTCGGCTGAGACTGATAAAGTGCGCCAGGTGTCATCAAATAGTGCTGGCATTTTTGACACGCTGCAATGCCTGGCACCAGTGACCGAAACTGAGAACGTTTGGAAAACGAAAATTGGATGGTTTGACATTCGCCTGGAGAGTATTCTGACTGACTAGAAACGTATCGGTGAAACATCGGTGTCTTACTTGCGTAAGGTATGCAAATCAGCGGAAGCAGCAGTTAATGGGCGATCTACCAGCAGTCCGGATCACACCAAGCCCACCATTCTTGCACTGTGGTGTAGATTACACCGGGCCTTTCAAGACACGAATGTCAAAGCGTAGATCAACAGCCACGATGAAAGGGTATGTCTGCGTTTTCGTCTGCATGGTGACGAAGGCGGTGCATTTGGAACTGGCGAGCAATTTAACGACAGAAGCCTGGACAAGGAGATGTAGCGGGCGATAATAACCCCGTAAGAAAAAGTCACGACAATATCAGCAAAGGACGGGGTTACCTGGGGTGGATTATGGGATGCAACTGCGAAGTCGGCTAAACTACAGCTGAAATTCGTTTTTGATGAAGAGCGATTAGTACCTACCTTCCAAGAATTTACAACGGTGTTGTGCCAAGGGGAAGCATGTCTAAATTCAAGGCGCTAATGCCCCGCGGATTTGGAGACTTTCACACCTGGTCATTTTATGGTTCAGCGTCCATTGAAGGCGAGATTAGAAGTTGGCAGGACCCAGCGCGATCTGTATGAACGATGGCAGCAAATCAAAGCATTATATCAGGTGTTCTGGAAGAGATAGTCTCGGGAGTGGTGCAGGTCACTTACAAACTGGAACCAAATTGTTCAGGCTGCAGTAAAAAAAAACCGTCTGCACGCGCATCCGGTGCATGCAAAAAATATTTGCATATCCAAGGTGAATATTTTCCGCATGCACGCATATTTAGCATGTAAGCAATTTGTAATTTTTCTCATAGGAAGTAAGCATTTTTGTACACTTTTTGATATTAGCGCGTAAGCACTTTTGTACCTATTTAAGCGAGAACAATTAATAAAGAGTTTAGTGTATTTTCAAGTCCCGAAGAACTAAGCCTTTTATTCTTCTCCAGTGAGGCTGCTGGAGACTTCGAAGATTTGGAAATATACTCTACTGGACTAAACTTGATTCGGTGTTCCACCCAATTAAGAAGGACAGACTCATTCGGTGTTTCACCCAATGAACATACTGACAGACTTGAAAACGAACTTTACTTGGTTTTGACTTGAGCAGGTGTTTCACTTGATCAAGAAGAGAGACTCACCCGGTGTATCACCGAGTGGACCTATCAGGATTGAGACATTTTTTGGTGACCCCGACGTGATCGGCCGACCACAACATTAAAAGGACACGAGGCGAGTTAATAACTTTGTGGAATTATCCTAGCCAATCATGGAGGCGATACTTGAGAAAGTTAATAATCTTACTCACCAACAAGATGTGACGGGCCAGGAGATTCAGCGTCTTTTGAGTAACTACCGGAAAGATTCGGTAGCTCGTAAGACAAGGGAATATCTCACGACGAGATTGGAACAATTGCAAAATCTCTGGACAGCCTTTTCGGAGAGAAATGAAGAACTTGAAGAGTTAGCGCATTATCTTCCAGCTCATCCATATTTCGAGAAACAATATTTCTCTTCAATGCAACGCGAGTACACCAAGTACAAGGAGGACATTGCGGAACGCCTTCAGGGTTTGGAAGGCACGTCCAAGTTGAATATCGATTTAGGTAAATCAGCCACGGGTGCTTTAGATACAAGGGCCACCACGGCAGCAAACAATGCTCAGAACGAGCTTCCCAGCGATGTCGTGGTACTAATAAGGCAACAGCAATCAAGGATACGGGCTGTGGAAAACATTATTAGCGGCATCGGCACAGTTGAACAGGCACAACCCAAATCATACTACGAATTGAAGACAGCTACTTTATCAAAGTACTGGGAAGAGTTGCGTCAAGGCCATCAGAATAGATGGCAATATTCCAGCGATCCAAATGAGTTAGGGTACAACGAGGAGAATTTTCTCAACCTCGAAGAGCGAATTCAAGACACCTTAATATTTCTCGCTGAATTCCGTTCAAGGCTGGATCCTAGCGTAGCTCCCGCTACAAGGGCCTTTCCAAGCATCAACTTGCCAAACGTGACAATTCCTGCCTTTGACGGCGATTATGCACAATGTCAATCCTTCCACGACTTATTCCGCCAGATGATTCACGAGCAGCAATTGGGAAATGCTCAGAAAATGTGGTATTTGAAGAGCAATCTAAAGGGTGAAGCAGAGCGACTTATACGTCATCTGCCCATTACTGACGAAAATTATGACATTGCATGGACAACGCTAACAAACCGCTACAGCAATCAACGATTGATGGTAGCCACGCTATTGGATAGGCTCACACAGCAGCCGATGATTACTTCGGACTCCCCCAGTGCTTTGAAAAAACTTCATGACATTACGAAGGAATGTCTAGCAGGACTCAAGAACTTTAATATCAATATAGCTAGTTGGGATCCCATTTTATTACATATTTTACTGAAAAAGTTAGACAAGGTTACGCACGCCTTATACGAACAAACTTTGACTTAACCACGAGAACTGCAGCCGGTTGATGCATTTCTCGCGTTTTTGGAAAGACGCTTTCAGTCTTTAGAGGCCTTGTGTAGCGACAAGAGGAGTACGACTCAAAACAAACCTACAAACCGAACCTCGGCTTTAATATCCACCAAGGACAGTCAATCTTTACAGTGCAAAAACTGCAAGGGAAGCCATCGAATCTACACATGTGAAGCCTTTAAACAATTGTCCATCTGGGATCGAGTAGCCAAAATCAAGCAGCTGAGGCTATGTTTGAACTGCCTACGGGAAGGACATCGAAGTGCACAATGCAGCGCAGGAAGTTGTCTTAAATGTGGAAAGAAGCACAACACTCTACTACATATGGACGCCAACAATCAAGACAAAACAACGCCCTCTATCACCGCAATTCAAACAACAGCCAACGCCACCAAGCAAGGTCAAGTATCAAGTATTGTAAAGGACAAGGGTTCTACAAATGTCAACCATTCTATTGCATTATCAACGGAAATATCAGCATCAGAGGGACCTTTTGTTCTACTAGCTACTGCACTCATCAAGGTGACAAACCAAAAGGGCAAGTCGATAGAAATGAGAACTCTGCTGGATAGTGGCTCCCAAATAAACATAATTACAGAAACGGCTATGAGAAAGCTGGGACGACAACCAACTAGTTACCATATACACATTCGTGGTCTGGGCGAAGCGTCGCAACAATCGCAACAGAAGGTAACGTTGTCATTCCAATCAAGAATCACTACGTTTGCACGGTAGATAGACGCTATAGTTTTACCACATATAACATCCTCTCAACCATCGCAAGGTCTGAATTCAAGGAATTGGGCCATACCCGGCAACATTCAGCTTGCCGATCCTCATTTTGATCGGGAAGGGCGTATTGATCTACTTCTCGGAGCTGACATCTACTACGAACTATTAGCTACAGGGCAGATGCGGCTATCAAGGAACCTGCCACTGCTGCAAAACACGGTCTTTGGCTGGATAATTGCTGGAAGGGTTGCAACATCCTATCAGAAAGACGTTACATGTGGCATCCTCAACACCGATGATTCCAAGCTCAGCGAGCAGATAGAGCGTTTTTGGAAATTGGAGGAACCAGAATCTACAGAGAACCTTGCGATGACAACACAAGAAATAAAGTGTGAAAATCATTTTGCTCAAACCATGAAACGAACGAACAATGGACGTTTCATTGTGAAATTGCCTTTCAAGGTGGATCCAGCAAAACTCGGCAAATCTAGGGGCAATGCGGAGAGGCGACTTTTCAAATTAGAATGGAGATTAGCACGAAACCCAGAACTACGCAAACAGTACAATGAATTTATGGACGAATACAAGCAACTGGGGCATATGACGGAAATAGATGAAGGAAGTATTCCGAGTCTTCATTACTTTCTTCCCCATCATAGCGTTCTGAAGCCAGAGAGCACCACCACTAAACTTAGAGTAGTTTTTGACGCCTCTTCGGAAACCTCTTCTGGATACAGTTTGAACGATGTACTTGCTACAGGCCCTACCATCCAATCCGAATTATTTACCATTCTCGTACGATTTCGGCTGCCTTGCTTTGTTTTTACTGCTGACATCGAAAAGATGTATCGACAAGTCCAGGTGTCGGAGGAAGACAAGAGATTTCAACTAATTCTATGGCGAAATGAGCCTAATGAACCTATAAGATGTTATCAGCTGAACACGGTCACATATGGTACTTCCTCTGCACCATATCTAACCACCAAATGCCTACAAGAATTGTCATCACAGACAACGCGCAAATACCCATCCGGTTCGACTGCATTAAGACGGGATTTTTATATGGACGATGTGATGTCAGGTGCAAACACCTTGACAGAAGCTATTGAGACGCAACATCAACTTCGCACAATCTTGCAATCGGCCGGCTTTAAGCTTCGAAAGTGGTGTGCAAACAACAAGAATCTTTTAAACAACATTCCTGTTGAAGATCAGGCACTCCAACTGGACATAACCCAAGAAAGGGAGGAAAACGTGAAGACACTAGGATTAGTTTGGACTCCTAAGACAGATGAATTTCAAATTATCATAGATGCCCATACACGGAATCTAAGAAAGTAACAAAGAGATCAGCTTTATCCGATATCGCTCATCTGTTCGATCCGCTAGGATTGATGGCACCAGTTACAGTTACTGCTAAAATCTTCCTTCAAAGGCTGTGGAGTCTCAAAATAGGTTGGGATGAAGAAATTCCTTTAGAACTACAGGCGGAATGGTCAAGATATTATCATATAATGACTTGCAGGGGCTGAATCAAATTAAGGTACCTCGTCACATATTTGGAGGGAAGGTACCTGAAAAAATACAGTTACATGTCTTTTCGGATGCTTCCGAAAAGGCGTATGGTGCAGCGGTATATTTACGAGCTATTCAGTCAGATGGGGTTCGCACAGTTCGTCTTTTATGTGCAAAGTCGAAGGTGGCACCATTAAAACGAGTGACCCTACCAAGATTGGAATTGTGTGCAGCAAGGCTAGCAGCTGAACTCGCTCATCGGCTTAAACGGGACATAGAAATTCCAGACTATAATTGCTTTTACTGGACCGACTCCGAAATTGTCCTAAATTGGATCAATGCAGAAGCATCGTCATTTTATACGTTCGTGGCTAATCGAGTCGCTGCTATACAACAAAAATCCTCACCCAAGCAATGGAGGCACATACATTCAAAGGAGAATCCAGCAGATTTGGTATCGAGAGGTGTCGCTCCAGGAAAACTGCAGAATTATGCCCTCTGGTTCTATGGGCCTATATTTCTTCATGGGACTGAAGAGTGCTGGCCGGAAAGGTTTCATAGTGTAGATCCACCTTGGAGAAAAAACGTTCAAAAATGGTATTGGCCATGATGAAGGACTCAATTTCCCTTATCAATAAAATCGACCATCAACACTCTTTTCAACGACTGCAACGCATAATGGCACATGTGCTACGGTTCGTTAGGAATGCACGAACAACGAACCACAAGGAACGAGAAAAATCGCTCTTAACTGCAAGCGAAATGGAGGAAGCCTTGCGAGTAATAGTAAAGGAAGCTCAATTGGATGTGTATCGAGAATCTATGCAGCAACTAACATGTAACAAGCAATTAAACAACAGCGATCCATTGAGCAGTCTGCATCCATTCTTAGACGAATTCGGACTTTTGAGAGTCGGCGGTCGGCTTGAACCTTCAAATTTAACTTATGATGCCAAACACCCGATCGTTCTTCCTTACGGCCATTACGTAACTCGATTGATTTTAAATGATCTGCATCATAAGCATCTTCACGCCGGACCACAAGCCTTATTGGCAATAGCGAGACAACGATTTTGGCCTATCAAGGGCAAAGCAGCCATCAGATCTATCGTGCAGAGCTGTATGAAATGCGCAAGGGCGAAACCAAAACTCATGACGCAGCTCATGGGAAACCTGCCCGCCCATCGAGTACAACCAGCCAGACCATTCACGAATACTGGTATCGACTTCGCCGGCCCTCTATGGATTCACTTTAAGGGGAGAGGCAATCGTCCGCAAAAGGCGTACCTTGCTGTTTTTTGTTTCTTTGCAACAAAAGCGGTGCACCTGGAACTAGTGACGAATCTAACGACAGAAGCCTTCATCAATGCGCTGAAACGTTTCATTGGACGTAGAGGACATTGTCGAAATCTATATTGCGACAATGCAACTAACTTTGTGGGCGCCAAAAATCAACTAGCAGAATTAAACGAAAGCATATACGGGGAACAATCCCAAGAACAACTGATCAATTTTTGCACACCCAAGGGTATTGATTTTCATTTTATTCCACCAAGATCGCCTCATTTCGGTGGCCTGTGGGAGGCGGCAGTAAAATCCGCCAAACACTTTTTAATCAGAAACACGTCCCCAGCAAAACTTACGTATGAAGAAATGGCAACTTTAATAATCGAAGTCGAGGCTATTTTGAATTCAAGGCCACTGACACCTCTATCATCCGAGGCCAGAGACCTTACGGCATTAACTCCAGGCCATTTCTTAATTGGGGAACCACTAACGAACCCAGTTGATGTACACGCCCAAGCAGTAAAGGCAAATTTACCGCAAAGATGGAAGGAAATCAACGACATAAAGATGGTGGCAAAGATGGTCAAGTGAATATTTGTCGGAACTGCAACAGCGTCAAAAATGGAAACAGAGCTGCGAAAACGTAAAACCTGGAATGCTGGTGGCTATCAAAGAAGACAATATTCCCGTTCTGCAGTGGAGATTGGGGCGAATAATAAAGGGGATAAAAGGTCGAGATGGTCTAATAAGAATAGCAGAGATCAAAACATCGTCAGGAGTCCTACAGAGAGCAATTCATAACTTAGCACCGTTACCGGTAGAACCGAATGACACCGAAGACTCCTCGCAGCAAAAACCCCCGGCTAAATCAAAGGAACGGATTATAGATACCTGCACGCAAAACTCAGAAGCAACTCGATGTTCAAGAGCGAAGAAGAAGAGAATTTCGCACTCCCCTGTAAACCTGCTACTGTGGACGATTGATCCAGAATAACGGTTGACCTAACGCTCAACGGAGGGGAGGATGTTCAGGCTGCAGTAAAAAAAAAAACCGTCTGCACGCGCATCCGGTGCATGCAAAAAATATTTGCATATCCAAGGTGAATATTTTCCGCATGCACGCATATTTAGCATGTAAGCAATTTGTAATTTTTCTCATAGGAAGTAAGCATTTTTGTACACTTTTTGATATTAGCGCGTAAGCACTTTTGTACCTATTTAAGCGAGAACAATTAATAAAGAGTTTAGTGTATTTTCAAGTCCCGAAGAACTAAGCCTTTTATTCTTCTCCAGTGAGGCTGCTGGAGACTTCGAAGATTTGGAAATATACTCTACTGGACTAAACTTGATTCGGTGTTCCACCCAATTAAGAAGGACAGACTCATTCGGTGTTTCACCCAATGAACATACTGACAGACTTGAAAACGAACTTTACTTGGTTTTGACTTGAGCAGGTGTTTCACTTGATCAAGAAGAGAGACTCACCCGGTGTATCACCGAGTGGACCTATCAGGATTGAGACATAAATGGATCAGCTGGTTCTCATTGAGGAAAGAAAAATGCCGCCGGCGAAATGACGATTGGCTCACATTAACACCATTCACCCTGAAAGCGAAGAAAATATACGAGCCCTCACAGTCCGTTACCATGGATCACTGAAGAAGCAGATTGGCATCGTGAATCTATGCCCGCTGTCGCTCGGTCTACCCCACGAACCCGAGGTAAAAAATCCTGCCTATCCATGTAAGAGTAATGACAGGACCTCAACAACAAAGCAGGTAGCTACTATAAAAGGATACCCATTGCCGCCGCCCGCCGTTACGATGGGACGAAGAACAAATTCGAGTGTTCGGATATTATTGCATAACTGGCAAACACGAAGACGGTCTGCTGCACATAACAGCCGTCCATCGAGTCATAGGAGGGGGCCGGTATCTGATGCCTCAATTCGGCATCAGCACACTCGCAGTCGATTTCAATCAAGGGAACTGCTTCGAACTTGACCAGTCCTCGCTGGCATCATGTTTTCGACAGGACAAAATCTTCTTATGCACCAAATGTAACAAAGAATATGGACGGCATGCTAAACTAAACTTTTGATCAGTAAAGGGGTCTGGAGCGGACCCAGCAACTGATCAAATCTAC